>NC_052072.1:29890595-30566845 GCF_015852505.1 Tachyglossus aculeatus | reverse complement strand
CAAAACAAAGCAAGTACACCTGTGACAAATACCGGGGTTCTAATCCCGACTCTGCCACTTGCCTGTTGTGTGACCTTGGGCCAGTCACTTAACTTATTAGGGCCTCAGTTACCTCATCTACTTAAAATGGGGATTAAGACTGTGAGCCCCACGGGGGATAGGGATGTGTCCAACCCGATTTGCTTGCATCCACCCCAGCGCTTAGTACAGCACCTGGCATATAGTAAGCGCTTAACAAATACCGTCATTATTATCACTATGATTACATAAGGTCTGTGGGGGTGTATGGGATGGGGGGTTGCCGGGGGCGTGCTTCGGGATACCCCAAAGCAGAGAAGCAGCGTGGCTCAGTGGAAAGAGCACAGGCTTGGGAGTCGGAGGTCATGGCTTCTAATCCCGGCTCCACCACTTGTCAGCTGTGTGACTTTGAGCAAGTCACTTAACTTCTCTGGGCCTCAGGTACCTCATCTGTAAAATGGGGATTAAGACTGTGAGCCCCACGTGGGACAATCTGATCACCTTGTATCCCCCCACCCCCCAGTGCTTAGAACAATGCCTGGCACATAGTAAGTGCTTAACAAATACTATCATTATTATTATTATTATTATTACCCAGCCGCTACTGGGCACCTCTCCCAGACAGCTCACCCAAAGGAACGTGCTTCCTCCAGGTTCCCCAATAATAATAATAATGATGGCATTTATTAAGCGCTTACTATGTGCAAAGAACTGTACTAAGCGCTGGGGAGATTACAAGGAGGTCAGGTTGTCCCACGGGGGGCTCACAGTCTTAATCCCCATTTTACAGATGAGGTAACTGAGGCCCAGAGAAGTTAAGTGACTTGCCCAAAGTCACACAGCTGACAATTGGCAGAGCCGGGATTTGAACCCATGACCTCTGACTCCAAAGCCCGGGCTCTTTCCACTGACCGGATACGAGACCCACAGAACAGCTCCTATGTATACATCTGTAACTTTATTGGTATCGATGTCTGTCTCCCGTGCTCTACTGTGAGCTCGCTGTGGGGAGAGAATGTCACTGTTTGTTGTTGTATTGTACTTTCCCAAGCACCTAGAACAGTGCTCTGCACACAGTAGCACTTAATAAATACCATGTAATGAATGAATGAATTTCTGTAATTTATTTATTTATTATTTGTATTAACATCTGTCTCCTTGTCTGTAAGCTCACTGGGGACAGGCAATGTGTCTGTTGTTATTTTGTACTCTCCCAAGAGCTTAGTACAGTGCTCTGCACACAGTAAGCACTCAATAAATACAACTGCATGAATGACAGGATGGCACTTTGCTGGGACCCCTCCTTTTGACCTGCTCAGCAATCAATCAGTCAATTATTCAGTAGTGTTTTCTGAGCTCTTACAGTTTACAGAACAATCAATCGTATTTATTGAGTGCTTACTGTGTGCAGAGCACTGTACTAAGCGCTTGGGAAGTCCAAGTTGGCAACATATAGAGACAGTCCCTACCCAACAGTGGGCTCACAGTCTAGAAGGGGGAGACAGAGAACAAAACCAAACATATTAACAAAATAAAATAAATAGAATAGATATGTACAACTAAAATAAATAAATAGAGTAATAAATATGTACAAACATATATACATATATACAGGTGCTGTGGGGAAGGGAAGGAGGTAAGACGGGGGGATGGAGAGGGGGACGAGGGGGAGACTTTTAGACTGTGAGTCCACTGTTGGGTAGGGACTGTCTCTATATGTTGCCAACTTGTACTTCCCAAGCACTTAGTACAGTGCTCTGCACACAGTAAGCGCTCAATAAATACAATTGATTGAGGGGAAGGAGGGGGCTCAGTCCAGGAAGAACACTGCACTAGGGGAAGTGCAGTAGAATAGAGTGAGTAGACTGGATCCCTGTCCACAAGGAGTTTACAGACTTCAGCGGGAGACAGAACTTAAATTACAGCCTCAAGTTTCAGAGAGATCCCACAGTAGGGCCCCCTAAAAGATCCCCCAGTAGGGTCCCCCAAAAGATCCCCCGGTAGGGTACCCCTTAACTGCAGAGGAGCTCCAGAAGAATCCCAGATTTCAGAGAGACTCTCCAGAGGCTGCCACAGGCCCCAGATCATCATCATCAATCGTATTTATTGAGCGCTTACTGTGTGCAGAGCACTGTATTAAGCGCTTGGGAAGTACAAGTTGGCAACATTTAGAGACAGTCCCTACCCAACAGTGGGCTCGCAGTCTAAAAGGGGGAGACAGAGAACAAAACCAAACATACTAACAAAATAAAATAAATAGAATAGATATGTACAAGTAAAATAAATAAATAAATAAATAGAGTAACAAATATGTACAAACATATATACATATATACAGGTGCAGTGGGGAAGGGAAGGAGGTAAGATGGGGGGGATGGAGAGGGGGGCGAGGGGGAGAGGAAGGAAGGGGCTCAGTCTGGGAAGGCCTCCTGGAGGAGGTGAGCTCTCAGTAGATAGTTCCACAGAAGATAGCCAGGAGAGCTCTGCTCAGAGTCTTGAGTCCTCCAGCCTCAGGCCCCATTCTAGGTTTTACAGAGGTAGAGGGGATGTTGACCACTTGTTTAAATGCCCTTGTAACTAGGTCTTTCTCTCTCAGAGCCCCTGAGTTCTCCACCATTTGCTAGTCAAGTGTTAGCTCTTACCTTCTCTAAGCTGCAAGCCTCAGTTTCCACCTCCAAGACGCAGAGAGGAAAGGGAGAGGTTCATTCATTCATTCATTCATTCAATCATATTTATTGAGCGCTTACTGTGTGCAGAGCACTATACTAAGCACTAGGGAAGTACAAGTTGGCAACATACAGAGACGGTCCCTACCCAACAACGGGCTCACAGTCTGGAAGGGAGAGAGGTTGTGGAGTGTGATGAGTGAGTGGATGGGTAAATGAAAATGTGAAGCGAGTATTCTCTTCCTAGTTATGCCTGCCACATTTAGCCTCCACTCCCACCCCCAACACACACACTCTCTGTTATGTTCAGATGGTGAGCTCTTCTGCCGGCCATCAGTCAATCAATGGTATTTACTGAATGCTTTCTCTGTGCTAAACACTGTACTGAGGACTTGGAAGAGTACAAAACAATTTGGTAGAAATAATCCCAACAGCCAAGCACCTTACAATCCATTCAGACCCTGTTTGAACCAATGCCCTGGCAGCTTTCCCCAAGTTTTGAACAGTATTTTGCACAAAATAAGATTCTAATAATAATTATGGTATTTGTTAATAATAATGATAACAGTATTTTGCACAAAATAAGATTCTGACTAATAATAATAATGGTATTTGTTAATAATAATGATAATACTAATGGCATTTGTTAAGCACTTACTATGTGCAAAGCACTGTTCTAAGCACTGGGGGAATACAAGGTGATCAGATTGTCACGCGTGGGGCTCACAGTCATCATCCCCATTTTACAGATGAGGTAACTGAGGCCCCGAGAAGTTAAGTGACTTGCCCGAGGTCACACAGCAGACATGTGGCGGAGCCAGGATTTGAACCCATGACCTCTGACACTTGGTAACCACTTAACCACTTAGAGGAGCAGCGTGGCTTAGTGGCAAGAATATGGGCTTGGCAGTCAGAGGACATGGGTTCTAATCCCAGTTCCGCCATTTGTCTGCCTTGTGACCTTGGGCAAGTCACTTAACTTCTCTGTGCGTCCGTTAAATGGGGATTAGAATGGGGATTAAGACTGTGAGCCTCATGTGGGACCATCTGATTACCTTGCGTCTACCCCAGCATTTAGAAGAGTGCCTGGCACATAGTAAGCGCTTAACAAATACCGTAATCATCATCATCATCATTAACTAGGTCAATCAATCAATCAATTGTATTTGTTGAGAGCTTACTGTGTGCAGAGCACTGTACTAAGCACTTGGGAATTACACATTGGCAACATATAGAGACAGTCCCTACCCAACAGTGGGCTCACAGTCTAAAAGGTCAGACAGAGTCCCTGCCTAACATGGGGCTCACCATCTAGTCACAAAGTTCCTACATAAGTAGCAGTAATAATAATAATAATAGTAATACAGAAGCACTCCTTTAAAAACTCAATGTGCCACATTTGAGTTGCCTCTGCAACTACCTGTAGTAACTAGTAGAAGGTAAGCAGCAGTGCTGTAGTGCTCTCTGTGCCTTTACCCTTTCTCAGTCTTTCTCCCTGGATGTCTGCCTCTGATTATTTGCTTCTAAATTCCAGACCCTTTGCCCCCCTTACCTATATACAAAAATTTATACATGTATGTTGTTATCCTGTACTCTCCCAAGTGCTTAGTGTAGTGCTCTACACACAGTAAGCGCTCAATAAATACAATTAAATGAATGAATGAATTAATATGTATAATTCCATTTTCTCCTTCTGACAGTTTCTCCCTCTAACACTGCCTTTCTGTTCCCACCCTTATCTTTCTGCCGCTCTCTTCCACTCTCATTCTCTCTCCCGGCTATATTCAAGCCTCACTAGGGTTTTGATGAGGAGATTCCCTGAATGGGTAGAGAGAGCTACGTCAAGGACCACAAAAAGGCTTTGTGAAGCCTGGAAGTCGGGGAATTGACAGAGGTCTAAGAGCCACTGTTTCCCTTTGGGGACCTAGGTTCTGATTTTTCCCTCTGTGAGTGGGACGAGCCTTTGGAGGAAGGACATTTTCCCCTCCAGCTCTGTCTCTTTCGCTAGACTGTAAGCTCCTAAAGGGCAGTGCCTTCCAACTCTATTGTACTCTCCCAAGTGATTGGTACAGTCCCCTTCCCATTGGTTCTCATCGAGGAAAGCAGTGTGGCCTAATGAAAAGAGCACAGGCCTAGGAATCAGAGGACCTGGGTTCCAATCCTGGCTCCACTACCTATCTGTTGTGTGACCTTGGTTAAGTCACTTAACTTCTCTCTGCCTCAGTTCCCTCACCTGCAAAATGGGGATTCGTTACCTGTTCTTCTTCCTACTTTGATTGTGAGCCCCACGTGGGACCTGATTATCTTGTATCTACCCCAGTGCTTAGTAGAGTGCTTAGCACGTATTAAGTGCTTAAGAAATACCACGATTACTATTGATTGATTGGAAAGAATGGTAGATGAGAGATAGAGAGAAGGCTTCTTAGACCAGTCCCATGGGACAGGGACTGGATCTGACCTGATTAACCTGTCTCTACCCCTGAGCTTAGAACTGGGCTTGACTCCTAGTAAGCATTTAACAAATATAATAATAACACTACTAATAATGGTAAGAAAAATGCCTCTTTTAGGCTCTTTCCATCTGGATGGGCTGTTTAGTTCAGTCTGTGTCTCCCTCCAGTGGCATCTACTCTGTCATGACACATCCTTCATTTCTTGAATGTCTTGGTGACAGAGTGAGTGAGTGAAGTCATGCCTTCATTCAATCGTATTTATTGAAGAAAAAGGTGATGGAGTGCTTTAAAGCCTATGGCAAGGAGTTTCAGTTTGATGCGGAGGTTCCAGACTGTGAGCCCACTGTTGGGTAGGGACTGTCTCTATATGTTGCCAACTTGTACTTCCCAAGCGCTTAGTAGAGTGCTCTGCACACAGTAAGCGCTCAATAAATACGATTGATTGATTGATTGAATTAATTTAAGTGAATCTGAGCCCCTCCCTTTCTTCAACACTTTGCCCCACCTCTTCTTCTCTTTTCCTCCCTCTGTCTACCTCTCCCCTTTCCTCTCCTCCCCTCCCCAGGGTCAATTGATCAGTCTGTTGAGCACTTACTGAGTGCAGAGCACTGTGCTAAGCACTTGGGAGAGTACAATATAACAGAGTTGGTAGACATGTTCCCTGCCCACAACCAGCTTACATTCTACAGGGGGAGACAGACACTAATGTAAATAAATACATTACAGATATATACATAAGTTCTGTGGGGCTGAGAGAGGGGTGAACAAAGGGGACAAATCTTAGGGTAAGGACAAAGCCAAAAGAGTGGGAGAAGAGGAAAGTAGGGAAGACCTCTTGAAGATGTGTCTTCAGTAAGGCTTTGAAGATGGGGAAAGTAATCATCTGTCCAAAAGAAAAGGGGAGGTCAGGCCAGAGGCAGGAGGTGCATGAGGAGTCTCCGGAGAGATAGACGAAGTTGAGGTACAGTGAGTAGGTTGGCGTTAGAGGATTGAAGTGGGCAGGCTGGGTTGTAGTAGGACAGAGAGGTAAGATAGGAAAGGAAAAGGTGATTGAGTGCTTTAAAGCCTATGGCAAGGAGTTTCAGTTTGATGCGGAGGTTCTTGAGGAGTGGAGAGACACGGACTGAACAGTTTTGTAGAAAAACTAAAAATCCTGAACCCCCCTCCCAGGTGGAGAAGGGTGAGCAGGGGAGCAATGAGCGGAGAAGAGAGCAGCGATGTGCTGGTCTTCATCAGCACCTGCATGAACCCAGAAATTCGGGGACTAAATAGTGTTCCTTGGAGGTTTCCCACCCTTTTTTTTTTTTAACGATGGCTTTTTTATTAAGCGCTTACTATGTGCAAAGCACTGTTCTAAGCGCTGGGGAAGTTACAAGGTGATCAGTTTGTCCCAAGGGGGCTCACAGTCTTAATCCCCATTTTACAGATGAGGTAACTGAGGCCCGGAGAAGTTAAGTGACTTGCCCAAAGTCACACAGCTGCCAAGTGGCGGAGCCGGAATTTGAACCCATGACCTCTGACTCCAAAGTCCATGTTCTTTCCATTGAGCCATGCTGCTTCTCTTGTGAATCTGTCACTGGTGGGCCCTTCCTCTCTAATGCACCCGAGTCCTAAGTGACCCTGTTCCTCCCCTGTCCTCTCCCAACTTTTTCCCCTGTGCAGTATCAGGCCTCAGACAGCCAAATTGTTGGCCCCTCCAGTAGGGTGGCTGGAAACCAACTGGTCCCAGTCTCCTGGCGATATGGCCCAGGCCAAAGGAGAGCCCCTCCCTCGCTGACAGCTCTCCCCTTCCTCCCACCCCGCCCTGGGTCTCCTGGGTGGTCATGGAGAATGTGATATCTGACAGAGATCAGGGCCCCTCTCTCAGCCACCTCCAGTACAGACCTAGAGAAGCAATGTGGCTCAGTGGAAAGAGCACAGGCTTGGGAGTCAAAGGTCATGGGGTCAGCTGTGTGACCTTGGGCAAGTCACTTAGCTTCTCTGGGCCTCAGTTACCTCATCTGGAAAATGGGGATTAAGACTGTGAGCCCCCCGTGGTACAACCTGATCACCTTGCATCCTCCCCGGCGCTCAGAACAGTCCTTTGCACATAGTAAGCAGTTAATAGATGCCATCAGCGTGGCTCAATGGAAAGAGCCCGGGCTGTGGAGTCCGAGGTCATGGGTTCTAATCCCGGTTCTGCCAACTGTCAGCTGTGTGACTTTGGGCAAGTTACTTCACTTCTCTGGGCCTCAGTTCCCTCATCTGTAAAATGGGGATTAAGATTGTAAGCCCCCCGGGGCACAACCTGATCACCTTGTAACCTCCCCGGCGCTTAGAACAGTGCTTTGCACATAGTAAGTGCTTAATAAATGCCATTATTATTATTATTATCATCATTATTAGTAGTAGTGTGGCTCAGTGGAAAGAGCATAGGCTTTGGAGTCAGAGGTCATGGGTTTGAATCGCGACTCCGCCACATGTCTGCTGTGTGATCTTGGGCAAGTCACTTCACTTCTCTGGGCCTCAGTTCCCTCATCTGTAAAATGGGGATTAAGACTGTGAGCCCCACATGGGACAACCTGATCACCCTGTCTCCTCTCCAGCGCTTAGAACAGGGCTTTGCACATAGTAAGCGCTTAACAAATCATTATTATTATTATTATTATTATTATTATTATTATTATTATTATTATTATTATTACAGACTCCTCGGGTCCCTCCTGCTTCCTCTTTCCCTAAGGCAAGACTGTGAGCCCCACATGGGACAACCTGATCACCCTTTCTCCTCCCCAGCGCTTAGAACAGTGCTTTGCACATAGTAAGCGCTTAACAAATGCCAATTATTATCATTATTATTATTATTATTATTACAGACCCCTCGGGTCCCTCCTGCTTCCTCTTTCCCTAAAGCAAGACTGTGAGCCCCACATGGGACAACCTGATCACCCTGTCTCCTCCCCAGCACTTAGAACAGTGCTTTGCACATAGTAAGGGCTTAACAAATGCCAATTATTATTACTATTACAGACCCCTCGGGTCCCTCCTGCTTCCTCTTTCCCTAAAGCAAGACTGTGAGCCCCACATGGGACAACCTGATCACCCTGTCTCCTCCCCAGCGCTTAGAACAGTGCTTTGCACATAGTAAGGGCTTAACAAATGCCAATTATTATTACTATTACAGACCCCTCGGGTCCCTCCTGCTTCCTCTTTCCCTAAAGGAAGACTGTGAGCCCCACATGGGACAACCTGATCACCTTGTCTCCTCCCCAGCGTTTAGAACAGTGCTTTGCCCATAGTAAGCGCTTAACAAATGCCAATTATTATTATTATTACAGACCCCTCGGGTCCCTCCTGCTTCCTCTTTCCCTCAAGCAAGACTGTGAGCCCCACATGGGACAACCTGGTCACCCTGTCTCCTCCCCAGCACTTAGAACAGTGCTTTGCACATAGTAAGGGCTTAACAAATGCCAATTATTATTACTATTATTATTATCACAGACCCCTCGGGTCCCTCCTGCTTCCTCTTTCCCTAACGCAAGACTGTGAGCCCCACATGGGACAACCTGATCACCCTGTCTCCTCCCCAGCGCTTAGAACAGTGCTTTGCACATAGTAAGGGCTTAACAAATGCCAATTATTATTACTATTACAGACCCCTCGGGTCCCTCCTGCTTCCTCTTTCCCTAAAGCAAGACTGTGAGCCCCACATGGGACAACCTGATCACCCTGTCTCCTCCCCAGCGCTTAGAACAGTGCTTTGCACATAGTAAGCACTTAACAAATGCCAATCATTATTATTATTATCACAGACCCCTCGGGTCCCTCCTGCTTCCTCTTTCCCTAAAGCAAGACTGTGAGCCCCACATGGGACAACCTGATCGCCCTGTCTCCTCTCCAGCGCTTAGAACAGTGCTTTGCACATAGTAAGGGCTTAACAAATGCCAATTATTATTATTATCACAGACCCCTCGGGTCCCTCCTGCTTCCTCTTTCCCTAAAGCAAGACTGTGAGCCAGCCCCACATGGGACAACCTGATCACCCTGTCTCCTCCCCAGCGCTTAGAACAGTGCTTTGCACATAGTAAGTGCTTAACAAATGCCAATTATTATTATTATTACAGACCCCTCGGATCCCTCCTGCTTCCTGTTTCCCTAAAGCAAGACTGCGAGCCAGCCCCACATGGGACAACCTGATCACCCTGTCTCCTCCCCAGCGCTTAGAACAGTGATTTGCACATAGTAAGTGCTTAACAAATGCCAATTATTATTATTATTACAGACCCCTCGGGTCCCTCCTGCTTCCTCTTTCCCTAAAGCAAGACTGTGAGCCCCACACGGGACAACCTGATCACCCTGTCTCCTCCCCAGCGCTTAGAACAGTGCTTTGCGCATAGTAAGGGCTTAACAAATGCCAATTATTATTACTATTACAGACCCCTCGGATCCCTCCTGCTTCCTGTTTCCCTAAAGCAAGACTGTGAGCCAGCCCCACATGGGACAACCTGATCACCCTGTCTCCTCCCCAGCGCTTAGAACAGTGCTTTGCACATAGTAAGCGCTTAACAAATGCCAATTATAATTATTATTATTACAGACCCCTCGGGTCCCTCCTGCTTCCTCTTTCCCTAAAGCAAGACTGTGAGCCAGCCCCACATGGGACAACCTGATCACCCTGTCTCCTCCGCAGCGCTTAGAACAGTGCTTTGCACATAGTAAGCACTTAACAAATGCCAATAATAATAATAGTTATTATTATTATTATTACAGACCCCTCGGGTCCCTCCTGCTTCCTCTCTCCCTAAAGCAAGACTGTGAGCCCCACATGGGACAACCTGATCACCCTGACTCCTCCCCAGCGCTTAGAAAAGTGCTTTGTGCATAGTAAGTGCTTAACAAATGCCAATTATTATTATTATTATTATCGTTATTATCATCATTATTATTATCATTATTATTATTACAGACCCCTCGGGTCCCTCCTGCTTCCTCTTTCCCTAAAGCAAGACTGTGAGCACCACATGGGACAACCTGATCACCCTGTCTCCTCCCCAGCACATAGAACAGTGCTTTGCACATAGTAAGCGCTTAACAAATGCCAATTATTATCATCATTATTATTATTATTATTATTATTACAGACCCCTCGGGTCCCTCCTGCTTCCTCTTTCCCTAAAGCCGTCCAAAGTGGGGGAAATCAGGCCAGGAAGTTGGCAGTGGGTGGAAAGGGGGCAGCTCAGAGGCAGGACTGGAGGGAGAGACTGCTGGGGAGGGGGGGGGGTCACCCTTCACCCCTCAAGGCAGGACTGGAGGGAGAGGGAGAGACTGCTGGGGATGGGGGGGGTCACCCCTCACCCCTCCACCCCCCCGGCTTGAGGGTGGACGTCTCCCTTGGGTGCCCTGGGGGAGGGCTGGGGGTGGGCCCTGGAGGGGCGGGGCCTGGGGCAGGGCGGAGAGGGGGGCATCATGCTGAGCCGGGTGCGCTCGGCCGTGGCGCACCTGGTCAACCCGGGGGGCGGCCCCAACCCGGGGGGTCCCGAGCCCCCCTCCCCGACTGCTCGGGCCCCTGTTGCCGCCCCCCCCCGGGGGGCCCGGGGGGCCCGGGGGGTCGGAGGCCTGCACCCGCCCGGCTTTCCTGCGGCTAAGTCCGGAGGAGCTGCAGCGCGCCGCGGACCACGAGGGCCGGCCGGTGCACAGCCCCCCGGACGGCGGCCCCCGCCTGCCCTGGAGCACCGGATACGCCGAGTGAGCCCCCCGAGACCCCCCCACCCCGACTCCCCCTCCCCACGGGCGGCCCTTCCCTCGACACCCCCGCCCCCCCATCCTACATTCAATCATAACGGTATTTGTCAAGCGCTTACCATGTGCGAAGCACTGCTCTAAGCGCTGGGGAGGTTGCAAGGGGATCGGGTTGTCCCACGGTGGGGGCTCACAGTTTTCATCCCCATTTTACGGATGGGGGAACTGAGGCAAAGAGAGGTGAAGTGACTTGCCCAAAGCCGCACAGCTGGCATTTGAACCCATGACCTCTGACCTTTGAGACCGTGAGCCCACTGTTGGGTAGGGGCTGTCTCTCTAGGTTGCCAACTTGGACTTCCCAAGCGCTTAGTGCAGCGCTCTGCACACAGTAAGCGCTCAATAAATACCATTGATTGATTGATTGATTGGTTGACAAAAAAGCCCGGGCTCTCTCCACCGAGTCACGCACATATTTGTAGATGTATTACTCTATTTTGCTTGTACATAGTTACTACTCTATTTATTTTGTTAATGATGTGCAGAAAGCTATAATCCTATTTATTCTGACGGTTTTGACACCTGTCTACATGTTTCGTCTTCTTGTCCGTCTCCCCCTTCTAGACTGTGAGCCCGTTGTTGGGTAGGGACCGTCTCTAGATGCTGCCGACTTGTACTTCCCAAGCGCTTAGTCCGGTGCTCCGCACACCTAAGCGCTCAATAAAGACGACTGAATGAAGGCTAACCCGTCCCCCTCCTCCTCCTCTTCCCTCTCCTCTCCTCCTCCTCTTCCCTCTCCTCGCCCGGCCCAGAAATAGCTCGGGGCCCAGGACCGGCCGGGGAAGGAAGGGTCAGGACGCTGTGGTCTGGAGGGGAAGGGAGAGGGCCAGAGGTGCCCAGCCTCGGATGCATTTTTAATGGATCTGCTGGGAAAGAGGAATACGGGGCGGGAAGGGGCGGAGGCTGCCGTCTCCCCATCCACGCCCTTCGTGGATCCATAAATAGGATTATGGCTTTCTGCACATCATTAACAAAATAGAGTAGTAACTATGTAAAAGCAAAATAGAGTAATACATCTACAAATATGTGCGTGACTCGGTGGAAAGAGCCCGGGCTTTGGAGTCAATCAATCAATCAATCAATCGTATTTATTGAGCGCTTACTGTGTGCAGAGCGCTGGACTAAGCGCTTGGGAAGTCCAAGAGCTACAGGACGCTCAGCCTTCAGGACACCGACAGTTGGGAGAGAGGTCTCCCCAAGTACCTTGTCTCCCTCCCTCCCCCAGCCTCCTTCCTACCCCTCTGAGTTCCGCTTTCACACTCCGGTCGCGGGTAATTCCAGGGCGGGTTTAAGGTCCTTCCACAAGTCTTGAGTGGGGCGGCGAGGGAGACCTCCTACATATTTATTACTCTATTTATTTATTTGTTTATTTATTTTACTTGTTCATATCTATTCTATTTATTTTATTTTGTTAATATCATCATCATCAATCGTATTTATTGAGCACTTACTATGTGCAGAGCACTGTACTAAGCGCTTGGGAAGTACAAATTGGCAACACATAGAGACAGTCCCTACCCAACAGTGGGCTCACAGTCTAAAAGGGGGAGACAGAGAACAAAACCAAACATACCAACAAAATAAAATAAATAGGATAGATATGTACAAGTAAAATAAATAAATAAATAGAGTAATAAATATGTACAACCATATATACATATATACAGGTGCTGTGGGGAAGGGAAGGAGGTAAGATGGGGGGGATGGAGAGGGGGACGAGGGGGAGAGGTTTGGTTTTGTTTGGTTTTGTTTGGTTTTGTTCTATGTCTCCCCCTTCTAGGCTGTGAGCCCGCTGTTGGGTAGGGACTGTCTCTATGTGTTGCCGACTTGTACTTCCCAAGCGCTTAGTACAGTGCTCTGCACACAGTAAGCGCTCAATAAATACGATTGATTGATTGATTGAGTCGCGATACAGAGACAACACGGAACGCTCCCCAGACCTCCACGAAGACCCCCCCAGGGCGTCTTCTTAAAGCCAATGGGGAAACTGAGGCAAGGTGCAGGCAGGAGGTAGCAGGACCCGGAACCCAAGCATCCCCGAGCTCTGCGTCTCCTCTCCTCCAACCTCCCCCCCACCACCACCCCATCACCGCCTCTGTTTCTGAGTCTCTTTGGCCCAGATCCCAGGAACCTGTGACATTTTCTCCTGCCCAGTGGAGCAGGGTGTGGAGGGGGAGGGGCGGGGGAGGGGAGTGGTTATTCTGGGAGACTGGCCATGGGTCTGACCTGACATTGTGGCTCTGGCCTGGCAGGGTCATCAATGCAGGCAAGAGCCAACACAATGAGGACCAGGCCTGCTGTGAGGTGGTGTGCGTGGAGGGACGGCAGAGCAGCACGGGGGGACCGGGGGAGCCCCAAAGGCACCAAGTGAGCTCCCTCTCTCTCCTCCCCGCCTGTGCTCCTTGGATCTGGGGAGCTTCCTGCTCTCGCCTTCATTTTGAGGATTTTGAAGACTGGGCCGTAGCCTGAGCTGACTGTAACCCCAACCGCAACCTGCCCGCTGCCTGGTTTAGCTCTGATTTGTGACCTTTGGCCTGTCCTCTAAGACATAACTTTGGCTAGTTTGTGGGTTTGGGTTCTTAACACCTGGCTTTGGCTTTCTGATTCCTGCCTTTGGCCTGGCTTGTTTAATCTCCTGGCACTCTCCTTTGGCCTCCCACCCTAGCTCCCGCTCACTCCTCCATCTTCCTTCCCCCTCACCATCTCCCAGGGCCGGCGAGGTCTCTGCTTCCACTACTGGGGCCTGTTTGATGGCCATGCAGGCGGAGGGGCAGCCAAGATGGCCTCCCGCTTCCTTCATCGCTATGTGCGGGAGCAGCTGCGGGACCTGGTGGAAATCCTGCAGGACCCCGCCCCACCTCCTCTCTGCCTGCCGGGCCCTTCTAAAGCCCTTGCACCCATGGATCTCCCCCCACACCCTGTGGCCCAGTCCTCCCTAGGGTTCCAGCCACGCTGCCACTTGCAGAAAGAAGTGACCCACGAGAGCCTGGTGGTCGGGGCTATCGAGAGCGCCTTCCAGCTCATGGTGAGGGCAGCAGCCTGAGGAAGAGAGTACGGGGTGAGGTGGAGGAGGAAGTCCAAGGAGAAAGGAGGGAGTGGGGTGAGGTGAGGGTCCTTGGGGAATGCATCAAGTTTGACTTCAGAATAATGGGCGCAGGAGGGGTGGGGGGGGAGAACCTACCTTATGTGGCTGCCCTTGTCTCTCCCTCTAGACTGTAAGCTCATTGTGGCCAGGGAATGTGTCTACCAATGCTGTTGTTACTGTATTCACCCAAGAGCTTGGTTCAATGCTCTGCACACTAAGCACTCAATAAATATGATTGACTGACTGATTGATTGAGGGTAAGGGCGAGGGTCAACTCCCCCAGGAGAAGCTTGAGATATTGTGCAGGCTGCAGGGCACCGCCAGTTCTTGCAAGTTCCACCCGGGGGGCTTGAGGCTGGAGAATTCATCTGGCCTGCTGGCTTGGGGGGACCCTCACTCCTAGGCAAGGGTGGGAGTACAAGTGGGGGTCACTTTCCCCTTCCTTCTCTGTCAGGATGAGCAGATGGAGCGGGAGTGGCGAAGCCAGCGTATGTTGGGGGGCTGTTGTGCCCTGGTCGTGGTCTACCTGCTGGGGAAGCTGTATGTGGCCAATGCTGGGGACAGCAGGTACCAGAGGGAAGGATGAGGGAAGAAGCGTTGATAGCAGAGGCCAGGAGCGAGGCAGGGAGTTGGGGAAAGAGAAAACTGGGCCTCGGAACCTTTCAGGAGTTCAGCCTGCAGGGACGAGGGGTGGACTTGCAGCTTCTGCTAGAACTCCTGTGGGGGTGGAGTGGGGAGAAGGCCTGATCAGGAACTTCCACTCCTCAGAGAACACTGGGGCGGGGGCCGGGGCCTGAGATCTAGGTTGATCTGACCCTGAAATCTTTCTCCTGGGCACACAGCACTCTCCCCATTCTCTCTCCCCCAGGGCCATCATTATTAGGAACGGGGACATCATTCCAATGTCACGGGAATTCACCCCAGAGACAGAGAGGCAGCGGCTTCAGCTCCTGGTAAGTGAAGAATGTGGGTGTGATCCCCCTCAACCCCGGGCAATCTATCCAGCCTAAGAACCCCAGGACCATTTTCCAGGAACTAGGTTACTGCTTGGATCCCTCTGCCTCCTAAGCCTCGCTTCCGCAATTAACAAATCGGGGAGGAGGAGCCCCTTAAAGGTGATATAAAATGATACTTGGGGTCTGAGATGATTTGGTCTGCCAGGGAAGAAGGCTGATTGTTTGGATCTATTTTACTTCCAGTGTTGGAGTGACCAGGCTGCCTGGCCCATGCTACGTAATTGCTATTTACAAGCCTGGGACAGAGCCTGTGTTGGATAGGGATTGTCTCTGTTGCCAAATCGTACTTTCCAAGCGCTTAGTACAGTGCTCTGCACACAGTAAGGGCTCAATAAATACGATTGAATGAATCAATGAATGAATGCGAGGGATGGCATGATGGCAATGCCCTCTCAGACTTGTTTTCTTTAATGGTATTTGTCAAGCACTTACTCTGTGCCAGGCAAGGTACTAAGCATCCAGGTTGGACACAGTCCATATCCTACATGGGATTCATCGTATTAATCCCCATTTTCCAGATGAAGTAACTGAGTCACAGAAAAGTGAAGTGACTTGCCCAAGCTCACGCAGCAGAGAAGTGGCAGAGCCAGGTTTAGAACCCAGATCCTTCTGACTCCCAGGCCTGTGGTCTATCCACTAGGCCTTGGTGCTTCTCACCTCCCTGATCCACTGACAGTTCTTGACCTCCAAACTCCTCTCCCCAGGGCTTCCTGAAGCCAGAACTGCTAGGCAAAGAGTTCACTCACTTGGAGTTCCCACGGAGAGTGCTGTCCAAGGAGCTAGGGCATCGAATGCTGTATCGGGATCAGAGCATGACCGGCTGGTAACCCCCTCCCTCCCTCCATCCACCAGCCAAAGCTAATTATCCCCACCCACCCTGAAGTCATTCTACCCCACCCACGGTACCTTCAACTTTTCTGCTGCTGAACCGAAGAAAGAGGCTGGGGGTGGTCCTGGGTGCTGCTCCCCTGGGGCTTGGGTGGAGCAGGGTGGGGGTCCGGTGTGGAGCCTTCTCCTCCCTCCCCTCCTCTCCCCTCGCCCCCACCTCTCAGGGCATACAAAAGGATCGAGCTGGAGGACCTCAGATTCCCTTTGGTCCATGGGGAGGGCAAGAAGGTAAAAGTCCTCCGGGGAGAGGCTGGGGGGATGGAAGGTGGGTGATCAGGGTTGTGGGGAGAATTTGCTGCAGCTTCTTCAAGGAGGGGTGCTTCTGGCTCAGGTGGGTGGAAAGTAGAGGACTTGGAGGGACCCAGGTCAGAGGGGCAAAATGTCACCTTACCCCTTCCTGTCCCCACAGGCCCGAATGATGGCCACCATCGGTGTGACCCGGGGCCTGGGAGACCACAACCTCAGGGTCTGCAGTTCCACCCTCCCCATCAAGCCCTTCCTGTCCTGCTTCCCTGAGGTAAGACCCCCCAACACCACCTCCCTCCCAACCACCCCCATGAAGGCCCCACACACTAACTCTCTCATCCCTCCCTTGGATCCCACCTATTATTCCCTGTTCCACACCCTCTCTTCCAGGAGGCTAACATCCACCCCTTGGTCTTCCCCTTTTTCCCAGCAGCTGATCCCCCACCCCCATCCATGTGAGCCTCTGCAGAGCTCAGAGCAGAAGTGGGAGCAGGATGGTAGGGTCAAAACGGCCTCCTGGTGGAGAGACTTCCTGCCTCCCAGCCTCACCCCCACTATCCTTTTTTCCTTTCGTACCTGTTCTGCTTCCCCGCTACGTAATGGCCCTTCCACAAAGGCCCCTTTCCTGTTGTGGTCCTCATTTCTCCCCTCCCTTGTGTCTTTAGGTGCGTGTGTACGACTTGACTCAGTATGAGCATTGCCCAGATGATGTGTTGGTTCTGGGCACAGATGGGTTGTGGGATGTCTCCAGTGATCGCGATGTGGCTACCACTGTGGACAGAGTGCTAACCAGCTTTGAACCCAATGACCCCAGCAGGTGAGGCCTGAACTTGGGGGTAGGGCAGGTGTGGGGATGGAGAGGGACCATGATAGCGGAGTGCATGCACGCATGCCTGCATGCATGCATGACCCCGTGTATACAGTAGTCCCTTGGCATTCACTGATCTTTTTGTTTGTGGTTTCAACTATTTGTAGTTGGCTGACTTAATGCGTACATGATGTCAACCCTGTCCCCGTCCCCATCCCCCACCTGCTGTGTGCAGTCTCTTGGTCACCAGCAGTCACAAACGTGCATCTTCAGGGACTTTTGGTTTGCGGGAGCAATCCACAGTGTCCACCTCGTTCGCAGGGGTTTTCTCTAACCCATCCTCCCCGCCCCCACAAATTCCATTCATTCATTCATTCATTGTCATATTTATTGAGCGCTTACTGTGTGCAGAGCGCTGTACTAAGCGCTTGGGAAGTACAAGTTGGCAACAGTTGAAATGGCCCTCACAACCGCAACTGCCTGAATGGAAGAAACTAGGTTTTCCAGAGGTGGATTTCTCCAAAGATACCTGTTCGATCATAACAGTAATTATGGTATTTGTTAAGCGCTTACTAAGTGCCAAGCACTGTTCTAAGCGCTCAGGTAGGTACAAGCCCAGGCTTTGGAGTCAGAGGTCATGGGTTCAAATCCCAGCTCCACCAGTTGTCAGCTGTGTGACTTTGGGCAAGTCGCTTAACTTCTCTGTGCCTCAGTTCCCTCATCACAGACATATATACATATATAGGGGTGCTGTGGGGAGGGGAAGGAGGGGGCTCAGTCTGGGAAGGCCTCCTGGAGGAGGTGAGCTCTCAGTAGGGCTTTGACCATCGCAATCACGTCAGCCAATCAGTCCATCATATTCATAGAGCGCTTACTGTGTGCAGGACACTGTACTAAGCGCTTGGGAGGGTACAATATGATAGATACATTCCTAAGCGCTCGGAAAGTACGACCGTGCCCCACGTTCATGTCCTGGTGCCAACCTATGACCTCTCCCGGCAGGTACACAGCGTTGGCCCAGGCGCTGGTGCTGGGGGCCCGTGGTGCCCCCCGAGAGCAGGGCTGGCGTCTCCCCAACAACAAGCTGGGCTCTGGGGATGATATTTCTGTCTTCATCATCCCACTGGGTGGGCCTGGAAGCTACACCTGAAGTCGGAATCCCCCTAGCCCCATCCTGCGCCCCAAACCAGGCTGCCCCTCGTCGGTCCCGGGTTCCCCCTCCAATGGGGAGGGAGGGGCAGTGGGGCTCCTCTCCCTGCCATCCCCGAGTAAATAAACCGCGTGGTCAGAGCTCGGAGCCTCTTTCTTCCTCAGTCTGGGGGTCGGGAGTAGCTTTCGGGTCCGTCAATCAATCAATCAATCGTATTTATTGAGCGCTTACGGTGTGCAGAGCACTGTACTGAGCGCTTGGGAAGTACAAGATGGCAACATATAGAGACAGTCCCTACCCAGCAGTGGGCTCACAGTCTAAAAGGGGGAGACAGACAACAAAACCAAACATACTAACCGAATAAAATAAATAGAATAGATATGTACAAGTAAAATAAATAGAGTAATGAATATGTACAGACATCATCATCATCATCATCAATCATATTTATTGAGCGCTTACTATGTGCAGAGCACTGTACTAAGCGCTTGGGAAGTACAAATTGGCAACATATAGAGACAGTCCCTACCCAACAGTGGGCTCACAGTCTAAAAGGGGGGTGACAGAGCACAAAACCAAACATACTAACAAAATAAAATAAATAGAATAGATACGTACAAGTAAAATAAATAGAGTAATAAATATATTTATTTATATACTAAGCGCTTGGGAAGTACAAATTGGCAACATATAGAGACAGTCCCTACCCAACAGTGGGCTCACAGTCTAAAAGGGGGGAGACAGAGAACAAAACCAAACATACTAACAAAATAAAAATAGAATAGATACGTACAAGTAAAATAAATAAATAAATAGAGTAATAAATATATTTATTTATATACTAAGCGCTTGGGAAGTACAAATTGGCAACATCTAGAGACAGTCCCTACCCAACAGTGGGCTCACAGTCTAAAAGGGGGGAGACAGAGCACAAAACCAAACATACTAACAAGATAAAATAAATAGAATAGATATGTACAAGTAAAATAAATAAATAAATAGAGTAATAAATATATTTATTTACACACTAAGCGCTTGGGAAGTACAAATTGGCAACATCTAGAGACAGTCCCTACCCAACAGTGGGCTTACAGTCTAAAAGGGGGGAGACAGAGCACAAAACCAAACATACTAACAAGATAAAATAAATAGAATAGATATGTACAAGTAAAATAGAGTAATAAATATATTTATTTATATACTAAGTGCTTGGGAAGTATAAGATGGCAACATCTAGAGACAGTCCCTACCCAACAGTGGGCTCACAGTCTAAAAGGGGGGAGACAGAGCACAAAACCAAACATACTAACAAGATAAAATAAATAGAATAGATATGTACAAGTAAAATAAATAGAGTAATAAATATATTTATTTATATACTAAGCGCTTGGGAAGTATAAGATGGCAACATCTAGAGACAGTCCCTACCCAACAGTGGGCTCACAGTCTAAAAGGGGGGAGACAGAGCACAAAACCAAACATACTAACAAGATAAATAGAATAGATACGTACAAGTAAAATAAATAAATAAATAGAGTAATAAATATATTTATTTATACACTAAGCGCTTGGGAAGTACAAATTGGCAACATCTAGAGACAGTCCCTACCCAACAGTGGGCTCACAGTCTAAAAGGGGGGAGACAGAGCACAAAACCAAACATACTAACAAGATAAAATAAATAGAATAGATATGTACAAGTAAAATAAATAGAGTAATAAATATATTTATTTATATGCATATATACAGGTCCGTTGTGGGGCCTTCCTGGAGGGCGTCCTGGAGGAGGCGGGCTGGGGGGGGGGTGTCCCCCTCGCTCTACCAACTTTCTGGAGGCCGGGGTCCCCAGGCCCGCCCCTTCCCCCCTCCCGGGCCCGCCCCCTCCCCTCCCCTCCCCCGGTGGCGTTGAAGAAGGGCGGAGCGGGGCGGCCCCTCCGGCTCACTTTCGGCCTCGGGCATCGGCGGAGGGACCGGACCGGACCGCTGACCACCCACCGACCCCGCACTTGGGTAAACTTGTCCGGAGAGTGGACGCTCCTAGCCCTCCCTGCCCCCCGAAATTCAGAGGGGGCGTCCGTCCGTCCTCCTCCCCTACCCCCATCCCCACCCACCGGACCCTGGGCCGGGGCCCGAGGTGCGGCCATGTTCCCGGCAGCTCCACAACTTGGCCGCGACCCCCGGCCAGCCCCGTGCTGCGGGGGAAACTGAGGCACCGGGTGGGGCGGGACGTCAACGAGGGCCGCCTGCTTTCCGAGAGTTCGGTGGAGAGGGCGGGGGCTGGGAAGGAAAGCCGGCCCCAGGCCCATCTCCCACCCAGTTTACTCTACTGGGGGGTCGCAGTGAAAGAGAATGCTCAGGGGCCTAGTGGTTGGGCCTCATGGACTGGCTAGGAAGTAGGGGAAGGAGACCCCCCTGCCCAGGACCCCTCTCATGCTCCAGAGTTTGGCCCTGTTGGGTGGGGTGGGGGAGGAGACCACCTCCCTCCCAACGCCCCCCCCACACTTGCCCCCCGAGTCAGGACCTGCAGGCCACTCTGGGCAGTGGAGGTTTGGGGTGGGAGGTGTGGAGTTGTAGTAGAGGGGTCAATCGTCCGGGTAATAATAATAATAATAACATTTATTAAGCGCTTACCATATGCAAAACACTGTTCTAAGCGTGGGGGAGGTTACAAGGTGATCAGGTTGTCCCACGTGGGGCTCACGGTCTTAATCCCCCTTTTACACATGAGGGAACTGAGGCTCGGAGAAGTGGAGCGACTGGCCTAAAGTCACACAGCTGACAAGTGGAGGGGCTGAGATTTGAACCCACGACCTCCGACTCCAAAGGCCGGGCTCTTTCCACCGAGCCACGATGCTTCTCAGATTTGTGGGTTGTCAACATTACTTATAGTGAGTTGGACCCAGGGACAGTCTTGGATCAGTATTTGGGGGATGTGCACAAAAAGTGTAATGCTTAATGGGGCCTTGATCACAGGTGCGGGTGGTGAAATGGGTAGGCTTTTTTTCCACTTACCTACTGACCTGACTCTCCTCCCCAAGAGCCTTCTTAGAACTGGGGACAAGGCGCACCCCAGATTGACCCAGGAGGAAGACTGTCAGGAAGCGTTCCTGTAACAGCAGAGGCAGTTGGATAGGGAGGGTTCAGACTGAGCCAAGACTCTTCTCTCTGAAGTCACCCACTTTTGCTGACTGCCCCCCACCCTAAAGGGGCCCTGGTCTCCAGTCTACTGGGTGGAGGGTGGGGAGGTCTGGCTGGGGCCCAAGGGAGGTGGGCGGGGGGGGGTGGGGGGGGTCAGTGGGGCAGTCCCGGCCTCCCACACACAGGGAGCTTTTGTCCTTATTATCCGTACTGGCCTGGGGCCAAAAGAGTGCTGGCTGGGACTGTTGTCCACTAGCCGCTGAAGGCAGGGATGTAACTCTGATGAGCTGATTTCCCCTCCTTACCCAGCTGCTGCTGTTTTGGTCAGGCACGGGGCTCAGATGAGCTGGGAGCTCTCAGATTCTAGGCTGAGGCCTAAGAATTGCCAGCCCCCCTCCCCTCACCCCTTAAGTATAACCAGGAATTAGAGCGCTGCTCTTCCTCTTCCTCCCTAAACTGCAATGTAGTTTTCCTTGCTCCAACTCTGCGATGGTGGAAATGCCCCTTTAAATCTCTCTCTAAAGACAAGTTGGTAAACAATGAAACTGTGTAGGATTGTGCCGAGTAGGGTGGGGGAGGGCTCCCTGCTCTGTAGAAATCCCTCAGATCCAAAGCAGGCTCGGCAAAGAGGGTGGAAATGGCTTTCACTACCAACCACCCCTGGTGGTCCATACCCTGGGAGAATTCAGCCAGACTTGCCTGGGGGAGAGGTTGGGAAGGGAAGGGGGAAGGCAGAGCCAGCTGGTCTCTGGAAGCAACTCACTCAAGATGGGTAAACACACTGGAGACTCCGAATAGCCCTGCCTATCAGAGGGAGCCATCCTGGAATATTAAGGAAAATAATGTAAACTCACTTCCTAAACGGAATGAGAAGATGAGTGGAGGGGTAGGAGTCTAACTGCCGTTCCGTTCTTCCACTTCCCCTCCCTCCCTTCCTTTCAAACACACATACTTTGCCAACATCATAGGTGGACACAAAACTCACCATGTGAGGGGGTGGTGGAGGAGTTTGAACCTGGGCATTATTGAAGTGAGCAGCCCTAAGCATTCTCCACACACCAGCCAGAGAGAAACAACTGAGGGAAAAAAAGGAAGCAGCTTGGCATAGTGGAAAGAGCCCGGGCTTGGGAGTCAGAAGACATTGGTTCTAATCCCAGCTCCGCCAATTGTCTGCTGTGTGACCTTGGGCAAGGCTCTTAACTTCTCTGTGCCTCAGTTACCTCATCTGTAAAATGGAGATTAAAACTATGATCCCCCCATGGGACAACCTGATTAACTTGCATCTACCCCGGTGCTTAGAACAGTGCTCGGCATATAGTCAGCACTTAACAAATACCATTATTATCATTACTATTGTTAATAATTGAGGGTTCACTTCGCCTGTCACTGGGGCTGGGGGGGATGAGGGATTGTAAGGAAATCGTGGAACTATGGTGGGAAAAGGTAATAGCCCTCCCATCTCTCTTTGGGAGAGAACTTCTCAGCAGGAAATGGCTCATCCTCAGGCCCTCCCTGCTCCCCGCCCCTGCCTCTTCCTCCTGACTTGAGGGTTGATTAGGTTGTGAGGTGGCAGCAGGAGAACCAAGTGTCATGTCGTCTCTCTTCCTCTGAGTTGCTAGTGAGTGTTCAGATGGAGGGGGAAGAGGGTAGGATTTGTTTTTAGCCCGGGGGCGAGTCTTCCTGCCTCCTGAGAGAACTGTCGCATGATTTCTCCCCTCCCTACTGGAGAGGGAGGTCGGGGGAGGAGGGGGAGCCCTCCTTGGGCTGTGGCCACTCTGTGGTGGTGGGGCCAGGCTTAGGCCCATCGTCACCGCCTCCACCCTGGGGCTGAGCTAGTTTGTCCCTCCCTTCCTGCCTGCCCATCCCACTCCCCCAGTTTGTGGACACCCGGCTCCACTCCAGCCTCTCCCATTTATCCGAGCTCAGATGGAGTTACAATCTGTTTCCACTAGTCCTCAAGGGAAGGATCGCACCGTTGCCGCAGAATTCCTGGGTTTGTAGACAATTGCTAGAGCTGAGACCCGGAGGGCGTTACTGAGTGGGTTTAGGCCCTGCCTAAATGAATGAATATACAAGGAGCGAGCAGGGAAATGGGGAAGATGCCTAGGGGGATTTTTAGCCCCAGGCTGGGCTCTGGGAACAAGTTGTGACAAATTGTTTGGGCCTGGTATGACTAGGGAAGGAGGCGGTCCCAGGAATCTTGAGTCACAGGATTGGGGCGAGGGCTTTGTCCCAGTCCTAGAGAAGCATCCTGCTGCCCTCCCTCTGGGAGGGAGAAGTGACTTGTGGGAGTTGTGGCGTGTGACTGGAAGGCAACTTGTGGTGCCCCTGGGTGGCTGGATCTCAATTTCCCTGATTTGGAGTCTGGAGTCCTCCCCCCAGCTGTGTGACTTTGGGCAAGTCACTTAACTTCTCTGTGCCTCATCTGTAAAATGGGGATTAAGACTGTGAGCCCTCTGTGGGACAACCTGATCACCTTGTAACCTCCCCAGCGCTTAGAACAGTGCTTTGCACATAGTAAGCATTTAATAAATGCCATCATCATTATTATTATTATTATTATCTCCCTTGCCCCCCCCACACACAAGTCCCCTACGCTTTCTGTCCAGGGAAGGAATTAAGAGGGGTGAAGGAAGAGGGGAGAGATACTGGGATCCAATATTGTCCGTCCTAGGTTGAGGATGGGATTTATTTGGGTGATATAGGGAACAAGCTGAGTGTGAAGGTTGTTGGGAGCTTACTGGCCTACCTCCTGCACAGGGTCTCCATTGTCTGACTCCAAAGGGTTGAGTGAGCTAAGCTGCCAGCCCTAGAGCATGGTGAGGAGGGAGAGGGGAGACCAGGCAGGCTTCTCGGTTATTGGAGATACAGCAACCACCCAGGACTAGATTTCCTTTGTGCAACACTCTGGGGAAGAGGGGTGGGCAGCAAGGCTCATACAAGTTCACCCTGGACCTGCCCCCTGCCTTGACTTGAGACTGGCTGGGTGAACAGCATGAGCTTCGCCCACTCCCTCTGCCCCTGTCCTGGCTAAAATCAGGATCTCTGGGGTCCTATTCTCAGATCAGATCCGTGGCAAACCCTTCCCGTTTCTCACTCTCTCTGGGCTCACCATCTTGCTCCCTTGGTGTGGGGAGGGGGAGGACATGGCTAGCTCGACCTGCTTTAGGCTGGGTCCAGATGACCGTCGACTTCTCCTTCCCTTCTGTTCCCTCAGCCATGGCTGCGATCAGGAAGAAGCTGGTAATTGTGGGTGATGGAGCCTGTGGGAAAACTTGTCTGCTGATTGTCTTCAGTAAGGACCAGTTTCCCGAAGTTTACGTGCCTACCGTCTTCGAGAACTACATTGCTGATATTGAAGTGGACGGCAAGCAGGTGATCCGGGGACTCAACCTCCCTCAACCTTGGGACCCGCTTGGTGGACAGGACCCTTTGCTGCTGGGGTTCCACCTTTGGGTTGGGGAGAGCTGTGTAGGACAGTGCAAAGACTGAGCCCCAAGATTGAGGGGGCTTTAACATCAGGACATCCCTGGTCCTATACATTGCTGCCCTCAGCCTGACCCCTTCCAGAGAAGCTCCAACCGTTCTGGCAAACTAGGGATTTACCCTTGATCCTCTACCTTTTAAAGGAAGCATGTGATTGAGTAAACAACATTTCTCCCTTTGCTTACTGTGAAAGGGGCAGAAGTGGGGTCAATCAATCAATGGCATTTGAGCGCTATGTGCAGAGCACTGTACCAAGTGCTTGGGAGAGTACACGAGAAGCAGCGTGGCTCAGTGAAAAGAGCCCGGGCTTTGGAGTCAGAGGTCATGGGTTCAAATCCCGGCTCCACCACTTGTCGGCTGTGTGACTTTGGGCAAGTCACTTCACTTCTCTGCGCCTCAGTTACCTCATCTGTAAAATGGGGGTTAAGACTTTGAGCTCCCCGTGGGACAACCTGATCACCATGTAACCTCCCCAGTACTTAGAACAGTGCTTTGCACATAGTAAGCGCTTAATAAATGCTATTATTATTATTACAATACAACTGAATTAGTGGACATACTCCCTTCCTATAATGAGCTTACAGTCTAGGGGGTGAGACAGTCGTTAATATAAGTAATTTAAAGATATGTACACAAGTGTTGTGGCTTGGGAGTGAGGCAAATACCAAATGTCCAAAGGACACAGATCGAATGGGATGGGAAGTAGAGGTGATTACCTGCTCCAAGAAGGGCAGATGACGTGAATGCTGACCTAGGGCTCCCATTGCCCAGGGCCCCAGAGCCTTCAATTTGTCCTGTCAAGGGACGGGGAGGTTGCTGGAGCTCCTGTATCTGACAGGTGGAACTGGCGCTGTGGGACACAGCTGGGCAGGAAGACTATGACCGTTTGAGGCCACTCTCCTATCCTGACACGGATGTTATCCTCATGTGCTTCTCCATCGACAGCCCCGACAGCCTGGGTGAGGGGAAGAGGATGCTGGGAGCTGTGGCAAGAGGGAGGGCAGCCAGGCTCCTGACTTGAGTCTTGGGCAGGGATGGAAGGGTGAGGGGAGCTGCTCCTGGTCGGGTGGGTCGGGTGGCCTATACAGTTCCTCCCCGCCCCCTCCCCTGCCTCGCTGGGGGCTAACATCTGGCGTGGGGCACCTATTCAGAGAACATTCCTGAGAAGTGGACACCAGAGGTGAAGCATTTCTGCCCAAATGTGCCCATCATACTCGTTGGGAACAAGAAGGACCTGCGGTTGGATGAACACACGCGACGGGAGCTGGCAAAGATGAAGCAGGTGGGGAAGACACTGGAGCGAGCAGGGTGCTGGGGGAGGGCCATGGTCCCTGTTTAAGCTGACCACCCCCCCCCAACACCCAACTAGCCCCTGACTGTCATGTCTTTTCTCTCTCTTCTCTCCCCCCGTCCCTCCCCCAGGAGCCGGTGAGACCAGATGAAGGCCGGGACATGGCCAATCGCATTGGTGCCTTTGGCTATCTGGAGTGCTCGGCCAAAACCAAGGAGGGGGTGCGGGAGGTGTTTGAGATGGCCACCCGGGCCGGCCTGCAGGTCCGCAAGAACAAACGGCGGCGAGGCTGCCCCCTCCTCTGAGCTTCCCCGACCCGGATCCCTGTTCCCTCCTTTTTCTTTCTCATCCCCTCATCCCAATCCTCATGGGGATGGGTGGGTATACAGGAAACCCCCTCCCCCACCACCACCCCCCAAAACCCAACCTTCTCGGGTTCACTCCCTTCCTGAAGCAGGAGTGTGCACGCTGCACCTGCTCTCCTCCCCACCCCCAGGGCTGGGGGTTCAGGATCACGAAGGAAGGGGGAGTTCTCCCTTTCTGGGGGGCGCTGAACCCTGTATGGTCTGAATACGGTTGCTCTCCTGGCCCCGAGATGGGGAAAAGGGAGGGGTGGTGCGAGCAGCCCTGGGTGGGCTAATGCATGTATGCACACACAATCACACCAGTGTTTTATACTCACAGGGGAATGGCCTCTGCCCTCAGCTGGGAAAGTTAGAGCTCCTAAACTTTTCTCCCTCTTCCTCCTCCCCTTCCCCACCCCACCCGTGCTCCCCACCCCCTAAATGGCAGATCTCCTGAGGGCTTCAGAGGTGGGGGTTGAGGATGATGGTGAATAAAGGCTATGGGAACTCTCTGGGCTTGCACTGGTACCAGCTCTGATTATTTTTCCTCGACCACCCACCTCCTCTTGCCCTGTCTCCCAGCATTTGTTTTTTCACCTTCAGGAGTGTCCCGCCGGCTAGCGAGAAAGGGCAGTATGACTGGGGAGGCTCGAGTAAACTTTTATTTTCAACAGTAGAGTCTCGTTGCTTCCAAGTTCTCCCAAGGTCGTGCTCTTCCCAAGGAGCTGGACCTAGAACTGCATGAATACTCCCCCTGACTAACTGGGCAGATAGAGGGTTGGGGGGGGTGGGTGGCTCAGACTCCAGGGGCTGGGCAATCACATCTCACGCCTCCAGGCTAGCTCCTCCTGCAGCAGTGCAATGCTCTCCTTGGCGGGGGGGTTATCTGGATGGGAGGAATGGAGAGGATACAGCAGTTGGAAGGGAAAGCCCGTGTGTGCCTACCGGCTCCCATCATCCTAGCCCTTCCCTCTCCTTACCTTCAGTGGGAGAACTGCGGCCCAGTTCAGTCAGCTGCTGAAATGAGCCTGGCTCTTCGTCCGAAGGGAAGGGGCAGCCTTTGTACCCCCCATTCTCTTTACAGAACTGTAAGAACCTTGGAGAGAAGAGGAATGTAAGCATGTGTTTTTCAGGGCGGGAGCCCCTCCACCCTTCCTTGAAGCTCTGCTGCAAAGGTGGGGCAGGGGGAGTGGACCATCAGGGCTTGAGGGATGCACATTGGAAAGGGTTTGGAGGTGGAGAGGATGCCAGAGAAAGGTGCCGGCGGTGGGAAAGAGAGGACAGTGGAGGGCAGAAATCACAGGTAAGGGAGGCTGGTGTATTACAGAGTGGGAGTTGGATTACGGGGATGAAACCACAGCAGTGGTGGAGGGAAGTTGGGGTTGGAGCCTGAGTTGATTAATCCGTACGTCTTCCACTGGCGGTCCTGGGACAGGAGAATGGGGTTCCCCACCACTATGAGCAGGGCCTTGGCTCGAGTCACAGCTACATTGAACCTCTGTGGGAAGAGAGTTAAAGTTGGGGAAGTTGTAGGGAAATGGGTTGGAGAGGGGCCAGTTGGGAGTAGGTAGGAGAGGTGAGGGAGTTGACCATCCAAACCTCTGACCTTGGGGTCGCTCAGGAAGCCCAGGTTGAAGTCCTTGGCCAGCGGGACAAAGTTCTGGCTGCTGCGCACAGTGGAGATGATGATCACAGAACGTTCCTGGCCTTGGAACTCCTCTACTGAGCCCACCTGGGGAGCAAAAAGGAGGGGGAGCAGTGAGGAACCCTCCTTGGGCACTCTTGTTTCCCCATGTGTTGCAGCACCTCTAAGATCATAGTAGGGACTGGTAACTTATCCAGTCTTCACTCCACGTGCTCTGTTACACACGACCACTTTATACCTTCCCTGTCCAAGCCTGCACTCTACTTGCCCACAAGACCTCCAGTCTCTTAATCCTGTCCCACTCACCTTTAGCCACTGGCTTCCCTCTCCCATCTCCTTCCCAAACTAAATGGGCTCACCCGGTGGCTACAGCCCTCACCATGCTCTCACAGTTAACGCTTCAACCTCCAGCCCTGTCTCAGCCCCCAGTTCGGCTTTCTAGGTTCCTTCTCCTGCAGCAGTTGAGCATCAACCTTGTGCAGAGCTCTGTACATTTCATTCTTCCATAATACATGTATTCACTACATGCTTTGGGTAGAACTTGGTGGCTGAATTAGGGAACATTCTTCCAACAATGAACATTTAACTGGATACACTGTGACTTGGTGTTGATAATTGTGGCATTTAAGTGCTTACAAGGTGCCAAGCCCTGTATGAGGTAGGGTAAGTTAAAAAACAAAAAACAAAACCCTACCAGAACGATTGCAGATGGAAGTGGGGTGTTCTGGGAGGGGTTTGTCCATGGTAACGCTATGGGTCAGAGACGACTCAATGCCATAAGACGACAAGATACAAGATAATCAGGTCAGACAATCCCTGGCCCACAATCTAATTAGGAGAAAAAAGGTATTGAGCCCCATTTCACAGATGAGGAAACTGAGGCCCAAAGAAACTGACTTGCCCAAAGTTACATGGCAGACAAATGGTAGAGTCAGGATTAGAACCTGGGTCTTCTGAATCCTGGGTCCATGCTCTTTCCAGTAGGCCACACTGCTTCTTTCTCCTTTTTTATGGTATTTAAGTGCTTACTATGTGCCAGGCATTGTTCTAACTGCTGGGGTAGATAGAAGTTAATTAGGTTGGATTGATTTGAACCTACTCCAGGGCTTAGAACAGTGTTTGACACATAATAAGCGCTTAACAAATACGATAAAACAAAACAAACCAACCTGCTCTCCCAAAGTCCTTTAGGGGCACCATGTAATGTGATGAAACAATCACTTCTACGTAGACTCCGGGCAGATCTGGAAGGCCTGAAGCTGTTGGTCGCCTGACTGCGAGTCCAACCCCTGAGAATCATGGTTCTGAAGAGGAATGGCCTCTCCCAAAGCAGGTATATCTGGCACTTGTTTCTGTAAGCTGGCCTCTAGCTGATTAGTTTTGCCGAGTGCTGTGGTATCAACTCAGTGCTTGCACTACTAGCACTCCTGTACTTATAGGCCGATGCCTCCTCCTCTTACTGGTGCTTCTTATTTTCCTCCTCTTTTAACTACGGCTTTTCTCAAGATTCACTCCTGAATGCTTTTCTCATCTCACACGCTCTGGAAAAATTCACACACTTATGCGGTTCCAATTACCTCCTCTCTGAGGCTGGCTTTCAAATCTTTCTCCAGTCCTGATTTAATAATAATTGTGGTATTTGTTGAGCACTTACTATGTGCCAAGCATTGTACTACGCACTGAAGTAAATACAAAATAATCAGATGATAGCTCACCTACTCTCCAGTTTTAGGTTTCTCCTGCTTCTGAGTCATCATCCTTAAGCCCTTTCCTACCCCTCACTTTTTCACACCTACCATCTTCCCTTTTCCGTAAGTTTGCACTTTGGGAAATATCTTTGACATCCACTTTGACTCACATCCTGCTCAAGTATTTCACAGATATGACCCATCTTCTGCCCTTCTCTTTCGGCCTCTCAAAAGCTTGGGGAAAAGTGTAGGATCCATATCCCCACAGCTGGGTTGGGTTGGTTCCAAACCAATTTTGATCAGTCCCTGTAGTTCATTTGGGAAAGGCAGCAGCTTACGGGGAAGCAAAGTTCTTGCCTCCTGCTCCCTGGCGTCATGCTGTGTAGTTAGTACTTGGCCAGGTCCTGAATTCCCAGTTCATGCAAGTGTGCCCTATATGTTTGTTTGTTTCCAGTATTTGTTTAGCACTTACTATGTGCCAGGCATTGTATTAAGTGTTGGGATAGTTACAAGCTAATCAGGTTTGACACAGTCCATGTCCCACATGGGGCTCACAGCTTTAACCCCCCATTTTACAGATGAGGTAACTGAGGCACAGAGAAGTTGAGTGACTTGCCCAAGGTCACATAGCAGACATGTGGCGGATCGGGGATTAGAACCCAGGTCCTCTGACTCCCAGATTTGTGCTCTCTCCACTAGGCCATGCTGTTTCTCTGTGGGACAGGGACTGTGTCCAACCTGCCAGCTCTTAGTATAGTGCCTGCCAGATAGTAAGTCCTTAACAAATACCGTTTTATAACAGTCATGTCTCTTCATAGCACAGCATGAGAACACAGCCTACTCACCAAGCTAGTTCTGAAAGCACCACCTTACTGGTCTCTCCATTCTGTTATTTTAACTGCCCATCAGTTACATCCTTGTCTGTTGCCTCTCCCATCAAATTACAGTTTGACTTTACGCTGCTACACTCTCTAGGAGCTGGTCCCCTCGTACATATCTACCCCTCTTCACTGGTTCCACTTTAGTATGTGATCTCAGCCCGAAAGTTCCTCCCCATCCTTTGCACAGAACTCTCCTGTCTGAGACTCCTGCACCCTATTCCTCACTCCTTCAAAGCACTGTTGAAAAACTCCCCTCCTGCATGCAGCTTCCCCTTACCTCCCTACCCCACTGGCCACATTCTGCCTCATTGAATTAGAGAGCTGGAAGGGATCTTGAGTGATGGAGTCCAGCCTTCCACCTTCAGCCAAGGCTACAATTCTCAAAACTTCCCAGTGATCTCACCTCAAATAGTGGGGCTGATGCTAATTCAGGCTAGTGAAGCTGCCCCAGAATGCTGAAACTACAAGTTAAACACTTACTGCAAGTTAAACACTTGCTATGTGCCAGCCACTGTGCTAAGTGCTGGGATAGATACAAGATAATTAGGTTGGACACAGTCTCTATCCCACATAGGACTCACAATCCAGTTTAATAGTCAAATGACTTGCCCAGTCATAATTCTGTTGCTTATAATAATTGTGGTATTTAAGCACTCACTATATGTCAAGCTCAGAGATAGATACAATCAGATTGGACACAATCCCTATCCCACATGGAATTCACAGCCTAAGGGGAAGGCAGAACAGGTATTTAATCCCCATTTTATAGATGAGGAAACTGAGGCACAGATTTGCCCAAGGTCACATAGCAGGTAATGGATGGAGCCAGAAACAGAACCCAGGTTTCCTGAGCCCCAGTGCTATTCTCTTTCTAATAGGCCATATGCTCTCAGACTAATTGTATGCTCGGGTCTCTGGGTTTGGGTGTTTTTCCTGCTAGACTGCATGTGTTCCCCAAGGACAAGGACCATCCTGATCTCATTTTACCATTCCCCCTGGGGCCTTAGTACACTACTCTGCTCAAAGGAGGTGCTTAATAACTATTCTTGATGAGCGGGAAGGGGGATTAAGGGAGAAAGGGATATGAGGGTGAAGGGGAGTCAAGGAATTGAAGAGGGGAGCTTGAAGAGGGGTAATCACCTTCAGATCTTTGATGTTATTCAGGCTTTGCAGTTTCTTGTCCACTACAGTGAGGCAGTGACAAATTTTCTGTACCTGGATGAAGGAGGAGGAAATATCACAGCCCCTCTGCTTTCCCCATCCCATTCCCTGCATTGATTTGCCTTTTTTGGGCAGGGAAGAGGTCTATGAGCCTGTGGCTGGCAATTCCAGCCCCAATTTCTCCACCCGTGCCACCCTCCACCTCAGGTTCTGGTGGCTGGTGCTAGTGGCGGGGAGAGGGGCAGCAAAGGAAGGACAGAGGTCTGACCTGTTTTCTGCAAGGGGAGATTACCCCCACATGTTGGGGGGACAAGCGGGCCTGTCCCTTTTTGGGCTGGGAGCACAGGAGCTCATGCAAGTACTCCACAACCGTGCTGGCCTCCTCGGCATTGAAGAAGGATGGGCTGTTGGCTTCTCGCGTTTCCTCTCCCAGTACTCCATGGAACACGATCGGGAACCCCTGGGGGGCAGGGATGGGAGGAAGGGGCAGCTATCAGCTTTGCCCCAGCTCCTCCCCTGCCCCCAGCCCGTTCCCTCCCCAACCCCTGGTCCCAGCCTTGGTTCTCACTAGACTTGATCCCATTCCCTCCCTGTACCTCAGAACCCCGCTCTGGTCAGTGGGAAAGGATGCAAGCCCCTCCGAGAGAAGAGGATCCCAGCCACCCCCCGCTGCTATCCGTCTCTCCCCACCCCGCCTACCCCACTCCCCCCCCCCCTCACCTGGCGGGGCAGCCCTTCCCAGTGGCAGAAGCGCTCCCGATCCATAAGGTCAGCGTAGGGCAGCAGCTCCCCCTGGTAGAAGAGGCGGTTGGGGATTTCCAGGATGGATGGATGGGACCTGGTTTGAGGGGATGACACAGCAAGGACACAGACCACTGAGCAGGCCAGGCTCCATTTAGGGGATTTGTCCCTGATCAATCCCACTAGCCCTCTGTGAGCCCTGAGTGGGCAAACCTTCCTGCCTAGTGGCTCCTGGGTGTCTCTCTGGGAGCCAGGGTCATGCAGGAGCAGGGCAAGGGCATAAATGCCAAGAAGTGGGAAGGAAATAAATCCTCCAGGAGCCAACAATTTGGACATGTGAACTGGGTGTAGGGGTGGGATGGTAGGGAAATTCACCTGTAATTACACAGGAGCTTGGTTATGAGAGTGGGGTCGTAGCCTTCTGGTCCCCGCTTGTACTGCGGTGCCTTCTCCATAAGTCGCTCCAGCAAGGACATGCCTGGCAGTGGAGGAACATCATGAGCAGGAAGATTTCCCTCCCCCAGCAGCCCCAAGCTGCCCAAGTTGAAACAGCAGCCCCCACCCGCCACTGCACGTCACCAGAGGCCGCGGCATCCCCGTCTCACCCAGACCGTGGTTCCGGGCTAGTGGGGAATGCAACACTGGACCCAGCTGCTTAGGATCTCCAGCCAGGACCAGCTGACCTCCCGGGTTATCTGAATCTTCAACATCCAGTAACCCTGGAGAGAGAGGGGGAGTGAGGATCAAAAGAAAGTCAGTCTCCCCTCCACTCTCCCTCACTTCCCAAACTCCCCATGTCCACTTCACCTGCCACAGCTATGAGACTCTCAGGCTCCGAGGCCTGACCCGCTTCATCGATGAATATGTGAGAGAAGTGACCACGGGGGAACTCAGCCGACGCCAGCCTAGGCAAGGATGAAGGATGAGTTCAGGCCCCCTTCACTCCTCCCAGAGGTGATAGCCAAATGCTCTCCTTTTTGTGACCCCCACCCTCGACTCTTATTGATCAACAGCATTTACTGAGCGCTTACTGTAGGCAGAGGACTGTACTAAGCACTTGCCCTCAAAGAGCTTACAGAGCTTCCAACAGCCCCTCTGTCTCCAGCCTTCCAGCTCCCCATGCCATTCTCCCACACAATCCTACCGGCCTGCAGTGAACAGCGTGGTGATAAGAACCCGATATTCCTGCAACGTCTTCTTGGACGGGTATATGTAGCCCTTACGGTTCTTGTCCCAGTTACAGTGGTCCTGGGGGAGAGGACAGTGACTAACAGTGGTCAACCGCTTACCCCAGTTCCCTCCCCTCTTCCCAACCCCACTCCTTGGCCCTCCCCCAGGGGCTGGGTCCTGATGCCCCTTCCCCTCAACTGCTATCTCCACGATCTCCCATCCACCTTGATGTCTTCAGGCAAAAAGCGAAAGTCATGGCTTTCTGCCACGAGGCGGTAGACCTTCCTGGACAGATGGGGCAGGAGCCGCTGGCACAGCAGGTTGGCTGCCCAGTTGGTTGGAGCACAGGCCAGGATGTGGGCATCTGGCATAAGCTTCACCACCTGTCAGGGGGAAGGAGGATAGGATAGGGGGAACTCACTCCCTCCTCACAGCCCCTTTGTCTGTCAAAAGAAGTTTCTGACCACCCGTCCCTCTAAGCAATCAGGCCCTGACCCAGAAGGCAAGGCTTCCTGGACACCAAAGGATTAGGAAAGTGCCAAGGCTAGGGGAGAGAGTCTAGAGAGGAGAAAGCAGTGACTATCCTAGCAGCATAGCCTAGTAGAAAAAGTATGGGTCCAAGAGTCAGGGGACCTGGGTTCTAATCTCCGCTCTGCCAATTGCTTGCTTAACTTCTCCGTGCCTCAGTTTCCTCAACTGTAAAATGGGGATTAAATCCTTCTCCCTCCTACTTAGACTATGTGAGCACCATGTGGGTCAGGGGCTGTGTCCACCCTGAGAAACTTGTATCTACACCAATGCTTAGAAGAGCTTGACCCATGCTAAGCGCTTAACAAATAACCATAAAAAAATAGGAAGCACCCTGAGGTGCTTACACTGTCTTCTTAAACAGCTTAAGTCATCCTCATTCTCACTTTTCCTGGTTCCTTAGAGACAAAGAAGTCCCAGAATCATAGGACAACAAGGAATTAAACCAGGAAACCAGGAACAGAGAATTAAAAAGTGAGTTGCTGGAAAGCCCAGATTTGTTTCCAAAAGTGACCCCCCCAAATTTTCCCCTGGCAATTCTCTGGTGTCCTTTGGGTTGGAGTGGAAGGAGCTCTGGGGTTATGAGGGCGGCGCCTCTGCCACCAATCATCCCTCACCTGCTTGATAGCTTCTACCAGGGTGACGGTCTTTCCGGTGCCTGGGGGTCCGAAGATGAGATAGGGAGCCGGGCGGGAGGTGCCCAGGATGATATTACGAATGGCCTGAGCCTGCTGTGGGTTGGACTCCAGACATCGATTGAACAGCCTGGCGGAGAGGGCACGTGGCTGGGTGGGGGGTTCTGTCAGTCAAACTCCCCTCTACCCCAGGAGCAGCTGGTTTCCCCAGGGTCTTCCTTACTCCCAGCCACCCAGCTCCTCCAACCCCATCTCAGTTGTGGCTCACGTGAGCTTCAGGTCTTCAGAGATCAGAGGGACCCTGCGGGGGGCGTCAGGGAACAGCAATGGCTTCAACGACTCTTTACGGGCCAGCTCCATGGCACGATACTGGATGCGCAGGAGCAGCCGGTTTAAGGTGAAATCCACGTCAAAGGTGAGCCTGTCCACAACGTACTTCAGGAGGCTGTGCAGGAGGAGAGGAGGGGATGTTGAAGTTGCAGTGGGGAGTTTGGGAAAGTCCTCCTTTGCCTCCCTGAAAGTCTACACATGCTCCCTGACCCACCTCCCCACCTCCCAGGTCATCTTTGGACATCTGGCCACCCTAAAATAAAGGAAAAACCCACCGCCCCCTCCCAATCCATGAGACTTCATCAAGATATGCTGGGAGTACACATGACATTCCATGTGACCCCCCAGCTCTCTCACCTCCTGCATTGCTCTAGAACTGCTTGGATGTCCTGTCATCACTTCAATCTTAACATGTCCAAAACAGAGCTCCTTATCTTTCCACCAAACCCTGTCCTCCCTTTGACTTTCCCATCGCTGTAGGTAGCACTACCATCCTTCCTAACTCACAAGCCTGTAAACTTGGCATTATCCTTGGCTCTTCTCTCTTATTCATTGCACATATTCAATCTACCACTACATCCTGTTGGTTCAATCTTCACAACGTCGCTAAAATCTGCCCTTTCCTCTGCATCCAAACTGCTTCCAAGTTAATCCAAGCATTTATCTAATCCCGCCTTTTTCTACAAAAGCGTTCAGTCCATGTTCCCCATTCCTCAAGAACCTCCAGTGGTTGCCCATCCACCTCTACAACATCCTTACCACCGGCTTTAAAACACTCAATCACCTTGCCCCTCCTCCCTCATCTCACTACTCCTATTATCACCCAGCCCGCACATTTCGCTCTAGTGCCAACCTACTCAATCTCGTCTATCTCACCACCGACCTCTCGCCCACATCCTTCCTCTGGGCTAGAACACCCTTCTTCTTCATATCCGACAGACGATGACTCTTTCCACCTTCAAATAAAACACATCTCCTCCAAGAGGCCTTCCCTAACTAGGTCCTCATTTCCTCTTCTACTCCTTTCTCCATCACTCTGATTTAATCCCTTCATTCACCCCTCCCTCAGCCCCACAGTGCTTATGTCCATAACTGTAATTTATTTATATTAATACCTGTCTCCCTCTATAAGCTCATTGCGGGCAGGGAATGTGTCTACCAACTCTGTTATTTTGTACTCTCCCAAATGCTTGGTACAGTGCTCTGGACATAGTAAGCATTCAATAAATACTATTGATTGATTGATAGACAGAACCTTTGCATCCCTCCCACAGCCCTGTTAATCCTGCCATCGCTGGCTCAGATTGAGTACTTTGAAGGCTTTAGTTCTCACAATTCCACCCGCTTTGACGTAGGGCCCTGGACACGTTCAGTCTCTCTCTCTAGACTGCGAGCTCTTTGAGGGTAGGGATATGTCTACTGGCTCTACTGTACTCTCCCAAGTGCTTAGAACAGGGCTCTGCACACAGTAAATGCTCAATAAGTGCAACTGATTGATTGATTGACGCAGCCACCCTGGCAGTTACCTACCTCGAGTATCATAGGAAGCTGGCCCTGCTTCCCCTTCCCTTTCTTGACCCAGCCTCCACACCACGCTGCGGTGATGGTCTCCTTCTCCCCTCCCTCAGCCCCTACACCTGCCCTCACACCCTCTCTCACCTTTGGTGGAAACTCAGCTTGACCTGGTCCAGCTCCACCTTGTGCACATAGCCCTTGTATACAGTCTCTGGATTTTCCCGCATTCGGCTGAGCGTGACGAGCACTTTGTCTCCACGCAGCACCGATGGGCGGTTCTCGGCCAACCCAGGGACCTTGTGGGAGAGACGGCATGTTAGCAGGGCATATGCACTAGCCACAGGGCCGGGCCTCCCCCACCGACGCACACCCTCAGGTCCAAACCAGTTCCACGCCTGCCTTTGTTCATCATCTTTGTGCCCCTGATGGATTCTGACTGTAGAGAGGGGGGAGACCCAGCAGAAGAGGCTGTACAGGGATTAAATAATGGTAAGTGCTTACTATGTGCTAAGCACTGTAACAAGCACAGGGATAGACACAAGAGAATCAGTTCAAACACACACCCTGTCCCTGATCTCTCTCCTTCTCTGCAGTCTCAAATTTCCTCCTGCCATCAGGACATCTCTACTTGGATGTCCCACCAACACCTCCAACATAACATGTCCAAAACAGAACTCCTCATCTTCCCACCCAAACCCTGCCCTCCCTCTGACCTTCCCATCACTGTAGACAGCACCTTCATCCTCCCTGTTTCCTTAGCCCATGACCTTGGCATTATCCTGGACTCATCTCTCTCATTCAACCAAATACTCAATTTGTCACCAAATCCTGTTGGTTCAACCTTCACCACAAGGCTGAAATCTGCCCTTTCCTCTCCATCCAGACTGCTTCCACGTTAATCCACGCTCTTAGCCTATCCTGTCTTGATTGCATCACCCACCTTGTTGACTTCCCTGTCTTTTGTCTCTCCCAACTTCAATCTGCACTTTACTCTGCTACCCAGGTCATTTTTCTACAAAACAGTTCGGTCCATGTTTCCCCACTCTTCAAAAACCTCCAGTGGTTGCCCATCCACCTCTGCATCAAACAGAAACTCCTTATAACAGGTTTTAAAGCACTCAGTCATCTTGCCCCTGCCTACCTACTCTCCTATTACAACCCAGCCCACACGCTTCGCTCCTCTAATGCCAACAGACTCGATACTGTCTATCTCGCTGCCAAGCCCTTGCCCACATCCTGTCTCTGACCTGTAACAACCTCTTCATTTCTGACAGACTATCACTCCCCCCACCCCACGACTTCAAATCCTTATTAAAAGCACACCTCTTCTGAGAGGCCTTCCTCAATTAAGCCCTCATTTCCTCTTTTCCCACTCCCTTTTGTGTCACTTTAGCATTTGGATTTGCACCCTTTAATTCACTCCTCCCTAAGACCCACACCACTTAAATATATATCCTGTTATTTATATTAATGCCTGTCTCCTCCTCCAGACTGTAAGCTTGTTGTGGACAGGAAACATATCTACCAACTCTGTTACAGTGTACTCTCCTCAGTACACAGTAAGCACTCAACAAATATGATTAATTGATTGATGGGGTTCACAGTCTAAGTAGGACAAATAGGTATTTCATTGCCATTTTACAGATGAGGAAACTGAGGCACAGAGAGCTAAATGACTTGCCCAAGGTCAGACAGCAGGCAAGTGGCAGACCAAGGACTGGAACCCAGGCATGCGCTCTTTCCACTAGGCCACCTCCCCCCTCCCTCTTCTCCTCCTTCCCCCTCCCCTTTTCACCTCCTTCCCCCTCCCCTTTTCACCTCGCAAAGAACCAGCAGGGTTGGAGGAAGGAGAGGGAACAGGACAGGGGGTGAGCAAGGGATCTCCAAGGTGGCTTATGCTTGGTGGAGGGAGGGTAAAAAGGAGGGCATGTGGTGTTTCCCCCACTGACCTTAAGAGTGAGGAGGTAGGGCCAACCGGAAGGCTGGGGTTCAGTCGACATAGTTGTGTCCTTGAGATGGTATTGTTTAATGTCCCTCTGCCTCCGCAGTTCCTCCAGCTGCAGCAGCAACTTTAACTTCCCATAATTGCCCCAGCTCAGTGGAGCATTGAGTTGTGACCTGAGGGGAAGGAAAAGGGCATCAGCACTCCCTAGCCCCCAGCTCATCCCCCAGTAATTGCACCCCAGAGGAGCACTCAGAAATGGGTGGGCAGTTGGAAGAGTGGGGGCAATGGTATAGATGTCATTAAAGATAAGCTGGAGGAGGCCATGGAAAAGGGGTCTTGCACTGACTTTGCCTCTAGTGTCATCTGCATGGAGAGGCGCTGGGGGGAAGGGAGAGGAGAAAAGTTTCAGGACGATTAATGAGATGGAGGAGAGCTGGGAGGAGTGTGAGGGTGGCTGCTGGAAGGGGCTGCTTGGGTCGGGGACTGAATGGGGGGCAAAGGTACCTGATCCGAAGAAGTTCAGGGTTGTCAGTGCTGGAGTCTGATTTCAACAGTGCAGGGACCAGGTGCTTGAGATGGGAGCAGTCATACTGCCCCAGACTCAGAGTCCGCTCCAGATGGTTCTCCACTGTGCTGGGAGGGAAGAGGGTTAGGGTTAGGGTTGGACTGCCTTCCTACCAGCATCGAGCCTTGTCCCAGCCTGAAGGGTAGAGATGCCAACTCTGAAGTTTTGATGGGAGCCATTAGTTTCACCCACCCACCTCTCTCCCCGCAACATACACTCTCTCTCTCTCTCTCTCCTTTTAGATCAAGAGAAGGCAGGGCAGGGACAGACAAAGCTAAACTGCCCCCTTCCTTGGAACTGTCTGGGTAGCTGGAGGCTGCATGAGGGTGGCTCCTCCCTCAGACTGCTTCCTTCTAGTGTGGCCATGGCAGGCCTGGAATTCCTTCTGCTCTTCACTCAGCCTAGGAAATGTTCTCTCTCCTGCCCTTTACTTCTGCAGTGGGCCTGTCCTTCACATCAGCTCCAAGATCTTGTAGGAAAAGATGCTTCTCGGCCCTCACTTTAGCTCTGGAGTTGCTACGGCAGGACGGGAGTTTGGGGAGGAGAGGGTGGTTGTTCTGGGGATCAGGGCTGGAGCAAGGAATGAGCTCAGCTCCCCTGTTCACTGGGGCCAGGAAAGGCTTGGGGACCCAGGCTCCAGAGCAGTGGGTGGCTTTCTCTGCCTGGGCTACAGTTCCAGAGCTGAGAGGAGCCTCTGGTCTTGAGCCACTCTGAAAATCTTATGCCAAAATCTGGGAAGAGTCCAACAATGCCAGGTCAGATTCGGCCTCCTGCCTTTCAATCCAGGAGTTGAAAAGTTGGCACCTCTCCTGAGGGGTAAATGAATGAATGTGTGCACGAGTGCACGTGTGTTCGTGTGTGTTACCTGTTTGGTTTCTCCCCCTCCTCCACTCTGGCATTTCTTGGGGGATCTGGTAGGAGCTGACAGGGTCTATAGGGGGACGTGGGCCCCAGCTGTTGAGTCAGTGGGCTCTGAGCCTTCAATGCCAGGAAGCGGGCGATGGAGAACTCAGCCCCAGGCCCCGCTAACTTCCACAGCACCGTCGCTGGGAAATGTCCCATGTGGTCAGTCTGGCAGTGGACCTGGAGCCTGTGGGAGTCATCTGAGGGACAGAGGAAGGGGCTGACAGTGAGTTTAGCCTCCCTCCACCAGGCGCCTCAGCATGGGTCCCTCTAGAAACGGCCTCCCCCGGTACGCAACTCTACCAAGGTCCCCTGCCCTTCACCACCCCCTTCTCACTGGGATGGAGCACGAGGGGTAGCGGCTTATTGTCATCCAGGATCTGGAAGCTGATCTGGGAGCCACAGGAAAATACGAAGAGTCGGGTGAGGCTGACTGGTTGGGTCCCTCTGTTCTGCAGCTGCAGGGTCAATTTCTCCTCCTGGTGTAGTTGGATGCGGATGTAAAGTCGTCCATCGCAGACCTCAACTGTTTTCTTCTCCAGCAACTCCACATCCACCCCATACTTTGGTTTGATCAGCTCATGCCTGGAGAGAAGTTGGGGGATTGAGTAGGGCCTGAGGGTTCAGGGCACTGGGGATCTCTGGCTCCACCACCCTAAAACTCTGCCACCTTTTCCCCCCGGGGGGCAATGAGGGGAAGGGTCTAGTGTGGTCGGAAGAGATGGGAAAGTCATCTAACCCTGCTTCATGGGACACAGTGTGGCTTAGTGGAAAGAGCACAGGACTGGGCTTCAGGAGACTGGATTCTAATCCTGGCTCTGCCATTTGCCTGCTGTGTGACCTTGGACAAGTCATTTAACCTCCTTATGCCTCAGTTTCCTCATCTGTAAAATGGGGATTAAATAACTGCTCTCCCTCCCCCTTCAGCTATGATTTCCGGGTGGGACAGAAATTGTGTCCAATCTAATTACGTTGTACCCCCCCACCCCCACACTGCTATGCTTGGAACATAGTAAGCGCTTAATAAATACCACTATTATTATTATTATTTTAATTATTTCCCAAATTCTGATGTCAGCTGCAGGTGGGAGCCGGCAGACTAGAGGTAAGGGGCTGTGGACTGGGACCCACCACCAGCCCAATTCCTTCCCCAAACCTGATACCTGTTCTCGAAGATCTGCTTCAGCAGGGAAACTGCTTTTTTGCCTCCTGGCCGTTCAATTCCCAGTGGCCTATTTTCAGCAGCAGGCCTTGGGGGCAACTTTATTTTGTTTTTTTTCTGCAAATGGAAGGGTTGGTTTGCAGTCAGTTGGGTAAGAGCAGGGAGGTGACACACCCGATCCGGTCATCTACCCATTCTGCCCCTCCCCAAGGGCTCATTCTTCCCCTCTCCCAATCTTTCCCACCACTCTCCCTAGAGTCATACCTTTGGCAAATCCCTGTTGGTGTGGGGGGGAGGTGAAAGGGGCAGGGATCCGAATGGGGACGGGGGGAGGGGGACAGAGGCTAAAGGGGCTGAGGGCAGGTTGGGGCCTGTACTGCCGTTCTTTGGGGGATTGAGGAGGTCTGAATTATTCACCTTGCGGAAAATGACATTCTCCTTGGTCACTCTGGCCTGGTTGCTGGTTCTCAGGCCATATAGCATGGAAGAGAAGGTGGGCACAGGGGTGTCTTGGCTGGCGGCAGGGAACCAAACAGGAAGAGGAGGACTGAGGCTCAAGCGAAGACAAAACCCGGGTACCTACCACCACCTCCCCCGGCTCTTTTCCCTCCCCACCACCAACTATTAAGGGGCCTGACCCTTGGAGCAGCCAGGGGACTAAGATGAAGCTGGGTGCTCCTTCCAGACTGCTGAGGGCCATTTGGCCTGAAAAAAAAAGTACCATTACACACCCTAAAAAATGAAACAGCATTCAGGAGGGGGTAGAGGAGGCAACAAGGATGCTGTCTAGGGTCACTGGCGGTCCCCCCAGCACCACCTTCCCCAACACTCACTGAAGACAGTGTCCCACGGCCCTCTCCCCCTCATTTCTGCTGGTCAGTGAGCCTAAGTGCCACCTCGGCCCAGGGGGGCACCTGTGTTCGCTGACGGGAAGCGAGATGTGGGCAAACAACCACCACTTCCCGGCCCAGGGGCACCGGGTGGTGGCTTCTCAGCACCCACCTCCCTCCACCCCACTCCCTCCCACCGGGAGGGTCCCTTAATTCTGGGCTCATTTCACCCCTGGAGGCCCCAGGCCCCGGTCATCATCATCATCATCATCAATCGTATTTATTGAGCGCTTACTATGTGCAGAGCACTGTACTAAGAGCTTGGGAAGTACAAATTGGCAACATATAGAGACAGTCCCTACCCAACAGTGGGCTCACAGTCTAAAAGGGGGAGACAGAGAACAAAACCAAACCTACTAACAAAAGAAAATAAATAGAATAGATATGTACAAGTAAAATAGAGTAATAAATATGTACAAACGTATATACATATATACAGGGAGTCGGGGAGTGGGGTGGGGGGAAGGCCCGGGGCACTCCCCTCCTCACCCCCAGGGCTCCTGAGCAGAGTCCCAGGGTGACGACCATCATCACATCATCATCACTGGTCTTTATCGAGCACTTACTGGCGAGGAGCACTGTACTAAGCGGTCGGGAGCTGGAGGACTGGAGAGATGCCCTCCCGGGGGTGGGTCTGGGCTATACCTGGGTTTGAAGTTCTGGTTGTAGAGTATCCGCAGCCTCTCGCGGTCAGTCTCTCCGGCCCCCTCATTTTCGGCCAGGAAACTAAAGAAGAGCCGTCCGATCTCGGACAGCTGCCGCCGGCTGAACCTGGAGGGCATCGTGGAGGCGGTGGCTCTCCGGGGGAGCTCGTCGTGGGCAGGGATTGCCCGAATGTACTTTCCCAGGCGCTCAGTACAGTGCACCGCTCGCAGTAAGCGCTCAATAAATACGACTGAAGGAGAGGCCCGGGAGGGAGGGGCAGGGCCAGGGGAAACGAAACTGAAAGACCCGGCGGGGCGGGATGGAGAAGGGGCGCCTCCCCCACTTCGGACCTGAGCCCGGGCCTCAGGGGTTAACTAACACCGGTCACTTCAGGAAACCAACCCCCTCTTCACACACCCCACCCCCGTAACTCTTTCCTGACATTCAATCATACTTATTAGGAATAAGAAGAAGAAGAATTGTGGTATTTAAGCGCTTACTATGTGCCAAGCACTGTATTAAGCGCTGGGGTGGATACGAGCAAAACGGGTTGGACACAGGCCCTCTCCCTCTTGAGGCTCACAGTCTCAACCCGTTTATTAAGAACTCTTAAATTATTCCCGGATATCAGTTATTTACAATTCACAGTATCTTTTTCAGTTTCATAGTTTCCAGCCGGAAGCAACTTTAACAGTAGTTAACAAGCCTGGGGTCTTTTCTGCACACAGTAAGCGCCCAATAAATACGATTGAATGAATGAATGAATCCCCATTTTATAGATGGCGAACTGAGGCCCAGAGAAGTGAAGTGATTGGCCAAGGCCACACAGCAGACAAATGGTGGAACCGGGATTAGAACTCATGACCTTCTGACCCCAGGCCCATGCCCTATCCACTACGCCATGCTGCTTCCCCCAATACTCATTTATTGTGTGCAGAGCACTGGACTAAGCGCTAAGGAGATTACAATACGAGAAGCAGCATGGAGTAGTGGATTGATAATGGGTCTGAGAATCAGAAGGTCGTGGGTTCTATTCCTTGCTCTGCCACTTGTCTGCTGTGTGACCTTGTGCAAGTCACTTCCCTTCCCTGGGCCTCAGTTACCCCATCTGTAAAATGGGGATTGAGATGGTGAGTCCAACGTGGGACAAGGACCCTGTCCATCCCGATTTGCTTGTATCCACCCCAGCGCTTAGAACATAGTAAGCACATAGTAAGCGCTTAACAAATACCATTATTATTATTAATAATGGTGTTAGTATATAATAACATTAATAATGATTATTAATAATGTTAAGAAGCAGCGTGGCTCAGTGGAAAGAGCCCTGGCTTTGGAGTCAGAGGTCATGGGTTCGAATCCCGGCTCCACCACTTGTCAGCTGTGTGACTTTGGGCAAGTCACTTGACTTCTCTGTGCCTCAGTTATACCTCATCTGTAAAATGGGGATGAAGACTGTGAGCCCCATGTGGGACAACCTGACCACCTTGTATCCCCCCCAGCGCTTAGAACAGTACTTTGTGCATAGTAAGCGCTTAATAAATGTCATTATTATTATTATTAATAATAACAACAATAAGCAGACACATTCTCTACCCACATGAGCTTACAGTCTAAATAGTCTAATTCCTCCCTGGGGGCCCTTTTCCCCAGACACCCGGTTCCCCAAGTCCGGGGCATAACTGCCTCCGAGCCCACTGTTGGGTAGGGACTGTCTCTATATGTTGCCAACTTGTACTTCCCAAGCGCTTAGTACAGTGCTCCGCACACTCAATGAGTAAGCATACGATTGATGGTGATGATGACAAGTGACCCCCAGGAGACTGGCTGCTATCCAGAGAGACTGCATCTATCATCAATCGTATTTATTGAGCGCTTACTGTGTGCAGAGCACTGTACTACCAAACTGCCTCTTGCCTTTCATCGCCCACTCTCCACCTGGTGGAAAAATATCCCAAGTAATGAGTTAGGTTAGGCCAGTCTTTTATTCATTTTGTTACAACAAAAGGTCAGTGGCTATTTAGTAGCCAAAGACAAAGAACTGAGGATCAGCCCATGCTTATATTTCCCGCTGGTCCCGCTACCCTGGGTGACTCACACCGAGTCCCTCCCTCTATTCCGACCCCTCCCCCCCCCCCCCCCCCTCAAGTGCTGTTTGCTCGTGTGCTGGATTAGCACATCACATGCCGCTCCTCCCCTGTTTGCTGTGCTCTTCATTATCCCCTCATTAGACGCCAAGCTCCTTCATTATCGGCTCCTGGTCATCCAGAGGACACTCTGTGGCTGAAATCTTCAACAAGAAACCTTCAGCAATCGTAGGTGTTGGGTTTCAAAGCTACTTTTTACTGTTAGGGTTGCTGATAATTTGGGGCTCAAGGCTACGGGTGGCCTTCAGTGATTGCTTGTTGCTAAGAGTGCTGATAAGGTGGATCCTGGCCTTGCCAGTCGCAGTTTTCCTGGGTGGAACTCAACCCAAACTAATCACTATACATATTCAGTGACAGTAATGCATATACAGGAGTTAATCAGTATACATATTCAGTGACTGTAATACTAATAGTAATATTAATAATGATGGTGACATTTGCTAAGCACCTACATAGATGAGCAGGGTTACGGCTTGACCACACACGGAGGGCTGGACTTCTCTCTGAGGTCCTCCCAGAGAGGCCTGAGTCCTTGTGCCCAGGACAGAGGGCAGGGAGCAGGGTTGGATGGACAACAGCTGGAGTAGTTGGAACTGATCAACACAAACAAGGATGGGTAACAGCTGGAGTAGCTGGAACCGACCAACCCCCACCCCCAACTTATTTATTCATTCAATTGTATTTCTTGAGTGCTTACTGTGTTCAGAGCACTGGACTAAGCACTTGGCAGAGTACAATACAACAATAAATAGACACATTCCCTGCCCACAAAGAACTTACCTCTCTCCATTAAGGCCAGCAGGCACACTATGGGAGACAGGGGCTTTGGGAAAGAAATCGAGTTGGGAAGCATGGGTGATGTGGTGGAGAGGGGATCTCCAGCCCCACTGAATGGGATTGAGTTCAGGGAATGAGGGGATAAGGCCATCAGGGAGACCCCTTCTCCCTAGATCCTTCTAGGTTGCTGCATTGGGTCCCCCCCTCTAGACTGTAAAGCTCATGGTGGGTAAGGAATGTGTCTGCCAACTCTGTATTTTATTCTCCCAAGTGCTTAGTATGGTGTTCTGCACGTTGTAAGTGCTCAATAAATACCACTGATGATGATGAAACAGCATGGCCTGGTGGAACGAGCACAAACCTGGGTTCTAATCCCAGCTCTGCCAAAGGTCTTAACAAATACCATTAAAAAAAAGGCTCCATCCCCGGAGCTTTTTCAAGAAAGATTAGATATCATCTGTTCTGGATGATTTCCAGCACTTTGAAGTGCTCCAGCGCTTGGAACAGTGCTCAGCACATAGTAAGTGCTTAACAAATACCATAACTATTATTATTTAGACATTCACCTCCCTGGAAGCTGAATTAAACAAGATCTTAATGTTTCTTCCAGCTCTAAGAATCTAGGATTCTGCATCCTTGGTGTCATCAGTTGTCATCATGATGACATCAGTGTCATCAGTAGGGCTCCCTTCAAAGCCCTACTGAGAGCTCACCTCCTCCAGGAGGCCTTCCCAGACTGAGCCCCCTCATTCCTCTCCCCCACCTCCCCCTCCCCATTCCCCCCACCTTACCTCCTTCCCCTCCCCACAGCACCTATACATATGTTTGTACATATTTATTACTCTATTTTACTTGTACATATTTACTATTCTATTTATTTTATTTTGTTAATATGGTTTGTTTTGTTGTCTGTCTCCCCCTTCTAAACTGTGATCCTGCTGTTGGGTAGGGACCGTCTCTGTATGTTGCCAACTTGTACTTCCCAAGCGCTTAGTACAGTGCTCAATAAATACAGTTGAATGAATGAATGTATCAGTTGTCTGGGAAAGATGAATGGTGTCGCTGGCTTTCCTGCTCGTAGCATTTGAGACTTCACACTATGCTACTGATCTCTTTACAACAATTTCTTCTCTTCCTCCTTCCTCCCTGCTCCCCATCTCCACATGGTATGGCAAAGGGTGATGTGTGTGTGTGTGTGTGTGTGTGTGTGTGTGTGCATGCACACACATGTACATATGTGCTCACTTTACTGGAGATGGAGATGCATGCTTTGGACCAGGGGTGGCCAAACTGTGGCTCATGAGCTACATGTGATTCCTTTTTTGCTTTGCCACTTACGCCCATATAGTCGATTATTTAGAGTAGGTTGGTGGCAGGCTGCAGTTTGCAGCACCTGGCCCCACCGCAACCTCTGCCCCAGCTGCTTCATGTTTTCCACTGTCACTTGCCACAAACCCCCACCCCACACCCCATGGGAATGCCTACTCCACTCTACACATACAGGAAGCAGCATGGCCTAGTGGCAAGAGCGTGGGCCTGTGAGTCAGAGGATGTGGGTTCTAATCCTGACTCTGCCACATGTCTGCTGGGTGACCTTGGGCAAGTCATCATCATCATCAATCGTATTTATTGAGCGCTTACTATGTGCAGAGCACTGTACTAAGCGCTTGGGAAGTACAAATTGGCAACATATAGAGACAGTCCCTACCCAACAGTGGGCTCACAGTCTAAAAGGGGGAGACAGAGAACAAAACCAAACATACTAACAAAATAAAATAAATAGAATAGATATGTACAAGTAAAATAAATAAATAAATAGAGTAATAAATATGTACAAACATATATACATATATACAGGTGCTGTGGGGAAGGGAAGGAGGTAAGATGGGGGGAAGAAGAGGGGGACGAGGTGGAGAGGAAGGAAGGGGCTCAGTCTGGGAAGGTCTCCTTCCCCAACTTCACTTTCCCCAACTTCACTCCCCAAGTCACTCAACTTCTCTGTGCCTCATTACCTCCTCTGTAAAATGGGGATTAATAATAATAATGGTGGTATTTGTTAAGCGCTTACTATGTGCCAAGCACTGTTCTAAGTGCTGGGGGGGATACAAGGTGATCAAGGTTGCCCCACATGGGGTTCACGGTCTTAGTCCCCATTTTACAGATGAGGGAACTGAGGCCCAGAGAAGTTAAGTGACTTGCCCAAGGTCACACACCTAAGTGGCAGAGCTGGGATTCGAACCCATGAACTCGGACTCCCAAGCCCGTGCTCTTTCCACTGTTGTATCTACCCCAGATCTTAGAACAGTGCTTGGCACATAGTAAGCACTTAGTAAAGTCTGTAATTATTATTATTATTACTCTCTGCCACTCGTCATCATCCTCCACCCCCACCTTGGAATGTCACTCACAATTCCAGTTGAAAGAATTGTTTTTGATCTCTGGCTCTTGGTCACATTATGTCCATAGGTTTTGGCTACCCATGCCCTCGTACAAGGCTCTGTGTAATGAAAAAAGGGCATGTAGCCTTGATCTCAGAATGTCCCTGTAGTTAACGTCTGATCCCACCACTATAATGTGGTGCAGGAATGATGACACAGGAATCCAAGGAGTCAAAGTTTTGGGGTGCAAACGCAGGCAGCTGGCTTTGCAGGTAGTCTGGTGTTTCTGCTTTTCTCACTTTTATCATCAAGGCCTTTGAAAGTTGTTTTTTCCCCCATACCTCATACCCTCTTTCCTGCTGGGACATTTCCAGTCACTATTGAGGTGCCCAATCTCTAGAGTTATGATTTTAGTGCCCTCAACAGTTTACAAACAGGGAAAGTGACTTTGGGGGCTACACCCTACTGCCCTCTGATATTGCCCCAGTAGTTGGCTGTCGCCATCCTGTGAGTCTTAGATTTAGAACTGGTTGGAGAGGAAAGGACGGGTTCTAGAGACATTGTGTAGGTAGAACTGACAGGATTTCATGAGAGATTGAATATGTGGGTTGAATGAGAGAGATAAATCAAGGATAATACCAAGGCTATGGGCTTCTGAAACAAGGAGGATGATGGTATTATCTATGGTGATAGGAAAGTTGGGGGAGGACAGAGTTTGGGTGCGAAGTTGGGGGGGGGGGAATTCACATGTGCTAATTAGACATCAATCAATCAATCAATCAATCGTATTTATTGAGTGCTTACTATGTGCAGAGCACTGTACTAAGCGCTTGGGAAGTACAAAGACATGCACCCTGTCCCTCAGAGAGCTCACAATCTAAGATCCAAAACCTTGACACATCCCATCTCGATTACTGCATCAGCCTCCTCACTGACTTCCCTGTCTCCAGTCTCTCCCCCTCTAGTCTTTATCACTCTGCTGTCCAGATCATTTTTTTGAAAAACCAGTCAGTCCATATCTCCCAACTGCTTTAAAAGCTCAAATGGTTGCCATCCACATCTGCATCAAACAGAAACTCCTTACCATTGGCTTTAAGGCACTCAGTCAACTTGCCCTCTCTGACCTCGCCTCCCTGATCTACTGCATCCCAACCTGCAAACTTCTCTCCTCTGATGTCAACTTACAGTCTCTTGATCTTGTCTATCTTGTCACCGACCCCTTGTTGGGTTTTCTCCCTTTGGCCTGGGATTCCCTCCTGCTTCGTATCCGTTAGACCACCACAATTCCCCCACCTTTAAAACCCTTCTAAAATCACATCTCCTCCAAGAGGCCATTACCTGACAAAGCCCTCATTTCCCCTAGCCACCTTCTCTTCACCATCAACTAAGCACTTGTGTGCACTTCAAGTACTATAATACTCACCCCAAACTTACAACACTGATGTATATGTCCTTACACTCCATTTCCTCCATCTGTACTTTAATGTCTGTCTCCCGCTGTAGGCTGTTAGCTCCTTGTGGGCAGGTATTGCGGTCTACCTATTTTATCACATTTTACCAAGTTTAGCACAGTGCTTAGCATATAATAAGTATTCAGTAAATCCCACTGACTGATTCTAAGCACGTAGTAATAATAATAATAATAATAATAATGGTATTTGTTGAGCATGTACTGTGTACCAAGCAGTGTTCTAAGAGCTGGAAAACTAATAATGGTATTTGTTGAGTGCTATGTGTCGAGCACTGTTCTAAGCACTGGGGTAATAATAATAATAATGATGGTATTTGTTAAGCGCTTACTATGTGCAAAGCACGGTTCTAAGCATTGGGGGGGATACAAGATGATCAGGTTGTCCCACGTGGGGCTCACGGTCTCAATCCCCATTTTACCGATGAGGTAACTGAGGCACAGAGAAGTTAAGTGATTTGCCCAAAGTCACACAGCTGACAAGTGGCGGAGGTGGGATTAGAACCCATGACCTCTGACTCCCAAACCCATGCTCTTTCCACTGAACCATATGCTGTGCTCTGTACACGATAAGCACTTAATAAATACTTTTTACAACCACTACTATCTGCGTGATAGCCATTTGGATGGAAAGGAGCAGATTCTAGAGATTTTGTGAAAGTAGAAACCAACCGAATTTGGTGGCAGATTGAATATGTGGGTTGAATGAGAAAGATGAGTCAAGGATAATGCCAAGGTTATGAACTTGTGAGGCAGAGAGAATGGAGATGTTGCCTATAATAAATATGAATGATTGACAACAGCAAAGGGAAATTTGGGGGAAGGAGAGGGTTTAAGTGTGAAGGTGAGTTCTGTTTTGGACATGTTAAGTTTGAGGTGTTGGTGAGACATCTAGAGATGTACTGAAGGGAGGAGGAAATATGAGACTGCAGAGGAGGGGAGAGGTCAGATCTGGGAGTTGAATTTGGGAATCATCCATAGTGGTGGTGGTGGTGGTGGTTAAAGCCAAAGGAGAGAATGAGTTCTCCAAGGGAGTGGGTGTAAATGGTGAGTAGAAAGAAACTGAGAACTGAGCCTTGAGGGTCTCCCCCCAAGTTTGGGAGTGGGAAGCAGAGGAGTGCAAGCTCCTCATGGGCAGGGAACATGTCTACCAACTCTGTTATATTGTACTCTCCCAAGCACTTGTGCAGTGTTCTGCATACAGTAAGCACTCAGTAAATAGGAGTGATTGAGAAGGAGCTAGCAAAAGAGACTAATGAGGAGTGGCCAGAGAGGTAGAACTAGGGGAGCACATCAGTGATGTCAAAGTTAGTTTTTCCAGAAGGAGGTGATCCAGTGTCAAAGGCAACTGAGTGGTCTAATAGGATTAGGATGGAGCCCATTGGATTTGGCAGGGAAGTCATTGGAGAAGTCAGTCTCCATGGACTGGAGGGGGTAGAAATCAGATCGCAGGGGGTCAAGGAGAGAATTGGAGGCAGTTATTGTAAACAACCTGTTGGATAACGTATTGGCAACTGTAACTCTACATACCAATAAGTGAAATTCCCATCTTCCCTCCTATATCCACATCTCCCAAGTTGACTATCTCTTTCAATAGCACCTCTGTCCTCCCCTAATCTGCATGGTCTTTCAACTCTGACATTCTCATACTGCAAAATTCTGCCTGTTCTTCCTCCACATTTCCTAGTTGTGCACCTTTCTCACCCAAACAGCTACCACCTTAGCCCTCAGTCATATCAGTTAGACTAATCAGCCTCCTCAATGGTCTTCCTGCCTTCAACCTCAATTCTCTTCTGTCCATATACTACAGCTTCTACACAGATCATCTTCTTGAAATACCACTTAGCAAATATGACTCCTCAAAAACTTCCAAAGGCTACCCATCTTCCTCACATCAAGCAAAACCTCACAATTGGTTTCAAGTCTCTCCAACTCTCCCCATCTACACATACATTCACTTCTCCCACTATGCCTTACCTCACACTCTTTACTCTTCCCATCCACACCTTACCATACCTTGCTTTTGAATTTCCTGCTTCCAGCCCATAATTCATACTGGTCCCCAACCTTAAATTTCCTCCCTTCACAAAATCCTCCAGAACAGTTATCTCATCTCCAAAGCTCTACTAAAATCCCACCTCTTTCAGGTAGCCTTTCCCAATTCACACTCTAGTTGCATCAACCCAACGGCCACTTTTAAAAGCTGAACAATTACACATACATCTATATGCACATTTATTTTTATTTCATTTTGATAGTCTGCTGTTATAACCTTGTTCTTGCTTCCCTTTTATAACACTTCCATCTCTCTAACTGCAAGAATTGTAAGCACCCTGTGGACAAGAATGTGGTTCTTGCTTCTATTGTTTTATCCCAAGTACTTGGAACGGTGCCTTGCACTCCATAGAGAGAATTCCGTTGATTTTCAGGGCAGAGCATTGGACTAGATGTTTGGGAAAGTACATTAAATGTAAATGACATGATTTTCCCTCTACCCTTTTCTTAATGGTATTTATTAAGTGCTATGTGCCAGGCAACGTAATGAGCACTGAGGTAGATACTAGGTAATTGGGTCAGACACACTCCATATTCCATTCACAGTCTTATCCCCATTTTAAAGATGAGGCACAGAGAAGTCAGGCAGACAAGCAGCAGAGCCATTATTAGAACTCAGGTCCTCTGACTTCCACTTTCTACTAGGCCACACTGCTTCCATGTCCTCAGGTTTATATTAATGATAATAACTGTGGTATTTGTTGTGTACTTACTATGTGCTCAGTACCACTAAGAGCTGGAATTGCTACAAGATCATTAGGTTGGACAGTCACTGTGCGGCTCACAATCTAAGTAGGAGGACAAACAGTCCTTTAGACTTTGTCTTTTAGACTGTGAGCCCACTGTTGGGTAGGGACTGTCTCTATATGTTGCCAATTTGTACTTCCCAAGCGCTTAGTACAGTGCTCTGCACATAGTAAGCGCTCAATAAATACGATTGATGATGATGACGACAAACAGGTATTTCATTGTCATTCTGCAGAAGAAACAGGCACAGAAAGGCTAGGTCACTTGATAAGAGGCAGTCTGGATTAAATCCTGGGCTCTGAATCTCAAGCCTAAGTGTATTCCACTAGACCATGGCGCAAAATGTATACATGCAGTGGAAGCAGTAGGAAAAATAGATACAACTGGTAATAGCAAGTGTAGGGAAAAATAAATGTATAGATTATATGAACCCATAAACGCTCTGGGTGGCTATTGAAATGACAAGCCCAAGGACGGTGGAAACTGGTCGAGGAATGACTCCTGGAGGAAGTGGTTATTAAGGAATTGTTTGGCAGATTTGGAGGGGGAGCTTCAGGTAGAGGAAAGAGCATGAGTAATGGATCAGATATGGGAAAGTCCATAAAGGATATTTTAGACCAAATTAACTGGTCAAACAAAGCATCAGGACTAGGGACAGTCACTTAAAGGAATTTGGTGGGGAAATCACCAGTTCTCCTGGTGAAAATGGGTAGTCTGTCTTTACACCCAGCTACTTAGCTAGGGGATTAGAGGGACCTCACTTTCACTGTCCTGTCACTTTCATCTGTGGAAAGGTTTCGAGAGGTGGTCTTGCTTAAGAGTGCTATACTCTGAAGTATTAGTAGAATCAGTAATCAATCAATCATATTTATTGAGCGCTTACTGTGTGCAGAGCACTGTACTAAGTGCTTGGGAAGTACAAGTTGGCAACAGTAATTTAAGTTTAGGATTGGTGAGCACTAAGTAAAGCAGAAATAGAGGGAACCAACTACTGAAATAGAGCACCCTTCTGGAATTAACCCCAAGGGTAGGCAATTTCATCTACTACCAGGGAAAGACCGGCAAGATCTGAAAGGAGAGACGCAGGCAACTTTAGAATAAAACTGGTGTATTTCTACTGCACTAGTTGTTACAGAGGACTGGGGGTATGGATGGATATTCTGAATGGCAAATAATACAAATATATTTTATTCTGAAAAATTTTTACATAGGTATCAGGACACGTGGAAACACTTGCTTGATCATTTTACTTAGCAAAGACAATGTTGTTTTGAAGCAAAAAAACCTCTCCTCAAAGTTTACTTTGCAATAGGAAGACAGCACTTAGTTTCTAAAAATGACCTTGGGTTAAGGCCTGGTCCCAGAAGTGTAAACAATGTAGAATGCATCGGTCGTACACAGTTCATGAAGCTGGAGCATATCCATAGTGCCTGTGTGTTCGAAGAGACAGAACACACACACTTACACACACACACTGAGAAAGGGGCGTTGCATCACAGTTCAACTTGTGTGCTCAGCCGGTGGATCGATTTTATTTGGAGAAAGTTTTATTAATCACTTAGAATCAGATGGGTCACCAGCATTCCTTTTAAGTAAATACATTAAGAAACAGGTCATAATAGAAAGACACACCTTGGAAGTTAACTTTTCTCACTTTGGTGCAAAATTTTTTTTTTTATTTAAGATTTATACATTTGTTTGTTCATACACTTGCGGTACAAACTCTAGTAACCTGCCATAAAGCGTTAAAGCACAACATATCTATTATTCCTTAGACATTTGCATTTTTAAAGTTTTTATATTTACTCTCCATCCAACCAATCTCAGCAGCGCTTGAATATAAAAAAATACATAAATGGATAACTATCTTGTAAAAATGCAGATGCCTACAACAACCATATTACTGGGGATTGGGAAAGATGGGGTGGGGAAGCAAAGAAATTCACTTAGAGGGAATGTGGTTTAAGTCTTTGGATTTAAAAAATGAAATTCCCCAGATAAAGATGGACATTGTGGAATTTCTGGGAAAAAACTTTTCTCTGCCAAAGTCCCTTTGTAAACCCCATTCCAAATATTTTAAAATCTACATCTATAGAATGCCATTAGGTGGAGATTAGCAGAAGGGGAAGAATGCATCATCTCTTGCACTTAGATATATTTTGCAGCATAGCGCCTTTAGCTCTTGGATGATAGGTAAAAATCACTGGAGTACCAGAAGTGCTATCACGGTAGGGCCAGGAGAGTAATCAAACGTTACCTGCCTATATTTATGAGGGCTTTCAATGGCTAGCGGGTCCTTAATGGCCAGTATAGTTACAATGACTCCAGGACAGGTCTCTCCTTTCATTGTTAATTGTGGCTGAATTAAAAAAAAAAAATCTACAGTAAATACAGTCACAGCAGGGAGTTTTAGACAGTGAACACAAAACACCAAGACTATGAATGCTATGGTTCAACAGTATTCCATGAGGCTACAAAACCTTTTAACTTTGAAAGCCCTAGCAAAATATCGTGCTTATTATAAACCACGTACTCATTATAGGACCACACTTAAAATTTTTTTTTGTTGGGGTTTTTTTTTTTTTTTTGCACACTAACAACTGATCAATCTCACATTCGCCCTCAAGCATTTTGCATTTCTTTGCCAATCTTGTAGCTGAGTATCTTGTTCCAGTCGATCTTGGTGCGGGTGACCGGAAGCTGCCGGCGCAAGGCCTTGAATGTGGTGTCTGACATTGTCTGATAGTTTTCACTAATTGCGGTCTGTAAGAGAGAATTGATTGGTGGATGAGTTGCTTGAACTGAAAGTAAAGGAGGATCAAATTGATGTCGGGAAGCGATTCGGTCATTACAGAGCAGACGCCTAGCCCCTTTCAAATGACAAACCTTTTGATTTCTAGTGCGTGCCATCCGTCTTGAACCCTCATCGCTGAAGCGGGGCCAGCGAACTCCTACTGCAGAGGGGCCTCAAAATTCAAGTACACATTAAAAATGGTGTCTGCAGCATCTTAACGTTAAAAAGGTTCACGAACAATAGATAATGCATATCACTCAGCAGACATTCAAACAGGAACAGGAGTGAGATATACACCTGGTTTCAGTTGCCTATATTTGTGTAAGAAGGCCCACAAAATATGAACTAAGGGTATCAATCGACAAGGATCTGGTAAAGTAGAAAAGAGCTATACGTCTAGGAATTTTTCCTGCTGGAGGGGGTGGGAAGAGCTAGAGTCTGGAGAAACCGTCTTTGGAAGTCAGCAAACTAGCAGACAACCAGGAAGGATGTGGAGACTAGAGCTGCATTCCCCAAAAGATCAAGGCCAGTAACCAAGTGTTAGAGTGAGGAAAACCAGGGTAAGACTGAGGTTTGAATAGGCAGAGCTTCAAGTCTTTGCACATAGTAAGCGCTTAACAAATGCCATCATCATTATTCAAGCTAAATTTGGTTTGTCTTCTCACTTCTAGGAGCTTCATTCTTTTTCTTTAACCTTTTTTAAAAACATACTTACAATGGCAAATGACCTGGAATCTTACTTTTGTTGTCCACTAGCGGACTTGACACGACTGACTCCATTTTGTGCATACCGACAGTAACCCTCCATTTTGTGCAGGCCCAGATAACAACTCCTTTTTGTATTTTATGCAAGGCTCAACAACAGAGTGTCTTCAGACCAGTAACAAGTAACACCTGTCTATGCAAGGTCGCGGAGTAGATAACAAGTAACTCCAGTCTGTCCAAGGCCGTGAGAACAGAGACTAATGAGAATTTACAGCCATCCTGTTGGTCCTAATTGGTTCCCTGAAGTTCCCATTGCTCGCTCCCGGGTTGCTGCAACTCAATAAAAGAAACAGGGGGAATGGGATTGGAGCTGCTTTGTCACTCGTACCTCTCTCGGGAGGCGAACGGGCTGGTAGCCACCTTCCTCCTCTATCTGTACTCATGTCTCCGAGTCATTTTTCCTATCTGCGTCACCACCTTGGGTTCTCGAACCCTGCCGCCGATTTGCACCGGTGGTTCGGGGCGTTGCAGTCACTCGTACCCCATCGGGGTGAATGGGCTGCTTGCCACTTCCCTACTGCTCTGATCTATGATTCGTTCTCTCGGAGTCACTCGTCTCTTCATCGACTAAATGAACCCATGTGTTAACCCTTTTTGCCGATAACACTTTTAAGGCAGGAGTAGCCACTTCGCTGGAAGGCTCCTTACTCATTTAGCAAGCCCGTGGGGGGCCAGATAGAAACTCATCCTGGCCATCACAGAGTGTGGAGGGGAAAGGAGTTTAAAAGTAGATATTAGGCTTGTAACAGCAACTACATAGCTACACAGACAAACTCACAGTCCCGACACACAGCTCTGGAGAGGCTCCAAGTCAGTGAGAAGCTTCCGACACATGAACTAGCAAATAGACGTCTTAGGTCCCGCCAACAGGTTGCGGTAAATCAACTGGCAAGACAGTACAGTGCTCTGCACATAGTAAGCGCTCAATAAATACGATTGATTGATTGATTGATTGATTCAGCCCCCTCGGCTAGGTTTTGCCCTTCTCTGCTGTAAGGCATCCTAAAGTATGGTGAAGCCATGACTTCTGATTTTCTAACATCAAATTTTAGCAGAATGACTTTTAGTTTACATTACTGCTAAATATATTTTTTTCCCTTTAAAAGCTGTCAAAAAATATGCCACACAGATCAGGTGGGTTCGGATTAGTTACTGAGAAAATCTCTTACCTGGTACTCATTTTCTGCCTGCTCTATGATTTTAATGAATTCCTTGGCAGTTTGGACATCACTCTGGAGGGGGAAAAAATGACAGGAGTAGATTTAGTTCCTATGCAAGTAAAGAATACAAAAATAACCTTTTCATTTTAAGAACTCATTTGGTAAGTACCCCTGGTGCCAGATGCTGTGAAAATGAAATAACACCAGAGGATCACTGAATGGAATTGGATGAAATATGCTAACTCACGATTATGGTGGCTACTACGGGAGGCAGCATGGCCTAGTGGGAAGAGCACAGGCCTGGGAATCAGAGGACCTAGGTTCTAATCCCAGCTCTGCCATTTACCTGCTGTATGACCTTGAGGAAGTCATTTTACTTCTCTGTGCTTCAGTTCCCTCATTTTCAAAATGGGGAGTGAGTACCTGAGCCCCACATGGGACCTGATTATCTTGTACCTATCCCAGGACTTAGTACAGTGCTTGGCATACAGTAAATGCTTAACTAATACCACTATTATTATTGTTACCATTCATTAAGTGCTTACAATGTGGATAGTGCTGTCAATAAGCACTGTGGTAATTTCATGAGACAGGTCTTGGCCCACAAGAGGATCACACTTTAAGTAAGGGAGGACAAACCTACAACTATAACAATTCAAGCCCCTCAACAACGAAAATTAGTTTTAATTAAAAAAAACCCATGTTCAAACTTCTTGAAGGGGACAGTCGTAGTGGATAGAGCATAGGCCTGGGTATCAGAAGGTCATAGGTTTTAATACCGGCTCCACCACTTGTCTGCTGTGTGACCTTGGGCAAGTCACTTCACTATGCCTCCATTATCTCATCTATAAAATAGGGATTAAGACTGTGAGCTCCATATGGGACAGGGACTGTGTCCAACCTAATGATCTTGTACCTAACGCAGTGCTTAGAAAAGTGCCTGGCACATAGTAAGCACTTAAATACCATCATTACTATTATTGTTACCTCACTGCTCCAGGCGAAATCCTTAGTCTTGTCAAGGTACTAATGGTAGTGAAGGTGGCCTCTGCCCTCCCTCCTTTTGTGCAATATGTATGGCCTCAAACCCTCAGTGTAAGGTTCAGAGATGAGGTCAGTAAGGACAAGAGATCACTGAGCTTCCCAAGAGTATCCCCATCAGCCTAGAGAAGGAGAGGTAGGAAGCCAGCTCCTTCCCAAAGTCACTCCCACAGCTGCAGATGAGTCCAGTCAAATGACCCTCTACCTTAGGAACGCAGACTTCCACTGTTCTCACTGGCTTGTTGGAGCTAAAAGGCCAAAGGTAAAGCCCTCAAAGAGGAAGGGGGTGCGTGAAATTCTGCCAGAGGGATCAGTATTCAAATTTACAAATTCTTTACAGGTGAATGGCTCTTAGCCTGCTGAACACTTACCGAAACCGTTATTGTATCTTGTATGTCTTTGTGACTGACCAACTGAACGTTGCCATCTTCATAGTAATGAACCTGTGTGACAAAGTGGGTAAATGTGAAGCAGTCCAAATAGGAATCTATTGCCTAAGACAAGCCCATGACCTACAGTCTCCTGAACATTACCAACTCTGAGTAGGATAACTGTGATAAACTTCAAAGATAAATACAGTTGAATGCTAATAAAGGTGGTAGTAGATCACACATCCGCAGGTTAGCTCCACAATTCCAATTTCACATCAAAGGGACTAGCAGAAATACTCAGCCACTGTCTGAGGGAGAAGCAATCTTCCCTTGGCTGCGAGCAAGCTTAGTGTCAAGTTTTAAAGACGGTATTTCCAAAGGACTTTCACCCTTAAAGGTTAGGGAAATGGAACCAAATCCTCTTTAAGGAATCAGACATAATCTGTGTTCAGAATCAGAATGGAGGGGCTAGGCTCTGGGCCTCAATTCTAAGAGCTGGCACAGGCTGAGTTGCCAGGCAAGGCCATACCTGAATCTTGAGCACTCCAACCACCTGAGCTGTAGGCTGTGTGATGGTAAACTTCCACTCTGACCTCCAACGGCCATTCCTATACAATTACAAAATGGTAAACAAATAGCAAAAATAAATGTGCTGCTGCTGTGGAGGAAAACAGAGGTGTCGCTTGCATAAAATTTGCCTGCCCGCTCTCAAGATTTGATGTGTCAACCCTGGCACATGTCCTCTCCCAGTAGCCTGACTTCACCCTTCCTTTCTGTCTCTTGAAGAAGAGGCTGGGCACTGTTTGATGGGAAACAGGCAGTATTCCCCACAAAAGGAAAAATTTTCTGTGAAGAACAAGGAAGCCCCAACGTCCAGAGAAAGAGATAGGGATTTCCTGAAACAGGAAATCAGTTACTGATTAGGGAGACTAATAGAATACAATGAAGGAACCCAGTTAGGTAGTAAATAAATACTTTAATCTGAGTTTGATTTCAATACAATGGATGCTCTTTATATATGGGCTTCCCAGAAGGAGAGATGTTGTCTATTCTTGTGACCCAAATGGTTCCACCCCCCCAACCAGAGAGCTGGATAAGCAGGATGTTAATTATTAACCCAAAACGCACCTGAATAAGTAAAAGAGAAACCAGAGAGGAGATTCAGGAAGAAGAGGCATTGAAAATAATAATAATTAAGGTATTTGTTAAGCACTTACTGTGTCAAGCTTTTCTAAGTGTTGGGGTAGCTACAAGCTAATTAGGTTGGACACAGTTCCTGTCCCACATGGGGCTCACGGTCTTAATGCTCATTTTACAGATGAGGTAACTGAGGCACAGATAAGTTAAGTGACTTGCCCTGAAGTCACACAAGCAAGTAAATGGTGGAGCTGGGCAGGAAGGGGACCACTGTTATCTTTTAAAGGGAGAAGGCACCTCAGATTTTCAGGGGAGATTCTGGGCCTAAGGACCCACCACATAGCCAGAAGTGGAGTTCATCAAGCAGCATGGCCTAGTGGAAAGAGTACTGGGAGTCACAGTACCTGAGTTCTAAACCTGGATCCGCCACTTGTCTGCTGTGGGACTTAGGGTAAGTCATTTGATTCTCTGTGCCTCAGTTATCTCTTCTGTAAAATGGGGATTAAATCTTCCTTCCTCCCTCCAATTTAGACTGTGAGCTCCACACGCCACAGGGATTGGGTCCAATCAGATTACCTGGTATGTACCCCACAGCTTACTCAGTACAGTTCCTGGCACAGAGTGTGTGCTTAACAAGTACCATTAAAAGCAAAAACAAGTAAAATCCGAAGCAAAAACAATGACAACAACAACAACAGAAAAAAAATAGTGGTAGGCTGAAGGGAGCAGTTCAGGCAGGCAGACCTCAGGTTGGGAATTCCTGGGGAATGCATAAGGGGAAGTAAGGAACACTCAAGTGAAAGGAAGAGTTAAAAGCGGTTTTAAGACTTGTCTTAAGATCTAGGAATAAGAGATTTGTTCTGGACTTTTGGGGAGTCATCTGGGTATGCTTGAGCTCTCCAGCCATAGGGCCCCTCTGGGTTTCTCCTCCAAAATGCCCCAGTCTCTTCATGACTTAACATTTCTCTAAGTTTGCCCAAGAAATATTGTCTTGGTGGTTACATGCTTTGTTAACTAAAAGGATAGGGACATGCCCCTTCCATCATTTAACTACTGCTTCGATCCCAGATTTAATGCCCCTTTCCACTACATATTTCCCTCACTCTGTACTCCCCGTACCAGTTAGGGAAATGAAAATGGGGTCTCGAATCTGGAAGCTTTAAATGATTATGTTTTATTCTTCTCCTGAATGAATCCTCATAGCGATTCATTCATAAATACAATCAATAAATACGATTGATGATGATGATGATGATAGCGACAGATTCCCTCCAAGGAGGCCAGCCATTGGCCAATACTCATTTTTACTCATGTCCAGCTAACAGAGTACTGAAGGAAGCACACCTTCTCTGAATCACTGTTCTAGTCCCAAAAAAGCCCAGAGCAATACAAGTCAGGCTCCGATGACAGAGGAGGAGGCAATTGAAGAAAGAAGCACACAACTTCCTTACCAGAAATTTTTAGGCTGAAATTGATGGCTCTCAATACAGGCGATAATAGTCTGCTGCCCGTCTATAGTTTTAGCATAAACCTACTTATGAAGAAAAACAAAGTTAGAATGAGAGGCAAAGCAAAATGGGGAATACCACTTGACTGCCGGCCATAACACACGTGCTCCAAAATTTGAAAACACAAAGTGGAGGTGACGAATATCTTGGAACCAGACCTCCCTTTTCTTGGGTACCTTTGCATTAGGGTACTAGCTGTGGTGCTGCTTTGGCAGGTGTGCAAGACACCCATTCTAGAAGTCCATGGCAAGAATTATGTTAATACATCCTCGCCCTCTTAAGTCAGACCTCGCCAAGCCAAACTGAGTTAGGGCCACAGGCCTGGGACCAGTCAAACCCCTAGATTTATGCTCTGAGGAAGGCTTTATTCCTTAGGTACACCAAAAAAGGTTCATGTTCTGAAAGGAGATTGGACCAAGATTCACCTGGCAATACAGAAATGTGACTTATATTGCTCTGACCTGCTGCCTTACTGGTTTTCTCCATCACCTTTAACTGGTATCTAATTTGGGCTGGAGGGTAAGTTTCAGCCCCAGGCCTTGCTGGGAGAGCCCGTGACTTTTTGTGGAGAGCTGTTACAGGGAGGTATACTATAGATTTCTGCCCTGACACCATCCTCAAATGTACCAGCGGAGCAGTTTCTCTTGACAAAGGGAGTGTTTCTGAACCCTAGCACAAATCACACCCTGTCTTAAATCAGAATGCTAGTAGGCATAGCTTACTCCCATTATATACTTGTACATTAACCCAAGATTTCTCCTCTTTATAGAATACTTTCATCTTTAGGAGGGAAAATGCTGTGGGGACGGATTCCACGAGATTTTTGAAGAGAAGTTTAACTTTACTTTTTCTTCTTCCTACCCTATATCCCTTCTGGAGAAATCTGGCCAGAATAAATGAGCAATTTACAGGAAAAAACAGTACATATTATGAATGCTAAAAATATTCAGACGCTAACTGCCATTCTACATTATCAGCTGAATAGCTGACAGCCTCTCAATTCTAGGAAGCAGCCAATCAATCAATTTTCATGGAGAAGCACAAACAAAAATCAAGGATCTCTGTTCTCCAACAAATGTTGTCTTTACTACCGGTTCCATGTTAAAGTTAAACCACTTTTTGTGTATGCGAGTGAGGGATGGTGGGTGGGGGCAGATGTGTCATTTATAGCCAAGTGAGATACCAATAATGGAGCAGAAGAAGGATTTTTAATTGCCATTAATTTGTATCCAAAGTTCCAGTAAAGGGGTGATGCTGTCCTCTAGTCAAGGTATTTCTCTCAAAAACACCCCAATTTACAGGCCACGACCAAGAACTGCAATGAACTGAGAGAAGACTCCAAACAGACCTCTAAAGGCTAAAGCCCGTTAAAGAAGGGTGACTGTGGGAGTAGGGAGGGATTTTATTCAGAGCAATGAAGTGAGCAGACACTTAACAGTACAGAAGCCGTTGGAATAATGATCTTTCACGTAGGCCCTTAGTGCACTATCACAGGATTCTCGCCAGGATTTCAGACTTCCATCTACGTCATCTGGCTGAGGGTCGCTTGCTTCTTTCCGTAAGTGATCGAACTTAAAAGAAACTTTGTTCCTTGGGTCTAGAAATCTGCCACTACCCAGGTCTCCATGTTCAGTAATTAATACCTTAAAAATAAGAAAGAGTACATATGAGCAACTCTTTAAGTAAGAAGGTGTGATTTTGCTCTTCTTTACACGTTACAAAAGGGGAAATTCCATGAAGGCTCATTCACAACTTAAGGCAGACTGTCTCATGCTACATTCATGAGTTCCATGTTATGTAGAAAGGAAATTGGCAGTCATCAGACTATCAATCCACCAATCAATGGTATTTATTGAACCCTTATGTGCAAAGCACCGTACTAAGTGCTTGGAATAGTACAATGCAATACAGGTGGAAGATAACAGTTCCCTTCCCACAAAGAGCTTACAGTCTAAAGGGGGAGCAGGAACTAAAATAAATTACAGATGACTAGGTAAGTGCTGTGGGACTGAAGCCTGGGTGAATATCGAGCATTTAAAGGGGAGAGATAAAGTGTTTACAGGGTATAGGTGACTTAGAAGGGTGAGTGAATAGGGAAAATGATGGCTTAATCAAGGAAGGCCTCTTGGAGCAGATGTGATTTAGGTCACGCTCTGAAGGTGGGGAGAGTGATAATCCGTGAATATGAAGGGGAAGAAAGTTTCAGGCCAGAGGGTGAACATGGGCAAAGTGTCAGTGGCGAGGTAGATGAGATCAAAGAATAGCTATACCTTGATAATATGGTAATATGTTGTTGTTAGAGGAGCAAAGTATGTAGAAAAACAGCGAGGTAAGGTAGGAGGGGGAGAACTGCTGAGGTTTAAAGGTGATGGTAAGGAGTTTCTGTTTATTGTGGAGGTCAATGGGCAACCACTGGAGGTTCCTGACGAGTGGGGAGACATGGACCGAACCTTTTTTTTTTTTTTTTTTTTTTTTTAGAAAAATGATCCGGGCAGCAAAGTGAAGTAAGGACTAGAGTGGAGAGAGACTAGAGGCAGGGAAGTCAGCAAGGACACTGATGCAATAGTCAAGATGGGTTGTAAATGCTTGAATCAGCAAGGGCGCTGTTTGGATGGAGAGGAAAGGGCCGATTCTAGAGATGTGATAGTAGAACTGACAGAATTTGGTGACACACTGAGTATGTGGGGTTTTTTTTTATGGCACTTGTTAAGCACTTATGTGCCAGGCACTGTACTAAGCCCTGGGGTAGATACAAGCTGGATAGGTGGGACATGGACTAGGTCTAACATGGTGCTCACAGTTTTAATCCCCATTTTACAGATGAGTTAACTGAGGCACAGAGAAGTTAAGTGAGGTGCCCAAGGTCACACTGCAGACAGGTGGCAGAGCTGGGCTTAGAACCCAGGTTATTTTGACTCCCAGGGCCATGCTCTATCTACTAGACCATAAGAGATGAGTCGAGGATAATATCAAGGATACTGGCTTGTGAGATGGAGGATGGGAGTGATGGGGAAAGTCAGGGGAAGGGCAGGGCTGGGTGGGAGGATGAGGAGTTCCGTTTTGGACACGTTAAGTTTGAGGTGTTAGCAGGACATCCAAACAGAGATATACTGACGGCAGGAAGGAAACGCGAAACTGTGGAGGAGGAGAGGGGATGGGGCTGGAGAGGTAGATTTGGGAATCATCCATGTAGACATGGTAGTTGAAGCCACAGGAGCGAATGACTTCGCCACGGGAGTGGGCGTCGATGGAGAATAGAAGGGGAGCCAGAACTGAGCTAGAGGGTGGGAGGCAGAAGAGGAGTTGGTGAAAGAGACTGGTCAGAGAAACAGGAGGAGAATCCGGAGAGGACAGTGACAGTGAAGTTATGATTAGACACTGTTGTCCGAGGGGGCTTGTTCACAGTGTTGAAGGTAGTTGAGAGGTTAAGGAGGATTCGGCTGGGGTAGGGGCCACTGGATTTGGCAAGGAGTCCTTGGTGACCTTACAGAAGGCTGTTTCTTAATAATAATAATGGTATTTGTTAAGCGCTTACTATGTGCAAAGCACTGTTCTAAGCGCTGGGGAGGCTACAAAGTGATCAGGTTGTCCCACGGGGGCTCGCGGTTTTAATCCCCATTTTACAGACGAGGTCACTGAGGCACAGAGAAGTTAAGTGACTTGTCCAAAGTCACACTGGTGACAGTTGGCGGAGCTGGGATTTTAACCCATGACCTCTGACTCCAAATAATAATAATAATAGTAATAATGATGGCATTTATTAAGCGCTTACTACGTGCAAAGCACTGCTCGAAGCGCTGGGGAGGTTACAAAGTGATCAGGTTGTCCCACAGGGGGGCTCACAGTTTTAATCCCCATTTTACAGATGAGGGAACTGAGGCCCAGAGAAGTGAAGTGACTTGCCCAAAGTCACCCAGCCGACAGTTGGCAGAGCCAGGATTTGAACCCATGACCTCTGACTCCAAAGCCCGGGCTCTTTCCACTGAGCCACGCTGCTTCTCTTAGGACGTGTGGGCTGGTACTTCCCAAGCGCTTAGTACAGTGCTCTGCACACAGTAAGCGCTCAATAAATACGACTGAATGAATGAATGGTAGCTGTAGAATGGAGCGTGTAAGACAGCGCTTGGCACATGGGCAGAAGCCGGATTGCAAGGGATGAAGAGAACTGGAGGAGAGTAAGTGGAGGCAGCGGGTGTAAACAACTCTCTTCAGGAATCTGGCAAGTAATGGTGGAAGGACAATGGGTGATAACTGGAGGGTGCAGTACGGTAAGAGTCATTGAAAAGTGACTCAATCTGTATATACATAAATGTTAATCAGCAAATTTCCCAACTTGTATATGTAGCCATTTGGGTTCTTCATTGCATATTTAAATATTTTTTACATTGGTATCAAGGTCTTTCCTATTTAGCAGAAAAAAGGGTTACCTGATCATCATATCCTTCTATTTTCACAGGAGTGAACTGATCCATGTTATACTGGGCAAATGCACTGTTAAAAACATAAACAAAAAAAAAAGAATGAGGAAAATTTCTTGCTCCCCAAATTCTCAGAGTCAGGGTTCTGAGAGTCTTGTGCTGCTTGTGTTGCTGATCCACTGAGCCTTACGAACTACGATCACTGAGCAAATAGAAAACTCTAGTTCTCAAACCTGTTTAACTTACGTGCCTGCCAGGGATGGAGGGGAATGAACAAGACTGCTACTGTCTGAAGAACACCAGAGAGTAGAGTGGAATAGAGCCTCCAAAAAATGGTAAAAACAGAACCTCTAATAAATGGAATTTACAAACAGCTGGGAATTCCTAAAGGCCTGGCTTTTAAAGCTACTTTTGTTACGTATCATTTTCAATTTTGCAGCTATGAGCAAATGTAAAGAAGGTTCAGAAAACTAAATTGTTTAGCTTTAGGCTTCAGAGAGTTGGCTTATGTTATTAAATCGGTACAGCAAGGCAGTTATTCCAAACAGTCTAATCGGAGTGAAGTTCTATTTGCTTTAAAGTTCCGTGGTCATAGCTTTTCATTCATACCTCTGAAAGATTAATATGCACAGCATACTCTCCTCGTTACAGTAATAGGACATGGCATTATTATTGCACTTAAATGCTTACTGTGCATCACGAACTGTTGTAAGCACTGGGGTAGATATAAGTTAATTGGCCCCTACCCAACATGGGGCTCAGTCTAAAGTGGAAAGAGAACAGGGAGTGAATCCCCAATGACTGTCCCAAAGTGGACACTGTAGTATACACTACAGTAATAGGTCAAGTGGACACTTACTGAGTTGGAAAAACAATCCAAATCACTTATTGAAAGAGTAGTAGATGAGCCTTTGTTAAATTTTTAGGCTTAAACCACTGGGTTTTATAGCTTGTTCACCACCAGGCTTGAAAACAGCACTGAAAATTTGCTTTATTTTATGCAATTTGACTGTGTTTTCTGGTCCCCTGACATAGGGGCTCTCAGATAACAAGTTCAGACATCTCTGAGTACCGTGAGAAGCAAAGACTTAGATGGGTTCAATAAGGTACTTACTGTGCTGCCCCTTCCCTGAGGAGATTGTCATTGTTAAGCAGTAACCGGACATCTGGAAAAAAAAATTAAGTGTTAATAACTGATTTTATGATTTTTTACTTTCGGTTTCACCTATTATTTCAAAGAAAAGCATCTGGATGACACTTTGAGGGTGAACAAAAATGAACTCACAAGAATGTTAATGTGCAGAGCGCTTAGATAAAAGGCTTAACTGGTAATTCTAAAAGAATTTCAAAATCAATGAAAACATGTCACTCTCATGTCTTGGCAGATCCTGATGGATGAGCTTAGATGCAGACAGAAGATAGAATCGAGGCCCAGCTTATCCCTACTTCTTGGATTTCACAGGACACAGACTCACAGGGTAGGGTGAAGAATGATGCTTTGCACATAGTAAGCGCTTTACAAGCGCTCAATAAATATGACTGAATGAATATACAGTTTAAGCCAGGCTCAGGCCTGCTTTGTATAACCTACTGCAGCCCTCCACTTCAGGGTGGTGATTCATGGTGCCATCAAACTGGCAATGCATCAGGCCAATCAACAGTGGCCCATACCTCTCCCAGACAGCAGCATTTCCAGAAATCAGGTATGGGCTATTTTGGGTTTGGTCCAGCTCTCTGCTTTAGCTGTGCTCCTGCTGCAGTCAGTACCAGGGATGGGCAGGGACCGGGCTGAGTGAATCCCAGATTTTCTAGCCCAAGCACGGATCTTTCAAAACATTAGACAAAAAACAGGTGAGCAGGGACCAGCAGCAAGCACCATCCACAGGGGACATACTCTTTAACTGATTTCACTCTTCAACATGACATTTCTTTGAGGTAAGTACAACCTTGACCAGACAGTGAATTAAAGTTAAATCCACCCTAATTCGGTGTACAATCAATCAATCAATCAATCAATCGTATTTATTGAGCGCTTACTATGTGCAGAGCACTGTACTAAGCGCTTGGGAAGTACAAATTGGCATCACATAGAGACAGTCCCTACCCAACAGTGGGCTCACAGTCTAAAAGGGGGAGACAGAGAACAGACCCAAACATACCAACAAAATAAAATAAGTAGGATAGAAATGTACAAGTAAAATAAATAAATAAATAAATAAATAAATAAATAGAGTAATAACTATCTACAACCATATATACATATATACAGGTGCTGTGGGGAAGGGAAGGAGGTAAGATGGGGGGATGGAGAGGGGGACGAGGGGGAGAGGAAAGAAGGGGCTCAGTCTGGGAAGGCCTCCTGGAGGAGGTGAGCTCTCAGCAGGGCCTTGAAGGGAGGAAGAGAGCTAGCTTGGGGGATGGGCAGAGGGAGGGCATTCCAGGCCCGGGGGATGACGTGGGCCGGGGGTCGATGGCGGGACAGGCGAGAGCGAGGTACAGTGAGGAGATTAGTGGTGGAGGAGCGGAGGTTGCGGGCTGGGCAGTAGAAGGAGAGAAGGGAGGTGAGGTAGGAGGGGGCGAGGTGATGGACAGCCTGGAAGCCCAGGGTGAGGAGTTTCTGCCTGATGCGCAGATTGATCGGTAGCCATTGGAGGTTTTTGAGGAGGGGAGTAATATGTCCAGAGCGTTTCTGGACAAAGACAATCCGGGCAGCAGCATGAAGTATGGATTGAAGTGGAGAGAGACACGAGGATGGGAGATCAGAGAGAAGGCTAGTGCAGTAGTCCAGACGGGATAGGATGAGAGCTTGAATGAGCAGGGTAGCAGTTTGGATGGAGAGGAAAGGGCGGATCTTGGCAATGTACAGATTTTCATCTCTGTCACCTCTAAATTCACATGCTCACAATAAACAAAACACTCACAGCCCCCAACCCCTAGCCTGCTCTGACCTCCTTGCTCCTGGCTAGTGTTGTTTTGCTTGATTTTTGTGTTCTTTTTAATAAGCTCAGTCCCTGGTTTTCACTGTCAATCAGATCTTTCTCTCACAGCTCAATGCATCACTGGTAAAAACTTCTTGCAGGACTACAGTTGAAGGTGTGTTTCTTAAACGACAGCACCCCATACGAGCAAACACACAATATGAAGATGTAGATACCCCATCATACAGGATTTTGGCTGACGTAAGTGATGCTTATAATGACAAATGCAAATACAAAATAAAATCACTTAATTTCTCCCTTATTGGAACCATCAACTTTTGTAACATTTGAACCACTTACTGAACTTTAATTACTCACCATTAAACACTTCATTAAATTCCCCCGGGGGTGCGTGAGTGATGAACTTGGCAGCTATGCGCACCTAGAACAGAGTGGAGAGGAAAATAGATTTCAATTTTGAACACTGCAAAGCAGGAACTCCTCGGTGTTGAGCACACCATGTTGTCCTTGATCTCTATGAACATTTAGTTCTGTATACTCGTTTTGGACAGAGCCTAATTAAGGATTTAGGGAACATTTTTCTGACAGTGAGTTCATTTGGGCTCAGTGTTGTCGCATTATCAAAAGAATTGCTTCTGTGCGGGGTGTCCGGATGGGTATTACAGCATGACTTTTCCTTAATGTAAGATTTAACAAGAAAGCTACTCTCACGTCATAGGAGAATGGGGAGTACTTGCCTTATCAAGAAATGAAGATTCCCCCTCAGAAGCAGAACCCACTCTAAGACTCAGCAATCTATCTTTTGTCGTCTCTTTCTTCAACAAATTTCTTAAGGATATTAGTGACAGCCACTTCTAGAGGGGCATTTCCTGAAGACTGGCTTCTTTCCGTGTCAGGAGCTTCCAGTCCCTGATTTCATTTAACCATATATTTATTTTGTTGCCAGGAAATATCCAGAATCACCGTTGTCTAAATGGATTCTAACCCTGGATAATTTGATGTTTTCCACCCATCAGAGCTGATATATTTGGCAAAAAATTTGACACTAGAACATTCCCGCCCCCTTAAAAAAATACTACTACTCTTGTGTGGGCAGCACCACATCCTTTAGTGATTTTTGCAAATAAGTACATGATATCTGTTTTTAAAGACCAATGTTAACATATTTATTTTATCATTATTTTATCACATTTTAACAGGGCAGGTCTCTACCTCAAAATGACTTCATAGGTCACTTTAAACAGCAAAATTAACACACTACTAGTTCTACAGAATTATTTCTAAACTCTTGACCTGGTTAGTCTCAGGTTCAGCAAGCCTCCTCCTAAATAAATGGGAATAATTTAATAAAACTGCACATTGCAATAAGCTTCCTGTAAGAAATACGTATTTGCAGTTCAGGAGCTCCAACAAGGAAATAAAGAGTACGGAAGAATATATCAATTATCCACGACAGAGACCTTCTCCAAAGCGTAAAAAAATGAATGTGGAATCAATCTCTGGACTTCTTTCAGTTTCTACAACCATCCTGAAGACCTGGAGTTGTTGTTTATAGGCACTTAGCTTTTCTCTAAACTGAAAGCGAAGGCTTTCAAACTTGATAAGGGTGTGGTCAAATGGAAAGAGCACAGGCCCAGGAGTCAGAAGACTTAGGCTCTAATCCTGGTTCTGCCACTTGTTTGGTGTGTGACCCTGGGCAAGTCACTTAACTTCTCTGTGCCTCCGTTAAGTGCAAAGAGCACGGGCTTTTTAGTCAGAAGTCATGGGTTCAAATCCCAGCTCTGCCAATTGTCGGCTGTGTGATTTGGGGCAAGTCACTTAGCTTCTCTGTGCCTCAGTTCCCTCATCTATAAAATGGGGATGAAGACTGTGAGCCCTCCACGGGACAACCTGATCACCTTGTAATCTCCCCAGCGCTTAGAACAGTGCTTTGCACATATTAAGCGCTTCATAAATGCCATTATTATTATTATTACTCTCTCCTACTTTGACTGTGAGCCTGTGTCCAACCTGATTTACTTGTATCTACCCCAGCGCTCAGACCAGTGGTTGGCAGTGTTTAACAAGTACCATTAGAGTTTGTAGTAGCAGCATGCTATACTAGGCACTTGGGAAGTACTGATTAGAGAAATTATGAACTCTGGACTTAATCCTGCCCACAAGGAGCATCCACTCTAAGGACATAATGTCCACTCTAATGAAAATATTTACAATTTACAATCCCACAGTTTAATACAGAAATACTCTACTTGCTACTTGAATCTTTTGTCCCTAAGGATCTCTCTGTTCCCTGAGAGAACAATGAAAACTAGTCAGAAGTGCTCTATAGATTCTACTGCGTTCTAGAATGAAGTTTTTCCGTTAGATTGTGAGGGCAGTACAAACTGACCTAATAAGGAGAACTCCTATTTGGGAAATCTACAAGGACCAACAGTTAAGCAACTTGTGAAAGCCACACTGAACACGGATGAACACTTAATTCACTGTTCTGGTGTACTTTTCTTAGCAAGGGCACTCAGCATAGTCCTGTAACATTTCATGTTACACCTTGCTGCTGCTGTTTACTACATAATTCATGTCTGAATCTGCAGTAGATCAGAATTAGTTGTATCATTTTTTTACTAACTGGTGGGCTCTTGTATACTAAACAAAAAAGTGGACTTCACAGACTGAGCTTCACAGACTAGCTCCTTGACTGACGTAAAAAGAAAGCCTCCAAACTTTTCCATTTCTCACAAAGCTCATTCATGATGAGTGGTGAGCGCAATGCTAGTGGATGCTCTCCTCTTCAAAAATACAGGGGTGTAAGAGCTTATTTTAATTATTATAGTATTTGTTAAATGCTAAGCGCTGGGATAGCTACAAGCAAATTAGGTTGGACACAGTCCCTGTCCCACATGGGGTTCACAGTCTGAGTAGGAGAGAGAGCAGATTCCCAGACCTGTGTTCCTTTCAGTAGGCCATGCTGCTTCTCTTGCTTGGTTATTGATTAATGGACTCTAGTCTTTTCTCAAGGTAGATTTTCAGTAGCTTTATTAGTCTCTTTGGTTATCTGAGACCCCCCCCTAAACTTTGCTTGGTAGTCACGTTAGGTGACTGAGGAAAATGGAATGGATGGTAGCCACTTTCTTCACTCACCTAACGTGACTGCTGACAAAGCTTAGGGGGGGATGGTCTCGGACAACCACAGAAACTAACAAAGCTACTGCTACCCACTATCAGCTTAAGGTATCAAAGAACCCAATACAGAATTAGATTATGATTCCACGTAGTGTTTTGATAACTTCAATTGTTTTTATAATGGGAAAAACAAGGGTGAGCATGATTTTTTACTGAAAGATTAAAACTGATCATGTTTGTGGTTAACACCTACTTAACCTTTCTGAGAGCAAGTGAAACATGTAATTAAGGCTATGCACATCACACATAAAGTGCATCCATGGCATTAGCTCCCTCCCTCCCCACAGTTCCTTTTCTGTTTGTAAAACATTACTCTAGCACAACACAGTAACTACACCCTAGCTATTTTAGGACTCACTGTGATTTTAACAAATGAGTTTTAAATAATGGTCAGAAAGACAAACTGTTTTCACATCACAACAGAAATACTACAATAGCAGGTCTTACACTCTTCTACCAATAACACTGTCCCTCAGGGACACGGGGGATAGTTTTCTTAACTTCATCAAGTGTCACACTCTCAAAAGATTTCATTATCACAGCCAATCAGTAACAGATCTTCAGGAACTTCATGTCAAGGTGCCAGACAGGCCAACAGGAAGTTTATCTGAGGGACAGTGTTTCTACATGCCTTTTTTTGGCATTATCCATTTGGTCTACACCCTTAGATTTATTCCATGCTGTCAGATCTGAATCATGGATTCCAGAATTTAATTTCTGCCTTCTACTTTAGTTCTGAAGTAAAGCCAACTGCCTCTACTTTTGATATATTTAGTAATTATATCATTTGCTAGTAGTGACAAAAGTGTGGCTTATTGATACTAAAACCCTGCAGTTTAGAATACACCATCCTTTATTCTAAGGGAAGGAATCCACCTTCCCCTTTTCCTGTATAACAAACCACCCTCTGCATCTTATCCACATGACATTTCATGCTGAAAATCACAACAGTCTGCACTTTATTACGCAGAAAGTGATCATAATACCTTATAATTGCACTTGGGGAGGAAGATAAATTTAAAGACAGGACTACAGAGCACACAAAAATATTTAAATCAAACGTGTGAAGAAACCATTAATAGTTCTATAACCCGAGAGCTGTGTTCCTAAAGAAAAACACTTATGTGGATTTCTTATTCCTTGACAAATGCTGTGCACATGGGCACAATTGTTTCTTCCAACATCACGCTGTATTCAGACAGATAAATGCTGTGTGCAGTCAACTCCATGATTTTCACAGCTCTGGTGAACAGAAAATCTGGAAGGGGGTTGAGGAAAAAAAAAAATCTTCCCACCACTTTGGCTGTTTTCTGCTTTGGGTGCATCAGCATCACAGCATCAGCTGTTTGGGTAGTGAACCTGAGCAGGGAGGGTCCCAGGTTTTGTTGCCAGGTGGCTCTTGGCGAAAAAGCCACACTGCAGAAGCTGGAAACCTCTCTGCTCAGGTGTGCTGACCAAGTGTCAGACAGGGTGATGCACCTCAGCCGAAAAACCTCCAATCTTTGTGGTGGGAGCCATCTGCTAAATGCGCTCCTCCCCGGGAGCTGGGCAGCTGCCATGAGAGCACACCTGAGATAAAAAAAAAACCTCAACTAATCAGCCTTTGCGGTTAGGACTGCAGTGCCGAGCAGGCTGGACAACCCAAGCTCTCCTACATAAGCCCTGCACAAGGCCTGACTCTCACCACCACCAAGCTGGAAACTCTCAGCTTGGGCACTCCAGCTCCCTCCCCTGCAATGGGAAGGGCACAGATATCCTCACCCATATAATTAAGGGTAAGGGATACTGTCCTACAGCTCTACTGATTTGTATTTCTCTTGGATGCATTCATTCATTCATTCAATCGTATTCACTGAGCGCTTACTGTGTGCAGAGCACTGTACTAAGCGCTTGGAAAGTACAAGTCGGCAACATTTAGAGATGGTCCCGACCCAACAGCGGGCTCACAGTCTAGAAGGGGAAGACAAATGACAAAACATATTAACAAAATAAAATAAATAGAATATGTACACATAAAATAGAGTAATAAATACATACAAACATATATACATATATATACACACACATACATATAAACATATATATGTACATATATACATATATATAGATGGTCCCTACCCAACAGCAGGCTCACAGTCTAGAAGGGGGAGACAGACGACAAAATGAAACATATTAACAAAATAAAATAAATAGAATAAATATGTACAAATAAAATAAATAAATAAACAATAATAAATAAGGGGAGAGAGAGAGAGAGAGAGAGAGAGAGAGAGAGAGAGAGAGAGAGAGAGAGAGAGAGAGAGAGAGAGAGAGAGAGAGAGAGAGAGAGAGACAGTCCCTACCCAACAGCGGGCTCACAGTCTAGAAGGGGGAGACAGACGACAAAACATAACATATTAACAAAATAATATAAATGGAATAAATATGCCCAAGTAAAATAGAGTAAATAAGAGACTGACCATTTTCAAAATTGCAACTGATTGGAGTTGAATATGAATTGCTAACATTAGGGAATGAGCTGCTTCTCTGAGGACCATTCGCTATGCCTGGTCTTTTCGTTGTATCACATCAAACAGTTGACACCCATTGGCCAGGTCACGGCACATCTACACACACCCATAACAAGTGAAATACAAGTAAAAAAAAGTGACTGCTTTCCTCCATTTTTCATCTAATCCCTCTAGTGAGTCATCAAATACAATCATTTACCCACCCACAGGTAAATAGTTCTAAATTAGGTTCTGGAGCAGCATAGTGTACTAAACATGAGCACGGTGTATAAAACTGATTGAAGCTATAGACGGGAAATGAGAGTTCCCTGATCTCCCTAGAAGCCAGGTCCCCGATATCCTCACCATTTTATTCCATTTCCCTTCTTGCAGCTCTTAGCTTCCCAAGTTCCCAACTGGAGGTGGCTTCTGAAATCACACCTTGTTCCCCCTCCCCAGTTTCCCAGAGACAGAGCACATGGTTACCCCTCATCCCTTTTCAGTTTTGAGCCAAAAGTAGATGGTGAACTTCATTCATTCAATCGTATTTTATTGAGTGCTTACTGTGTGTAGAGCACCGTACTAAGCGCTTGGGAAGTACAAGTTGGCAACATATAGAGACGGTCCCTACCCAACAGCGGGCTCACAGTCTAGAACCTTGTATATACTCTCAAATTCCTAAATTATGAAAGTAGAGCACCTGGGAAACATTCCGGATGAATTACAAAGGGGTATTTAAATGAAGAAATCAACTTTAAAAGAACATTAGAGAAACCACTGCTGTGGGAGACCAATGGATCCAACCAGCTCAGCATGTTGCTTCCAAGAGAGGCAACAGGATGACTTGAGTGATGCCTGCAATGGCCCCCTATCTTGGCTCCCAATCCTAATGGCTACGAATGTATTTTCTAGCATCCCTAAAATCTCTTCTATTAACCCATTATAGGTCTCTCACCCGTGAATTCATCTAAAACCCTTTTGTTACTACTGTCACACTGTAAAATAACATTCCTCTTATGGGCAGGAAGAATTGGAGTATGCAATTTTGTGGTAGCGTCCTTAACTTGAAACACTCTAGATGCCTCTTTGCAGGAGCTGAGATTGGGAGAAGAGGATCAATCAAGCAATTGCCTGGTTCTGTGGACAGGATCAGAAAGAAGGCACGGTTAGTTAACTTAAGAACTCCACCCCCCAACAAGGGTGGCCAAACTGTGGCTCACAAACCACACATGGCTCTTCTTCCCTAGCTGCGTAGCTCACTCAAATACACTCTATTATTTATTATCTCGCCACGGCAGTGGGTTGCAGTGTGGGTTGGGTTTGGGTGGGAGTGGGGCTTCCACAGGACTTGAAGCCAGGAGGGTTGTGCTGTCTCCATCCCCTGTCCTGGCTGCTTCTTGTTCAACCCCAAACCCCAACCTCCATCCCAATTTATTACACATGCCTAGCAACACAATGCAAGATCCAATCCACCTGTGGGAAGGTTGGGCCTGTGGTTCTTGCAAAGGGTTAATAATTTAATGTATAACTTTACAAAACAAATTAAAATGTTCGTTAAAGGATTTCAAAATATCAGTAACTCTATGTTTCAAAAATTGCTTTCCAGTTGAAATGCACGGGAACGGGAAATTCTCTCTGGACTAAATGATCTTAAGAGCTTCCATTTTTGTTGTTTATATAAAGGGACATTTTGAAACAGTATTTTTTAAAGAACAAACTGAAATTAACTCTGCTGAGACCAGGGAACTGTTAAGAGCACAATACCCTAACAAAAACTGTCTTGAAACATGAAATATATGAATGTGGTTACAAAAAATAGAGTTGATGTTAGGTTGTATCTATCACTATGATAATTATTAACATGGTGGCCATTGTTTGAATCTACACAGGAATCTTTTTTTTAAAAAAAAATGTTATTTGTTAAGCACTTACTATGTGCCAGGCACTGTACTAAGTGCTGGGGTAAATGCAAGCTCATCAGGTTGGACACAGTCCAGGTCCCACATGGGGCTCAGTCTTAATCCCCCATGTTACAGATGAGGTAACTGAGGCAGAGAGAGGGTAAATGACTTGCCCACGGCCACACAGCAGATAAGTGGTGGAGTTGTGATTAGAACCCAGGTCCTTCTGACTTCCAGGACCCTGCCCGATCCACTAGGCCACACTGATAAATACACTTTATTTCTGTTTGGAGAAAAAAAGTGGTTTGAATACTGTACTTAGAATAATCTTGGTTCAATTATCCAACTTTTTTATGCCTTAATTTTCTTATCTATTTAACAGGATCAATGATATCAACAGCTGAGGCAGAGAGAAGGTAAATGACTTGCCCACAGCCACACAGCAGATAAGTGGTGGAGTTGTGATTACAACCCAGGTCCTTCTGACTTCCAGGACCCTGCCCGATCCACTAGGCCACACTGATAAATACACTTTATTTCAGTTTGGAGAAAAAAAGTGGTTTGAATACTGTACTTAGAATAATCTTGGTTCAATTATCCAACTCTTTTATGCCTTAATTTTCTTATTTAACAGGATCAATAATAACAACTGAGATAATGGTTGTGAACAACAAAAGAGGTTTCAAAGAGGTACAATTTGGCCCACCCGATCCATGTGAATCAAGAAGGTGTGAGACTTATAAACGGCTCAAAAACTAAAGATGAAGTTGAAATGTTCAGAAAAGTCATAGCATTTATTTTTGCAAGACTAAACACTAAGGTATTGGTTTTAAAACTCAAAGTTGTGAGTTTCTGCACTGTGTTAATGATTTTCCATTTCCCTTAGGAAATATTTAGTAGTTCATGTCTTGAAAAACATCTGAAATAAAAGTTACCAACACAGCACGCTTATTCAACTTCTTATTTTGAAAGTTACAGCTAACCAAGACTGCAGTAAGGTTAGCTTTAATTTACACTGGAGTATGAGTAATTGCTTCCTTAATCAACCCCAAAGACTATCTCCATCTCAACACTGTTCGAGTAGATCAATAAATGCTGAATCATGAAATGTTGGGAGCAGACTTTATGGCAAACATATTTTAAAAATTCATCTGTGCCTCAGCATCTGGCTCTTTTACATATTTGGGGCTTGGCACTTTGAGCGCAATTCTTATTCTCAGAATCATCAAGTTGGGCCAAGGCTAGAATTATTTGTTTCTGCAAATTTCGGCACTTGCTACTTCCTGTTTCATTTGAAGAGATCATCATGACCATTTCAGGTAACAATGCAGAACTCTACCCCTCCCCACAACCGCAAAAAAAAAAAAAAAAGAAAAAGAAAAGAGAAGGCTACTTCCTCTTTCTAGAACCATATAATGTCTGAATATGCAACTACAGGGATCACTGGTTCTGTACTACTAGGTTAAAAATGTTTGCAAGAAAACCAGAAACAAAAACTACTAAGGAGTTTCAAGTAAATGTGTACTAAGACAAACATTGCTTCAAAAGGAATATTTTATAGCAATGGAGAATGTCCACTTTCATAAAGGTAAAAACCCCAAAATACAGCCAAAGACAGACAAGGTAGTTTTTTTCCCTTTAAGAGATAAAAATGAGCTAGTTTGGGGAATATAAATTGACAACTTGAAATCAAAATTTGTACCTGATTGAAGCACGATTTGAATCTGACAAAGTGTCTGATTTGAGACATTTCTCCAAGGATACCTATAATCAATCAATTATATTTACTGCACACTTTCTGTGTGCAAAGTACTGAGCCAACTGCTCGGTAGAGTGTAACAGAATTGCTAGAAACGTTCCCTGCCCACAGTGAGCTTACACACATTTCTAGTGCAATACAGAGCTATGTTTGAACAATATTTTCTAAACTCTCTAATCACTAAGACCTATAATGTTGTTAAAAGTCAGTAATAGTTCAAATAGGATTACAAAGTCTTATTTTGTAACTTTTATCCCCCAAATCCTCATCATGAGTTTTAAAAAATTTCCAAAGCATATCGTAATGTTTTAATAATGAATTACGCTTCTGAAGATATGCATTTAAATGGCACTAGCACTCCTACTTAACACATAATTTTATTAAGGCCATCCCAATTTCCTAAGATACTCAAATTTTCTGAAACCATTTTACACATGGATTGCTTTCACTAATATACAAAAACAAGGCTAAATAAGCATTCATTCATTCAATCGTATTTATTGAACGCTTAATCAGTCAATCATATTTATTGAGCGCTTACTATGTGCAGAGCACTGTACTAAGTGCTTGGGAAGTACAAATTGGCAACATATAGAGATGGTCTCTACCCAACAACGGGCTCACAGTCTAGAAGGGGGAGACACAACAACACAAAACAAGTAGACAGGTGTCAATACCATCGGAATAAATAGAATTATAGCTATATATACATCATTAATAAAATAGAGTAATAAATATGTACACAAGTACTGTGGGGAAGGGAAGGGGGTAGAGCAGAGGGAGGGAGTAGGGGTGATGGGGAGGAGGAGGAGGAGGAGAGGAAAAAAATGGGGGGCTCAGTCTGGGAAGGCTTCCTGGAGGAGGTGAGCTCTCAGTAGGGCTTTGAAGGGAGGAAGAGAGCTAGTTTGGCGGATGTGTGAAGGGAGGGCATTCCAGGCCAGAGGGAGGACATGAGTCATCATCATCATCATCAATCGTATTTATTGAGCGCTTACTATGTGCAGAGCACTGTACTAAGCGCTTGGGAAGTACAAATTGGCAACATATAGAGACAGTCCCTACCCAACAGTGGGCTCACAGTCTAAAAGGGGGAGACAGAGAACAAAACCAAACATACTAACAAAATAAAATAAATGGAATATTTATTTTATAAATAAAATAAATGGGTCGGGGGTCGACGGCGGGACAGGTGAGAACGAGGCACAGTAAGGAGGTGAGCAGCGACAGGAGCGGAGGGTGCGGGCTGGGAGGTGAGCTAGGAGGGGGTGAGGTGATGGACAGCCTTGAAGCCGAGAGTGAGGAGTTTTTGCTTGACTCGAGGTTTGACAGGCAACCACTGGAGATTTTTGAGGAGGGGAGTGACATGCCCAGAGCGTTTCTGTACAAAGATAATCCGGGTAGCAGAGTGACGCAAATTCTTGAACTACAGAATTCATATCACGATTTAAAAACGAATACATATTTCAGCATGGTTGTTCTTAAGGGAACCCCAAATTCACGACTACATTACTCAGTGCTTACTTTTAAACCACAGAACGATTTCTGACACCCAAGAAAATGAACTTTCAAGGGAGTAAAAACCTAGTGCCGCTAGTGGCTGATGTATTATATCTACCACAAACACAACTTCCAAATGGCTTCCACTTATATGGGTCAACTTATACCCCATTTTTTTCCACTTGATATTCTTAGAAAGAACCTGGAATTCCCATTCTCCTAAAGAAATGCCCTTACTCCAAATTCATAATCACTGAAGACTCCATGGAACAACTTAACAGCCAGGAAGCGAAAGCAACCAGGAAGTTGCTCAAGATTAGTCTTGGGGAAAAAAAAAAATTGCCACCCCACTTCTGGTCATGTTTTTTCACTGCAGTTTCTGAGGGTTTCAAGTCAATTCCGATTGCTAGTAAAATGAGACAAAGACCATGTTTGGGATAAACACCAAAGAGATAATGAGGCAAACTGGGAATAGAGATAAAAGTAACTGAGCGTGCCCCCGGTCCACCTTTTCTGGTTTTGTTCTAAATCTGTTATCCAAAACAACAGGGACCTAAAATCAATTCTGAAAGACTCAGCGTTCAAGCAGACGAGGAATGTGCATGGGAAATATGGGTTTGATTAGTCTTGCAGGTTCCCACTCCGCCTCCCCGCCCCAAAGGAGATACTGAGGCATTTGGGTGGAAACCTGCACGTTCCAAAGGAATGGAAAAAAGGCCAATTTGTGGTACAGGAGCGCTGGATAATAATAATAATGATGGCATTTATTAAGCGCTTACTACGTGCAAAGCACTGTTCTAAGTGCTGGGGAGGTTACAAGGCGATCAGGTTGTCCCACGGGGGGCTCACAGTCTTTTTGATGGATGTGAGACTGGTGTGGGACATGAAACGTGCTGAACACACTGATGGCCCTTGACATAGGACCGGCAACAACAACAGACTGAGCCCCCTCCTTCCCCTCCCCACGGCACCTGTTTATATGTTTGTACAGATTTATTACTCTATTTATTTTACTTGTACTTATTTACTATTCTATTTATTTTATTTTGTTCATATGTTTTGTTTTGTCTGTCTCCCCCTTCTAGACTGTGAGCCCACTGCTGGGTAGGGACCGTCTCTATATGTTGCCAACTTGTACTTCCCAAGCGCTTAATACAGTGCTCTGCACACAGTAAGCGCTCAATAAATACGACTGAATGAATGAATTTTATTTTGTTAATATGTTTTGTTTTGTTGTCTCCCCCTTTAAGACTGTGCGCCCATTGTTGGGTAGGGACTGTCTCTATGTTGCCGACTTGTAGTTCCCAAGCGCTTAGTACAGTGCTCTGCACACAGTAAGTGCTCAATAAATAGGATTGAATGAATGAATTTTATTGTGTTAATATGTTTTGTTTTGTTGTCTGTCTCCCCCTTCAAGACTGTGAGCCCATGGTTGGGTAGGGACTGTCTCTAGGTTGCCAACTTGTACTTCCCAAGCGCTTAGTACAGTGCTCTGCACACAGTAAGCACTCAATAAATACGATTAAATGAATGAATTTTATTTTGTTAATATGTTTAGTTTTGTTGTCTGTCTCCCCCTTCTAGACTGAGCGCCCACTGTTGGGTAGGGACCTATATGTTGCCATCTTGTACTTCCCAAGTGCTTAGTACAGTGCTCCACACACAGTAAGCGCTCAATAAGATTGAATGAATCAATTTTATTTTGTTAATATGTTTAGTTTTGTTGTCTGTCTCCCCCTTCTAGACTGTGAGCCCATTGTTGGGTAGGGACCTATATGTTGCCAACTTGTACTTCCCAAGCGCTTAGTACAGTGCTCTGCACACAGTAAGTACTCAATAAATATGACAATGAATGAATTTTATTTTGTTAATATGTTCTGTTGTCTGTCTCCCCCTTCTAGACTGTGAGCCCATTGTTGGATAGGGACCTACATGCTGCCAACTTGTACTTCCCAAGCGCTTAGTACAGTGCTCTGCACGCAGGAAGCGCTCAATACGATTGAATGAATGAATTTTATTTTGTTGATATGGTTAGTTTTGTTGTCTGTCTCCCCCTTCTAGACTGTGAGCCCACGGTTGGGGAGGGACCGTCTCTATGTTGCCAACTTGTACTTCCCAAGCGCTTAGTACAGTGCTCTGCACACAGTGAGCGCTCAATAAATACGACCGAATGAATGAACAGCAGGGTTGCTTCCTAAGGAAAGGGTGTGGAGAAGGAGGGGCAAGAAGAGGCCACCCCGATCAGGAAGTGAGTTTCGTTGGGCGAATCTCTCATCGTGCCCATCTCGGGGAGGAAAGAAGAGAGGGAGGACAACGGCAGGAAGAGGGATGGGGGAAACGGGGGGAGGAACTGAAGGACGGATGCTCGTCCGACATTCACTCAATCAATCAATCGTATTTATTGAGCGCTTACTGTGTGCAGAGCACTGTACTAAGCGCTTGGGAAGTCCAAGTTGGCAACATAGAGACAGTCCCTACCCAACAGTGGGCTCACAGTCTAGAAGGGGGAGACAGAGAACAAAACCAAACATATTAACAAAATAAAATAGAATAGATATGTACAAGTAAAATAAATACAGTAATAAATATGTGCAAACATATATACATATATACAGGTGCTGTGGGGAAGGGAAGGAGGTAAGACGGGGGAATGGAGAGGGGGACGAGGGGGAGAGGAAGGAGGGGGTAGAGTCTGGGAAGGCCTCCTGGAGGAGGTGAGCTCTCATTCAATCGTAGTACTGTACTAAGCGCTTGGGAAGCCCAAGTTGGCAACACATAGAGACGGTCCCTACCCAACAGCGGGCTCACAGTCTAGAAGGGGGTGGGAGGTCGGAGAACAAAACCAAACATATTAACAAAATAAAATATGTACAAATAAAATAGAGTAATAAATCCATACAAAACATATATACAGGTGCTGTGGGGAGGGGAAGGAGGTAAGGCGAGGGGGATGGAGGGGGTCGCGATACCCCGGCCACTGGAAAGGGAGGAACCCACGGTTGGGATGCGACAGTGTGGCCACTTAATAATAATAATGATGGTGATATTTACTAAGCACTTACTATGTGCAAAGCACTGTTCTAAGTGCTGGGGAGGTTACAAGGTGATTGGGTTGTCCCACGGGGGCGGCTCTCAGTCTTCACCCCCATTTTCCAGATGAGGCCACCGAGGCCCAGAGAAGTGAGTTGTCCAAAGTCACACAGCTGAAGTGGCAGAGCCGGGATTTGAACCCCTGCCCTCTGACTTATTTATTTTACTTGGACATATCTATTCTATTTATTTTATTTTGTTAGTATGTTTGGCTTTGTTCTCTGTCTCCCCCTTCTAGACTGTGAGCCCACTGTTGGGTAGGGACCGTCTATGTTGCCAACTTGGACTTCCCAAGCGCTTAGTCCAGTGCTCTGCACACAGTAAGTGCTCAATAAATACGATTGATTGATTGATTGACTCCAAAGCCCGGGCTCTTTCCACTGAGCCACGCTGCTTCATTTCCTCCTGAGACCAGGGAAAAGGGGGAAGGGGTGAAGCCCACTGTTGGGTAGGGACCTGTATATATGTTTGTACATATTTATTACTCTATTTATTTATTTTACTTGTACATATCTATTCTATTTATTTTATTTTGTTAGTATGTTTGGTTTTGTTCTCTGTCTCCCCCTTCTAGACTGTGAGCCCACTGTTGGGTAGGGACTGTCTCTATATGTTGCCAACTTGTACTTCCCAAGCGCCGAGTACAGTGCTCTGCACACAGTAAGCGCTCAATAAATACGATTGATTGATTGATTGACTGTCTCTCTCTAGAAGCAGCGTGGCTCAGTGGAAAAGAGCCCGGGCTTTGGAGTCGGAGGTCATGGGTTCAAATCCCAGCTCTGCCAATTGTCAGCTGTGTGACTTTGGGCAAGTCACTTAACTTCTCTATGCCTCAGTTACCTCATCTGTAAAATGGGGATGAAGACTGCGAGCCCCATGTGGGGCAACCTGATCACCTTGTAACCACCCCAGTGCTTAGAACAGTGCACATAGTAAGCGCTTAATAAATGCTATTATTATTATGTTGCCAACTTGGACTTCCCAAGCGCTTAGTCCAGTGCTCTGCACACAGTAAGCGCTCAATAAATACGATTGATTGATTGATTGACTGTCTCTCTCTAGAAGCAGCGTGGCTCAGTGGAAAAGAGCCCGGGCTTTGGAGTCGGAGGTCATGGGTTCAAATCCCAGCTCTGCCAATTGTCAGCTGTGTGACTTTGGGCAGGTCACTTCACTTCTCTATGCCTCACTTACCTCATCTGTAAAATGGGGATGAAGACTGCGAGCCCCATGTGGGACAACCTGATCACCTTTTAACCACCCCAGTGCTTAGAACAGTGCACATAGTGAGCGCTTAATAAATGCTATTATTATGTTGCCAACTTGGACTTCCCAAGCGCTTAGTCCAGTACTCTGCACACAGTAAGCGCTCAATAAATACGATTGATTGATTGATTGACTGTCTCTCTCTAGAAGCAGCGTGGCGCAGTGGAAAAGAGCCCGGGCTTTGGAGTCGGAGGTCATGGGTTCAAATCCCAGCTCTGCCAATTGTCAGCTGTGTGAATTTGGGCAAGTCACTTCACTTCTCTGTGCCTCAGTTACCTCATCTGTAAAATGGGGATGAAGACTGCGAGCCCCATGTGGGACAACCTGATCACCTTTTAACCTTCCCAGTGCTTAGAACAGTGCTTTGCACATAGTAAGCGCTTAATAAATGCTATTAGTATTATGTTGCCAACTTGGACTTCCCAAGCGCTTAGTCCAGTGCTCTGCACACAGTAGACGCTCAATAAATACGATTGATTGATTGATTGACTGTCTCTAGAAGCAGCGTGGCTCAGTGGAAAAGAGCCCGGGCTTTGGAGTCAGAGGTCATGGGTTCAAATCCCAGCTCTGCCAATTGTCAGCTGTGTGACTTGGGGCAAGTCACTTCACTTCTCTATGCCTCAGTTCCCTCATCTGTAAAATGGGGATGAAGACTGCGAGCCCCATGTGGGACAACCTGATCACCTTTTAACCTCCCCAGTGCTTAGAACAGTGCACATAGTAAGCGCTTAATAACTGCTATTATTATGATGTTGCCAACTTGGACTTCCCAAGCGCTTAGTCCAGTGCTCTGCACACAGTGAGAGCTCAATAAATACGATTGATTGATTGTCTCTCTCTAGAAGCAGCGTGGCTCAGTGGAAAAGAGCCCGGGCTTTGGAGTCATGGGTTCACATCCCAGCTCTGCCAATTGTCAGCTGTGTGACTTGGGGCAAGTCACTTCACTTCTCTGTGCCTCAGTTACCTCATCTGTAAAATGGGGGTGAAGACTGCGAGCCCCATGTGGGACAACCTGATCACCTTTTAACCTCCCCAGTGCTTAGAACAGTGCACATAGTAAGCGCTTAATAAATGCTATTATTATGATGTTGCCAACTTGGACTTCCCAAGCGCTTAGTCCAGTGCTCTGCACACAGTAAGCGCTCAATAAATACGACTGATTGATTGATTGACTGTCTCGCTCTAGGAGCAGCGTGGCTCAGTGGAAAAGAGCCCGGGCTTTGGAGTCAGAGGTCATGGGTTCAAATCCCAGCTCTGCCAATTGTCAGCTGTGTGACTTTGGGCAAGTCACTTAACTTCTCTATGCCTCAGTTCCCTCATCTGTAAAATGGGGATGAAGACTGCGAGCCCCATGTGGGACAACCTGATCACCTTTTAACCTCCCCAGTGCTTAGAACAGTGCACATAGTAAGCGCTTAATAAATGCTATTATTATGTTGCCAACTTGGACTTCCCAAGCGCTTAGTCCAGTGCTCTGCACAGTCAGCGCTCAATCAATACGATTGATTGATTGTCTCTCTCTAGAAGCAGCGTGGCTCAGTGGAAAAGAGCCCGGGCTTTGGAGTCGGAGGTCATGGGTTCAAATCCCAGCTCTGCCAATTGTCAGCTGTGTGACTTGGGGCAAGTCACTTCACTTCTCTGTGCCTCAGTTCCCTCATCTGTAAAATGGGGATGAAGACTGCGAGCCCCGTGTGGGACAACCTGATCACCTTTTAACCTCCCCAGTGCTTAGAACAGTGCACATAGTAAGCGCTTAATAAATGCTATTATTATGATGTTGCCAACTTGGACTTCCCAAGCGCTTAGTCCAGTGCTCTGCACACAGGAAGCGCTCAATCAATACGATTGATTGATTGATTGATGTGAGGGGCCGAGCTTCCAGGCGGGAAGCTGAGGGAGGGGCCCCCTCCCATGTTGGGGACTGAATAGAGGGGGGGCCCCCACCCCGAAAAACGGCAGGCCCAGTCGCTCCAGGCCTGGAGGGCTCCTTAGGCTCCACGTTATGGTTAATCAATCAATCGTATTTATTGAGCGCTTACTATGTGCAGAGCACTGTACTAAGCGCTTGGGAAGTACAAATTGGCAACACATAGAGACAGTCCCTACCCAACAGTGGGCTCACAGTCTAAAAGGGGGAGACAGAGAACAGAACCAAACATACCAACAAAATAAAATGGATAGAAATGTACAAGTAAAATAAATAAATAAATAGAGTAATAAATAGGTTAAGGTCTCCGCCATGGCAGGGTCCCCAACCCCATTATAAGGGGGTCAGTCAGGCTTCCCCTACCTTCTCCTCATCCGACACCCGATCCTCGAAGTCGGCCATCTTGGGCTGCTCTGGCCCAACCCCGCGCCCGCGCAAGGGCGTCTGGGAAAGGAGCGAAGCCGAGGCTGGAGCGGCCGGAAGGGCTCGCCCGGAAGTGCGGGCGGGGCCGCCATGTTGGGTAAGGGCGAGGCGGAAAAAATCACCACAAATGGCCTCCCCCTCGGGAGTGGGGGGGGCGCCATATTTGTTACGGGCGAATCTGGCCCAGATGTGGCTTCAAGCCGTGTTCGCGAGAACGATAGTTTGCTCCCCGCCCCGTCTCACCTCACAGTCTTGTAGACTGTGAGCCCACTGTTGGGTAGGGACCGTCTCTGTATGTTGCCAACTTGGACTTCCCAAGCGCTTAGTACAGTGCTCCAACACAGTTAGCGCTCAATAAATACGATTGATGATGATAAATACCAACTTTATTATTATTATTACCTCAGCGCTTAACAAAGAGTCTGATGACGGGGCCCGCCATGACGGCGGGAGCGTCTGAGGAAAAGCGCCCCCCCCCCCCCAGGGGTTGTTGTGGCGGTCCGCCGCTATCCCAGCATTCCCCGCCGGCCGCTCCCTCCCTCCTCCCCTCCTCCCTGGCCGGGGGGCCGCGGGCGGCGCAAGATGGCGGCCGGCGGCGGCGGTTGTGAGGGAGAAGCAATGGCGGCGGTGGCGGCGGCGGCGGCGGGCGGTCCGTGCCCCGGCTGGTCCGAGCGGCTTCGGGCCGGGCTGTCGGGGTCCGGGGCCTTTCTGTGCCTCGTGTCCGGCCTGGGGCTGCTGTACGCGCTGCGGGCCCCGCTGAAACTGGCGGACAACCTGACGGCCGGTGAGGCGGAGCCCGGGACCCGGCGGCGGCTCCTCCCCCCCCCCCCCCCCCACGGGACCCGCCCTCCGACCCTCAGGCCTGCCTGGGCCCGGGCCCCAACACTCAACACACACCGGACGCCGCGGGCGTTATTATTACATTATTATCACATTAATATATGTTATATTATCATATTAATATATGTCATATTATTATTATTATTATAGCATTGATTCAGCGCTTGCCATGTGCAAAGCACTGCTCTAAGCGCTGGGGAGGTTACGAGGGGATCAGGTTGTCCCCCTTTGGAGGCCTGGGTGGGCCCGGGCCCCAACACTCAACACAGACCGGACCCCGCGGGCGTTATTATTACATTACTATCACATTAATATGTGTTATATTATTATCATATTAATATGTTTTATTATTAATTATTATTATTATTATGATAGCATTGATTCAGCGCTTGCCATGTGCAAAGCACTGTTCTAAGCGCCGGGGAGGTTACAAGGGGATCAGGTTGTCCCCCTTTGGAGGCCTGGGTGGGCCCGGGCCCCAACACTCAACACAGACCGGACGCCGCGGGCGTTATTATTATATTATGATCACATTAATATATGGTGTATTATTATTATTATGATGGCATTGATTCAGCGCTTGCCATGTGCAAAGCACTGTCCTAAGCGCCGGGGAGGTTACGAGGGGATCAGGTTGCCCCCCTTTGGAGGCCTGGGTGGGCCCGGGCCTCAACACAGACCGGACGCCGCGGGCGTTATTATTAGATTATTATCACATTAATATATGTTATATTATTACCATATTAATATATGTTATATTATTATTATTATTATTATGATGATGATAGCATTGATTCAGCGCTTGCCATGTGCAAAGCACTGTCCTAAGCGCCGGGGAGGTTACGAGGGGATCAGGTTGTCCCCCTTTGGAGGCCTGGGTGGGCCCGGGCCTCAACACAGACCGGACGCCGCGGGCGTTATTATTAGATTATTATCACATTAATACACGTTATATTATTATCATATTAACATATGTTTTATTATTATTATGATGATGATAACATTGATTCAGCGCTTGCCATGTGCACTGTTCTAAGCGCTGGGGAGGTTACGAGGGGATCAGGTTGTCCCCCTTTGGAGGCCTGGGTGGGCCCGGGCCCCAACACTCAACACAGACAGGACGCCGCGGGCGTTATTATTAGATTATTATCACATTAATATATGTTATATTATTATCATATTAATATGTGTTATATTATTATTATTATTATGATAGCATTGATTCAGCGCTTGCCATGTGCAAAGCACTGTCCTAAGCGCCGGGGAGGTTACGAGGGGATCAGGTTGTCCCCCTTTGGAGGCCTGGGTGGGCCCGGGCCTCAACACAGACCGGACGCCGCGGGCGTTATTATTAGATTATTATCACATTAATACACGTTATATTATTATCATATTAACATATGTTTTATTATTATTATGATGATGATAACATTGATTCAGCGCTTGCCATGTGCACTGTTCTAAGCGCTGGGGAGGTTACGAGGGGATCAGGTTGTCCCCCTTTGGAGGCCTGGGTGGGCCCGGGCCCCAACACTCAACACAGACAGGACGCCGCGGGCGTTATTATTAGATTATTATCACATTAATATATGTTATATTATTATCATATTAATATGTGTTATATTATTATTATTATTATGATAGCATTGATTCAGCGCTTGCCATGTGCAAAGCACTGCTCTAAGCACTGGGGAGGTTACAAGGGGATCAGGTTGTCCCCCTTTGGAGGCCTGGGTGGGCCCGGGCCCCAGCACTCAACACAGACCGGACGCCGCGGGCGTTATTATTAGATTATTATCACATTAATATATGTTATATTATTATCATATTAATATGTGTTATATTATTATTATTATTATTATTATGATAGCATTGATTCAGCGCTTGCCATGTGCAAAGCACTGCTCTAAGCACTGGGGAGGTTACAAGGGGATCAGGTTGTCCCCCTTTGGAGGCCTGGGTGGGCCCGGGCCCCAGCACTCAACACAGACCAGACGCCGCGGGCGTTATTATTATATTATCACATTAATATATGTTATATTATTATCATATTAATATATGTTTTATTATTATGATAGAATTGATTCAGCGCTTGCCATGCACAAAGCACTGTCCTAAGCGCTGGGGAGGTTACGAGGGGATCAGGTTGTCCCCCTTTGGAGGCCTGGGTGGGCCCGGGCCTCAACACAGACCGGACGCCGCGGGCGTTATTATTAGATTATTATCACATTAACATATGCTATATTATTATCCTATTAATATATGCTATATTGTTATTATTATTATTATGATAACATTGATTCAGCACTTGCCATGTGCAAAGCACTGCTCTAAGCGCTGGGGAGGTTACAAGGGGATCAGGTTGTCCCCCTTTGGAGGCCTGGGTGGGCCCGGGCCCCAACACTCAACACACACCGGACGCCGCGGGCGTTATTATTCCATTATTATCACATTAAGATATGTTATATTATTATCATATTAATATATGTTATATTATTATCATTAATATTTGTTATATTATTATCATATCAATATATGTTATATTATCATATTATTATGATAGCATTGATTCAGCGCTTGCCATGTGCAAAGCACTGTTCTAAGCGCTGGGGAGGTTACGAGGGGATCAGGTTGTCCCCCTTTGGAGGCCTGGGTGGGCCCGGGCCCCAACACTCAACACAGACCGGACGCCGCGGGCGTTATTATTAGATTATTATCGCATTAATATGTGTTATATTATTATCATATTAATATATGTTTTATTATTATTATTATGATAGCATTGATTTAGCGCTTGCCATGTGCAAAGCACTGCTCTAAGCGCTGGGGAGGTTACGAGGGGATCAGGTTGTCCCCCTTTGGAGGCCTGGGTGGGCCCGGGCCCCAACACTCAACACAGACCGGACGCCGCGGGCGTTATTATTAGATTATTATCACAATAATATGCGTTATTTTATTATCGTATTAATATGTGTTATATTATTATTATTATGGTAGCATTGATTCAGCGCTTGCCATGTGCAAAGCACTGTTCTAAGTGCTGGGGAGGTTACGAGGGGATCAGGTTGTCCCCCTTTGGAGGCCTGGGTGGGCCTGGGCCCCAACACTCAACACAGACCGGACGCCGCGGGCGTTATTATTAGATTATTATCACATTAATATATGTTATATTATTATCATATTAATATATGTTATATTATTATTATTATTATTATTATTATTATTATAGCATTGATTCAGTGCTTGTCATGTGCAAAGCACTGTTCTAAGCGCTGGGGAGGTTACAAGGGAATCAGGTTGTCCCACGGGGGGCTCCCCTTTTTAATAATGAGGATAATCATTAAGCGTTTACTATGTGCAAAGCACTGTTCTAAGCGCTGGGGAGGTTACACGGGGATCAGGTTGTCCCCCTTTTAATAATGAGGATGATAATAATAGTAATGATAGCACTGATTAAGCGCTTATTATGTGCGGGGGCTCCCCCTTTAATGATGACGATTATAATAATAATGATAGCGTTGATTAAGGGCTTACTATGTGCAAAGCACTGTTCTAAGCGCTTGGGAGGTTACAAGGGGATCAGGTTGTCCCACGGGGTCTCCCCCTTTTAATAGTAATGACGATAATAATAATGATAGCGTTGATTAAGCGCTTACCATGTGCAAAGCACTGTTCTAAGCGCTGGGGAGGTTACAAGGGGATGAGGTCCCACGGGGGCTCCCCCTTTTAATAATGAGGATGATAATAGTAGTGATGATAGCACTGATTAAGCGCTTATTATGTACGAGGGCTCCCCCGTTAAATAATGATGATGATTATAATAATAATGACAGCGTTGATTAAAATTAAAAAATAAAAATAAGTAATGGCATTTATTAAGCGCTTACTATGTGCAAAGCACTGTTCTAAGCGCTGGGGAGGTTACAAGGAGATCAGGTTGTCCCACGGGGGCTCCCCCTTTTAATAATGAGGACGATAATAGTAGTGATGATAGCACTGATTAAGCGCTTATTATGTGCGGGGGCTCCCCCTTTAAATAATAAGGATGGTTATGATAATGATAGCGTTGATTGAGGGCTTACTATGTGCAAAGCACTGTTCTAAGCGCTGGGGAGGTTACAAGGGGATCAGGTTGTCCCACGGGGGCTCCCCCTTTTAATAATGAGGATGATAATAGTAGTAATGATAGCACTGATTAAGCACTTATTATGTGCGGGGGTGCCCCCTTTTAATAATGATGCTGATTATAATAATAATGGTAGCGTTCATTAAGGGCTTACTATGTGCAAAGCACTGTTCTAAGCGCTGGGGAGGTTACAAGGGGATCAGGTTGTCCCACGGGGACTCCCCCTTTTAATAGTGATGATAATAATAATGATAGCATTTATTGAGTGCTTACTATGTGCAAAGCACTGTCCTAAGCGCTGGGGAGGTTACAAGGGGATCAGGTTGGCCCACGGGGGGCTCTCCCTTTTAATAATGAGGATGATAATCATTAAGCGTTTACTATGTGCAAAGGACTGCTCTAAGCGCTGGGGAGGTTACAAGGGGATCAGGTTGTGCCACGGGGGCTCCCCCTTTTAATAATGATGATAATAACAGTGATAGCATTGATTAAGCGCTTACTATGTGCAAAGCACTGTTCTAAGCGCTGGGAGGGTTACAAGGGGATCAGGTTGTCCCACGGGGGGCTCCCCCTTTTAATAATGACGATGATAATAATAATGATAACGTTGACTAATTTCTTGCTATGTGCAAAGCCCTGTTCTAAGCGCTGGGGAGGTTACAAGGGGATCAGGTTGTCCCACGGGGGTTTCCCCCTTTTAATAATGATGATGGTAATAATAATGATAGCATTGATTAAGCACTTACTATGTGCAAAGCACTGTTCTAGGCGCTGGGGAGGTTACACGGTGATCAGGTTGTCCCACGGGGTGCTCACAGTTTTAATCCCCCTTTTAATAATGATAATGATAATAATGATAGCAATAATTAAATGCTTACTATCTGCAAAGCACTGTTCTAAGCGCTGGGGAGGTTACAAGGGGATCAGGTTGTCCTACGGGGGCTCCCCTTTTTAATAATGATGATAATAGTAATAATGATAGCAGTTATTAAGCGCTTACTATGTGCGGGGGCTCCCCCTGTAAATAATGAGGATGATAATAGTAATAATGATAGCATTGATTAAGCGCTTACTATGTGCAAAGCACTGTTCTAGGCGCTGGGGAGGTTGCAAGGTGATCAGGTTGTCCCACGGGAGGCTCACAGTCTTAATGATGATGATAATAATAATAATGATAATACCATTGATTAAGTACTTATTATGTGTGGGGTTCCCCCTTTTAATAATGATGATGATAATGATAGCGTTGATTAAGCGCTTACTATGTGCAAAGCACTGTTCTAGGCGCTGGGGAGATTGCAAGGTGATCAGGTTGTCCCACGGGTGGCTCACAGTCTTAATGGTGATGATAATAATAATGATAATACCATTGATTAAGTATTCATTATGTGCGGGGGCTCCCGCTTTTAATAAGGATGATGATAATAATGATAGCGTTGATTAAGCGTTTACTATGTGCAAACACTGTTCTAAGCGCTGGGGAGGCTACAAAGTGATCAGGTTGTCCCACGGGGGCTCCCCCTTTTAATAGTGATAGTGATAATAATGATAGCGTTGATTAAGCGCTTACTATGTGCAAAGCACTGTTCTAAGCGCTGGGGAGGTTACAAGGTGATCAGGTTGTCCCACGGGGGCTCCCCCTTTTAATAATGATGATGATTATAATAACAGTGATAGCTTTGATTGAGCACTTACCACGTGCAAAGCACTGTTCTAAGCGCTGGGGAGGTTACAAGGTGATCAGGTTGTCCCACGGGGGCTCCCCCTTTTAATTATGATGACGATAATAATAATGATAGTGTTGATTAAGCGCTTGCTATGTGCAAAGCACTGTTCTAAGCCCTGGGGTGGTTACAAGGTAATCAGGTTGGCCCACGGGGGGCTCCCCTTTTTAATAATGATGATAATAGTAATAATGATAGCAGTTATTAAGCGCTTACTATGTGCGGGGGCTCCCCCTGTAAATAATGAGGATGATAATAGTAATAATGATAGCATTGATTAAGCGCTTACTATGTGCAAAGCACTGTTCTAGGCGCTGGGGAGGTTGCAAGGTGATCAGGTTGTCCCATGGGGGCTCCCCCTTTTAATAATAATGATGATGATAATCATTAAGCATTTACTATGTGCAAAGCACTGTTCTAAGCGCTGGGGAGGTTACAAGGTGATCAGGTTGTCCCACGGGGGGCTCACAGTCTTAATAATGATGATGATGATACCATTGATTAAGCGCTTATGTGCGGGGGCTCCTCCTTTTAATAATGATGATGATTATAATAATAATGATAGCGTTGATTAAGCGCTTACTATGTGCAAAGCACTGTTCTAAGCGGTGGGGAGGTTACAAGGTGATCAGGTTGTCCCACCGGGGGCTCACAGTTTTAATCCACCTTTTAATAATGATGATGATAATGATAATGATAGCATTGATTGAGCACTTACTATGTGCAAAGCACTGTTCTAAGCTCTGGGGAGGTTACAAGGTGATCATTTTGTCCCACGGGGGGCTCACAGTTTTAAATCCCCCTTTAATAATGATGATAATAATAATGATAGCATTGATTAAGTGCTTACTATGCGCAAAGCACTGTTCTAAGCAGTGGGGAGGTTACAAGGTGATCAGGTTGTCCCACCGGGGGCTCACAGTTTTAATCCACCTTTTAATAATGATGATGATAATGATAATAATGATAGCATTGATTGAGCACTTACTATGTGCAAAGCACTGTTCTAAGCTCTGGGGAGGTTACAAGGTGATCATTTTGTCCCATGGGGGGCTCATATTTTTAAATCCCCCTTTAATAATGATGATAATAATAATAATGATAGCATTGATTAAGCGCTTACTATGTGCAAAGCACTGTTCTAAGTGCTGGGGAGGTTGCAGGGTAATCAGGTTGTCCCACGGAGGCTCCCCCTTTTAATAATGATGATGATAATAATAATAATGATAGCATTGATTAAGCGCTTGCTATGTGCAAAGCACAGTTCTAAGTGCTGGGGAGGTTACAAGGTGATCAGGTTGTCCTTCGGGGGGCTCACAGTCTTCATCCCCATTTTACAGATGAGGTAACTGAGGCCCAGAGAAGTTAGGTGACTTGCCCAAAGTCACCCAGCTGACAATTGGCGGAGCCGGGATTTGAACCCATGACCTCTGACTCCAAAGCCCGGGCTCTTGCCACTGAGCCACTACTGGATGGTTCAGGAATCAGTGAAAGTTAGTTAGCGTTTGGCACTTTTGTACGGCATCACTCTTATTCTAATCGACTCATCACTCTTATTTTAATCGACTCAAACAGGAACACACCAAATCAGAATCTCTAACAACAGAACTCTACAAAAGCATCTTGAACCAAACTCTTCCGGGAAATTAAAACCCACAGCAAAACAAAAAAAAGACCCCAGTGATGGGAAGGCAAGAGGTGCTGAAGGAAAACACAGCTGGGGGAGTTCTAAACATCACACAATAATAATAATAATAATAATAATAATAATAATAATAATAATAATAATAATAATAATAGCATTTATTAAGTGCTTACTAGGTGCAAAGCACTGTTCTAAGCACTGGGGAGGTTACAAGGTGATCAAGTTGTCCCACGTGGGGCTCACAGTCTTAATCCCCATTTTACAGATGAGGTAACTGAGGCCCAGAGAAGTGAAGTGACTTGCCCAAACTCACACAGCTGACAGTTGGCGGAGCTGGGATTTGAACCCATGACCTCTGACTCCAAAGCCCGTGCTCTTTCCACTGAGCTACTTGTATTTGTTAAGCTATACTAAGCTTAAACTTTGTTAAGCGTGACCGGCCCACGTCATCCCCCCTACCCTGGAATGCCCCCCCTCTGCACATAATGATAGCATTTATTAAGCGCTTACTACGTGCAAAGCACTGTTCTGAGCGCTGGGGAGGCTAACAAGGTGATCAGGTTGTCCCACGGGGGGGCTCACAGTCTTCATCCCAGTTTTACAGATGAGGTAACTGAGGCACAGATAAGTGACTTCCCCAAAGTCACACAGCTGATAAGTGTCATGGGTTCAAATCTTGGCTCCGCCACTTGTCAGCTGTGTGACTTTGGGCAAGCCACTTCACTTCTCTGTGCCTCAGTTCCCACATCTGTAAAATGGGGATTAAGACTGTGAGCCCCCTGTGGGACAACCTGATCTCCTGGTAACCTCCCCAGCGCTTAGAACAGTGCTTTGCACATAGTAAGCGCTTAATAAATGCCATCATTATTATTACTATTATTATAAGTGGTGGAGCCGGGATTTGAACCCATAACCTCTGACTCCAAAGCCCGGGCTCTTTCCACTGAGGCACACTGCTTCTCCTGCTTCTCTACACCTGCCAAGCTAGCTCTCTTCCTCCCTTCAAAGCCCTACTGAGAGCTCACCTTCTCCAGGAGGCCTTCCCCTCCTTCCTCTCATTCATTCATTCATTCAGTCGTATTTATTGAGCGCTTACTGTGTGCAGAGCACTGTACTGAGCGCTTGGGAAGTACAAGTTGGCAACATATAGAGAGGGTCCCTACCCAACACTGGGCTTCCTCTCCCCTTCCTCCCCGCCTTACCTCCCTCCTCTCCCCACATACATCTGTATGTATGTATATATGTTTGTACATATTTCTTACTCTAATTTGTACATATTCTATTTATTTTATTTTGTTAATATGCTTTGTTTTGTTCTCTGTCTCCCCCTTCTAGACTGTGAGCCCGCTGTTGGGTAGGGACCGTCACTATATGTTGCCAGCTTGGATTTCCCAAGCGCTTAGTCCAGTGCTCTGCACACAGTAAGCGCTCAATAAATACGATTGAATGAATGAATGAATAGGCGCTTTTATTGCCTGTCTCCCCCGTCTAGACTGTGAGTGGACAGTCTCCATATGTTGCCAACTTGTAGTTCCCAAGCGCTTAGTACAGTGCTCTGCACAGAGTAAGCGCTCAGTAAATACGATTGAATGAATGAATGAATATGCGTGAAGCACTGTTCTAAATGCCGGAAGCATACAAAATCATCTGGTCGCCCCACGTGGGGCTTGCAATCTTCATCCCCATTTTATTCATTCATTCAATCGGATCTTTTGAGCGCTTACTGTGTGCAGAGCACTGTACTAAGCGCTTGGGAAGTACAAGGTGGTAACATTCATTCATTCAATCGTATTTATTGAGCGCTTACTGTGTGCAGAGCACTGTACTAAGCGCTTGGGAAGTACAAGTTGGTAACATTCATTCATTCAATCATATTTATTGAGCGCTTACTGTGTGCAGAGCACTGTACTAAGCACTTGGGAAGCACGTCAGCAGCATATTCATTCATTCAATCATGTTTATTGAGCACTTACTGTGTGCAGAGCACTGTACTAAGCGCTTTGGAAGTACAAGTTGGTAACATGTAGAGATGGTCCCTACCCAATAGTGGGCTCATAGTCTAGAAGGGGGAGACAGACAAGAAAATAACACATATTAACAAAATAAAATAAATAGAATAGTAAATATGTACAAGTAAAATAAATAGAGTAATAAATCTGTACAGATATATATACAGGGGCTGTGAGGAAGGGAAGAAGGTAGGACCGGGGGGATGGGGAGGTGGAACTGATGAGGGAACTGAGGGATCATTTTACTGATGAGGGAACTGAAGCCCGGAGAGTAATAATAATAATAATAATGATGATGGCATTTATTAAGCGCTTACTATGGGCAAAGCACGGGGGAAGTTACAAAGTGATCAGGTTGTCCCACGGGGGGCTCACAGTCTTCATCCCCGTTTGACAGATGAGGTCACTGAGGCCCAGAGAAGTGAAGCGACTTTCCCAGAGTCACACAGCCAATAAGTGGCGGAGCCGGGATTAGAACCCACAACCTCCGACTCCCAAGCCCGGGCTCTTTCCACTTAGCCACGCTGCTTATCATGCTACGAGCCCCAGGGGACATCGCCCCCGATCCTCTGCCCCCGACCCAGCCCAGCCACGCAGCGACGGCTTCCCCGTCTCTCAGTGATAATAATGATAGTGTTATTTGTTAAGCGCTTGCTACGTGCCAAGCCCTGTTCTAAGCGCTGGGGCAGATACAGGGTAATCAGGTTGTCCCACGTGGGACTCACAGTCTTCATCCCCATTTTACAGATGAGAGAACTGAGGCATAGAGAAGTGAAGTGATTTGCCCAAAGTCACACAGCCGACAAATGGCAGAGGCGGGATTCGAACCCACGATCTCTGACTCCCAAGCCCGGGCCCAGGGAAGGAGGTGGATGAGCTCCTTTTAGCACCGATTTCCTGTTATCTGGAAGCTCTTCAGGAGGGCCACCTCAGCCTTGACCCGTAGACATTACCCGCTGAAGCCCCCTACCCCTCATGCCAGCTCCTCGGCCGCTTTAGGATTCAACTCTTTCTGTATTCGCTGTTTCATTTTCCCATGTGTATGTGTCATTTCTGGGCACCATTGCCTTCTTCTAACTTTGGTTTTATTATTTGTGCCAGCCCGTTTTCCCATTTGTGCCAGCCCGTTTTCCCCATTAGACTGCTCCGTTTCTCCAGGGCAGGGATCCTGTCTCATCCATTGTGGGCAATCAATCAATCAATCAATCAATCGTATTTATTGAGCGCTTACTGTGTGCAGAGCACTGTACTAAGCCCTTGGGAAGTACAAGTTGGCAACATATAGAGACAGTCCCTACCCAACAGTGGGTTCACAGTATAAAAGGGGGAGACAGAGAACAAAACCAAACATACTAACAAAATAAAATAAATAGAATAGATATGTACAAGTAAAATAAATAAATAGAGTAATAAATATGTACAAAGATATATACGTATATACAGGTGCTGTGGGGAAGGGAAGGAGGTAAGATGAGGGGGGTGGGGAGGGGGATGAGGGGGAGAGGAAGGAAGGGAATGTGTCTGCCGACTCTGATGTATTGTACTCTACCAAGCACTTAGTACAGTGCTCCAAATCTCTAAATCTAAATACCACTGATTAATGATAAATACTGTGAGGCTCCCAAGCACCTAGTACAGTGAACAGTTAATAATTTTTGTAGAGTGCTTGCTGTGTGCACGTCTGCACTTTAAGCGTTTGGATCAGTGCCACAGAAGCAAAATACTTAGTCCTTGTTCTCAGTCAATCAATCGTATTTATTCAAGCGCTTAGTACAGTGCTCTGCACATGGTAAGTGCTCAAGGAACTTACCATCTAATAGGGGAAGGAGACAGACACAGATCATATTCAATTCTCTTCCAGTGCAGGGGTTAAGTTCCTTATGAACCCTCTGTTAAGGCAAACTTGTGCTTTTTTTACTGGCACCACATATTTGGAACAGATATTTATTCTGGCATTGCAGACTTGTTCTAGACAGGCAGACCTACATTATAGGAAGAATGTTCCCCCTTTTCCCAACATGCATTATGGAAGAACTGGAGAGCTTTAATAGCTTTAGTAGTAAAAACTGTTTACAAATAGTGCAAGCTGGTGGGAGAATAAAGATATAACTGAGGTTTGGATCATTTGAAGGGGGAGAAAATTTCTTGCACAGTGTAAACCAGGGGTTGGAATCAGGAGATTTGAGGACGGGGTACTGTTAAGTGAGGTTGGAAGAAGTGAAGCAGTCAGGTAAACAGAGCCCGAGAACAGTAGGTAAACGGAACCAAAACTTAAGCTGAAGAAAACTGATGGGAACTTTGAAACCCATGGTAAGTAGTATCCATTGGGTGCAGAGGGAAATGGGTAGCCGTTGAGAGGGTTTTGAATCTGCTTTGTACCCAATAAATGCTCAGTAAATACCGCTGATGATGTAGCACAGGCCAGGAAACCCGAGAGACAGAACTCAAGTTCCGAAAGTAGCGGCTTCTGTAAATGACTAGAGAACAAGCTCAACTGCTGCTTAGAGTGGAAAGATTGCGAGCTGCCTTTCAGTATAAGCCATGCTCATACAAACAGCACTCTGAGGAACATATTTCTGACTCCAACAAATGAAGCACTGTAGTAGTAATAGCAATTATGGGTTGCCAGTGACTGCAAGTCAAAGGGAAGCTCAAAACAAAGAGGTAACATATTCCTTGCTCACAAGGAGCTTACACTCTAATGAATATGGGACCATAAACAAGCCACTTTCCCTCACACTGTTCAGTTAATTCCTCCTTTGCATGAGGGGCATATTTACTCAATCAGTTAATTCCTCCTTTAGCCTATTTGCTCAATTTCTGATGTGTGAGGAAATTCTTCTGAAATGTTGTTCTGTAGGGCACACAGTTGCTAAAGGTATCATTATTTCTGAACCAAGACATTTTATATTTGAAGGGGCTAATTTGGCATTGCCCAGTGTAAGGTGTAAGGTTCTGAATACTGTACAGGTCGTCCTCCCTCATTGCCAGTATTGCATTTCTGTTTGTTAGAACTTATGTAGCCTGTGAGACACTTCATCCCATATAAAAACAATGTATTTGGGGGAATGAGTTCCCATTTGGAAATCATAGAACACGTTTGGGGTGTTTTTGGAAAACAAACCCAAATGAATAGTTGTGTCATCAATATTATGTAGTAGCACATTGAAGAAGAAATATAAAATAAGTACCGTTCCTGTCACAGATGGGTTTAAGGCTGTTGCTTAAGAAAAATGCAAATTAATAATAATGGTATTTAAGCACCAAGTGCAAATTAATAATAATGGTATTTAAGCACCAAGTACTATTCTAAAAACTGGGTTAGATTGGACAAAGTCCATGCCCCTCCGGTTTAAGGAGGAGGGCAAACAGGTATTAAAATCCCATTCTACAGATGAGGAAGCTGAGGCACTGGGAAGTTAAGTGATTTGCCCAAGATCACCAGCAGTCACATGGCAGATCTGGGATTAGAACCCAGGTCCTCGGACTGCCAGATCTGTGCTCTTTCCTCTAGGCCACACTGCTTCTGGATAACATAACCTCAGTCTCCTTAAACGCCTCAAAAAGACAGTGGCTGCTGACTCAAATGACTATTTTCTACCCTGAGATCACAACAGAATGCAGGTGTTGTAGATGTCCATTGGTTCATGCCGCGTATCCTGAGTGTCGGCTGTACTGGAGCCTATTGAGTTTCCATTGTGCAGTGAAACAGTGTTAGGGTGGAATGGATTTATAATAAATTAATATTTAATCATAAATCATGAAAGTGAAACTGAGATAAGTGACTTTGATATAAACACTAATTTACAGTAATTATAATGCCTTGAAACAATCATTAATCAAGGTATTGAAAGACAAGGCTCATCATTTGTTTTATTATATATTCACATTGGCTACTCAATTTCATAGATTAAGTTCCTTTTAGCTCTGATGGTGTGATGTTCCCCCATATCGGCCAAAATGTTTAAGGTGAAGTTCTCTTCCAATATTTGCCCAAGACAGCAATCGAACCGGAATCAAAATCTCATAAAGTTCTCAGGGTTTCGTTTTCCCGAGCCATTCTATCTTTGGAATCAGTATTCCAAAGTAGATATCCTCAGGATTGCTGGAGTCAACTTGTACTTATATGTACTTATATGTTGCCAACTTGTACTTCCCAAGCGCTTAGTACAGTGCTCTGCACACAGTAAGCACTCAATAAATACGATTGATTGATTGGCGTCCTCTTTCCACCCTCTATTCCTTACTGCAGACATTCTCCAGGGTGATTTGTACCTTGAAGACACTTGATTCAATCAATGAAGTAGAAATGGTTGTAAACCATTGTATTATCATCCTGTTTGCTTCTGAAAATTCAACTGATCGTTTGCCATATTTGTTTCTCCAGGGACAGGCCATTCTTTTTTTCTTAAAGTAGCTAACCCAGGGATCTTTGACATTTTGGATTATGAGCAGCTTTTAAAATTTAGGTCCACCCACATCTCAGTGATTTGCAGGAAACACACCTGACTTGGGTGCTGAGCTTCAGAGTCCCCTGGAAAGAGCCTTTATTGCCCTGTGGAGAGTTAATGTTGCTCTCTCATTTTCACCTTTAATTATATTCCTGTTCTCTTATTCTCAGCTAATATCTGTTTTTCAGTTTTAACAGATACCTGTTGTCCAAGTTACTGGAATTACTTACATTTTCCATCTTTCACCGTAATAGTCCCTGAACGTGTGATATGGATCCCAGCTGAAATGGTCTCATTAAAAAATACAGCTCCGTTGTTCATGAACCACCAGAGAAATTAGTCTGCTCAGGAAGGAAGAATTCATAAAGTTATCTGGGTTTCTAGTATCTAGTACAAGGGTTTTCAACCTCCTTCAAGTGGTCCTCCTTTGTCATAGATCAGCCCTCCTCCCATCTCCCCTGTGCACACCCACACAACCTAAAAGCAGGTGACAAAACCAAAAACACATCGGATGCCTTAAAGCAGGAATTCCCATAATCTGTTCCCACTTCCTGCCTTAATGACTGCCTTCCCTTTTACAGTGTAACTTTTCCTGAACTCCCAGAGTGACAACCCCTGCTCTGGTAGAAGTCCATCATACTGTTAAAAATGAGTGCATTTTTTTTTTCCAGTCCAAACACATCAGGGAATTAACCATATTGGCTGGCTTCGTCTTGATTTTCATGGTTTTATGTAAATTTGAAAAGTAAGAAAATGTGGCTTTAATTTTAAAACTTCTGAGGGTAGAGATGGTATAGCGATGCTAGAGAAAAAGCTTGACAGTCAATAGATAGGCCACTGGAAACAAATAAACACTCTCAAAGCAATTAGGAAATTATTTAACATTTTCCCAAGTGGCATCTCAATCTGAAGATAACTGTGGTTTAAAAAGTTACCGTATTTATCAGATTGATTAATCAGTATTCGTCAAGTGTTTGTGCAGAATACAATATGAAGTACTTAGGAGAGTACAGTAGATTTAGAAGTCCTGATCTCTGCCCTCAAGTACACTTGTCTGCTGTGTGACCTTGGGCAAGTCACTTAACTTCTCTGGGCCTCAGTTACCTCATCTGTAAAAGGAGAATTAAGAGTGTGAGTCCCACATGGGACAACCTGATTACCTTGTATCTACCCCAGTGCTTGGCACATAGTAAGCGTTTAACAAGTACCGTTGGTCCATTGTACCATTATTAATTACAGAGAAGAAGAAGCAATGGATCGCAAATGTTTGTATGTAAACACTTTGGGATTATGAGGGCAAGTGAGTACCCAAGTGCATAGGTGAAGTGCTAAAATAGCAGTTGAAGGGAATATAGGGTGGGAAGGTGAGAGATTTATTGAGGAAATCATCCTGAAGGAGAGGTGAGAAGCCGTGTGGTCTAATTGATGAAGCATGGGCCTGGGAACCAGAGGACCTGGGTTCTAATCCTGATTCTGCCACTTGTCTGTTGTGTGACCTTGGACAAGTCACTTCACTTCTCTGTGTCTGTTACCTTATCCATAAAATGGGAATTAAAACTGTGAGCCCCATGTGGGACATGGACTGTTTCCAGTTTGATTAGCTTGTATCTACCCTAGCTCATGGTACAGTGCCTAGCACAAAGTACCGCTTAACAAATGCCATTAAAAAAAAAAATAAAAGGGCCCGGAAGCTGGGGAGAGCAGTGCTCTGCCAGATGTGAAGGGGGAAGAAGTGTCAGGCAGAATATTGAGTGTGAACAAGACTACGGTAGCAGACAAAAATGAGTCACCATGAGTCGGTTGGATTAAGAATGAAGTGTGCGAGCTGAGGTGTTGTGGGAGAAGAGTAGGAGGAAAAGAACTGATTGAGTACCCTAAAGCGATCAGGAATTTTTGTGTGCTGCGGAGACGGATCACCATTCATTCATTCATTCAGTCGTATTTATTGAGCGCTTACTGTGTGCAGAGCAGTGTATTAAGCGCTTGAAACCAGACAGGCAGGTGTTGGATCATCTTCTTTTGAAGGCCCAAGATCAGAGCCCCGTTTGTCTTCTGTTAATTCTCCTATTTACACAGTCTCTCCCTGCTGTCCTCTCCCTTTTAATCCCTCCCTTTAGCAAAGCAACAGTTTAGCTATTCCTTTGTCAATCATATCAGATTATAAAATGATGTACAATTTTAATATAAATTATTTTGAAAAAGCTCACCCTGTTGGTCAGTAAATATTATCGCGCTGATACATTCTTGGAGCTCTTTAGAAAATCAGTTAGTCAATCAGTCATATGAATTGAGTGCTTACTGTGTGCAGAGCATTGTACGAAGCGCTTGGGAGAGTACAATATAACAGTTAGAAGACACACATTCCCTGCCCAAAAGTCTAGAGGGGAAGGCAGACATTAAATCAGTAAATTATGCAAGAGCTGTGGGGCTGAGGGTGGAGTGAATAAAGGGTACAAATCCAAGTACAAGGGTGACAGGAGGGAGTGGGAGAAGAGGGAATTAGGATTTAGGGATGGTGTCTTGGAGGAGATGTGCTTTTAATAAGGCTTTGAAGGTGTGAAGAGTGATTGTCTATAAAATATGAAGGGGGTTGGGCGGGAGGGGAGTTCGAGGCCAGAGACTGGAAGTGGACAAGGGGTGGGCATTGAGAAGCAGCGTGGCTCAGTGGAAAGAGCCCGGGCTTTGGAGTCAGAGGTCACGGGTTCGAATCCCCACTCCGTCACTTGTCAGCTGGGTGACTTTGGGCAAGTCACTTCACTTCTCAGTGCCTCAGTTCCGTCATCTGTAAAATGGGGATTAAGACTGTGAGCCCCCTGTGGGACAACCCTATCACTTTGTAACCTTCCCCAGCGCTTAGAACAGTGTTTTTTCTAGACTGTGAGCCCACTGTTGGGCAGGGGCCGTCTCTGTATGTTGCCGACTTGGGCTTCCCAAGCGCTTAGTACAGTGCTCTGCACACAGTAAGCGCTCAATAAATAGGATTGAATGAATGAATGAATAGATGAGGCTGGCATTAGAGGAGTACAGGGTTTGGGCTGGGTTGTAATGGGAAATCAGAGAGGTAAAATAGAAGGGGCCATACTGAGTGCTCTAAAGCCGATCAGATATTACCAAAATGAGTATCTTTGGACAGGGCAGTGGCATGAATACAATAATTATGGTAGGTACTAGTATTTACTATGTGCTAAGCCCTGGGGTAGATACAAGGTAAAAGGCTTAACACAGTCCGCATCCCACTTAGAGCTCACAGAGTAAGTAGGAGGGAAATAGCACTCGCTTCTTAACCCTCAACAGGTGTTTAATTTGGGGAGTCCTTTTAAATTAGTCCACTTGAAGTCACCAGTATCAAGTCACACCATCCTGTTTGGAGTTTGAAATTTTCCTCAAATAAATATTTATCACCTATATCTTTTAGCATGCACAGATATGTACATAAAATCTTCATTTTCATCAAATCTCTCATTTGGAGTTCATTTTTTTTTTTTTTTTACTCTGATCTTTTCTATTAACAGTTTCGGTGTTTTTAAACTCTTTGACTCCAAAATTCTACGTTGCCCTGACAGGAACTTCATCTCTTATATCCGGACTCATATTTGTAAGTATGATCCAGCGCTTCAGTAGTATTTTAGTTTTCAATTAAAATAGCGTCCTTAGCAAAATGAATTATGGCAAAGAACATCATTTTTTTAAAGTGGCATACTGTTTTGTAAATAGAAATCGTAACTAAAATCCGTCGTACATCCTATTGCATCTGTTCTCTTTGTCCCTAGATGGTGCACTTCAGCTGTGATAGAAGTCACTGTGATGGTTTAATGTTTAAATTTAGCAGATGTTTTACTTTGACTTGAATTCAGTCAGCCCTGGATAAAAGGGAAAAGCAGGTCCTAGAGGGGAAGTAATTTAAAGCTCTTGTTTTTTGAGTTGATGAAGAATTCAAAATGATAGTTTAAACATGAGTAAAAACCTCAAACTGAAGTGATATACAAAGCATATTCATAGTTAGGCGCTGTTTGAGGAAACATAAAGTGTATCGACATTTTTCTGGACGGTAGGAGAATGCATTGTTCGCTAATGTTCCATGTTTGTCTCAAAAGCCTGTCTGCATTTCATATGGAAAAAGACAATCTGATATTTCTGAATTTTCGGACTAGGGCAATTGCAATCTCAGTTTTCATGTCCCATGAACAATTTTGTTTGAGAAGTTTCCTTGAATTGCTTTTAAAGAAATTTCAGCCCAGTTCCCAGCAAGACATGTGGCCCGCAGCACCAAACTGGGACCACATTTGGTGATAATTAGCTACATGTTAGTTGTGTCAGTACAGCAAGCAGAGAATCGGGCCATTTCAGGTCAGGCATGAAACACCTTGGCATTGGAGTGAGGAAGAAATCTACTTATTGCTGGCTGCTTAGATTACACCTGCTTTGATGGAAGGATGAGGTTTTAGTTGTAATACTTATCTGCTTTGCACTTTTCCAAGTGTTATTTTTCATTTATGGTAATATAATAAATATGCAAGTTATGTGGTCTAAGGTGGTCTATAAATTGGTTAAAAATGACAGCATACTTGGTGTCTGTTGCTATAGCCAATTTGCCTTTCTACAAGAATCATTATCAGAATGTCTGGAAGCTATGCTTTGTTTTGTTTCCAGACATGCTCTGCTGTTTGATATGTTAGTAGTTCAGTCAAAACAGTTTTGAAGTAGGTCCTTTGATCTCTTAGATGGTGTGGATAGAGTTGGTAATTTAAAAAAAAAAAAACATTTTTAGCTCATTAGCTAGGGTAATGTTATTTCAAGGCAATTTTTGAGGGAAAGATTTAACAAATAATAGATGGAGAGCTTAGAGGCTGTTGTTAATGTGACTTTTCCAGCTATGATATAGAAAAAAAGATAACTTTAAATTCATTGATAAATAAGTTGGTTGCCATTTCAGAGTAAAAAAAAGTTTTGGATGTCATGGTGGGAAGCATCATTGAATCTCTCCAGGGCATTGTCTGTTATTACACTGATTGGAGATGTAGTTGTGAATAGCCTTCATTTTTAATGGCCCAGTATCTGCCAATCAGTTTATCGATCCATGGTATTTACTGAGCACCTATTGTTTGTAGAACACTGTACATAGCTCTTTGAAGAGTAAAATACAGTAAGGTTGGTAGACAATAGAGTTAGTAGACAGTGTTGTTTAGTGGCAATGGGCTTGGGAGTCAGAGGACGTGGGTTCTATTCCCGACTCCATGACTTGTCTGCTGTGTGATCTTGGGCAAGTCACTTAACGTCTCTGTGCCTCAGTTGCCTCATCTGCAAAATGAGGGTTAAGACTGTGAGCCCTATGTGGGACAGCCTGATTACCTTGAATCTACCCTAGTGCTTAGAACAGTGCTTGGCACTTGGTAAGTGCGTAACAGATACCATACTTTTATTATTATTATTATTGGGGGTTTTTTAGACACAATTCCGTACTCTCACCTCACTACTCTCCAACTCTTTTCCAACAACGCAGGCTGCACACTTCGCTTCTCTAATGCAGACCTACTCACTGTGCCTTGCCGCTGACCTCTCTCCCACCTCCTACCTCTGTTCTGGAATGCCTTCCCTCTTCATATCTGACAGACAATTATTCTTCCCCACTTCAAAGCCTTAGTGAAGGCTCAACTCCTCCAAGAGGCCTTCCCTGACTAACCCCTTTTTTCCTTTTTTTCTACTCCCTTCTGAGTTTCCCCAATTGCTCCCTTTATTCATCCCCCCTCCCAGCCCCACAGCACTTATATACATATCTGTAATTTATTTATTTATATTAATGTCTATCTCTTCTAAACTGTAAGCTCATTTTGGGCGGGGAATGTGTCTGTTATATTGTACTCTTTCAAGTGCTTAGTACAGTGCTCTGCACCCAGTAAGTGTTTAATATATATGATTGATTGATTGACAGATGTTAAAATAAATTACAGAAAGGGGAAGCAGCAGAGTATAAGGATATGGATGTAAGTGCTCTTTTGATAGGGGTGGGATCAAAGTACTTAAAGGGGGACAGACCCAAGTGTATAGGTGACCTAGAAGGGAGGGAGAAAAGGGTGGGGAAATGTGAGGTTAGTTAGGATAGAGTTCTTGGAGGAGATATGATTTTAATAGGGTTTTTGAAGATGAGGAGAGTGGTGGTCTGACGGATCTGAATGGAGAGGGAGTTTCAAGTAGCGGGAAGCCAAGCAAGTGGTCGACAGCATGAGACAAGATCAAGGTACCGTGAGTAGGTTGGTGTAAGAGGAATGAAGAGTGTGGGCTGGGTTGTAGTGGGAGAAGAGTGATGGTAGGTAGGAGCTCGGAGAGCTGACTTTAGTACCATAAAGCCAACGGAGAGGAGTTCTGTTTGATGTGGAGTTGGATGGGCAATAGTTGGAGGCTTTTGAGGAGTGGGGAGATGTGCACAGAATGATTTTTTTTAGGAAAATGATATCAAGTGAAGTATTCACTCATTCGATCGTATTTATTGAGCGCTTACTGTGTTCAGAGCACTGGACTAAGCGCTTGTATGAAGTGGAGTGAAGTATGGCCTAGAATGAGGAGAGGCTGGAGGCAGGGAGGTCAGCAAGGAGGTTGATGTGGTCAGTAGTCAAGGCAGGAAATGACAAGTGCTTAGATTAATAATGATGGTATTTGTTAAGCGCTTACTGTACACCAAAGCACTGGTCTAATCGGTAGGGTAGATACAGGGTTATCAGGTTGTCCCACACAAGGCTCACAGTCTTAATCCCTATTTTACAGATGAGGCAACTGAGGCAAAGAAAAGTTAAGTGACTTGCCCAAAGTCACATAGCTGACAAATGGCAGGGCTGGGATTAGAGCCCACGACCGGTGATTCCCAAGCCCGGGCTCTTTTCAGTAGTTTAGATGGAGAGGAAGGGACAGATTCTAGAGCTGTTGTGAAAGAAGAAGCGACAGGATTTGGTGACAGACTAAGTATGCAGATTGAATGAGATCGAGTCGAGGATAATGCCATGGTTACAGGCTTGTGAGACAGGTAGTATGGCAGCGTTGTCTACAGTGGTGGGAAAATCTTGGGGAGGAGAGTGTTTGGGTGGGAATATAGAAATTTAACTCTTCTGACAATTTACAGTAAATGTCCTTAGCTGTTGTTTAAGACTTTCTTGCTTGGATTTAGAAATACGAATTACAAAATATACTGCCAAGGCAGTTTAAAATAACAAAGCTAAATTTTTAAAAAACAAACCAACTCAATGAACTTTGTTATTCAAAGTCTGCTAAATGAAAGTCTATCTGGATTCCCTTAAGTTTGGTCAAAACCTGATGATAATTCTATGGCAAAATAGATGTTTCTTCTAACACTTCTTAGCAAGTGTTGGTGGGGAACATTGTGTTTGGCTTGGTCTGTGGAAGCAGAAGTAAAGTGTTGACTTGAATGAGGAACAGCTTGGGGAAGGACATTTTGTCAGTCTGAGCTCTCATCTACTCTGTGGCAAAACGTAAACTGTCAAAAGACCGTGTTCTCTCACTTGATTTCAGATATTTGAGTGGTGGTACTTCCGAAAGTACGGCACATCATTTATCGAGCAAGTGTCCGTGAGCCATTTGCGGCCACTAATGGGAGGGACAGAGAACGGAACCCCATCCCCGGGTACTCTCCCCAGCAGCGGAGAGGCCGAAACCACGAGGCAGAGTTTGTCAGGTGAGAAAAGCGTAGATTGTTTTCAAGCATATATTGTTCTTCCCTATCTGCTTTAGAGTCTGACCAGTCCCATCAGTACTTGCAACAAAATTGAAGGTGGGGCTGGGAAAGTAGACTTTCCCTGACGGCGTGAGTCAGGTAGAGGTAAACTCCATAGTACTTCGTCAGTGAATCAGTAGCTGCTGCTGCTGCTGCTAAAATGCTTAGGATTGCATTTTAGGAAGACACCAGGTCTTCTCCTTCCCATTTTTCCCCTCCTCTTCTTTGCCTTCCCCCTCATGCCTCCATCTGGCCTGCCCCATTCTGCCCTGATGGGAGGATGGAAGGGGGTCACCTTTGTGTCAAGTGACGGGACCGATTGGAGGTACACAGGAGGCCATTCTGCCCGCCTTGTTACACAGACCTGCAGTGCCAACTGTTTAACTGAACCGAGAGTACTCACGGGAAAATTATTTTTTTTACAGCACCTCTAGAATCCATCCTTTCCTCTCCATCCTCTATTGTGGGATGCGGATGTGTTTACCAACTCGGTTATATTATTTTCTGCAGCCTGGCTTAATGGAAAAAGCACAGGCCTGAGAGTCAGAAGGACCTGGGTTCTAATCCCAGCTCCGCCAGGTGTCTACTCTGTGACCTTGAGCAAGTCACTTAACTTCTCTGGGCCTCAGATCTGTTATCTGTAAAATGGGGATTAAAAGTGTGAGCCCCTTGGGGGACAGGGACTGTGTCCAACCTGATTAACTTGAATCTACCCCAGTGCTTAGAATAGTGCTTGGCACATAGTAAGTGCTTAACAAGTGCCATAATAATAATTATTATTATTATTCTCCCAAGTGCTTAGTGCATTGTTCTGCCCACATTAAATGCTCAACAGACATCATTGATTGATTGCTCCAAACTGCTACCACTCTGATCCAAGCATTTATCTTTTCCCGCCTTGACTAGTACTCTCTACCAGGAATAAAACAGCGATGGAGTCTGAGGATGACCAGAATTACAAAGTTAGGGGCTGCCCTCTATGCATGTTGACGTGCATGGGCGGGAGATGTTTCTTTATGTCTTGTCTGGCTGGGTTAATAAGAAGAATTTATTGTCGCTAAAATGGTAACTTACTTAGAAATTCCTTTGTATGCCAAGGCATAGCTGACAAGTTATGAGTCTTGGCCATGTGGATTTGGCCTCTCTTATTCCCCATTGAGTTATCATTTATTTCTCCAAGATCCAGAAATCAAAATTGCATGTGCTTAAACCCTTGTTCATTTTACTTTTCCAGAATGCAAAGTATGGAGAAACCCTCTAAATCTTTTCAGAGGAGCGGAATATAGGAGGTATTCCTTTTTACTTTCACTGGGAAACTGATGCAGGAAAAATGTTGGGTTGTTTTTTCCATATGGAAAATGCAAAAGAAACTTTGTTTTATTTATACACACATATATAGATATATATATATATATGTATATGTGTATATTTTTTTTCCTAACATTGGTTTTAAAAATAGGTCCCCAAATGAATAGCAGAGTTCTACTCAGGCCTGAAAAACAGTGTATCCCCCAGGCTTTAACTTTAACTCGGCTTTAATTTCCTTTGTGTAGTCGGGGTAGGAAATAAAGGAAAAGGTTTACTGTAAAATTCAGACCGTGTATTTGAAGTAGAGTAAGGCTCTACTTGTTCAGTGAAATAAAAATAGGACCATCGCTTTGTCATTTTCACACTTTAAGCTGCTCTGAAGTTTGTACATTTTTCATCTCAGGTGGAAGAATACACTATGAGAAATAAAATAATTGCCTCATTGTGTCTTGCAGTTGGACCCTTCTATTTTCACTAACGTGGTCACATTCTTTCATGTTTCCATATTGAGATTGAGGAGCCGTGTAATTTTACCTCTCCAGGAGATTAGGATATGCTCTTTCTTAGCACAGAAATAGCCAGAATTCAGTGAAGCTCCCATAAACTCAGAAGCTAGCCCCACAAAGCCTTGAATAGAATTAGAGAACCGACTTCTCATTTCTGACATGATTCTTTTTTGGAAAGTATTTGCGTGGAATAGCTAATAATTAAGAGAAATAAATGGCAAGATGACGTGCTGCTCAGCAATTTAAAATTGTTTTGAGTGGGTGTACACAAAGGATATATGTTTTTCAAGTGTAGAAAGGTCGGCTTCTAGATTTTGCAGCTTTTTTGAGGTATTTTACATTGGCTTATTTCCAGAATTCTCAGTTGGAACTTTTTTTGTGTTTCATTAAAGGTACACGTGGGTGACTGGTAAGGAGCCACTTACATACTATGACATGAACTTATCAGCACAGGACCATCAGACTTTTTTCACATGTGACACTGACTCTCTCCGCCCTTCAGACACAGGTACTTGTTGTTTCACCTCTCTTGAAATAATAATAATGATAATAATAATAAATAATAATGCTTATGAAAGCTCTTGAAAGGTTTCAGAGTATTTTAGGCTTTTCTTTGGGTCCTGTCATTTATTATGCACAGTGTTAAGTTGACATTCCCAGTGAAAATGAAAGTAATTCTTCATTCAAAAAGCCTATGTTGTATTGACAGTCTTTATAATTGTGATCTTTATAACCTTCCTTTTCCTCAAAAGATATTAATTTGCTTCATAAGCTTGGTGTACAAATTCTTTTTTCCTACAATCTGGAGAGCCATTTCTATGATGAAACACACTGGTTGAACAAAAAGTAAATTGTACAGCAGCTGCAAGAATATAGGGATCATGTCTTATATTTCTTTTACATCTTCCCAGGTATCTAGTATTGAGTTATTTGTGTAGTAGGAACTCAGTAAATGCTGTTGTTGTTGTTGGTAATAATAATGATGGTGAAAAGCAGGGCAGGAGATGGGTGGGAAGAATCGGGAGTAGTGTGGGATGTGGGTAGTTTATGGGCTGATTTGATTAAGTACAAGCACTTAGTGAAGTGCCCTGCACACAGTAAGCGCTCAACAAATACGATTGAATGAAGTGAATGAATTAAGGCCACAAACAGGTAGAAAAAGTGATAATTTGCCGATTCTTAACATTTCTGAAAAACACAAACCTAGCACCTTTTGGGGCCATGTTTATTCTTTACAACTGTCCAAAACTGTGTCTCATAGTGTTGTTTTCTCTTAGTGATGTTTTATCTTTTGTTTAGACCTTATATAGGCATGATTAGAAGATGTTCTGTGTATTTAAGCATATCAGGGCATTATATATATAAGCTAGGTATAAAAGATAGGAGAAGTAGCATGGCTCAGTGGAAAGAGCCCGGGCTTGGGATTCAGAGGTCGTGGGTTCGAATCCCAGCTCCACCACTAGTCAGCTGTGTGACTTTGGGCAAGTCACTTAACTTCTCTGTGCCTCAGTTACCACCTCTGTAAAATGGGGATGAAAACTGTGAGTCCCACGTGGGACAACCTGATTACCTTGTTTCTACCCCAGTGCTTAGAACAGTGCTTGGCACATAGTAAGTGCTTAACAAATACCTTCATTATTTGTTATTATTGTTATATATAATATTATATATATATTATCTGTATATTATACTATTATTATTATTATTAATTTAGACGTGCATTAATTTTCATAAATCTATTTTAAAATTTGGTGTGAGTGTCTGGAAGAGTGGCCCATTACAGCCTAACAGTTCTAAGAGAAGCCTGATTTAGGAGGCTTAACTTATTGTTACTGTGCATCTAAGTGCAGTACGAGGCTTTCTTTTTTGTGATGTTTCAGCAAAATTCTTGTCTTTTACCTGGCTATTGTTAGAGAGGTGCAGACTGGCTTGAGTTCAGGAAGCATTAGTTGTCAGCTAACTGGTGACACATTTGATAAGAGGAATGATGTATTTTTGTTGCCCAAATGGAGTAACTTTCTCCTCTTCTAAGCCAAGACTAATACTTTTTTTTCCTAGGGAAAACACAAACATTTTCCACATTACTATTTCTGTGTAATTGCAGGTTTTGTTCCAAAAAACCATAAACTCTTTCATTTTCTTATCAAATTTGAAATAGGCCAGATAAGACCACATAGTTTTAGATTGTTTTCAAGGAAATCTGCTTGAGGTGAAATCTGTATTTGTTTTTTTAAGTTGCAGCAGCACTGACATTAATCTTCTATTTGTTGAAGTGAACTTCCAAGTCAGAGCTTTGTTAAAACTTAACAGAGACTGACATTTTCCAAAGATGCACTTGATTCTCCTTTATTTTGTCCTTTTCCTGAAAATGCAAATGTAGGCACACCTCCTAGAGTGAAAATGAGTTTAGTTAAAAGTCATATTTTAACAGTGTCATGTAGACTCAGCACGATTTTTAAAATGGTAGCTCTGTGTTTCAGGTTCAGTCAATGCTCAATCAGTAATATTTATTGAATGTCCTCTTTATGCAAAGCATTGTACTAAGCACTTGGAAGAACATAATAAAATTAGTATACGTGCCCTTGGGAAGTTTACAGTCTAGTGGGGAGACAGACACTGAAATTAATAACAGTCTGGAGTAATAAATATAATATATGATATACACACACGTGCACTACAGCAGGATGCGACCAATTAAATGCTTAGGCGTAATGAAAATACTTAAGTGGGAGGTGGAAGAGGAGAAGGCCTCCTGGAAGAGATGTGATTTCAGAAGGGCTTTGAGAACTGTGCCTAGGGTAGGGACAGAATAGGGAATTCCATTCATCTGGGAAGGTGTGAGCAAGAGGTTGGAGATGGGAGAAACAAGAATGAAGTCTTTGAGTAGGATACTTGGAAAGTAACAAGAGTGGAAACTGGGGCATAAGGGGAGAAGAGAGTTTATCTCCTCACTGTACCTCGTTCTCGCCTGTCCCGCCGTCGACCCCCGGCCCACGTCATCCCCCGGGCCTGGAATGCCCTCCCTCTGCCCCTCCGCCAAGCTAGCTCTCTTCCTCCCTTCAAGGCCCTGCTGAGAGCTCACCTCCTCCAGGAGGCCTTCCCAGACTGAGCCCCTTCCCTCCTCTCCCCCTCGTCCCCCTCTCCATCCCCCCATCTTACCTCCTTCCCTTCCCCACAGCACCATATATGTATATATGGTTGTACATATTTATTACTCTATTTATTTATTTATTTATTTTACTTGTACATTTCTATCCTATTTATTTTATTTTGTTGGTATGTTTGGTTCTGTTCTCTGTCTCCCCGTTTTAGACTGTGAGCCCACTGTTGGGTAGGGACTGCCTCTATGTGTTGCCAATTTGTACTTCCCAAGCGCTTAGTACAGTGCTCTGCACATAGTAAGCGCTCAATAAATACGATTGATTGATTGATTAAAGCCGATGATCTGAGGAGTTTCTATTTGGTGTGAAGGGATATGGGCAACCATTAGAGGTTTTTAAGTAGTGTGGGAACTGTGTAAAAGGGTATTTTAGAGCAGTGATTTTGGCAATTGAAAGTATGAATTGGAGAGAGGAGTTAGTAGAGGTAAGAAGATCAACACGGAGGCTGCCAGAGGAGTTGAGCTGGGAAATTGTCAAGTGCCTGTATGTCTGTATCCCCCTCTAGACTGTAAGCTCATTGTGGGCAGAGAACGTTTCTGCCAACTCTGTTCTATTGTACTCTCTTAAGGGCTTAGTATAATGCGCCGCTGCACACAGTAAGCACTCAATAAATACAGTTGATTGATTGAAATACCTGGACCACTTGTTGCTTGTATAGAGAGGAAGGGATCATCATCATCATCAATCGTATTTATTGAGCGCTTACTATGTGCAGAGCACTGTACTAAGCACTTGGGAAGTGGGATGGATCCTGAAGATGACAGAATCTGGCAACAAGCCAAATATGGGCATTGGAAGAGAGGGAGGAATCAAGGATAATGCCAAGCTTATGGACTTGAGAGATATGGAGGATGGGGGTGTTGTCAACTGTGTTGGGAAAATTAGGTGGAGAAGAGGATTTGGGAGAGAAGATTATTTCAGTTGTGGATTCTAATTAGTGATAATTTATGTCACTTGAATTAAATATTTTGAATAGAAGTCTAAAAGGAACTTGATATACATGTGTTTATAAATAATACCCTTAGAAAGTGGATTTTACTATGATAAAGTGCTGTGTGACCCTGGGCAAGTCACTTCACTTCTTTGTACCTCAGTTACCTCATCTGTTAAATGGAGATTGGAACTGTGAGCCCTACAAGGGACAGGGACTGTGTCCAACTTGATTTGCTTGTATCCACCCCAGCACCAGTACAGTGCATGGCACATAGTAAGCGCTTAGAAATGCCATTATTAATATTTCACAAAGCCCTTATTCATAGGTTTTGGGGAAAGAGCATATTTATTTCTGGTATGCTAAATGTTTATGAATTCAATAGGAAATTGTTCCTGCTAATTAGATTGCTATGAGGGATAGATTTCCAAGAATTGTATACTTCGAAAGCTTCAGAATTTTCTTTGACAGCTCACCATATGTTTTGTAAAGTGTATCTTTATCACGTACTTTTTGAAAATGTTTTCTTATAGTTATGCAGAAGGCATGGCGAGAGAGAAATCCTCCAGCCCGAATCAAAGCAGCCTATCAAGCACTAGAATTAAACAATGAGTAAGTTTGAAATGGATGAAAAGTGAAATGACTTTCATAGCCACTTTGTTTTGAGCACAGTGCTATTACTCAGGATTGATAAGGAATTTGAAGATTGAGAGGGTCTTTTTGTTGCCGACTTGTACTTCCCAGGTGCTTGGTACAGTGCTCTGCACACAGTAAGTGCTCAATAAATACGATTGAATGAATGAATAAAAAAAGTTCTATCATTCTCTACTTCCATGTAAGATTTTCCGTATTGTACAAATAGATATTAGAGTAGGAAAGGTTGTATTGTAATTGAACTTACTAATTCGTTTGGCTCAAGTTGATACATGCTACTCACCTTTCGGGTGAATGCTTAAGCCATAGGCATAAGCAGTGTTTCGTCTCTTTTCTAGACTTAGATTTACAGCTGGTTGAATATGAGCTCCACTGTATCTTTCTGAAGTACATTCCCATCATTCAGTTTTTGTGTGTCATATCTGTTTAAGTAAAATATTAATCACATACTTATTTTTGAGGGCCCAAATGTTCAAAATCAATAAGCATTTGGGGAAGAGAAATGTGAAAATGGATATGAAAGGGATGATAAATGTTTAGGCCTTCACTTTTCATTTTAAGGGAACATCTACTTTTCATTAAAAGGAATGAGTCAATCAATGATATTTATTGAGCACTTGGTATGTGCAGAACACTGTACTAAGAACTTGGGAAGAAAGGTATGAAAGACATTTTAAAGTTACTATTAAAAAGAAAGGTGGCAATTAATGGTTTTTATATATCTTGAGAGGCTAGTTCCCTTTCTGAGTATTTTCTCCTGGTTAATATGGGTCGCTCTATGTTTCAGTTGCTTTTTAGTATTGATTTTATATTCAAAATACCAAAATGCTACAAATTTTTAGTGCTTTTCCCCCCGCTTCAGTTGTATAAGAAATAGCTATTTTCTAGATAACTTTCCCTTGCGTTTGTGATTTTTTTTTTTTATTTCTGTACCTATTTCCAGTTGCGCCACTGCATATGTTCTACTGGCTGAGGAGGAGGCAACAACTATTGTAGATGCTGAGAAGTTATTTAAACAGGCACTCAAAGCAGGAGAAATAATTTACAGAAGGTCACAGCAGTACCAGCATCAGAGTCCTCAACATGAAGCCCAGCTTAGTAAGGACCTTTGCATTCAACCTTTGAGACTATATTAAGTTCTTATGTTTTTTTCTAAGACAATAAATGTATTTACAGGAAATCAGTAGTGTCCTCTACAAGAAAGCAGTCATTCCTCAACCTTAACAGTTGGTTAGCTTTCATGAGTAGTTTATTCTTCTGTCTCCACTATCTACCAACTAACCAAGTAGACTCCTTCATTAAATTTTGATTTTGCTAAGGGAAAACATACTGTCTGTCTTTATAGTAGTTGCTGTCTGACCAACATAGCTCACCTGGATTTATGACAACATTAAGGAAATGCACCTCAAACAGCAGGCTTGCGACGTCCTGAATTTAAGGTTTCTATTTGACTAATGCTGAGATGGTACCTTTATTTTTAGGTCCCAGTATTAGTACAGTATAAAATTTATTCTTCGGGATCTAAGACTTTGTAGCTGGCACATGAGGACCATTGATGGGGGTGTAGACATAAATAATAATAACAACAACAACAGTAATTATATTTGTTAGACACTTCGTGCCAAGCAAAGTGTGGGAAGCAGCATGGCTTAGTGGAAAATACATGGGCTTCGGAGTCAGAGGACCTAAATTCTAATCCTGGCTCCTCCACCTGTCTGCTGTGTGATCTTGGGCAAGTCACTTCACTTCTCTGTGCCTCAATTACCTCATCTGCAAAATGGAGATTAAGACTGTGAGCCCCATGTGGGATATGGACTGTGTATCTACCCCAGGGCTCAGTACAGTGCCTGGCACATAGTAAGCGCTTAACAGATACCATTAAAACAAAAACACTATAGTAAGCGTTGACTTAGATACCAGATAATCTTGGACACAGATGATCATTGGACATTGATCAATCAGCCAGTCAGTCATTGATAGTATTTACACTGCAGTACAGAGCATGGTACTGAGCACTCAGAAGAGTACAGAGCAACAGGGTTGGTCCCTGTTCAGCAGGAGCCACAGTCTAGAGATATATGCAAGTATGGAAAATACCACTTGCCTTATTCTTGGGCAAGGGACCTATCCCCCACTGTTACGGGTGAGTTATAGGAATCGTGAATGGCGGGGAGAGGCAGGGCAGAGATTCCCTTTATTTTAATCGCACTTCTCATCCACTTGTCACCAACTCATCCTGCCTAAGAGCTAAGGTGATGAAGCTGGGAAGAAGGGATAAGGCGCGTTCATGGGAAGTTAGGTCCCAAGTCACTAGTTCCAGATCCACCCCTCCTGCTGCCACCCGTCTAAGAGAAGGTGTTAAGCAAAAAAAGCATCTGAGCTCTACTACCCCCTTCCCTCCTCCATCCCTCCCCTGTGCTAAGCAGCAGCAGCTGTCCAGAGTTCCCTTCATCAGGTGGGGCCGGGAGTGTTCCTGGGTGGGATAGAGAGATGATCTTTACCACCTCCTACCCCTCTTGGTAACATTTTAGGTAGCCCCTGCCATTCTTGGACAGCTGCTGCTGTGCTGTAGGGGTGCCCAGGGATTAGAGGCTGGTACTTTCCCAGTTTGCTGAGTGTGCAGGCTTCCCAGCGGTAGCAGTAGGTCTTTGTGAACCCTAGCTTCTGCCTTTCTTTCAGCTTCTGATGAAACCCACACTGGATCATTTACTCCACTATGGATTGCCTTATCACCAACAAAGAACTAGGATCCATTGTTCTTCCCGAGAGGTGAAAGTAGTTCAAGAGCCACAGTTTGGCCACCCCTGATTTAGGCTACCACTGCTTGTTATAATACACAGCTATGGGAGAAAGTAATTTTATGACCTGGAACAACTGAAACCACTAAAAAAACCTGTGCTATTTATCCTTTCAAATCCCAAATGTGGCTAGGAGATAGTTACAAAAATAATCACTCCGTGTTTGGAGAAACAGCTTCAGAGTTTTGTTAGCTTAAAAAGTAAAGTTTAATTAGCCATGGAAATTTTTTCTGGAATCGTTTTGCTAGCCAGTTAAAACAACAGCAAATATTAAAATAATACGGACCATTGAAGAAGAAACATTTAAAAGCTAATGTTTTTTCCCTTTAATTTAAGATATGTACTTTTTCTATAAATCTTAAAATATGAACTTGTCATGTGCAGAGTAACTGTAGCTGTTAGGTTTAGTGAATCTGGAATAATTAAAACTAGAGATATAAATTTTAGTCTTGCCTTCCAGCTTAAAAAAGTAAATGTAATGAGTAACTTAGAAATTAATTTTCAGATTTCAGTGTAAGCTAAGTTGTGCTTTTTTCCTTTTTTCTGCAATCAGGGAGAGACACCAATGTTTTAGTTTACATTAAAAGGAGGCTGGCAATGTGTGCAAGAAAATTAGGACGAATAAAAGAAGCAGTCAAAATAATGAGAGATGTAAGTTATTTTAAAGATGACAATTACTACTTTTTTATCTTCCAGAAACTAAGTGTTTTTAAATAATTGCGAACTGCTTTGATAGTGGATCAGTCTTAACCGACTGATGATTTTCATAACAAAATATGATATTTTTTGATAACCTGCCATCACCTCAAACTTAACTTGTCAAAAAACAGAACTCCTTATCTTCCCACCCAAACCCTGTCCTTCCCCCGACTTTCCCATCACTGTAGACAGTACCACCATCCTTCCTGTCTCGTAAACACATAACCTTGGCATTATCCTTGACTCCTCTCTCTCATTCAACGCACATGTTCAACCTATTACTAAATCCTGTTGGGTCAACCTCCACAACATCGCTAAAATCCATCTTTTCCTCTCCACCCAAACTGGTACCACGTTACTTCAAGCATTTATCCTATCCTGCCTTGATTACTCTCTCAGCCTCCTTGCTGACCTCCCTACCTCTTGTATCTCCCCACTCCAGTCCATACTTCACTCTGCTGTCCGGATCATTTTTCTACAAAAACGTTCAGGCCATGTTTCCCCAGTCCTCAAGAACCTCCATGGGTTGCCCACCCACCTTCGCATCAAACAGAAATTTCTTATAATTGGCTGTAAAGCACCTCACCACTCTCCTACTACAGCCCAGCTCACACATTCCACTCCTCTAATGACAGCTTACTCACTGTATTTCGATCTCGTGTATCTTGCTGTCAGCCTCTCACCCATGTCCTACCTCTGGCCTGGAATGCCTTTCGTCTTCATATCCAACAGACAATTACTCCACCCCGGCCCCTTCAGAGCCTTACTGAAGGCACATCTCCTCCTAGAGACCTTCCCTAAGTCCTCTTTTCCTTTTCTTCCACTCCTTTCTGCATCGCCCTGACTGCTCCCTTTATTCATTCCCCCCTCCCAGCCCCACAGCACTTATGTATGTGTCCATAATTTATGTCTATTAACGTCTCTCCCCCTGTAGACAGTAAGCTCGTTGTTGGTGGGGAGTATGTCTGTTATATTACTATCTTGTCCTGTCCCAAGCGCTTAGTACCGTGCTCTGCACACAATAAATGCTCAATAAATCGATTGATATTTTTGTTCATCATTTTTGGTGTGTATTTAATTTTCTGTTAGCGTTCAAAGAACTCCTCTATTTTAGTGATACAACTTTAGTGATCAGATTCTGTTGCCTATTTTTAAAAATTTTGCAGTTGATGAAAGAATTTCCTCCTCTTAGTATGTTGAATATCCATGAAAATCTTCTAGAATCGCTCCTGGAATTACAAGCCTATGCTGATGTGCAGGCAGTTTTAGCAAAGTACGATGGTAAGTTGTACCGTATTTGACATGAATTATAGGGTTATTAAATTCATTTTCCTTGTTGTACATGCCTGAATTTGGTATATACAGCACCTAAATATATTTGTAAAGGAGAATTGTCTGTTTATGAACTGGCTAAAGAGGTAACTCCAAAACCTCCTATACCCTCTTCTTCCGTCCCTATGCATGGCAGCTTTATGAGCTATCTCTTTTTCAGCAGGGACTTTATCTGCATCAGAAGTGAGGCCCCTGGGGCATTAGTTTACTTCCAGAGTGGCCTCATTGTGGCTATAGGGGGAAACAATGCAGGGATGCACTAAAGAACCTCAAACATCACCTAGAAAGTATCTGGTTTTGACCCTCTGGCATTGTTCTTATATCACTGCCTACCCTTGTGACTATAAATGCTCCCCAATATAAGTACCCAGGCCACTTATCCCACTGGAGAACCTCTGGATTCTTCTTCATTAGCTTGGAAATGGGGGTAACTCATTCTTTTTTGCATGCTAACTTGGAAAATTTGAAGTGTGTTATATTTGGGTGGGGAGTTTATTTCTTTTAAACATCTGGAACGCTTAGGAAGTGCTGCAGAATGCTGCAAGCTTATGAAGAAATTTGTGAGAAATCCTTTCCATATGTTACTTGCCAGATGCATAGCCTGCTTGGGATACATTTGATAGACAAACCTGGGGTCAGGATTTAAGAAATCAGAGGAGGCTGATTGCAGAGAAAGCCCAGGGCCAGAGCCGCAAAGGAGAAAATGGAGATGTGCTTCTGTATTCAATATTCTGCATTCTGATAAGTTCATGCCCTGCAGGATCTCAAGTAAATATATCATTTCAGTTGGCATCTGCTAGAATTACTAAGAAATATCTGGGAACAATAATTCTTCACCCATAGAGTTGACTAACTTTGAGACATATTTGTAAAATCGAAATAAATTGACCCAGATGGGTCAGTATGGAGTAGACGATCATTAGCTTCAAAAGAAGATCTGAGTTGTCGATAATAAGGAATCTTAACTTGATTTCACAAGTGCTTAGTACACCTGTAAATGTGCAATAAATACCATTGCTTGATTGCTTTCACTTCCTTATTTTGCAGATATCAGCCTCCCAAAGTCAGCAGCGATTTGTTATACAGCCGCACTTTTAAAGACCAGGACTGTTTCAGATAGGTAAGTAGTTGTGGAAACTACAGAAGTGTGAATCAGTCACTATCTGGGATGAGGATGTAAACGATAGGTAGTTCAAGTTTCCATTTCTTCTTTTTTTTTCCTTTGGTCTGTGGAGCTCAGTAGTGCCTATTTTACGCTGACTTTTGTCCCAGCATTGCAAAATGAAGGAACTCTTTAACTATGTCCCGAAGCATTTTCATTTTACGCTCTTACTTTTGGAGATTTGGGACTGCTTACAGGGCGTGTGTCAACGTGGAAAGAAGATGTTGCATACTATGTTCCCAAGGTTATTATTATGGGAAAATTCTGGATTTCCCTGTCAATGTGATTGCTCTGTTTGTTGGTTGAACATCATTCCTTGATGAACAAAGAGAAGCTCAACAGCCTAACCCACATTACCATGACATGATGATAATTGGAACAGGGCATTCAGTCCATTTTCTTCCAGGACGTGGGTTGGAACCGTGATCGGGAATGCATTTCTTCTCTTTGGAGTTACCTCCACATGTCCTTGAAACATTTCTGGTTTTATTATCCCCATCAAGGAATGTGGTGCTTAGTTTCAAAAGTCCTCTGTCTGTCAGGCACGCTTCATGTGCGCAGTATTTGAGACTCTCTATTCCCTAGGCTCTTGAGCTTTATAGGTTGAACCAGGCAACTTTACTCCCATTTTTAGCAGTCACCTGGCTCTGCTTTCAGTTGTCGCCAGAAACCTCTCCATTTTCGGGTTCTGGACTGTGGCCTAAGTTCATAATTCATGTTACTTTTTGGTTTAGAGGTTTATTCTGTTTGTAATCTTTACTTTCAGGTTTTCTCCAGAAACAGCCTCTAGAAGAGGGTTGAGTACAGCAGAAATTAATGCCGTGGAAGCAATTCACAGAGCAGTGGAATTCAACCCTCATGTTCCAAAAGTGAGTGAGTTGCTTTCCTCTGTGGATCAGCTCAATTTTAAGACTAAATATCAGTCGTCTTGCAGGTCTGAAAGGAGAGATTGTAATTGGAATAGAAGGTTGAGGATTAGACAACCTTGTAGGAACTTTTGAACTCTCAACTAAAATGAGTGGCTTTTTTTGACTTGACATTCAAGAGAAATATTTACTTTGCAAGAAGTCTTTTTTATTGCCTTGAAAATTTGGAGATGGTTTCCAAGTATCGTCTTTTTTTTTAAGATTATTCTCATCATCCTAAAAGGGAAATTAAACTTCTTAAATCCATTCTTTTGTCTCTCTGGGTTTTCTGATGTATTTCTTCTAATATTAAGTGCTTACCAAGCTCTGTGCTAAGCCCTAGGGTAGATTCAAGCTCATCAGACCGGGCAGTCCCTATCTCAGTGTAAGATGTGATGTCATTTTATTTAAGATCATTGCTAAATGCTAAATACAATAATTGTCATTTTTTGTTATTGTTAATTTTGCTGGTGCTTTGCTGGAGTTCAGTTAGGTATAATGGTTGTATTGTAGGGCTGTTGCAATGTTTCTTACAGAGTAACATTCCTTGCTGGGGTACTTTTTTTCCCAGTGGTATTTGTTAAGCACTTACTATGTGTCAAACACTGTTGTAAGTTCTGGGGAAGGTGCAAGTTTATTATTGGACACAGTCCCCGTCCCGCATGGGGCCCGCAGTCTAAGTAAGAGGGAGAACAGATATTGAATCCACATTTTACAGTTGAGGAAATTGAGGGAAAGAGAGTAATAAAAATGATAATGAGGGTATTTGTTAAACGCTTACTATGTACCAGCGCTGTTCTAAGTGCTGGAATAGATACAAGCTAATCAGGGTTATCCCATGTGGGGCTCACAGTCTTAATCCCCATTTTGCAAATGAGGGAATTGAGGCACAGAGAAGTGAAGTGGCTTGCCCAAGGTCAACAGTAGACAAGTGGTGGAGCCGGGATTAGAACCCATGTCCTCTGACTCTCAAGCCCGTGCACTCTCCGCTAAGCCATGCTGCTTCTCTAGTCTTGCCCAAGGTCACTCAGAGAGCGATTGGCAGAGCTGGGATTAGGACTCAGGTCCTTCTGACTCCCAGGACTGTGCTCTCTCAATTAGGCCATGCTGCTTCTAAAAATATTTGAAGGCAGTATAATTCAGGGATAATATTAGTAAATTCATATGCAAAGGCAATACAGGTGATAGAAACTTGGCATGAAATTGGATAGTTCTGCAAATTAATTATCTTTCCCTCTATACATGGTCCACCAGTTGAACTAGCGATTATTTGAATAGAAGGAAATATTTGAGGCTTTTTTAATCCAATTCACTAATAGTGTTATTTGTAGCAACTAATCAAATTTCCTGTCATGTCACAGGTAGTAAGCCCTAAATATGTACCTGGAAACCCTTCCATTTTTATGATCTTGTGGTAATTTGTGGGGTGATGATTTTTCTGTGATTTTTCTTTATCCTTTCCTAGTCATTGGCATCTTTGTTCCTCCAGGCTCTTGAGTTTTGTGCTTGATTTTTCAAGTGGTTAAATAGCATTTGCCATCTAATGGGAAAACATGAGTTAGCTGATATGACTGAAATCTGATTCAGATGGTAGTTCACATTCATGGACAGGTAGTATTTTCAGCAAAGAGGGGTATATAATCTTGCCTCAGAAGACTTGAGTTCACAATAGTATTCCAGGAAGTTCTCCTTTACTCTTCTGCCTGTGGGGCCATTATCTTTCCAGCGGGGACACCTTTGCTGTAAAGGTTGTTTTTAAAACTAAAAAATGATCTTAATTTTTTGGGTTTATATGTATCTTTTCCTCTGAAGTGTTCAGTGTACTTTCACATCTACTATTTAATTTATCCTTACAAAAAGTTTTTTTAAAGAAAAATTTTCCTGGGACGTCATTCAGATACAGATAAACAAAAAAATATTGATATTATATAAAAGTTTTATCTTCCTGCAGCAACAGCATGAGCATTTCAATTAGGATCCAGTATTCTTTCAAATTGAAACTGCAACATCAGAGAAAAACTGTTAAAAGCAATTCTAGCCAATGAGCCCTTAATCTGACAGCCATGCTGAAGAAGACTCAATCTTTTTTAGGTTGATTTTATTTCCTCAGAGGTGCTTACTTATTTGCTATCATACATTTCCCTGCATGAATTTCTTGAGTCTTACCACTACTATGTTTTTATACATTCCTTTTTAATCCTGGAGGTTTAAAATGACATCTACATTTTGCAGTTAATCACAGGGCATTTTACTCCCAATCTATTTTTATATTTACTCTGCCATACTGTTTCTCTACTAATGGGGTTGCTGAAGGCATCTAAAAGACTAATAAAAGCAGAATTTCATTTTCAGGGCTGAGGAAGCCATCAGAATAGAATTTATTATATGTCTATTCAGATAACTTTTGCTTTAAATTTAGTGAAGAAATAGCCAAACGACAAGGGTTTGTTGATTATTCATGTTTGATAATCAATCAGTAGAAGTCCCAGTATTTTCCAGCATTTCTCTTCAGAAACCTGAATGTTGGACATGTTAGACAGACAAAGGCTGAAGACAAATAGATTAAAATAATCAATGATAGGAAACAGATGTGGAAGTTCCCAGAAGAACTGCTGAGTCGATGTTTGTTTAGTCCCAGATGAAACTGTGTACCAGTCTCATTTTTCAATATTTCTCCCAACTTGTAGACATTCTCAGTTTATTGAAAGGGCTTTGTTGAATTCTCTTCCAAGATAGATTCTAAGGAATGCAGATGGGAAATGGTTAAATGTTCAAAATTTGGTTCCCTGTCCCATCTATTGAGAAAAGTGATGAGTTATTTATACAGAACAGGGTAAAGTGATGGAATTTGTAAGGTGATGATTTTTAAAGGGATTAGTCTCTAGGAAATAATCTCCAAAGGGGAAATCATAAACATGCAAAGCAAGCAAATACAACATTGTCTAAGGAAAGGTTAAATGTCTGTAATGTAGAGTCATTTCACCTCCTTGTGCTTTGTTTTGCCCTTCCTTCCATAAAATAAGAAGATAGGAATAAGAAATAAAATGAAAAGTGGAACATTGTAACTCATGCTCTCCTGGAAAGGGAAAAGTATTTCAGAGTAGGAGAAAACAAAAAAAAGATATCAGTTCTATAACTCATCTGATGTCTAGGACTTAAATTCCTACTTCAGTTAAATGAAAATGTGAGATTAAGTTAAAGACTTGAAATTGCACCATACAAACAAGCTGGACTGCTTTCTAGGATGTTCTCTTGATGTTGAAGGTTTTTTTAAAAATTAAAGCAACCATCTATTAGAGGCAAAAGAAATATCATTTTCTGCACTTCCAACAGATGGCATGATTGGAGGAGGGGCACACTCTTGGACAACTCTGAGACCACAAACCTACTTCAGCTCGATATATTATTAAAAGTTGAGCAGTACTGCAAAGACATATAAGTTGAAGTGGTGGGATCGTTCATCTGAACACTATCGAGTAGGACAATTGTTAAAAGTTCTTCTGAAGAACTCCTGAGGCCCAACAACCTGGACTGTGTCCCACTTAAATAACATTACTGTTATATGAACTGACACAGCCCTGGAATTTGAGGCTGTCTGTTTTTGCTGCAGTCTTACATTGTTGAAGTACGAACAGGCTTTACTCCCCCCCGCCCGCCCCCCGGTCATGGTCCATCTTCCTAACTCTCAGCTGGGGCCAAGCAGGCAAGCAGGGCTTTGGAGGTTTGCTTCCCCCAAACCTCTACTGGGGAGGTGTGATAACTTCTTTAACCTAATGAACATTGACTTTTAAAACAAACAAAAAAATCTTTTTCTTCTGAGGAATTTCTTAGGCAAATTTGGCATTAATTATTCTAGGAAACATAACAGTAAAATGACAAAGGATAGAGTTGTTTTAACAGGGAATTCTTGCTGGCAACTTTCCATTTAGCTGCAATGGGAATAGTTGTAGGTCTAGAGCCTCGCAATTTGTTAAAGCTGGAAACTATTAGAAGTGCAGTGGAGAAAGATCACATAAATCTCTCCAGGCTATGAATTTGCTTTTAGGTATTTCATTAATATTGATTGCTTGTACAGGGCTTTGATTCCGTTGAATGAATAACAGCTCAAACCTCCATTTCTTTGCCCAGTGGTAATCCAGTAAAACAGTAGATTCTCATCCTTTTTGGTTTCAGATGCTTTTAGCCCCCTACCAAATCCTAAAGATCCTGGTTAGGCTAGCCAGTGTTCAAAGCTTAGGCTGCTGTAGACTCTTGTACTTGGAGAGAGGTGAGGGGGGTGTTGGCTCACTCTAGTTTCTGCAGGGGTCATCTGGTTTATCCCTCTACCTTCATGTAGGCTTTTACTAAACTATTCCAGGCAAATAAATGGGTGTTCTTCCATTTTCCGATGTCTTCAGGGAAGGGGATTCTACAACACCCCTAGATCTCACATTCCAGTGTCTCTAACCCTTTTCTGTTTCTAATCCTCTGATGTATTTCTAGACCTCAAGTGGGAAAAGCCCAAAAGGGTGAAGGGATATTTTGTTGGAAGGATCTCCTAACACATTGAAAGGATTATTGATATGATTTATTGCTTACCTGATTAATTAGAACTCTTCACCAAATTGAGAACTTCAGAGAAACAAGAGTGAATCTTCTTTTCATTTTGTTTCCAATGAATCTAGTAAGATAAAAAATGTTATACCACCTCAAAAAAAGGCTTCATATTTCTGAGACTCCCCAGTATTTGTATGTGCTTGGGTACTGAAGGGTTTGGTTGGTTGCTTTTCTTTTTTTTTGTGGTGGTGGTTCTTGTGGGTTTTGGGCTGTTTTTTTTTCCGGGGGAGGGGGAGGTGGGAGGGTGGTAAAATAATTTTTTGGTCCAGATTTGTACAGGCAAGTCTAACATTAAATAACTCCAGCTTTACTTTCATTAATGGAAAATGCTTTGGGCAAACAGGATGATCCTGTCTTCAAGTGGCTCCTCTGAACCCTAGTGAGAGTCTGACTGTCTGATTGATAGAAAGCATTTCAGGCTTTCTCTCGCCCCTTCATCCTGCTGCCCTAGGGCTCTCAGGGTATCTCTGGAATCCTGACAGGCTGGCAGCAGAGTGAGTGGAATAATTCAGTTGAACCTTGCATGTTTCCAGTTGTGTAAATCTCTAGCCCAAGCAGACACAGATCCAGGTGCTTGAGTCTAGATTCAGTTGGGAGTGGCCCAGGCAAGTGCCCTCCACCGCCATGTGGCTGACTCCTAAATCCCCCCTCCAGCCCTGACCTCTGAGCTGTCCTGTAATCCCACATCTCCTCTTGATTCTTGAACATCTCCATCTGGTTGTCCCGCTGGCAACTCAACATGTCTGAAATGGAACTAGTTTCATTCCTTTCTAAGCCACTCCTCTCACTTTCCCGTCTCTATTGATAGTCCTACCGTTCTCTCTTCCCAAAAGCCTGCATGCTTAGTGCTTAGTATAGTGCTTAGTTTTCAGTGCTTAGAACAGTGTTTTGCACCTAGTAAGAGCTTAACAAATACCATCATTATTATTATTAGTGTCACCCATAACTCCTTGCTGCCCTTCTGCTCTCTCCTTCAGTATGTCCCCATGGACCAGTGGTAGTTCTTACACAGTATTTGTCGGATCTGCCCTTGCTCTTCACCCAAACTGCTACCATTCTGGTCCAAGTTCTTATCATATCGGCCTCCTTGCAGGCCTCCCTTGTTTCTAGTCTCTCTACCATCCAGTGTCTTTCCCACTAGACTGTAAGCTCTTCGAGGGCAGGGATCAGGTCTACCAACTCTACTGTATTCTCCCAAGCACTTAGCATAATTATGTGCACACAGTAAACGCCAAATAAATGCCACTAATTGATAGATTACATACTGCTGCACAGATCATCTTTTTTAAGTGTTACTTGGCACATATCTCACCACAACTCAGAATCCATACTGGCTTCCCATTTCCTTACATGTCAAGCGGAAACTCTCCATGACTGATTTCAAGACCTCTACCAACTGTCCACTTCTTCTGCATTAGCTGTCTTCACTATCATCATCATCAGTGGCATTTACTGAACACTTACTGTGTGCAGAGCACTATACTAAGCTCTTGTGAGTGTACAACAGAGTTGGTAAACACGTTCACCATTTCACCAGCTGACAACCCCATTTTATACAGTCCATTCCTCCCAAGCTAATGTTTTTAGTGTACTTCAGTCAGTTTGTCACATTTATTGAGCACTTACTGTGTGCAAACCACTGTACTAAGCACTTGGGAGAGTACAGTATAACAGAGTTGGTAGACATGTTCCCTGCCCACAATGAGCTTACAGTCCACTTCACTCTCGACTCTCCCACTACCGTCCCTTGGCTCACTCTGCCCCCTCAACCGGGAACTCTCTCCCTCGCCAAATCCGCCAGACAAAATCACTCTCCAGAGTCAGAGCTCCCCTAAAATCTCACCTCTTCCAACAAGCCTTCCCCATTCTCCTTTTTTTTTAATGGTATTTGTTAATCCCTTACTATGTGCTGGGCACTATACTAAGCACTGAGTTAGATGCAAGCTAATTGGGTTGGACACCATGTCCCATGTGGGGCTCACAATCTTAATCCCTGTTTTACAGATAAGGTAACTAAGTCCCAAAGAAGTAAGTGACTTGCCCAAGGTCACACAGGTCCTTCTGACTCCCAGGCCTATCGTCTTTATCAATCAATCGTATTTATTGAGCGCTTACTGTATGCAGAGCACTGTACTAAGCGCTTGGGAAGTACAAGCTGGCTTTCCATTAAGCCACTCCACTTGCCACTTAATCCCCATCACCCTGAAGTATAAAACCTACCAGGTATTTCTAGCACTTGTATTAACTTAAATGCATCTTCAGCATTACTTTTTGTTATTATTATTAGCAGTAATAATATCAATAGTGGCATTTGTTAAGAACTTACTAAATGCCAAGCAGTATACTAAGCGCTGGGGTAGAATCAGGATAATCAGGTGGACACAGGCCTTGTCCCACGTGGGGCTCACTGTCTAAGCAGGAGCGAAAGTATATTTAATCCCCATTTTGCAGATGAGGAAACTGAGGCACAGAGAAGTTAAGTGACTTGCCCAAGGTCAACAGCAGGCAAATAACAGAGCCGAGATTAGAACCCAAGCCTTCTGAACCTCAGGCCAATGTTCTTTCCATTAGGTTATGCTGCTGCTTGGGTTTGTATATTCAGTTGTGCGTTCTGATTATTTATGTTGAGTAATCTAATTGTAAATATTCTTATGTCTGTCTACCTCACCACAGTGTAAATTCTTTGTGGTGGGGGAACACAGTACTAATTAGGGTACAGTGCTTTGTTTAGTGCATTGTGGCCACTGGGCACTCAATAGAAATCATTCCTACTGCAGTTATTGCGGCCGGACACGGGGGTTGCTCCTAAAGACTACTGGGAGTCATAATCCTAATAGTCCAAGGGATGATTCCACATATCCTGCTCGTTGTGAGCAGGGAACATGTCTACCAAACTCTGTTGTATTATACCCTCCAAACCACTTAGTACAGTGCTCTGCAACCAGTAAGCACTTAATAAATGCCATTTATGATGGTGCAATATCAATCAATCAATCAATCAGTCGTATTTATTGAGCGCTTACTATGTGCAGAGCACTGTACTAAGCGCTTGGGAAGTACAAATTGGCAACACATAGAGACAGTCCCTACCCAGCAGTGGGCTCACAGTCTAAAAGGGGGAGACAGAGAACAGAACCAAACATACCAACAAAATAAAATAAATAGGATAGAAATGTACAAGTAAAATAAATAAATAAATAAATAGAGTAATAAATATGTACAACCATATATACATATATACAGGTGCTGTGGGGAAGGGAAGGAGGTAAGATGGGGGGATGGAGAGGGGGACGAGGGGGAGAGGAAGGAAGGGGCTCAGTCTGGGAAGGCCTCCTGGAGGAGGTGAGCTCTCAGCAGGGCCTTGAAGGGAGGATGCAATACCATGAAGCGTGCATGAGACAAGCTCCCACGGTGAAGCTGAGGCAACCCTTGGTTCTGCCCGGACTCACTCTCTTCCATCAGTGCCCCAGATTGTCTGGCACTACCATTTGCCCAGAAATAGCAACTTTGTGCTGCTCTCGACAGGCTCCCTCCATTTTCATCATCAATCGTATTTATTGAGCGCTTACTATGTGCCGAGCACTCCATTTTGGGGAAGCCTGTCACTTGCCGGTCCCATGCCAGACCATAGAGCTTAAGCAAAGATCCCTTACCAATCCTTACCTTAACATGTTACCTATCAAGCAGCATGCCATAGTGGATAAAGCGTAAGCCTGGGAATCAAAAGGTCATGGGTTCTAATCCCGGCTTTGCCACTTGTCTGTTGTGTGGCCTTGGGCAATTCATTTCACTTCTCTGTGTCTCAGTTCCCTCATCTGTAAAATGGGGATTAAGAGTGTAAGCCCCAGGCAGGTCAGGTACTATGCCCAACCTGATTTGCTTGTATCCACCCTAGTGCTTAGTACAGTGCCTGGCACGTAGTAAGTGCTTAACAAATACCACAATTATTATTATTGTCATTAGTGCCATTAAGCTCCTTGTGGGCAGGGATTTCACTTTTTATTGCTTGGATGTCCCAAGCATTTAGTACAGAGCCCTGCACAGTAAGCGTTCAGTAAATATGATTTAATGAATGATTTGAGAGGTAGCTGCAGTCCATGAAAATTTTTTGATCTGGTCTTTGGTTTGCTTCATGCAGGCATAAGCCTTGTTGCAATATTCTGCACTCACCTTTGCTGGTATTGCCTGCTTCCTGAGTAGAGACTTCCTCATCATCTTGTTTGAATCTTCTTTCCCTTAAAAACAGTGTATCTTCTCAAGAAGGCATATAATTTGGGGACTTCTTTGGCTAGAAGTTAAGTGTGTCAGAGAGATGGAAACTAGCTAGAGGAAATTATTCCTAGGAAGCTCGGGACAGCTTATTTAGAGCTCTGGCATTGGGAAAAGTAAAGCAGGTAAAGCACCACATTTTGACAGTTCCCCAAACCGAGTGTATATTCATGATTAATGAAGTCTCTTTTGTATGTGAGTGTTTGTGTAGGGTGTTTTAGGTGGTTTTTTAAATTTCTAGTTTCACTATAAGGCTGTTTTTAGTTTAGTCTTAGCAAGAAAGCTAATCATGCCTGGAGACTTATAAGTGCAGGGGGACTTTTAAAATGAAATATAGTATATAGCTAATGAAACCTATTCTGGTTGGTCTGGGGCAGTTTAAAGCTTTTCGAGAATTTGTGCTATTGCTTATTACAGGGTAGTTGGAGAATATCGGGCATAGACAACAGGACGGTTGCGATCTGAATGGAGTTGATCGGTCTCGGCAGTTCTTTGGATTCTAGAAAGGTGGTTGGCAGGGGTTAGGGCACGATCGTGGCTAAAATACAATAATTTAGAAGGAGAAAAAAGTATTTTTTAAATGGTATTTGTTAAGCACTTACCCTGGGCCAGGCACTGTAGTAAATACTGGGGTGGATACAAGCAAATCAAGTTGGACACAGTCCATGTCCCATATGGGGCTCACAGTCTTAATTCCCATTTTACGGATGAGGTAACTGAGTTTCAGAGAAGTTAAGTCGCTTACCCAAGGTCACAGCAGATAAGTGGCGGAGCTGGGAGTAGAAACCAAATCCTCCCAGGCCCGTGATTAGAGACTTTGGCCCATATATGGTACAGGTGGTGAATCCCCCTACTGCTTCCTCTCTTTCACCAGAGTGGGAAATGTTGGGACACACACCACGGCTCAGCCTTTAGTTCCTGCTTTGGTGGAGAAAGAAAGGAGGATTTTTGTAGCAGACACCTTCCTGAGCTTCACATTTTCTCTTTGATATAGAGGCTTGTGTCCCTGGCACGGTAGATGATTTTATGCTACCGAATCCTTTGATTTACACCATGGATGATAGCCCTGAAAATGGCTTCTTCTTGTCATATCCTGGCTTGACTACTGCATCAGCTTCCTCGTTGGTCTCCCTGTCTTCTGTCTATCCCCTCTCCAATCCATACTTCACTCTGCTGCGGAGATGGTTTCTCTAAAAGTTCTTTCTGCACGTGTCACCACTCCTCTCAAGTACCTGCAGTGGTTTCCCATTCCTTTGCACATCTGGTAGAAACACCTCACCATTGGCTTTAAGGCACTTCATCATCTAGATTGTAAGCTCATTGTGGGGCAGGGAATGTGTCATCTAATTTTATTATATTGTACTCTCCCAAGTGCTTAGTACAGTGCTCTGCACACTGTAAGCATTCAGTAAGTACGATTGATTGATATTTGCCAAACTTGGCACAATTTGTCTCTTGCCTTCTTGTTTGTAGTTTCTTACAAGGCTTTTGCTCAAAAAGGACCATTTTGTCCATGTGAACTATTAATAGTTGCCATACCTGGGAAGCAGCGTGGCTCAGTGGAAAGAGCACGGGCTTGGGAGCCAGAGGTCATGGGTTCGAATCCCGGCTCTGCCACTTGTCAGCTGTGTGACCTTGGGCAAGCCACTTAACTTCCCTGGGCCTCAGTTACCTCATCTGGAAAATGGGGATTAAGACTGTGAGCCCCAGGTGGGACAACATGATCACCTTGTATCCCCCCCAGCGCTTAGAACAGTGCTTTGCACATAGTAAGCGCTTAATAAATGCCATTATTATTATTATTATTATTATACCTATCTGTCTTTGACAGTTGATTCTCAGTTTTCAGATGGGATACGGTCTTGTTTGAGCTTTTGTTTTTCTGTGTCTTTAAAATGCTCCCTCTGTCCTTCTTGCTTTCAGTAACCCAATTTCAGCTCTCCACACAGCATGTGTTTGTGCATCCTGCTGCTGTTCATCCTCTTCACATGCTCTACCCAGAATGTGTCTGCTAATTCTGTTGTATTGTACTCTCCCAAGTGCTAAGTACAGTAATCTGCACTTAGGAAGTGCTCAGTAAACACCACTGATTGATTGAGGTAAGCAGAATTTCAATGCTAGGAGACTGACTTGGTTCTGGAACTTCCTTGTTTGTGATCTTTTCTCATCCTTTGGTGTTGTTTAGCCTGTAAACGCTGATGGAAAAACTTCAGGAGCCACATGTGGCATCTGGGTAGGGTCACCGAGCCGCTGAGGAGATTTGACAGCACTGCAGCCCTGGAGACCTCTAGTTTGGTCTGGAGCCTCGCACTGCAGTCACACTCTGTTTGACAGTCTCCCAAAGGCTATGCTGATCTTCTTGACTAATTTTTCTACTTTCCTGTCTGTTGTTGGTCAGCGAGCTGTCTGGGTAACAAAATTATGTGGCAGCAGTCAGCTCTGGGTTGCCAATATAGAATTTCGACCTTATGTTTGGGTTCCATAGTGAGGGCTGATCCATCCTTTCGGTTTTCCTCAGACTAGTGGTCGAGCCCGGGTGACATCTAGCTGATTTAATAAAGTGGTTTATAGTTATCGTGTGTCTTCTTCGGTGTGCATCGCTAGGGCCCAGACATCTCCACGCAGCATTTCTTGATTGGGCTGTCTCTAACACGTGGAGTTGGAAGAGTGTCCAGGAGGTATGGAAGTGTGTTTTAACAACTGTGTCCAGGTCTCTTTTTGACCCCCAAAGAGACTTGGGTGCAGTTGTTAAAATACAACATGGCAGCCTGGGTTATATTGAACAGCAGCGGGAGAACCATGCATCCTTGCCTTACTACACCGACAGTGGAAAATGAATATATTCAGCCCCAACTTGGCCAGTCATCATCATCAATCGTATTTATTGAGCGCTTACTATGTGCAGAGCACTGTACTAAGCGCTTGGGAAGTACAAATTGGAAACATATAGAGACAGTCCCTACCCAACAGTGGGCTCACAGTCTAAAAGGGGGAGACAGAGAACAAACCCAAACATACTAACAGAATAAAATAAATAGAGTAGATATGTACAAATAAAATAGAGTAATAAATATGTACAAACATATATACATATATACAGGTGCTGTGGGGAAGGGAAGGAGGTAAGATGGGGGGGATGGAGAGGGGGATGAGGGGGAGAGGAAGGAAGTCATGCCACAATGAAGTAGTCTCAAACCCTGATGAACTTCTCAGGGCAGCCAAATTTGCTAGATCATTTCTAGAGCCCAGGTGTGATGGTATCAATTGCTTTCGTAACGTCAGGGTAAACTTGTGGAGATCTTGGTGGTGTTCCTTGCACTTTTCCTGTATCTGACACCTAACAATTATCATATCTCCTGTGCCATATGGTGGGCTGAAGTCACACTGCGTTTCCGGGAGGGTTCCGTCGACAATATTTCTTTAGTAGCCTATCTTGGAGTACGCTGAATAGGATCCTGCTGGCCATGAGGAGTAATGAGATGCCTTGATATTGATTGATCAGCAATCTGATCTTTCACCCTTCTTCCAGAAGTTGATGATAATGACGGCAGTGGTCCTTATTTTGAGGAAGAACTTCAGTAAGTGTCTGTCAGGTGTACCTTCCATGCTTGTAGATCTTGGCAGCTGTGCCATTTTTCAGAGCTCTTACTGCAGCAATGATTTCCCCAACAGTTGGGACAAATGCCATATCTACGCATATTTGAAGGTTTTTTTTGTATTTTGCAGGCCCTTGTTTTCTGTAGTATAAGGCGCGTTGAGAACACTGCAATGTTCTCATCATCTCTTTAAGATTCCCTTCTTATCCAAGTTGAGACTAGAGCTACTCGCGTTCTTCAGAGGTATCACGATGGCAAGAAAAAGACCATATATTGTTCTTAGACATAAGCTCATCCTCTAAATTGTAAATTCATTATGGGTAGGGAACCTGTCTGCTAATTCTGTTGTACTCTCCCAAGCACTTAGTACAGTGCTCTGCACATAGTCAGTGCTTAATAAATACCACTGATTGATTGATTTAGCAATGGGTCAAAGTTTTTGGTTTTGTGGAGGTCTGCAGAGTCTTAGGTCCTTTCTGCATTGGAATCCCACCTCCTGGTGCATGTGTTCCTGTATTTGATTTGCAGGTCAAAAGGCAAGATTCTGAAAGCCTCACTTTTGTCTGCCTTAGTTCTAGGATGCCATAAGTTGCTTCTCGCGCAGTCAGTGTTTTGCGATAAGTAGGCCTTTCATCTCCAGATTATTTTCATGCAGCAGGCATGGTGACTTCTCTTGGCAGCGCACAGTGTTTTGACAACTACCTGGCATACAACATCTCAGAGTCTACACACAGTAGGTGCTCACCGAATACTATTGATTGAATGAGTGTTTGATTCCTCGAATCTCCTCCTTTATCATTCTTCCTCTCCTCCCCATGTGGAACCATGTGCCTGGGTCAGCAGAGTGCAACTCCCAAGGTACAGGTATCTGCCTCGGAATGTAGACAGAAGAATTTTTATGGGCTGGAAAGTGGGGAAGAATTTATTTTGGATCCTCTGCTGAGGTCAGGCCTTTCAGCCCACTTGCCCGAGTAGAACAACCCAAATTCCCCTGCTGCAGCCCTCGGACAAACCTGAAGTTAACTGACATTGGAGGGTGGAAAGAGTTCTCGAAGAAGCAGAAGGTCCGAATGATGGTAGCCTTGAAGGTCTGAATTTATTTGTCTTCTGAATTCAGTCTGCCTGTCTAGTCTCATAGAATGTGCACTGGGAATGTTAATTGCTGCTTGTTTGCATGACTGATCAAAAGCAAAGCAACTTCATTTCAAGATGGGCTTGTCAGACTTTTCTTCAACGTCTGCCTCTGAGGGAAATATTTTAAAGAATTAACATTAGATGAAAGGTTGCCTTTTGGATAGCCGTCTTTTGCTCTGCAGTTTTTAATGAACTTTTTGTTCTGTCCATTTAAAACTTTTTAAGATGATAAGCACCAGAGTTACCACAGAACACATATACTCGATGCTTAAATTGTAGAACTAATAATAGTAGTAAGTGGTATTTATCGAGTGCCTGCAGGTTGCACTGCACTATATTAAGCACTTGGGAAGCACTTGGGAAGGACACATTTCATTCATTCATTCAGTCGTATTTATTGAGCGCTTACTGTGTGCAGAGCACTTGTACTAAGTGCTTGGGAAGTACAAATTGGCAACATATAGAGACAGTCCCTACCCAATAGTGGGCTCACATTTCCCACCCACAAGGAGTTTACATTCTAGTGACTGCTTCTGTCAACTCCATTTCTTCACTGTGTCACTTCCATCTTCACAGGAAAATGAAGTCCAATGCGGAAATTTGTGTATTTTGCCCAAATAATTTTGAAAAATATTTGTACTTTAACAGAAAACAGTTAACATGTCAGGGAGACTTGTCTGGTTTCATATTTCTCTTTTGTGTTAAGTGGGAGATCAGGAATGAAAGATCAGGTTGAGGAGTGTAGTTGAGAAAGTAGAACCAAATAATAGTTTTATCCGTCTATTCATAACAATATGAGGCTGTTCACTTGCACTTAGGGATCCTGTTTGCTTCCTCTCCTAATTAGAAACTGAGTCAATCAATTGAGCACTTACTGCATGCTAAGCACTGTACTAAGCGCTTGGGAGAGTTCAGTGCAGCAGAGTTGGTAGAAACATTCCTTGCTCACAGTGAGCATACACTGTTGAGATTACTGAATGATAAGGGTACTGTTAGCCTGTATCTTTGTGATATTAAGTAAGCCATAATACCTAAACTGGTTATTATAAGGGGTAATTGGAAAGTCAGTAATAAACAAAGACCCTAAAATGGTGCACTCTGAGAAATATCCATGGACCTGTTTTCTCACAACCATTTAGTGGGAGCATTTGCTGTGTGACGGAGCTCCCTTTGTACTTATCTTGAACAGCAAAGAATTAAATAGTTGCTCTCCAAAAATCTGAGGTTTTAGGGTTTGTCCTAAATCTTCAAATTGTCATAGGCAACGGGAGTGGTGCAGCAATTCTGTTTTTCCATTGCATTGAATTCTAGCAACGTGCTAGTCACCGAATCACACGCACAGGCTGAGGCTAAATCAGTGATAATGAAGCAGAGCTCTTCTGGATTATAAATATTTTTTTAAAAGTAAAGAATTGCTGTTTGCAGAATTTAGCTGGGTGATCATTTAGAGATTGTAGCACCAGTATTCGGCAGCAGTCTTAGCCCAGTATCCTTACTTTTGAAAATGAAGTATTTATAACTTTCAGGCAGACTTCATTGTGATTGCAACATTTTTCTTCGCTTACTACTGAGGCACTTAGTGCACTTGCAGTATTGTCAGTGCAGAGAACATAGGGAGTCATGTCAGAGGTCAGATATTTGAGCCTGTTTTCCCACAGCAGCTCGGTGCGAGTGATCTTTTACTATGTTAAAAAAAAAATGGAAGAGGATTAAAGGGGATTAGAAAGAATATTACCCTCCAGAGTGTAGGCCCAAGGCAGTAAGGCAGAGAAACCTACTAGGCAGCAAATGGGCTTTGCTTGACCAGGGCACAACCTTTGTTACATTCCTTTAAGAAACTGAATGGGAAACATTAAATCCCCAAACTGGATTAGTAAATAATCTCATAGTTTGTGGCATCTGCTGAAATAAATTGGTGAGTGGGCTGCATTCTTACACTTTAGGCAGAGAGTCAGAGACAGCAAGAGTGATTAAAGGTAAGGATTAAGCAGTCAGTCATGATTGGAGGGAGGTGTTTCATAAACAAAGGCGAAGGCAGGATTGGAGAAAAATTCATTTTAGCTGTATTCACACCACTGATAGTGAACATCTAGGCGGGGGTATTGGGATCACGCTAGGAAATGAAAATGAAAAATCTGTCCAGGTTATGCTGAAACTATTGCGACTTGAGGTTTTTGATAAATGGAAGCTATAAAACTTGCTGGATTCAAATCAGCAAGGCAGTGATTCTTCACCATAATTTGACTTTATATATCACAATTTTAAACACTTATATTTGTTATCTTTGCCTCGTTGGTTTGTGTATTCAAGCTTGGGAGCAGAACTCACGTTCCAGAATGAGAGCTTATGTTTCTTCTGCTACGTCTGGAATAATGAGTTTTTCCCCACGTGTTTTATAGTAGAAGTCAGTGTTCCTTAAAGTGGCGCCCCTTGAGTAGGTATGAATGTCCAAATTGTTTGTTGGAGAGCATCTTCAAAACCTGGGCAAGCACCTGTGGCTCTACTTAACTACTAAGTGAGCATAAATTGTGTTACTGTGAAAATGATTTTTGCTGATAAAGGATAGGTGTACATATCAACCTTGGGCTGATCAGAGTCTCTCTCAATTTATGTAGGATGATTGATTAGTATGGCTATTGATTAGTTAGTAACACTGAAATGTTGGGTAAGGCATTTATTCTAGGGCAAAGAGTCTTGAAAATATAATGATGATATGCAATATCTCAAGTTCCTAAATGTTTGCAGTTACACACTTTGTTCTGCCCCAAGCTTTGCACATTTCAACCAATACAAGAAGCTTTTGTGCTTCTTGTGGAGTCTAGCTTTGAAACATTTTAGGGTCAAACTTTTTATTGTGATTTGGGTATGGCGTATGTAAAATATTCCCCTTTCTTTTCTTTCTCTCTCTCTCTCTCCTCTCTTTGTATTTTACTCTGTCAGTACTTACTAGAAATGAAGAGTTTAATTTTACCTCCTGAGCACATCCTCAAGAGAGGGGACAGTGAGGCAGTGGCGTATGCTTTCTTTCATCTCCAGCATTGGAAGCGAATAGAAGGTGCCCTTAATCTGTTGCAGTGTACGTGGGAAGGCAGTAAGTATTCTTTTCCAACTCTGTTAGTTAATCTCTCTAACTTTATTCACAGCATTCACAAGAACTCTCCTTTAATGAGATTGTCTGAGCCTCCTTAAGGCTTTGTTGTTCAGATTAGTTTCAAAGTGAACTCAGTCCTATTATATTTGGTTTATTGCTGGAAATACTTAATTCACTTATTTTGATGCTGCATTCTGAAGGCCAGGGGGATGCAGTCTTTACGGTATCCAGCCAAATGCATCAGCAAACCGCAATAACGTATTTAAAATATGTTGATTCATTTATTCAGTTGTATTTATTCATTCATTGTTGCATTTATTGAGCGCTTACTGTGTGCAGAGCACTGTTCTAAGCACTTGAGAAGTACCATCGGCAACATATAGAGATGGTCCCAACCCAACAACGGGCTCACAGTCTAGAAGGGGGACACAGACATCAAAGCATTGATATAAAGCATGTGGTAGGGAAAGAATAAGAAAACATAGTCTTTAGCTTTTGAAGAAGTTCACTAACTACTTAAATGTTTCTGTGCTTTAAGGAGTGAAACTAGACTGTTTCAACTCCTACTACCAATTTTCCCAGTTCTAACCGAGATGTTTCTTAGCAAAAAAAAGTACTTCATCAAACTAGGGCATCTACCTCTAAAGTGTAAACTCGTTGAGGGCTGGGAATGTATCTACCAACTCTGTTATATTGTTATAGTCTACTCTCCCAAGCACTTAGTACAGTGTTTGGCATACAGTAAGCACTCAATCAATATGATTAGTTGATTGACTTACCTCATAATAATAATAATTGTGGTATTTGGTAAGCGCTTACTGTGTGCTAAGCTCTGGGGTGACACAGGGTAAGCAGGTCGGACACAGTCCCTGTTCCGTGCGGGATTCACAAGCTAAGTAGGAGGGAGGAGAGGTATTGAATCCCCTTTGTACAGATGAGGAAACTGAGGCACAGAGAAGTTAAATGACTTGCCCAGGCTCACACAGTAGGCAAGTGGAGATGCCAGGATTAGACCCAGGTCTGATCCCCGGGTGGAAAGAGCATAGTAATTCTGGTACTTGTTATGCACTTATTATGTGTGAAGCGCTGTTCTAAGTGCCGGATTGGAAAAAGTTGTTAAGTAAGGTACTTGTTAAGTCCTTACTATGTGCCAAGCACTGTTCTAAGCACTGGAGCAGATCCAAATTAATCAGCTTGGGCACTGACCCTGTTTCACATTGGGCTCACACTCTTAATCCCCAGTTTTTGACAGAGGAGATAACTGAGGCCCAGAGAAGTGAAGCGACTTGTCCAAGGTCACACAGCAGACAAGTGGCATATCCAGGATTAGAACCTGGGTCCTTGTGTCTCCCAGGCCCACGCTCTATCCGCTAGGCCTCTCTGCCCCGTTCCGTGGGGCCTGGGAGTCAGAGGACCTGAATTCTAAATCTGGCTCTGCCACTTGTCTGCTGTGTGATGTTGGGCAAGTCACTTAACTTCTCTGTGCCTCAGTTACCTCATCTATAAACTGGGAATTAAGATTGTGAACCCCATGTGGGACAGGGACTGTGACCAATCTGATTAGCTTGTATCTACTCCAGTGCTTAATATAGTATCTGGCACATAGTAAGCCCTTAAATACCTATAGCTGGGAAAACTCTTTCCACGAGGCCATGCTACTTCTTATTCCGTATGTCCTGCCTTCAGTACATCTCTATCTGGATGTCCTGCCAGCACTTCAAACTAAATATGTTCCAAACAAAACTCCTTAACTTCCCACCCAAACCCTGTCCCTGCTGTGTCTTTCCTCTCACTGTATCACTGTAGACAACCTCTCACTTCCCTATCTCACAAGCCTGTAATCTGGTCATCATCTTTGACTCATCTCTCTCATTCAACTCAAATATTCAGTCTATCACCACATCCTTCCATTCTGCCTTCACAACACCGCTAAAATCTGTCCTTTCCTCTCCATCTAAACTGCTACTATGCTGATTCAAGCCCTTATAGTCCACATTGATTACTGCATCAGGCTCCTTCTTGCCTCCTGTCTCTCCCCCCCCGCAGCTCATACTTCACTCTGCTGCCCAGATCATTTTTCTAAAAAAAACCTTCAGCCTATATCTCCCCACTCCTCAAGAACCTTCAGTGGTTGTCCATCCACCTCTGCAACAGACTCCTTACCATTGACTTCAAAACACTGTCTGCTCATCCCCTCCTACCTGACCTTGCTGATTTCCTACTATATCCCAAACCGCACAGTTCCTTCTAGCACTAGCTTGCTCACCATGCCTTGATCTAACCTATCTCATTGCTGACCAGCTTTCCCAAGACCTCCCATTGACCTGGAACTCCCTCCCCCTTCATTTACGGCATATATCACACTTCTGGGAAGCCTTCCCCGATTAAGCCCTCTTTTCTCCCACTCCCTCTGACCCTTCTGTGTCATCTATGCACTTAGATCTATACCCTTTTAGCACTTGATATTCACCCCACCCTCATCCCCCCAGCATATAAGGTACTTATCCATAAGTTACTTATATTCATGTCCATCTCTTCCTCTAGACTGTAAACTCCTTATGGGCAGGGAATATATTACTGTACTCTTCCTAATGCTTAGTTGATTAGTTGAATGATGGATTCTGCATCTGGGCATTCTCACTTTGGAAGCTAAAGTCCCCTTTTTAATGAACAGAATTGGACTGGATGGAGAAAAAGAATGGTGTCATTTCCTTTTTTGTACTTCTCAAGTGCTTAGTACAGTGCATTGCATCCAGTGGACACTCAGCAAATGCTTTTACCATCACTAATACTTCAACATTCTCACTCATGTGCCTTAAAAATATGTCCCCGCATTGCTTAGAAATAACAGATTCCAGATACTCATCATCAGTGGTTTTTATTGAGCACTGTCTGTGTGAAGAGCATTGTACAAAGCGCTTGGGAGAGTACAACAGAGTTGGTAGATACTTTCCCTGCCCACAGTGAATATACAGTCTAGAGCTATTGAAAGACTGCGTATTGCATGGCACTGAACAATTATTTGACTAGGTTACTGGCATTACTCTCATTATGACCACATCCTCTGCCTCAGTTTCCTCATCTGAACATGAGAAAAATTTCATCTTGTCATGGGGAATGGTTGTACAAGACTGAGCATACAAAACACCAAATGCAAAACACTGTAATAAAGGTAGAGCTGTTCCCTTCAAGGTTCAGTGTGTTTAGAGAGGTTATTACTGAAGTATGTCCTACTCCTACTTACAGTATCAATCAGTTGTATTTATTGAGTGCTTATTGTGTACAGAGGACTGTACTAAATGCTTGGGAGAGTACAGTATAAGAGGGGTGGTAGACACTTTGCCCACAACAAGCCTACAGTTTAGAAGAGTTCAGGTGGCCATCTATTAACTCTAGGGTACTTAAGCTTTCAGCTCTCCGTCTGGTATAACTCTGTAGCATTAAATCCTCTCTAAACAAGGAACAGCAGTGTTTATTGTGAAATTTGCAGATCTTGTTTACTGATTATTTTTTGTTTGTGTGGGAAATGACATGCTCCTTTTGCTGAAGTGCAAGATAGTGAGTTATGTTTAGGTTTAAGAATGAGCATTTATTTTGCCTTTTTCTCAGCCTTTAGAATGATCCCATACCCATTAGAAAAGGGTCATCTATTCTACCCCTATCCCAGCTGCACAGAGACAGCTGACAGAGAGCTATTACCAAGTAAGTGAATGTTTCATTTTTTCCAAACTTACAAGTAACAGTGATATTATTTTCCACAAGTATGACCTTCCTTTGACCAAGGATCCTTAATTGAATCCCAGAGCTCTCTTGCACATGTCCAGGCCCATCTTGCGGACTTCCTGCAGTCTGGTGTCATGTCCTCATGGCAGCACTGAACAACCGTAAAGGAAGGGAAGTAGAAGAATATTATCATATCTCATTTTGGAATGATGAGGATATTTGGGTTCTAAGAATTCATCCCTTCTTCCTGGACATACAGATCCCAATACCCCTGCCTCTGTGGAAGCAATGTGGCCTAGTGGGGAAAGAGCCAGGCCTGAGAGTCAGAGGACCTGGGTTCTAATCCTGCCTCCGTTGCTTGCCTGCTGCATGACGTTGGGCAAAGTCTCTTTTAACTTCTCTGTGCCTCAGTGTCCTTTTCTTTAAAATGGGGGTTTCTTACCTGTTCTCCTTCCTGCTTAGATTGTGAGCCCAATGAGGGACAGGGACTATGACCAACCTGATTAACGTATACCTACCCCAGCCCTTAGAACAGTGCCTGACATATAGTCAGTGCTTAACAAATATTATTATTATTATTCTATGGAGGACACAGTCTTTAAATAATACAAAGCCCTAATGTCCAGGAATGCTGCATGTTTGTTTTTATTTTTTGTCTTAAGTCCTTGCTCAGCCTTCACTTCGACTTATTCGATTCTGGCATTTGCTTGTGAACCTCACAGTGTGGGTCAGACTGGAGCCATTTCCTTGCTTACCCAGATACTTAGTCGAGTCTTCTATAATGCCTTCTGATAAAATTTTCCCAGCAAGTCAGTGATGAAATCTGAAATTTGCTTCCTAGGGAATATTGTTTCGCTAGCCATACATTATCCCGAAGCATTATTCAGGCATCAGCTCCCTGTCAAGTGATTCTTAGGAATCGTGACAAGAAACGACTTAGGGCCTCAGATGCTCCGAGAATCTCACATTTTAGAATGGATCTTTTGGAAAATCCTGCAGTGTTAACAGGCCTCTCATCCCGGTTAATCTGATGTTAATTTCCTTCTGCTGAAAACTGGGCTCAAGAGCTGGCTTTTGAGGTGATGGAGTGGATATGCTGAAAATCATGGAGGAGATGTAGAAAATGTTTGCAGCTCCTGAAAATGACAACTTTTCCTCTATGTTTTGTTTATCGAACAACTGATTTCAGCGACAGTATTTTATAGCTGACCCTGCGACAGCACTGAATTACTCATCCTTCACTTATGCAGGATATTGCAGCAGGAATCCCTGGGATAGTGACTAACTCTGAGCATAATGAAATCCCAGCACATGCACTTGCTTCAGATTTTGACTATAAAACCATTTATCAATGAAGTGAGGCTAGCCCTTGGCCTGGGCATTTGTGGTGTTTTTTTTCCTCTTTCACTTTCCCACTTGAAAAAAAAAGTCATTGGAACATTTTAAAGAAATTTGTTAGTTTTGACCCTGACCACACCAACTCCCTGCAATAAAGTATCCAAGTCATTTGTTTCTCCCTCTTCTTTCCTACAGCATTCCATCATGTTTCTGTGTATCCAAAGAAGGAGCTTCCTTTTTTCATCCACTTCACAGCAGGACTGTGCTCCTTTACAGCAATGCTTGCCCTTCTAACACACCAGTTTCCTGAACTCATGGGCATTTTGGCTAAAGCTGTAAGTATGGTGTCAAGGACTTGCTTGGAGTATTTGTGAGGCGTTCAGGAAACTGTCTCTGACCTGTCTATGCAAACAGATTGAGATGTGGAAAATGTGCATTTAGAGTAAATGATGTGTAATGTATTGTAAAGCTGCTGCCACAGAGCTGTCAAACTTAAGTCTTTGGTGGTTTGAACTCCAGTTCTGTCACTTAAAAAAAAAAAGTTAAAGTATGCAATGGTGTAACATTATAAAGTTGTTCCCTGAAGATCGCTCTTGGTAGTAACACAGGGCTCATTACTAAGAGCACTCCAACTTTTCTTGGCTTGCTTACCATTATTGTATGTTTTATTTGGCATTTTTTTAAAGTTCCATATTTTATGAACAAGGCTTCTGGTTTTCCATTTAAACTGAATTATTCGTTATAAAATCTGCTGAATGTAAGCTGACTTGTTGGTTTGAAAAGATGCCACCTAGAGCAGCGTCCTTTCGATCTCTGGGCCTTCCGATTAATGCACTTTTAACGCTACATTTTTCCATTTTCACATAGGAGAGGCTATAAGGGTGGTAGGCAACTAGCGGTGATGTAATGGGGTGGGGACACACGTAGAAAAAGCTGACACACAACTTTAAATAGCCAAAGTGAGCTCTGACCTTATTGATTCCATCGAGAGAGATAATAGAAACTAGAGTCTGTTATTAAAACTGGGGTTTTTTTTGGTTTGGGTTTGGAGTTTTTTTTGGCTCCTTTCCGTAACTGATTTTCCTTGCTTCTCGTGCCTTTGGACCCATTTATTTGACACCTTATCCGGGGCTTTAAAGATGAGTTAGCTCTCCGCAGGTTGGCACCAGTGGTAACAGCACTCACTGGTCTCCCCTTCTCCCTCGGGGCCACCTGCAGAATGTGTTAAGTTGCCACTGGCTCCAAGCCGAAGAACCCGAGTTTGCAATTGATCCCGAGGCAGGCTGCGAGAAGAGTTTTATGCTCTTCTTGGGGGATAGTAGATATTTGGGTTGGGAATGAGCTTTCTGAGTTCAGTGTGACCGGGGAATATACGGCTCACGCTATAACCCTCCTCCCTGAGACAAGGCCAAGTAGCTGGAGGTGCGGGGGAAGGGTGCCCTGCAGCATTCTGAAATAACCCCTGCTGCCCAGGGTGAATAAGGGATCTGATGAGAATTCTAGTTAAATTGGCAACTGGAAGGAAAATTGCAGCTGGGACAAGAAGTGGGAATAACAGATAGTGAGGGTTCATAGGGCTTTGAGGATGGAGCAGGGGGGCTACAGAAGAACCTGTAAAAAGGCCTAAACTGTGAGCCCACTGTTGGGTAGGGACTGTCTCTCTATGTTGCCAACTTGTACTTCCCAAGCGCTTAGTACAGTGCTCTGCACACAGTAAGCGCTCAATAAATACAGTTGATTGATAAACCTAGAAAACCCCTCAGCCCCATTCTGGGGAGGGGGCAGCTGTAACCCCAATTCTTGTCCCTATCTGTGCCAATAGTAACTTTTTACGAAACTTTTGTAGGTTCTGAAAGCACCCAAGCCAGGTGGCACTTTTAATTCAGGTTACTGGAAAATACGTAGACCTTTTTAAACCACTAACTTCTGATTTTTTAATATTTGAACAGTAATCGATTAGCCCTTCACAGATTTTTTTTTGCATGTAGTTTTTTTTTTTAGAAATTATATCCTGCCTAGCTGGGCTCTTACGTCCTATGTTTTATTACAAAGAGCTGTCAACAGTTTAACATCTGCAATAGCTGGAAATACCTGCACACTGACCCTTGTTTGCCTTAGTTCAGGGGGTGCTATTTACAAGCTGTTGGCAAAACGCTGAGGTAGTTGGATTTCCAGTACATTCAGATATTTGCCTGAAGTTGTCACAACAGAAACTAGATACAAATCTTGGAAATGAACTCACAGAAAGGCAGCCCTCTTGTGAAAAGCATTTTAAGAAGTTGCGCTTGGTGAATTGTTGATGTTTTATATGCTGGTACCATGCATGCACATTCAAACTGAACCTTTTTCAAGGTGTTATTTGTTACTACATAATTTTTTTTCCCCTTCTAAGAAGTAGAGTTTTGGAGATTGCTGATCTTTCAATTATCCTGAGAAAAATGGAATTTGTGAAATTTAGGAATGGGATTGTGAACTAAAAGGAGGATGAAAACCTTCAAATTAATAATTATGATGATGATGATGGCATTTGTTTAGCACTTACTCTGTGCAGAGCACTGTTCTAAGCGCTGGGAAGGCTACAAGGTGATCAGGTTGTCCCACAGAGGGGCTCACAGTCTTAATCCCCATTTTCCAGATGAGGTAACTGAGGCCCAGAGAAGTGAAGTCACTTGCCCAAAGTCACACAGCTGACAATTGGTGGAGCCGGGATTCGAACCCATGACCTCTGACTCCAAAGCCCGGGCTCTTTCCACTGAACCACGCTGCTTCTCAGCATTATTATTAATTATAATTATAATAATTATGGAATTTAAGTGCTTACCGTGTTCCAGGGACTGTACTAAGCGCTGGATTCTTATAATGCTTTGTAAAATGTGATAAGTTTTTCACAAAGTTGCAAGTTCCCCTTTGCAAAGTGGCAAACCCAGGACTTAGAAGAAAACAGGAATAGTAGTATAAGCTCCACAATGATGATATGCTGATGTTACAGCTAGCAGACAGAAATTCTGGAAACGTGGGGACTGAATTAAGCCCATAGGTGATTTACTCATCCCCGCCAAGCCTCTTGTATCTAAACTTAGTTTTCAAACCAGAAGCTGGCAGACCAGTTGGACTTCAGTGGGATTCCAGGTATCTGAAAGGGATTGTCTCTCTTTTGAAGACCCTCTCCTGAAGACATGCTCCTTAAAAAAATAGCCCTCCTCACTTATCAGAGGCACAGGTTTGTTTGCTTTTGCTGGCTAGCTCATTGGAAATCTCCCTGGCCCTACCACCTATTTCCCATGTAAACTACTGAAATTGTTTTATTCTTCCCCCGCCCACCCTCTTTTAAGACTGTATTCCCATCCCTGTCCTCTCTCCTCCCCTGATCTTCCTCTCAGCACCTCTTGCTGGGCTGAATCCCACCCTGGAACCTTAAAGCCACCCAGCCCTTATTATTACTATTATTATTATCACCATCATCATAATCATCATCATAAAGAAGTTGTCCTGCCTTCCTCATCCCAGTACCTTTCCCTATCCCTTTCTTGCTGGTTTAATTCTGGTCTTGCCTCCAGCTTCCACTGAGCTGTGGGGCAACAGGAAAGGGACCGAGTTGGGGAAATGGGGGAGTGGAAGGGGCTGGGAAACAGATGAAAAGAACAGGGGCAGCTAATGCCCCCACCCCATTCTTGGAGCCGTGAGGTTTAAAGAGCTTGGGCAAACAAGAGCTGGAATTGAATCGGCACGAACAGAAACAGGGGACAAGTTTAAAATAAAAACACATAGGGTTGGGGTACCAGGGCAGGGGTCCAGTGAAATGGAGAGGCATTAAGGGAGATGTCAAAAGCTCCAGAAATAGGAACCCAAGTTTAAAGGATGGCAGGGATAATGGATATGGAGAGTAGGTAGAGGACGAAGTATGTAGAGGGGAAAAAAAGTGTTCAAATGACTTATTGTGGCAATAAATGGCATCCCAGGAAGATTTCCAGTTTGTTTGTCAGTGACATATAACAAATATGTCCCATTGACATGATACCCCTTTCTCCTTTTTCTAGCCCCCTTTCCCTTTAGTTCTTGCAAGTTGTCATAATTTGAAGCATGTTTCCTTTAGGAGGATTTGAGGGGACTCTTTTTTTTTTTAAAAAAAAAAACAAGCTGTTTCTACACAAAGCAAATCTTGTAGATTGAAAATAGTTCATGTAATTCTCCTAGGCCTAAATAGAACTTAGAGTTCTTGTCTTCATAGCCACTTCAAAGGGAGGATTTAGTGCTGGTACTTTGTTATGGTAATCCAGCACACTCTGGTTGAAAAGCAGCAAGGCGGGGTCAGGCAGACTGGGTGCTTCGGGTGTGGAGCTGAACCCTCAATGACCAGGGGTATCACCCAGTTGGAGGCTGCTGCCTCATCCCATCTCCAGCATGTCTATCCCTGGAGACTGACCTGAGGCTCTGGAGAGTGGAAGTGAGCAGAAAAAACAGAAATGTTCTCTACCAGTCAGACAAACATGCTGAGATCCCTGTTTATGGAAGGTGTTTGGAGGCACATGGCCCCAAAGTGGTCATCTCATCTGCTCTGCACAATCCCTTTTACAGTCGATTGGCACATAGTGTTGGGGTTGCTTCATGCAGACTTGAGCTAAAAATTAATTTTTCGACCAAAGGTTTTCTTCCCCAAAGTATGTCAGAAGGAGCAAGCTCTGTATCTCCACAGCCCCGACACTCTGAGGAGAAGACACTGCTGTGTCACATGATGGTGACACAACTGGTGATGTGAGAGAGCCAGGCTCCTTGCCTGTTCATCTGGTATATAATAATCCCAGAGCCATTTCTGAATCGACCCAACTTCTTTGTAGTGCAACCCAGGAAGCTTGGGCACATCTTCATGTCAAGTAGGACCCTGAGAGCTAGAAGAACCCACTTCTAGACTGTGATCTCGCTGTTGGGTAGGGACTGTCTCTATATGTTGCCAACGTGTACTTCCCAAACTCTTAGTACAGTGCTCTGCACACAGTAAGTGCTCAATAAATATGATTGAGTGAATGAATGAATGAACCCCCTGGCCCCACCAAAATGCTGCAACTTGTTTAGCCCCAAATAAACTCTCCTAATGTTTGTTTGACCGGGATTAAAGCTGTGTTGATCTGGGAATGAGCCGGGTTTCCACATAGTTCTGTTAATCTTTATATGGGAAAATGTAGTTGAACATGCCAGTGATGAATTTCCAAGCAACTCATAATTGGCTGGCTGCAGCGTAACCAGGGCCTAACTATTTGCTTGATTAATTCTTTAAAGACAGCATTAGCAAAGTTGTATGATTTCCAAAGAGATAGGCCAAAGGGTCTTTAACAAAGGAACTCTCTGTAAAATTTCTCTTCTGGGCTCCTTCAACCCCCACCCACCTCCGACCCCCAAAATAATGCTTTTCCCTCAAAATCACATGGGCTTTTGAATAATGAGCAGATCCAAATGTAGGGACCGCCTGCCTGAATATGAAGGAAACAATTTAAAAATCTGTCTATCACCTCCTTATTTTCCCTGGCAGATATGGCCTTTTCAGTCAGTCAGCCACCTTTATTGAGCACTTACTGTTTGCAGAACACTCTACTAAGTGCCTGGGAGAGTAAGGTATCACAGAACTGGGCCTTTTATCCCAGGTTATCTGACAAAGCAAGCAAGTTTTGTGGAAGCAACTCTACCTCTCCAACAGAATCCTGAAGATCATCAGCAAAAGAAGCAGCAGATGTCACCATTATGTGAGAGTGCTTACTAGTCTGTTTTTTAATGCAATATTTGGTCCTTCTCTGACAACTTACTGATCAGAGAAGAGTCACTTTGTTTTCCTTTTTCTAACTCCAAAACTGACTGGCTGTGACTAATGTGCATCTCCTTGGCAAATAGCAAGCACCACATTCTGTCTTTAAACTAGTAATCAGAGCGGCAGCACTTAACTTTGTCTGGTATTTATGTTTAGGAAATTAGGCACATCCTCTGTATCTCTAAAGGACTCTTGCAGTTTGAACAATGTACATCATTACAAAAATAAGCTGAGTCAACCACTGCACCCAAGAAACCTTGTTCTGTAACTATGGTGTTTGTTCTGTGCTGCATCAGAGATGTGTTTGTGGAAGTATCCAAAGAATAAAATAAGCCTTTGAGGGGGCAGACCAACAGTTTCAGCCGTGTGAGTTTTCAGCCTTTTGAGGTCCCTGGTGACATCTGAGGTGTCCTCTCTTAATCTGACTGTTGATTCTGTTGATGCCGTCTTCACTTTTTTCGTATCTGAACACTTGAAGTATTAAAGCAGGATGGTAACTGTAAAAGAGGCAACTCTGGATTTCCTCTTCCTCTGTCCCTTTACCCTTTGCTGATTCCCCCATATTACCATATCTTGGAGATTTAGTCCCACAGGAAGAATATGGCTTGGAACCTCGAAGAAACTATTGTTAAGTCAGCTCCCTGGATTCCTTAAACTAGCATGGAGCAAGATTGAGACTTCTCTCCCATAAATCAGCTCACTTTAGAAGTTCACTTTGGGCATCCTTTTTCCTCCGGTGTATGTAGCTTCATCTTCATCATCTACTGCAGCTGAGTATTAACAAGTGTGTGTGTGTGTGTGTGTGTGTGTGTGTGTGTGTGTGTAGCAGCTTAAATCAATACACTTCATTTAGTTCTTAATAGGTTTAGTTGTCTTTTTCTCCTCAGAATAGGCACCTTGGTGTCAAATTTCAAGTCTTCCTTATACTAACTGCTGTGGTATGGCCTAGTGGCAGACAGACTGCCAAGTTTTTTCTGGAAAGATTGTGCTTTCAAAAGTGTTAATTATATCGATTTAGAGTGGAAGCCTCATGTGAGACAAGGGCTGTGTTCAATGTGATTATCTTGATTCTATCCCAGTGCTTAGTTCAGGACCTAGCACATAGCGCTTAGCGAGTGCCATAAATCAAAAATTGTTCATTCCAAACCCTTTACACTGCCAACTGTAGAATTCATATTAAGTAACCTGAAGCATTTTGTTTTAGGAAAAAAAAGCATCTTTTTATTCACAAAATCAGAAAAGCCCTAGATCATAAATGGAAAAAGTATTGGAGTAGGTGGGAATAGAGAAAAAGCATGGCAATTAGAGAGACTAATTAGCAAAAGCCTAAACAGCACCAGACACTGCAGACAGTACACATGGCAGCATAGCAGAGGCCAGTCTTTGTGTGTGCGCAGAGTAGTTGTTGGTCCCACCTAGGCCTTTTCAGCCAAGCACATGCCCATAGGTAAATGTCATCATTGGCCGCAACTTTTTCAAGCACAAAAGATAAATATATGTAATTACTCGGATGAAGTAGAATATCCGGTAGGAATTTCAAGGCCTTAGTTAATACCGAGTTTTGTCCTTAAAGCAGAATTTCTAATGGTTAATTCAAACAGTCCTCTGGACTTGAAAAGTAATACTAAAGTGGATTTTGAAAGCATCTACAAGTGCAGAGCATTTCCACAAATATCGGCTGGGTCTTCTCAGGCTAAGTGGAGTTTTGGAAAGGAGTTTTCCCAGAAAAATTCCATTATTGGGCTGAATCTGAGTGGAGAAAATCTCACGTTAGAGGGACCTACACCATCTAGGCAGGATCAATGGTTTAGAGCCACGTACTGTTATCATCATCATCATCAATCGTATTTATTGAGCACTTAGTATGTGCAGAGCACTGTACTAAGCGCTTGGGAAGTACTAATTGGCAACATATAGAGACAGTCCCTACCCAACATTGGGCCCACAGTCTAAAAGGGGGAGACAGACAACAAAACCAAACATACTAACAAAATAAAATAAATAGCGTAGATATGTACAAGTAAAATAAATAGAGTAATAAATATGCACAAACATATATACATACATACAGGTGCCGTGGGGAAGGGAAGGAGGCAAGATGGGGGGATGGAGAGGGGGACGAGGGGGAGAAGAAGGAAGGGGCTCAGTCTGGGAAGGCCAGACTAGGAAAACTTGAAAATTGGGAAAATGTGACTGGGAAAACCATTAAACCTGCCCTAGGGCATTTGCCTAATTGACGGAGGCAACATGGGACACTTCCACCTCCAGCCTCCCTTCTAGCTTGCTGCTACCCTGAGAGGCTTCAGAGCAATTGAGAAAGTTGGCAATGGAGGAAGTCATGTTGTATGGAACTGCCAGCATTCCCAGGGAGCAACTGCAAATCAGAGGTTGTACAGATGGGGAGTATCTTCTGGGAGGCTGCACTCTCACTCATATGCCTGGGTAGACCATGGGTCTGAGAGAAGGACCTGGGTTCTACTTGTCTGCCAAGTGACCTTGGGCAAGTCACTTAACTTTGCTGTGCCTGTTACCTTACCTGTAAAATGGGGGTTAAGATTGTGAGCCCCATGCGGGAATGGGACTGTGTTCAACCTGATTTGCTTGTGTCTACCCCAGTGCTTAGTACATACTAAGCACTTAACAAATACCACAATTATTATCATTACAGTCATTATTAATCCCCACTTAATAAATAAACTGAGCCCCAGAGTAGTCAAATCACTTGCCCAAGGTCACACAGCAGACAGGTGGCAGAGCTGGGATTAGAACCCAGGTCCTCTGACCCTCGGGCCTTTGCCTCACCTGTTATGGAAAGAAGCCCAGTCATTGCCCTTTTTTATGGTACTTGTTAAGCACTTACTATGTGCTAAGCACTGTACTAAGCACTAGGGTAGATACAAGCTAATCAAGTTGGATCAGGCCATGTCCCAAATGCAGCTCACAGTCTTAATCCCTATTTTGCAGATGAGGTAACTGAGGTCCAGAGAGTCTAAGTGATGTGTCCAATATCATGCATCAATCAATCAATCGTATTTATTGAGCGCTTACTGTGTGCAGAGCACTGTACTAAGCACTTGGGAAGTACAAGTTGGCAACATATAGAGACAGTCCCTACCCAACAGTGGGCTCACAGCAGACAAGTGGTGGAGCCAGGATTAGAACCCAGGTCCTTCTGACTCCTGGGCCTGTGCTCTATCCCCTAGACCACACTGCTTCTCTTTCCTGATTGAAAGCTGCTGGCAGTTTTGCACTGTTTGCCTAATTCCATTGCCGGTTTTCCAGTACTCTGGGGGCTGCCCTCAGGCTCTTTAAAGTGGAGTAAGATGGACAGACAAGGCTAATTGGGGGAAAGCCGAAAACTATCTTTGTTAATCAGGCAGATATGCTTGGCAGTCCGGCAAGCAGTACTGATGATTTGGTTGCTCCAGAAGAGTTGATTCTGTCCATGTAGTGTAACTTACACACATTTTAGTTTTCCCGTGCTGAATTATGACTAAAAGAACTAGCATCAAATCACCCAAACAATTTTTAGCGCTAGTTGGATGCACAGAGATTCCAGAAATATTTCTTCAACAGGTTTGGCCTGAGCAGACTTGGTTAATCTCATTTATCCTCACAAAATTCCAGGAAACTAAGGTTGGGTCAGTGTTATTCCTCCCATTTTATAGCTAGAGATACTGAGGTGCCATAAGGGGAGAACTTTACCTCAGGCCAAACTATGAGGCATTAGCAGAACCAAGACTAAGCCCCAGAACTCTTGATTCCTAGTTTAAGGTAGGGCATTAGCCTAATCATTCAGTCGTATTTATTAAGTGCTTACTGTGTACAGAGCAGTGTACTAAGCTCTTAGAAGAGTACAATATAACAATAAACAGACACATTCCCTGCCCACAACGAGCTTACCATCTAGGTACTTCCCAAACGCTTAGTCCAGTGCTCTGCAAACAGTAAGCGCTCAATAAATACGATTGAATGAATAGGAATGGTGGCATACATATGCGTTTCTATTTTGGCAACTTTAATTCAATATAAACTAGTATTTTGAAACCATTTCACACTTGAACTGGAAAATAGAAAATACATATTTTTATTACCCTGGTTAACTACCAGCTCAGTTGTACTCTTCCAGTGCTTAGTATAATGCCCTGCACACATAACTGCTCAGTAAATACCATTGATTGATTGAGTGCTCCGACATGATGTTCAGTCCAAGGATGTATTTTGTGTGTTCTTAACTGGAGCAGAGTTTGGGTGAAGGTGCTGATGTGCTAGTAGTCCCAACTGTAGCAGGTGCACAGTGTCATCTTCAAATTTAAATCCAAAATATCCCACATGCGCAATCCTTATACTACCTTCATTCGTTCCCAAAATCAATTGTTACAAGTCATGAGCTAATCATAAAGAATTCCCCTCTCCAGAAGCCCAGTGCATTTTAAAGCAGCCTTGAATATTTTTACTGGCAACATTTACCAGGTTCTAGTCATGATACATTTGCTGCTTCGAATATCAGTAGCCCAAAGCCACCAAGAATTAGAGCTTGTATGGGAGGAGAAGGGAGGAGACTTGCCATTTGGATTAAAATGCTCACTTGTGACGCCTGATTTGTGCTGGGGCATGGGGATGGGCTAAGGTATCTGACTGCTGATGATCAGATACACTCATTCATTCAATCACATTTATTCATTCAGTCATATATTGAGTGCTTACTGTGTGCAAAGCATTGTACTAAGCACTTGGGAGAGTACACTATCACAATAAACAGACACATTCCCTAGTCATAATAGTTTGACACCCCATTTTGAAATATTCAGGAGAGTAGGCTCAAGTCCTGTGGGTATCAGGAGGGGCGGGTGACTGTCGATTGTACAAATGATTACAGAGGCTTTGAGGTAGGGGTTGACTGCTGAGGCTCTTGGGTTTCCAAGGGCCTTAGCTTAAGAAGGCTCTTCACACCATTTAAGCATTTACCTGCTCTAGAGAACTGCCCCCATCTGCAGAGGAGAGTTGTTTTTCTTTCCTGTCGTCCAGGCATTCACACACCCACCCCTTCCTCACCCCTCTCCAGTTTGCTCTCTCTCTCTCTCTCTCTGTCCCTCTCTCTCTTTCTTTCTCTGTCTCTACACACATACACACACACTCTTAGAGATCCTAATCCTTTGAAACGCAATTGCTTAAAATTAATAGCTAGGATGGAGAAACGTGTACCTACTGGTTTCCTGATGGTTTAAACGAAGGTTTCATAGTGACCCTAATTGACCTTCTCAAGTGGTTGAAATTCCTTTAAAAAAGAATAAAACGCACATCTTCTATTTCAACCTCAATCTTGCCTCTATGGAAGTTGAGAGAAAGCTTGTGAAAAAGAGAAGGGGAACATTTAACTAAAGTAAACCTGCAGCTGTGGTTACTCCATTAAAGATGTCTGAGGTGAAGAGCTCTGATTGAAACTGATCTACAAATGATATGCATGAGAATATCCTTAGATGTGGCTACTTTTAAGTGACCAGCATATGAATTTCAGGGCTTGGAAAGGCCCTTAAGTGGCATATTTTAATTTTTTTTTGTTTTTGTAATTATGACATTAACTTTATCACCGAAATGCTGTGTAAGTGTGCTCTCTCATGGAGGAGCACCAGGAAATTTGGGGAAATGCACAGACTTTATTTGTGTCCTCAGTTGTGTTTTTTTCCTAAGAGCCATGGAGATGGCAGATGGAAGATGGCAGATGGACAGCAGGAAAACCTTGACTCTCCAGGGTGTGACCCTAAAGCCAAGAATACAGTCAGGGAAGGGTTAGATTTTAATGGTGTTCCCTCTGACCTCGGTCAGAGCTGCCTCCTCTGAAGCAGAAAGCTAAACTGCCTGTTGGTCTGCGTTAACACTAAGAGCCCCTTAGGGCAGCCCCATCCCAGGTAGCCAGTCTCATTTGCGTCCTCACAAGAAATTCAGGAACCAAGATGATCCGGGGCCTCAGGTGGTGCCAGAAATGGAGAAAGCTGACTCTGGGCAAAGAGTTCAGACCACATTGCTTGCATGGGTCACCCTCTGATCTCTAACAGTAGCCAGAGGATTGCATTAAGGAGGATAGAATGGGATTTAAAACTTTTGATGAAGATCAAAGCGCAGGGACAGGTGTCTTCCCACTGAGCTACCCCTGTGTAACATCAGTGTGACACGCGGTGAAAGAGACAGCCTTTGGCGAAAGATAATGTGGCCATGAGCTCCTAATAGATCAGATAGGCCTCATTATGAACCCACCAGTCCCATCCTCCCTCTAATGCACTGGGTCCCTTTTCCCCTTCTAAAGCCAGGACTTAAAGGTTGGTTCCCAGGCAGTAGCGGCTACACAATTAAGTTTTAATCAGCGTGTATTGTTCGGCTCTATCTAGACTAGAACCGTGGTTGTTCTTGGCAGGCAAATGTATGGCTATTTTTTCCCCCCACACACAATGAGATGGAAAAATGTCCTCCCACTGGGTTGTGGATGAAGGGGTTTCACTAATCTTACATTGAATTTGGCCTCGGTGCTGGGGCCTCAAAGTCAGAACTGCCCTTAGATGTAGTTTAGCTGGATTTTGATTCACTTGACTCTGATCCCTTTGGATTTTCATCCCTTGTGGGGAAACCCAGGGATTCTCATGCAGCTAAACCTTGCCTGTGTAGGCTAGTCTCATTAATTTGGCTCTGATGTATTTTAGCTATTGTTACATCCTCTTTTAAAAAACTCTCATGGCATAAGCAGTTCAGAGAGCCCTACTGAAGGAGCTGAAAAAGATTCTTCAGTTTCCTCTATTTGAAATGCTGCAGGTGGTGATCATGGAGAAAGTTCTCCAGTGAACAGTACCAAGGAGAAATATATACATTCTCTGTCAGAGCTTTATTATTATCATTATTACTATAATAATAATAATAGTGGTATTTAGTGTTTACCATGTGCCAAGCACTGGGGTAATAATAATTGTGGAATTTGTTAAGCACTTACTATGTGCCAAATACTGTTCTAAGCACTGGGGTAGCTACAAGGTAACCGGATTGGACACAGTCCAGTTCCCTCATGGTGCTCAAAATCTTGATCCCCATTTTACAGATGGAGTAACTGGGGAACAGAGAAATGAAGTGACTTGCCCAAGGTCACACAGCAGACAAGTGGAGGAGCCGGGATTGGAACGCACAACCTCTTTCTCCCCGGCCCACGCTGTTTCCATACAGGCTGACTTTAAATTGTTTTCCAACTAGCAATTTTAAGAGCAAGACCTTGGCTCCTAGGTCAGAACACTTTAACACACGTTATTTGCTTCAGGCTGGCCAGCTCCATATCCTTTTGTCATGATGCACTGGGCTGCGAAATTCCCAGAGATGTGTCCCAGACAAGCTGCAGATGACACAACAGTATTGGATTGATTGTTCAACCTCATCTGAGTGGGTAATTTTCCTCACCAGTGAGTAATTTTTAGATGAATTGATAGGCCGTCTCCTTTGAAATAGCATGCAATAAAGCAAAGTAGCCCAACAAGTAAACAAAACGTGTTGGAGGACACTTCTTGGATTTCAGTCAAAATTCAGTTGTTGGGGGTTGTCCTCAAATAATTGCACTGTTTTTTTTTTCTGAGGAGTCAGACCACTCCTTTCTTGTCTGTTCGGTGAATATGGGGAGTTTCATTTTTAATTGGCTGCAAAATTCTGATTAGTTCGTAAGTTTGTTTGAGTTTACCCCTGCCCCAGAAATAACTTGCTTCAGATTTACACATTCCTTCCCTGGGTCAAAAACTTCTCACAGCCCAAAATAGACATCTTTCTGCTTCGTAGTGCTTGATTAATAGTGACCGTGGGTAAATAAGATATGGTTTCGTTTCTTTCCTTTTAGGAAAATGAAAAGGCAGGCACCCTAGAATTGGAAATAATGAGGTTGGGACATATATCAAAATTCCAGAATTAAGGGTAAACTTTTTCTTTCTTAATTTGCTTGCTGACATGGAGATGGGGCACATGGCGTATGAGAGAAAGAGCCACTTGGAACTTCCTGGAGAGCTAGTTAATGTTACAGCTGCATCCTGAGCTCCCTGACCCAGGGGCAGGTACAGTGCCGAAATTGCTTCTGGAAGTGGCACGCTGCCATTGAGTCATGGAATCCCAAAGCTGCAGAGAACCTCTCGTTCACCTGGCCCAGCCTCCTGCCTCAAGGCAACGGATGCCTCCATCATCTGGGACAGTTGATTATTTATTCTCTGTTGAAAGATCTCCAGGGAGCTATTCCTTTGGAAACCTGTTCCATCAATAATCCCACTGTCAAGATGCTCTTCCTAATAGTCAATTCAGTGCATGACAAAATATGAAAATCACAGGAGGAAGACACAATAGTTATTTTTTTTAAGACCCTGTTAGTAGGAAGGTGAGGGGTGACCCCCTTCCAGCAGCTTCCCTTCTTTCTATTCAGACTCTAACAGGCCCCAGCCTCCACCGTGCCTTGTATTGTGTAGTTGGAGCGTGGCATAGTTGGGGGGAAGAACTGAAGCCTCAGGGTCTGACTGGCTCCAAGCTCAAGTGACTTAGGTTGGGCACGTCTGTCCTCTTCCCTCTTTCCATTGTGGCAAGCAGCGTAGCTGTAATTCCTCTCAATAGCCAACATAGCTCTCTTTTTCAACTTGTACTTCCCAAGCGCTTAGTACAGTGCTCTGCACACAGTAAGCGCTCAATAAATACGACTGATTGATTGATTGATTCTCAGGGGGAGAGGGAAGGAAAGGAGGGGAAGAGTCTGAGGTGAAATAGTAGTTGCCGGGAATTCATTTTTAAGTCCTGGATGAAAGGCCCTGGAATTCTTTCTTCCCTGGTTAACTATTTCTGCAGTTTGAGCCCGCTCCCTCTTTTTCCTTTCTCTGAGAGCATGGAGAATGGTTAGCCTCCTCATAAAAATCCTTTCATATGAAGACAGTTGCTTACCTTTATGGCCCATCCCACTTCTCCAATCCCCCAGCTAGATTTAAGATAAATTTCTGCCTTCTTTGATTGGACCACACCCTTGCAGAAGGAATGCCAAGATTTTTTAAAATTTTATTCTGACCAGCCACTGCCCCAATTCTTCAAAGAGAACATAAAGGCAGTTCCAGAGGCCCTTCTGAGAACACCACTGAGAAGTCGGCGGTAATGACTCCTTTTCACAAGGAGGGGCCAGAACTGCCTCTTTTAAGGGAAAAAGTCTTTCATACAAGAAGGTGAATTTGATCTTGTTTTTTGTCTTCCCTAAATGAGTTGGAACTTAGGTTACAGGAATAAGTCCATAACTATTTGGGGCCATGTTGCAGGATCTGTGAGCCCCATGTGGGACATGGACTGTGTCCAACCTGATTATCTTGTGTCTACCCCAGTACGTAGAACAGTGCCAGGCACATAGCGCTTAACAAATACCATTAAAAAAGAAGAAAGTGATCTAGATTTCAGTGCCGTAATTCTGACTGGATGCATGATACTTCTTTCAGAGGATTCATAGCTCTCTACAAAGAAAAAAAATTATAAAAAGTAGTCTAAAGAATACCCTTGCTTCTGATTGGTTAAGCGACCCCTTTGCTGCTGTATGGTAATTATAACTGTGATATTTGTTAGGCGTTTACTCTATGCCAGGCACAGTACTAAGACCTGGGGTGGATACAAGCAGATTGGGTTGGACACAGTCCCTGTCCCACATGGGGCTCACAGTCTCAATCCTCATTTTACAGGTGAAGTAACTGAGGCACAGAGAAGCTAAATGACTTGCCCAAGGTCACACAGCAGACAAGTAGGTTAGAACCCATGTCCTTCTGACACCCAGGCCTGTTCTGTATCCACTTCACCATGCTGCTTGTCTATACCTTGGTAATAATAATAACAATAATAATAATAATAATATCTTGTGTTTGTAAAGTGCTTTTATTTTCCAAAGCACTTTTCACATCAGTTACCTCATTTCATCCTCCCAGCATACCTGTGAGGTAGGGAGAGGCAGGTAGTCTTGTCCCTATTTTAGAGATGAGGAACCAGAGGCCCAGAAAGGCCCAAGGTCATACAGACTAGTAGCAGAATTGGAACCAGAACCCTGGATGCCTGAGTAGCAGCAGTCTCGTGCTCTCATCGCTACACTGCCTTCCGATATATGATGTTCTTGGCCCAATTCTAAAATTGGAAGAATATCACTTCTGCCCAGGATGGCGAGGGGAGATTGTCAGGCTTAATGTTACCTCCTCTGATGGTAAGGATGCTTTCGAGATCTTTGTTTAAAAAAAAACTGCTGCTGTTTTTTTCAGTGCTTTTATCACATCTGCAACAGAACACCAAGCGTGATCCAGATCAAGCAGGTCAATGAATTGAGCCGACTGCAGGTAGGGAGGGTCAAAGGAGTGTCTGAAAGTCAATGTCTCATGGCAGTGGGTGACTCTGAGATGGGGTGGCAGCCTGCCATATAGCTGCCAAGAATGGGAGCCTTTCCAGTCAATCAGTGGAATTTATTGAGTGCTAACTGTGTTCAGTAAGTACTTAGGAGAATACAATACAAAGAAGTAGGCATAGAAGATCCCTGCCCACAAGGAGCTTACCAACCAGAGGAGGAGCTTAGAGACTTCAGGAAGATGGGGATAGCAAGAAGCAGAATCAAACGTAGTGATGAGCACTGCCAGCAATCCTTGCAGCAAGGCCATAAAAGACTGTTTTTTATGTTTGCCCAGTATTGGTGGCTCATTTGCCTTTTCAATCACATTCGCATTGTGCCGTCTTTGAAAAGTAACGTGTGTGTGTATACATGTACATATTTTCTAGTTAGTCTTTTCTTTTACTCTTTAAGCCCTGAAGTTCTGTAGCAGAAAATATAGGGTATACCATATCAATTGGCACTTGGCATGAGTAGACCCAACAGACTAGCGTGCTGGGCATTCTTCGGCATCCTTGTGTTCTTAGGGACCCCACGCAGGACAAGGGGGTGAAAGATGTCGAGCTGCACCACTTATATTTGGTCTCTTTTCATGAGCTTTTATCCTTTTAATGGCATGTAGAGTAACCATAGCCTTCTGTTTGGCCTCAGGCACTATATAGAATTTTTGAAGAAATAGTTTTGTTGAGGAATGATATGGGTTTTTTTTTGGGGGGGGGGGGGGGGGGGGGCGGGAGGGAGACGGGAGTTACGGAACCAGTTGTACAAGTTGAGACTCCTGTATGTGTGTCTTTGTAGAACAGCTGCTCTGTAAGGAATGATGGAGGATAGTATCAGGTAGATATTTTATGGGTATTGAAATCCCTTCCATTCAGAAATGCAAATAAAATAAACAGCAAGAGCAATCAGCTTATGTCAGATTCCGTGGGGTTATGTTACCTAGTGAAATTATAGTGCAACCTGAAACATACTTCTTAATGAATCCAATATTCATTGAGCTGTTGGGGATGAATGCAAAGGTTCCAGTGAAGGGTTTCAAAGATCACCTTTTAGAAAACTGCCAGAAAGAGAAAACTAAGATGATCCTGGAAAATGGCTTGTTCATGGTAGATTGTCTAAGTGGCCATATCCTACACCTCAGACCAGTTATTGAAGCAGGTGAGGGCCGTGAGATTGGCCGTCCACCATGCTGGGTCTGGGCAACTTCAGAAGTCTGTAGGGGAATGGGAAGATCAAACAACTTATCTCGTGGGAAACAAAGGTTTTCATTTCCTAGTTGTTTTGGGCAGGGAGGTTTGCCAGTAGTCAGACTGCTAGCCCCATGAAGGCAAGGGTTGTGGCTAATTCCCACCTGGCTATTCTCTCCCAGAACGTAGTACAATGCTGTGCTCACAGTAAGTGCTTAATAAATGCTATTTCTACTGTTGCTGCTGCCAATAATCATTTCTAGGCACCCCCAAATGCAGACTCACCTAAGCCTCTTGTTGTCATCCCCCAGAGAAAACATCTTCTCATTACTTCCTAAAGTCAGTTTACCAGCCTTCTGCCACCTTACTCTTGGCACCCTAAAGAATCCCAAAGAAACTCAGAACCAGAGCTAAAGGAAGAGGGACAAATGAACCACTTTGAAATTATTTCTTCCCTGCCGCCTGGATTAATTTCAGAGCAGGTCCTAGGCCTATGAACCTGTCTGTCTGCCCAAATGAATCAGTATTTCTGGGGCTATTACCATGTCCACTCAATTGCCCAGGGGCAGAAGGTCTCTCTATTCAGAGTTGATGAGGTCATCTTTCATGTTTTCTGCAAGGACTTTTCAGTGGGTGGTCTCCCCCACTGGCCTTTTGGCTTTCTCAAAAAGGGAGGCAGTCAGGGGCTCAGACTGTTTCTGCAGGCACGGAAGACCCGCAGTGAAACCTGTGTGAACTAACCAACCTTGCTGTGCTTCATCTCTACCTGCAGAGGAATGTGGAGGTGGCAGGCCCAGAAAGCAGAGTTTCCCCTGATAGTCCTCCATAGCTTGGGTTTCGTTGGAGAAAAAACCCTTGAGGTAACATGAACTTGCCCTGTTATCCTTCCTTCTGGTGGGTAGCACAGCACTACCCAATCTCTGTTAAGAAGCAAGGTGGGAATCCGATAGCTGATGCTTCTGGGCCATCATGTGAAGGCCAAGGCTGGGGATACTGAGATGTGGAAAGGTTTGGAAAGAAGTCAGCTACTTTTTGGGTGACCCCAGTCCCTGGTCGAGCTCCTGTGTGCTGCACTGCAGACCTCCCCCAGTCTGGGCACAGTGCTAGAATAGAAGACCTTGAGCCCAGAAAACTGGAGCTGCAGCCTCCTGCTTTCTCTAGGGGTCAAGCTAAAGCTCTTCCCATCTCCTACATCCTTTCTGAGAGCCGTTTCTCTCCCTGGCTCTCCTGGGTCCAGCACCAGGGATCACCAGGAGTTGAAAGGAGCGAAGGCAGTGCTGGCTTCGCTCTCCCTGTCAGTGACAGTCTGCTGGCATCTGCAGTTTTGGTGAAAATCCAGTGGGGAAGTTGGATGGGGATCAGGGGTGGAGGGAGGAGGGCTGGTCAATCGTCCTGGGGCTGGCCTCGGCCCTCTGCCACACTGCCCCGCACTCCGAGGGATCAATAGTAGGGAGGAGGAAGAGAGTTCTGTGTTCCAGCCCCCAGCCTCTAGGCAAGTAAACCATTCACTGGTGTGTATCCTGTTTTTTGAATGGAGACTACACAACTTCCCTTAATGACATGTTCCAGTGCTTAATGTCTGTCAGGATGCTCTACCTTAACCATTTCCTTTTTGTCTCTGTTCCTGTTTCCACCCCCGGCCCTGGACACGATCAAGCCTGGCCCTTGTTGCTCCATCCCTTGCCCTCCCCTCCTGCCCCCTCTCTCCCATTCTGACCACTCTGGTGTCTCCTTACTAGATCCTGACCACTCCAGTGACCTCCCCCCCCCCCCCCCCCATATTAGATTCTCACACTCCCGTGACCCCTTCAGTTCTGTAGGCTCAGTCCCTCTTGCCCCACAGCCACTGGGCCCACATGCTTCGAAGGCAGGGGACCCAAGGCTGGCCTTGGAGGTGAGATTGCACTCCCTCCATCCCCAGCAACACCCCAGTCAGCCCCAGGGGGTGTGGAGATGATGCTAGTGAGATCTGCAGCGTGAGGTCTTTGTGTTGTATAAGGACAGGAGGGGTTCTTCGCCAGGGCCAGGCGGAGCCAAAGAAGCTGTTTTACAGGGAGGGGGCTGGCCTGGGGGCAAAGGGCTGAGGAGGGCTCTGGGAAAAGTCAGGTCTTGTCTGAGCCTTATTGGAGCAGGTGGGCCCTGGTGTGGCCCTCCTGGACGCTGCCCCTAGCCTGATCCAGACTGTGAGCCCGTTGTTGGGTAGGAACTGTCTCTATATGTCGCCGAATTGTACTTCCCAAGCGCTTAGTACAGTGCTCTGCACACAGTAAGCGCTCAATAAATACGACTGAATGAATGAATGAATCCAGGCCCGCTCCTGACCCGACTGCCTTGTCCGGAAAGAGGGTCTGTTTCCAGAAGGAACAGCTCTACCAGTCTCCCTGGCTCAGCCCCCCTGCCTCTCTGCCTGCCCCTTGCTCCGAGCCTGGGCCCGCAGCTCCAGGAGGCAAGTCTTGGGGCAGAGGGTCCATCACACTCTTCAGACGCCGGGGAGGGCAGGCAGGAAGAAAGAGCGGCCCCAAGGAACACCTGCGCCCTTCTCCTTGTCCTGCCAGCCGTTTATTTACACCTTCACGTGCTAATGAAAGAAGCAACATGGCCTAGTGGCAACAGCACGGGGCTTGAGAGGCAGAGGGTGTGGGTTCTAATCCCAGCTCTGCCATTTGTCTGCTCTGTGACCTTGGACAAGTCGCTTCACTTGTCTGGGCCTCAATTACCTCAACTGTAAAAAGGGATAGAGACCGTGAACCCCTTGTAGAACAGGGACTGTGTCCAGCTTGATTACCTTGTATCTTCTAGACTATGAGCCCGTTGTTGGGTAGGGACCGTCTCTATATGTTGATGATTTGTACTTCCCAAGCACTTAGTACAGTGCTCTGCACAGAGTAAGCACTCAATAAATACAATTGAATGAATGAATGAATCCCCCCAGTGCTTGGCACATAGTAGGCATTTAACAAATGCCATTATTATTATTATTATTAATGACTCAAGCCATCAATCCCCTCTCTTTCACCGCTCTGCCATGTCACGGGATGTCACTGTCCATCTGCCACCCACGTGGCCTAAGCTCTTTTCCCCCCAACATGTGCCTCCAATTAGCATGTAGGCTTGCATGTGAAAGAAGCCACTTGTTAATGTGATGCTAAGGGCTGTGGTCGCCCTGGTGTCATACTCCAGCCTGGAAAACCTGGAGAGGAAGAGGAGCAGATTAGATGATGAAAATGGTATTTGTTAAGCACTTACTGTATGCCAAGCACTGTTCCAAGCACTGGGGTAGATACAAGGTAATCAAGCTCACAGTCTTAATCCCCGTTTTACAGATGAGGTAACTGAAGCACAGAGAAGTTAAGCAGCTTGCCCAAAGTCACACAGCAGACAAGTGGCGGAGCCGGGAATAGAACCCCCGTCCTCTGATTCCAGGCCTGTGCTCCTTGCACTAAGCCATGAGGGGGAGGAGGGGAAAGGTGGGGGGTGTGCATTTGTGTGTGTGTATGCGTGTGCGTGCGTGCTTGCGCACATGTGTGTGCCATGCAGGATACCTGTATGTGCCTTATAATAATAATAATAATAATTATGGTATTTGTTAAACACTTACTCTGTGCCAGGCACTGTACTAAGCGCTGGGGTAGATATGAGCAAATTGGGCTGGACACAGCCCCCATCCCACGTGGGGCTCACAGTCTTGATCCCCATTTTACAGATGAGGTAACTGAGGCACAGGGAAGTTAAGTTCATTCATTCATTCAGTCGTATTTATTGAGCGTTTACTGTGTGCAGAGCACTGGACTAAGCACTTGGGAAGTACAAATCGGCAACATATAGAGACGGTCCCTACCCAAAACAGGCTCACAGTCTAGAAGGGGGAGACAGGTAACAAAAATGACTTCCCCAAGGTCCCACATCAGACAAGTGGCAGAGACGGGATGAATGGGGGGGGATCCATGTGCTTGCCTTGTCAAAGTCCTACGGAAGGTGCACCTCCTCCAAGAGGCCTTCCCAGACTAAGCCCTGCTTTTCCTCAGTTCCCCCTCCTTCCCGCATCATCATGACTCGCTCCCTTTGCTCTTCCCCCCTCTCCTCACAGCACTTAAGTATCTTTGTATAGATTTATAATTCTATTTATACTGATGTCTGTTTACTTGCATTGATGTCTGTCTCCCCGCCCACCCCCAGACCATGAGCCCATTGTGGTAGGGGAGTAGCTCTCTTTATTGCCGTATTGTACTTTCCAAGCGCTTAGTACTGTGCTCTGTATGCAGAAAGCTCTCAATAAGTACGAATGAATGAATGAATGTATTTTGTGTATATAATAATGATGATGATGATGGCATTTGTTAAGCGGTTACTATGTACCAAGCACCGTTCTAAGCACTGGGGGGATACAAGGTAATCAGGTTGTTCCACATGGGGCTCACAGTCTTAATCCTCATTTTACAGCAGAGGGGAACTGAGGCCCAGCGAAGTTAAGAGACTTGCCCAAAGTCACACAGCTGACAAGTGGCGGGGTCGGGATTAGAACCCATGACCTCTGACTCCCAAGCCCACGCTCTTTCCACTGAGCCACGCTGCTTCTCTACCTATAATTCTGTTTATTTTGATGGTACTGACACCTGTTTACTTGTTTTGCTTTGCTCTCTTGTCTCTGCCTTCTAGACCGTTGTTGGGTAAAGACCATCTCTATCCGTTGCCGAATTGTACTTTCCAAGCGCTTAGTCCAGTGCTCCGCACAGAGGTCTTGGGTTCTAATCCCGGCTCCGCCACTAATCGGCTGTGGGACTTCGGGCAAGTTGCTTCACTTGTCTGTGCCGCGGTTCCCGCATCTGTAAAATGGGGATGAAGACTGTGAGCCCCCCGTGGGACAAGCTGATCACCTTGTATCCCCTCAGCGCTTAGATTAGTGGTTGGCACATAGTAAGTGCTTAACAAAGACCATCATCATCATCATCATCCCAGTGACCGTGGCAGTGCCAGGCCCGGGCCCGGAGGCCACCAGCAGGGCCGTTAATAATGGGGAGGAAGCGTCCGGTGCCTGTGCGTGTAACGCGAAGCTCCCGGGGATTCCAGGCGCCCCCGCCCCGGTGCTTGGGCAGCATTCAGTGCCTGGCACCGGCTCCCCGGGGGCGGCCCCCCACCCGCCCAGGAATGCGCCACACATTGTTCGGCCCTGCGGTAATGGAGCCGGGGGACCCAGGAGGCCTCGCCCCCCCCCCAGCCCTTCTTGGCCAGACCGCTGGGCCGAGGGGAGGGAGAATGGGGGCTCTTCAAGAGTGTCTCTGGCAGGCTGCTGGAGGGAAGGGGTGCGGGGGCTTGTCCCGCGCGGCCGCATCCCCCCGCCCCCCTCCCAAGGTGGGCAGACACATTGGCTTCAAAGCTGTCCATCACCTCTCCCCCTCCTACCTCACCTCCCTTCTCTCCTACAGCCCAGCCCGCATTCACTCAGCCGTTCAACCATATTTATTGAGTGCTTACTGTGTGCAGAACACTGTACCAAGTGCTTGAAAGTATAATTCAGTAATAGAGACAATCCCTGCCCTTGCCGGGCTTACAGTCCGCTCCTCTGGTGCTACTAACTTCTCACTGGGCCTCTATCCCGCCTGTCCCGCCGCCGACCCCCGGCCCACAGCCTACTTCTGGCTTGGAACACCCTCCCTCCTCAAATATGCTAAACAATCACTTTTCCTCCCTTCAAGGCCCTGCTGAAGGCTCACCTCCTCCAAGAAGCCTTCTCAGACAAACCCCCACCTTTCCTCAGCTCCCCATTCCCAGTGCCCCGACTCTCCCCCTTTGTTCTACCCCCTCTCCCCACCCCACAGCACTTATGTATAGAGCTATAATTCTATTTATTTATATTAATGTCTGTATTGATATCTATCTCTTCCCCCCCACCCCATCTCCCCCTAGACTGTGAGCCCATTGTGGGCAGAGATTGTCTCTCTTTATTGCCGTATTGTACTTTCCAAGCGCTTAGTACAGTAAGCGGCATGGCTTAGTGGAAAGAGCCCAGGCTTGGGAATCAGAAGCCATGGATTCTAATCCCGACTCCGACACTTGTCAGCTGTGTGGCCTCAGGCAAGTCACTTAGCTTCTCTGTGCCTCGGTTACCTCATCTGTAAAATGGGGATGAAGCAGCGTGGCTCAGTGGAAAAGAGCCCGGGCTTTGGAGTCAGAGGTCATGGGTTCAAACCCTGGCTCCACCAATTGTCAGCTGTGTGACTTTGGGTAAGTTGCTTAACTTCTCTGGGCCTCAGTTACCTCATCTGTAAAATGGGGATTAAGACTGTGAGCCCCACGTGGGACACCTGATCACCTTGTTACCACCCCAGCGCTTAGAACAGTGCTTTGCACATAGTAAGCGCTTAATAAATGCCATCATTATTATTATTATTATTATGAAGACTGTGAGCCCCATGTGGGACAACCTGATTACCTTGTATCTACCCCAGTGTTTAGAACAGTGCTTGGCACATAGTAAGATCTTAGCAAATACCATCATCATTATTATTATTATTAAGCGCTCAGTAAATATGATTGAACGAGTGAATCTGTCTGTCGGTGGCCAAGGACATGATGTGGCACTGGGGGAGAAGGGGGTGAAAAGAGAGGGGTGGGGGGGAAAGGGGAGCTCCCCCTAAATATTCCCCCTAAAGACTTCAAGCCCTGTAAGTCACTTTACAAACAGTCACTCGCCCAATCATCCAGAGCAAGGACTGGTGTGTAATGAGCGCCAGACAGAAGCCATTGAGAAGGAGTTTGGTGTAGTGGCTAGACCACGGGCCTGGAAGTCGGAAGGATTTGGGTTCTAATCCTGACTCCGCCCCTTGTCTGGCTGTGTGACCTTGGGCAAGTCACTTCGCTTCTCCGGGCCTCAGTGACCTCTTCTGTAAAATGGGGATTAAGACTGTGAGCCCCGTGTGGGACAGGGACTATGTCCAACCCGATTTGCTTGTGTTCACCCCAGCGCTCAGTACTATGCCTGAAGCAAAGTAAATGCTTAACAAATAGCATGATTATTATTATTATTTCCTGATGTGCGACTTCATTTCGTGGCACGGTGCCCGACATTCCCCTGCCTTCGTCCCCGCTCCATGCCCTGCCCCTGATCCTAACCCTGCCTCTGCCTCTGTCCCTGCCCCTGTCCCTGTGAGAATGACTGCATTGATGTGGCAAGGGGGGCACCAGCCGAGGCGTAAAAACGAGAGAGGGAGCCGGAGAAGGAAGAACGCAGGCCGGCTGCTCCCTGCCAAGTAAAGTTTGGGTCTCTGTTCTTGTTATAAATAAGCCGGTCTCTGTTTGTACAGCGAAGAGGGCCCGCCGGTTCGCTAAAGCCAACGGGAATGCAGAGCGGCGCTGAGGCTGGCGTCCTCTTATCCTTCCCGCGTTAACATCTTCCCCCATTTCTTGCCCCACAGCCGCGGGCACCCCGCTCTCCCCCAGGCCCGTTTCTTCGGGCCTTAACACTTTCTCCCCTCCCACCTCCCCCTGCACTATCAGACCGGCCTGGCTGGATCACAATGATAATAATGATGGTATTTGTTAAGCTCTGACTATGTTCCAAACACTGTTCTGAGCACCGAGGTAGAAAAGCAGCATGGCTCAGTGGAAAGAGCCCGGGCTTTGGAGTCAGAGGTCATGGGTTCAAATCCAGGCTCCGCCAGTTGTCAGCTGTGTGACTTTGGGCAAGTCACTTAACTTCTCTGGGCCTCAGTTCCCTCATCTGTAAAATGGGGATGGAGACTGTGAGCCCCACAGGGGACAACCTGATTACCTTGTAACCTCCCCAGCGCTTAGAACAGTGCTTTGCACATAGTAAGCGCTTAATAAATGCCATCATTATTATTATTATTATTATTACAAGGTAATCAGGTTGTCCCACATGGGGCTCACAGTCTTCATCCCCATTTTACATGAATATCTGTTCATTCATTTCTATTTAGTTTTTGCTTACTTGTGCTTTCCCCCAAGTTCCTTTTTTTTTAATGGTATATGTTAAGCGCTTACTTTGTGCCAGGCACTGTGCTAAGGTACCTGCTAATCAGGTTGGGCACAGTCCATGTCCCACATGGGACTCACAGTCTTAATCCCTATTTTACAGGTGATGTACAGATGAGGTAACAGAGGCATGGAGAAGTGAAGTGACTTGCCCAAGGTCACACAGCAAAGTGGCAAAGCCGGGATTAGAATCCAGGTCCTCTGACTCCCAGCCCTGGGCTCTTTCCCCCAGTCCACACCGCTCCTCACATCTCCTTCAGGATGACGTCCCTCCCCTCAGAGTGTAAACTCCTCGAGGGCAGGGGCATCGCAACCTTCTCAGACTAAGCCCCACTTTTCCTCATCTCCCACTCCCTTCTGCTTCGCCCTGACTTGCTCCCTTTGCTCTTCCCCCTTTCCGCTCCACATCATCATCATCATCAATCGTATTTATTGAGCACTTACTATGTGCATCACTTATGTATAGATCTGTAACTTTATATTGATGTCTATTTGTATTGATATGCTTATTTGTATTTATGTCTGTCTCTCAGCCTCTAGACTGTGAGCTCGTTGGGGATAGGGATTGTCTCTCTATTGCTGAATTATACTTCCCCAAGCACTTTAGTGTAGGGCTCTGCACACAGTAAGCGCTCAATAGATATGATTGAATGAATGAATAAATTAATACATTTAGGGCATAGTCCCGAGCACCTAGTCCATTATTCGGATGATAATGATGATGATGGAGCAGCTTCCCCAACTAAGCCAGGACAGTTCAGAGACGGGCTCTCCCTCTAGACTGTGAGCCCGTTGTGGGGAGGGATTGTCTCTCTTTATTGCTGTATTGTACTTTCCAAGTGCTTAGAACAGTGTTCTGCACACAGAAAGTGCTCAGTAAATACGACTGAATCGGGGTGGGGGGGTCCCAACCCCAGAAGGTGAAGGGGATTAGAAGGTGTGTGTGGGGGGGAGTGCCTAGTACAGTGGTCTGCACACAGAAAGTGCTCAATAAATACATTTGAATGTTGAGTGAAAGGGGGCGTCCCAACCCCAGAAGGTGAGGGGGATTGGAAGTTGGGGAGGGGGAATGTCGGGGAGTGAGGAGGGCTGGGATCTGGATGTGCATGGGGGAATAAATGTTTGAAATTCCATTTTTGAAAAGCTCCTGCGAGAAGAAAGAGGCCCGCCGAAGGGAGGATGGAAGCACCAGAGTGGTGGCTCTTTAATAATAATAATGATGATGGCATTTGTCAAGCACTTACTATGTGCCAGGCACTGTTCTAAGCACTGGAGTAGATACAAGGTAATCAGGTTGTCCCACGTGGGGCTCACAGTCTTCACCCCCGTTTTACAGATGAGGTAACTGAGGCCCAGAGAAGTGAAGCGGTCGCACAGCAGACAAGTGGCGGAGTCGGGATTAGAACCCACATCCTCCGACTCCCGAGCCCGGGATCTTGCCACTAAGCCACGAGTTTGGGGAGGGGGGAGTGTGACTGGGGTGGGGGCACGGCCGAGGCAGCCGGACCAGCAAGCTGGGGCCAGTGGTGCGGTCCGGCCTTCATTGTTGATGCTATTGACGCCTGCCTACATGTTTTGTTTTGTTGTCTGTCTCCCCCTTCTAGACCGTGAGCCCGTTGTTGGGTAGGGACCATCTCTATCTGTTGCCGACTTGTAATAATAATAATAATAATAATGGTATTTGTTAAGCGGTAACTATGTGCAAAGCACTCTTCTAAGCACTGGAGGGGGATACAAGGTGATCAGGTTGTCCCACGTGGGGCTCACAGTCTTCATCCCCATTTTACAGATGAGGTAACTGAGGCATAGAGAAGTTAAGTGGCTTGCCCAAAGTCACACAGCTCACAAGTGGTGGGGGCAGGATTCGAACCCACGACCTCCGACTCCCAAGCCCATGCTCTTTCCACCGAGCCACGGTGCTTCTCTGTAATAATAATAATGACGATGGTTCTCTGTAATAATAATAATGACGATGGTATTGTGAGCCCGTTGTTGGGTAGGGGCCGTCTCTATCTGTTGCCGATTTGTACTTCCCAAGCGCTTAGTCCAGTGCCGTGCACACAGTAAGCGCTCAATAAATACGATTGAATGAATTTGTTAAGCGCTTAAATTATCCTTTCCAAGTGCTTACTCCCAAGCCCATGCTCTTTCCACTGAGCCACGCTGCTTCTCTGTAATAATAATAATGACGATGGTATTGTGAGCCCGTTGTTGGGTAGGGGCCGTCTCTAAATGTTGCCGATTTGTACTTCTCAGGCGCTTAGTCCAGTGCCGTGCACACAGTAAGCGCTCAATAAATACGATTGAATGAATTTGTTAAGCGCTTAAATTATCCTTTCCAAGCGCTTTGTCCAGTGCTGTGCACACAGTAAGCGCTCAGTAAATACGATTGAGTGAATCTTTTAAGCGCTTAAATTATCCTTTCCAAGCGCTCCGTCCAGTGCTGTGTACACAGTAAGCGCTCAATAAATACGATTGAATGAATTTGCTAAGCGCATAAATCATCCTTTCCAACCCCTCCGCCTAGTGCTGTGCACACAGTAAGCGCTCACTAAATACGATTGAATGAATCATTTAAGCGCTTAAATTATCCTTTCCAAGCGCTCCGTCCAGCGCTGTGCATACAGTAAGCGCTCACTAAATACGATTGAATGAATCTTTTAAGCGCTTAAATCATCCTTTCCAAGCGCTCCGCCCAGCGCTGTGCACACAGAAAGCGCTCAATAAATACGATTGAATGAATCTGTTAAGCGCTTAAATCATCCTTTCCAACCGCTCCGCCCGGCGCTGTGCACACAGTAAGCGCTCAGTAAATACGACTGAATGAATTGAAGCGCTTAAATCATCCTTTCCAAGCGCTCCGCCCAGCGCTGTGCACACAGTAAGCGCTCACTAAATACGATTGAATGAATCTTTTAAGCGCTTAAATCATCCTTTCCAAGCGCTCCGTCCAGCGCTGTGCACACAGTAAGCGCTCAATAAATGCGATTGAATGAATTTGTCAAGCGCTTAAATCATCCTTTCCAACCGCTCCTCCCAGCGCTGTGCATACAGTAAGCGCTCACTAAATACGATTGAATGAATCTTTTAAGCGTTTAAATTATCCTTTCCAAGCGCTCCGTCCAGCGCTGTGCACACAGTAAGCGCTCACTAAATACGATTGAATGAATCTTTTAAGCAGCGCTTAAATCATCCTTTCCAAGCGCTCCGCCCAGCGCTGTGCACACAGTAAGCGCTCACTAAATACGATTGAATGAATCTTTTAAGCGCTTAAATCATCCTTTCCAAGCGCTCCGCCCAGCGCTGTGCACACAGTAAGCGCTCCATAAATACGATGGAATGAACGAATGAGTTAGCCTGGGGGCCGGTGGCGTTCCTCCCGTCCCCGGCCGGCGTTTTCCGGAGCTGGGGGTGAGCAGGCCCGGCCCCCGGCCCCGGGCCCCCAGCCCCTCTAATCCCGCCGTGGGCGCCGTCACTCACACACATTCTCGGGGCCTGACTCATCCCGCCTCCCCCCCTGCCCGCACTAATCCCCTCGCCGCTCGCTCATGGTTTGGATTAATGCTCTTGAAGGCTGGAGCTTAAGGAACCCCAAACCCGCCCACACAGGTCTCGACAGGTTACACAAATATTAGTCCGACCATCCCAATAAATCTGTCCCCGAGGCCCGGACCTGCTCCGACTGCGCTTTAGCGCCTGGCCCCGGCCCCGGCCCCGGGGAGAGGCCTGGGACCCGCTGCCGCAGCCGAAGGGAAGGAGGAGGGGACGGGGGTGGGGGGCGTCCGTTCCCCCTCCCGTCCCCCCACCGCCTCTCCCCGTTTGGAGCCGGGAGACTGGACGGGGGTGGGGGGGGGGGGGGGGAAGGAGGGAGCCCTGTGGGCTTCCAAGATTTCCCTTGCAGAGTCTGAAATTGATGGCAGGTGAGACCATAATGAAGATGGATGGGGCCCAGCTTCCTGGCGGATGAGATGCTGAGCAGGCGAGCCCAAGCCCCCGACTGTCTCCTCTCCCTGCCTCCAGCCTCCTCCCCACCCCCTCCATCCATGACCCCCGTCCTCCTTGCCCGCATGGGCACACACACACACACACACACACACACACACACATCCACACCGTGCGCCCACTGTTGGGTAGGGACTGTATATGTTGCCAACTTGTACTTCCCAAGTGCTTAGTACAGTGCTCTGCACACAGTAAGCGCTCAATAAATACGATCGATGATGATGATCCACACCCCCCCCCAACAACAGCAACAACAACTCTACCTCTCCTCTGCCTTGCTCCCCTGACCCCAGTCCCCCTGCCTACTTGTTCTGTTTTGTTGTCTGTCTCCACCTTCTAGACCGTGAGCCCGTTGTTGGGTAGGAACCATCTCTATCTGTTGCCGACTTGTAATAATAATAATGATGGTATTTGTTAAGCGGTTACTATGTGCAAACCACTGGGAGGATACAAGGTGACCACTGACCTCGAAAATGGGCAGACGGCACGGGACTCTGTCCCTCCCTCCTTTTACTGGCCTCTGCTGAGACCCCAATCCAATGAGTCCTTTCTTTCCTCCGCTTCCCCTCCCTCCCCTGCCTTCCCGCTTCCACTTGTCCCTACCTCAGCCAAGGAGGAGATTGACAGAGGAGGAGCCTGGTGTGGAGACTAAGGAGGAAGATGGGTGGAGGCTGGCATGGAGGGTTGGTGAAGCAGTATTCCCCTTGGGTCCTCGGACAATGGGATCGATGGGATTGATCCTGACCTTGCTTAGGGTAAGTGGTCTAGGGCAGGGCTAAACTGTGAGCCCATTGTTGGGAAGGTACCATCTCTATATGTTGCCGACTTGTCCTTCCCAAGCGCTCAGTATGGTGCTCTGCACAAAGTAAGCGCTCAATAAATACGATTGATGATGATGATGATGATGATGATCCCACCCTGGACTCACTGAGGGAGACCTCAGTGAAGAAGAAAACAGGGCTCACTACCCAGGGACTCATTAGCCATCTCAACCCTGACTGCCTGTAGTCAGCTGGGACGTAGAAGTCTCTCTGGTCTGGCTCTGTCCCAGATCCCAGGGAAAGAGCTGCTACTTCCTTTTCCCTTACTCTACACCTCCCTGACCTCCATCTCTTTCCTACCTCCCCCTCCTTGGAAGGGGGCTGTCTTCTCCCTGTCCCTTCCCTTGAACCCCTGCCCCATCCAAGGCACCCTGCACTTTGCACAGCTTATGCCACTTTCCCATAGCTCAGGCTTAGGGGCCCTCCTGGGTCTGGGAAGAAAAGGCCAGCACCAGGACAAATTTTAGAATCATCCTCCGCTCCCTTGCCCCTTCCCCTCCAGCCTTTGCGAATAAACCCCACCAAACACAAATAGAGCAGTGAACAGGCTGTCTGATGCTGGTTTATAAAGATATATATATATATATATATATACACACACACACACACATCTATCTTTCCACAGAATGCAGCAGTATACACAACAAAGAAGCACGTGGGCAGAGCCTCTTCTGGCAGGTCTGACCCCTCCCCACGCACCCACCTGAGTCCAGACTCCAGGCTATTGCACGGGCCCAGCTGGGCCTCAAATGGCCACTCTGGCCCGGCTGCGGAGTTGTAAACTCACAACCCCATTGGGCGGTGTTGGGGCGGGGAAGGAGACCCAACGTCCTCTTGTGCAGCAAACCCATCTCCCCTGCCACTTCTCCCTCGGGTGAGAGCTCCCTTCCCCTTCACTGTGCCCCCAAAAGCCCTTTCTTCCATGTCCCTGAATGAGGCCAGGGAAACGAGGAAGCGAAGAGGAAAAGTGACATCAGGACTCCGGGCTGGGGAGATCCACTTAGTGCATTTTCTTCTCTCTCTGAAGCCAACCAGGCCCCCCTCACGCCTCCCCCGTCACCCTCTGAGTGAGGGCAGGGAGATTTCTCGGACTTGTACGATTCTTCCAACTCCTCCTGGGTGGGAGACGGGGCATCAGACCCGCCTGGGACGATGGAGCCGAGTCCAAGTCCTTAAATAGAAGCTGTGCTGTCTCAGGCCAGGGCTGAGGGGTGAGTGGTGGTCTTCGGAGAGGGTGGGCAGGGCAGGGGGTTTGAGTGAGTGTATATGGTGCGGGTGAGTGCCTCGTGTCGTCGAGTCTGGGGTTTGGGGTGGAGGGGCTGGGGTCATTTCTTCTCCCCTTTCATCCCTCTCCCCGCCCACCAGTGCTCAGGTCTGGTCCAGCCACTCTGCCCTCTTGGGCGCCTTGCAGGTGTGCACATCCACGGTATCCCGGCACTCCTTGCAGCGCACAGCACAGCACCAGTGGAACTTGCACTCACACTGGGTGACCCGGGTGACCCGGGTGGTGTCATAGCCGCGCCCACAGCACATCACCTCACAGCCATCGGTGCCCCGCGATGACTTACTGCATAAGCGTCCTGCCGTGCCTAGGGAGCCTGGAGAGGAGAGGGGAGGGAAGGAAAGAGAGGGCACCAAAAGTCAGGTCATGCCAAGGCCATACTCTCAGCCCTCCCAGCAAGTATACCTCTGTGCACGCTTTGAAAGAAGGGTGGGGTAGCTTTTTCTCTTGGACAAGCCCTTAACTTTTCTGTACCTCAGTTTCCTCATCTATAGAACGGGAATTCAGTACCTGTTTTCCCTCCTACTTAGACTGTGAGCACCATGTGGGACAGGAACTGAGTCAGACATGCCTATCATGTATCTACCCCAGTGCTTGGCCCAGAGTAAAGGCTTACTATGGAGGAATATCATACTATTCCACAAACAAATACCGTAATTATTAAGCCTTTTCAGTATAGGCAACTGTTGCCCCCTCCCCATCTCCCTTCTCCTGGACTGCCGGAGACAGGTCAGGATCTGTCGTGTTCAGAGGCAGCAACATGGACAGAATGACCTCTGGAGTCCCACTAGACTGTAAGAAAAGGGAAAAGGGATTGTGTCTTCTTACCCCCAGGTGCTTAGTACAGTGCTCTGCAAAGAGTAAGTGCTTAATGGATACCACTGGTTGATGGATTGAGTCTGGGATTCAGAGCCACCCCTTGCTCCCCCACTTTGCCAACAGTGCCCATGCCCTCTGCAATCTCCCCTGAGTCAAAGTAGTCGGCGCCTGGCTGAGTTTGGAGATAGCAGCCCCCTCCTCATCACCATCAATGTTATTTATTGAGCGCTTCCTCCATGCAGAGCACTGGACTGAGTACTTAGGAGAGTACAACAGAATTGTTAGACACACTCCCTGACCACAAGGAGAGTACAGGATACAGGGGGACACAGACATTAATATAAATGAATGTATTTATTTTATGGCTAACACCCTCCACTTCACCAGCATCAAAAATCCAGCCTTTCTGTCAACACCCACTCCACCAAGAGCCTCACCGCATTTTGCTTCAGCGAAGAAATTTTGCCGTTGTCTCTGTCCAATCAGACTGCCACACCCACTCGTAAAGGGTGGTGAATTACTTTAGCCTGCAACCCACTTACCTCATTTGGTTGGCCTTCTGGGGGCCAACAGTCAGGAGGGGAGGAGGGACGAGGGGACGATTTGAAAGGTGGAAGAGACTGCACTTCTGTCCACAGTGACTCCTATCTGGCCCCTGGTCCGAACTGCTGAGGGTGGAAGTGTTGCTTCCATTCATTAAAGAACGAGCCTTACACACCCCTGATATGGACTCCCTGTTACGGTTTGGGAGTTCAAGGTGTGAAATTACTGCCTCCCTTCTATGGGCCTCTAGTGCAGTGTCCAGACATGCCCCACCTTCTTTCTTCCTTCCCAGAAAGGCAAAAAGTTAAGTGCAAAGGCCACCAAGAGAAGCAGAGCCTTTCCCCAGACACTGCCCCTCCGTTATGACCCTCTCAGGCTTTTTGGCAGCTTCACCACCACCCTCTCTGTCTTGCGGAGAGGAGAGAGGCCTGGCCTGCTGAGAAGGCCCTACTCCACTCCCAAGCCCTACTCTGGCTTTAGGAAGAACAGTACCAAGAGGCTGATAACCACAGGGTGCAAGATTGCATTTCCTACCTCCACCCCCAAGCTTTGTCCCACAGGCACAGAGAAGAAGATGTGGATGTGGTATGGCAGAGATGCAAGCCATTCCCTTGTAAGCCACCCTGCCCAAACTGGGCCACAGCAGAGAGCCTGGCAAAGAACTGGAGTCTCCTTGGCTGAGGTAGAGCCCAGCATGGTGGATCTGGGGGCCCTCTGGAAGTGAGGCGGTAATGTAGGACTGCTCTGAGTTCAGGTTTCCCACTCTCGGGCCTGAACTGGACCAGGCCAGGTCCTAAATTTTTGCCGAAGGCAGAGGTCATTATTCCCATCCCCCTTGTTTTGCCTTAGGCCCCACTCCCAATTATTCCAGTTAGCTGTTTCCTCCAAGAGGCCTTCCCTGACTAAACCCTCTTTCTTTATAGCAGATTAAAAAAAGAGTCAGTCAATCGTATTTACTGAGCACTTAGCGTGGGAAGAACACTTTACTAAGCGCTCGGGAGAGTACAGTATAACAGACACATTCTCAGCCCACAGCGAGCTTACAGTCTAGAGGAGAGACAGACATTAATAAAAATAAATGAAATTACAGATACGTACATTAAATGCAGTGGGTGTTGGAGGGGGAATGAATCGAGGGAGCAAGTAATTTAATGTACATATCTGTACTTTCATTTATTTTTATTAATGTCTGTCTCTTCTCTAGACTGTAAGCTCGCTGTGGGCTGAGAATGTGTCTGTTATACTGTACTCTCCCGAGCGCTTAGTTAAGTGTTCTTCCCGCTCTAAGGGCTCAGTAAATACGATTGACTGACTGACTCTTTTTTTAATCTGCTATGTCAAGGGCTCCAGGGTCTCCCATTCTTGATCATCCTTAAGGCTTAACCTCAATCCCTCCAACTGCAGTTTGAACCCACTCCCACTGACACTATCCTTGGACAGTGCCAGGCAAAGGCAGTGCCGTGAGAGCCCAGGTGACTCGGGGGAGCAGAGGGTCCTTAGGAAAGTGGTGAGGAAGAGGGGTGCGGGGAGCTGGGGAAGGGATGGGGTGAGTCCCCCTCTGGGCAGCCCCTCCAGCCTGTTTACCTGCCGCCTTGTCCATGACGCAGTAGTCGGGGGAGTTGTCGAAGTAGACGAGGTCAGCGCGGGTGGCACCGCGGTAGTCTTTGTTGGCGGCGGTGAAGTTGGCACCGTCCTGCGTGGCCGTCACCTGCACGGCCCCGTTGTAGCGGCGCCGCAGGTAGTCTCCGGTCTTGCGGAAGTCCGACAGCGCCAGCCAGCAGGTGCGAAGGGTGCAGGAGCCGCTGACCCCATGGCACTTACATTCCAGCTTCAGGAACTTCCGCACGGCCTGGGGCCGGGGGATGGGAGGAGGAAAAGGCAAGGGGCACCGACAGGGCAGGTGAGGGAGCGGCTCAGCTGGGGTGGTAAGGCAAGCCAGGGTCCGATTGGCGCACCTGGGGGTCTGGCCAACAGACAGCCACGGTCACTGGACCATCAGACAGCCATGGTCACTGGGCCCGGCTCTCTCACCTGGGTCACCATTATTCCCCTTCTAGGGCTGTTTCCTCCTTTTCCCCTTTTTCCCTCCCTTGGATTCATTGATTCTTTTAGCCAGACACAGTCCTCAGTGCTCTCGCAGCTACATTCTCCTGTCACTTGAGCTTGAGCCCACCCTTCAGGTGTACACACACAGACATACATATGGGCCCTCCCTCCCACTGGGCATATACACGCAAACATTCATTTGCACCTCCCTGGGCATATAGACTTATGAGTGCACCCTTCCCGTGGGCAGACATGCTCAGGTGTATGTGTGTGCCTTCCCCCCAGGCATACATGTACCAACATATGTATGTGCCCTTCCCCCCAAAGTATATACACAGACATAAGCATGTGTGTTCCCCCCGACAGAGACATGCATGTGTGCCTTTCCCCAGGGCAGACATGCATTCATACATGTAGGTGCCTTCTCCTGAGGCATACATGCAGACATGCATGTGTGCCTTCCCCCCCAAGCATACGCACACAGGCATGTACATATGTCCCCCAGGCAAACGCACACAGACATGTATATGCCTTCCCTTGGGGTATACACATGTGGACATGCATGTGCATTGTTCCCCTGGGTGTACATGCAGACCTGCATTTGTACTTTTCCCCCAGGCATACACACACGGACATACATGTGCACCCTCCCCCGGGCATACATGTATAGGCATGCATATATGGCTTCCCCCATGGCGCACAAGTGCACACAAACACACACACGTGTGTGTGGCCCCTGGCAATCTTGCACAGACATATGTGTGCATCTCACAGCCCATCTAGAGCCCTCCAAGGCATGTCCCCCACTCTCCCTCGCCAGCTCATGCATCTTCCCTGCCTCCGTCTCTCTGTCCCTTCCCGGTGACTGACCGTGCGGCCGCAGCGGTTGTTGTGCAGGTTCATGAGCGCCCGGGCATCCTTCACTCGCTTCTCCTTGGCATCCACGAAGGCCTTGGCGAAGCGGACACCGTAGTTGATGTTGTCGCTGCAGCCGCCCCAGTCAAAGTCCCCACGCTGGTCACGGTGCCGCCCCCGCTTGTAGGGGTCACAGCCGCACACGCTCAGCTCTCCCTGACTGCAGGCGCGCGTGATGGCATGGACCACGCCTGCCGATGAGATGGCGTACACGAAAGCTGCCTCCCGGCTGCCTGGAGACCAGGGGGTCGGGGGTGGGGAGGGAGGGCATGTCAGGGTCCGGGGCCCCACACACCTGGAAGCCCCAACCCTCCCCCCCCCAACTCAAAGGTCTGCCCCGTCCTCTTTGCAGGACCTGGGGACGGCTGGGGGGCTCTGGACTGGGCCAGTTCCACCCCTAAGTCTTGTGCCCGGAGTAGGGCCCAAACGACCTCCCGCCTGGCCTGTATATATGTTTGTACATATTTATTACTCTATTTATTTATTTTACTTGTACATATCCATTCTATTTATTTTATTTTGTTAGTATGTTTGGCTTTGTTCTCTGTCTCCCCCTTTTAGACTGTGAGCCCACTGTGGGGTAGGGACTGTCTCTATATATTGCCAACTTATACTTCCCAAGCGCTTAGTACAGTGCTCTGCACACAGTAAGCGCTCAATAAATACGATTGCTTGATTGATTGACTGATTCTTTTTTTTTCTCCCTCTCCCGCTGCCAGCCTCTTCAGACCTGGCTCCTGCTGGACAGTTCCCGCAGGATGCCGCTCTCAACCCGAGCAGACAGGGCTAGACTCGGGTGGAAGCCTGGGCTGAGGGGGATCCTCCCACAGGAGAGACCCCTTGGCTAGGACGAGTCTGCCTTAGCCCCTGGAGGGGAGCAGCCCCTAGCTTCCCCCCGCACCCCATCATCCTGGGGCTGGTGATTCCGAGGCCGGCCAGGGTGCGTGTTCCCATGCTAAATCAAGGCCAAAAGGCTCTCCAAATATTTATACATCCCCTTTCTGTTTTCCCTGCCTGGCCATTACCATCACGCCAGCCCCAAAGAGACGGAGAGCCAAGCCCCTCCTCCCGCCCTTCAGGGCTGAGGGGGAAACCTAGCTGAGGTTAAACGGGGAGGGGAAGGGGGCGAGGGGAAGAGGTGAAAGGGTTGCAGAGTGGTTGGATGGGAGGGGACTTTCTCTTCTCTCTCCACCCCTAAGGCTAAGAGGGAGGGTTGCAGCCAGTGGGAGACAGAGTGATCCCAGGGAGGGCGAGGGAGGATCCATTCTCAACTTTGCTCTGAGCTAGCCTCGGGCTCAGAGGTTTGTTATTGTTGGGGGAGAGGAGGGCTCGGTTTTTCCAGCTGTGAAATGGGAAAGCCAACCCTGTTACCACCTCTCATCCCAGAATCCAGATGGGAGTGCCGGGGAGGGGAGGGGAGGGGGAGGAGAGTGGGTCAGGGGAGGTCAGGGAGATATGGGAGAGAGGATGGGGGGTGGTGTGGAGGAAGGAAAGAAAGGCAGGGTCCAGGGGAGGAATGGGGGAGAAGAGGAGACAGACAGTTACGTCCTGCCAGGTGTGCAGGAAAGAAGAGAGAGTTAGGGGAAGGGACTCAGGAGACCAGTGGGGCAGAGGGGGCTGGTGGTAAGAGGCATCCTTACTTCTAAGCATGACTCTCCCGAAGACAGTGTGGTCCCGGTCCAGTGTAGTGCAGTTCCATCGGTGGTGGCGGAACTGGTGCTGACACTCGCGGATCCACTCGCGGGCGCCCTCGCCCACGGAACGCATGATGTCAGGGTGGCGCTGGCACAGCTGCCGTTGCTTGCTCACCAGCCCGGGGATGTTGTCGCAGATCACCCGGGCACCCAGCGCCCCGATGTACCTGTGGGTGAGGGGAGAGGAAAGGGGGTCCCAGGGTTAGGCCCACTGGCTCCCATCGGCATACTGGGTTGTGGGGAAGGCAGGGGGGACTGGGGTGAGAAGCTCCCTCCCCTACAAAGCTATAGTGGGGGGAACCCATGGGCTATTCGAGGCCTCAGCCAGGCTCTAGGGATCCAGTCCCCAACAGTGAAGAAGATGAGAGAGAGAGTGGGAGAGGGGCAGCAGAGAGAACCACATTCAGGATGCTTCCTTGGGCCTGTCATTCATTCATTCATTCATTCAATCGTATTTATTGAACACTTACTGTGTGCAGAGCACTGTACTAAGCACTTGGAAAATACAAGTAGGCAATAAATACAGACAATTCCTACCCAACAATTCTGGCCACCCATGGGCCGGGGATTGGTGACAACCCAAGGTTCAGCATGTTCACAGGAAATAAGTAACTTGCACCTGGGGCTTCCCTCTGCTCTGCACCAGTCCACTGGGGAAACCTAGGCTGTGTACTGGGCTTGATCCAGGGGACACCCCATGATAGAAAGCTGGGCTCCATCCTACAGGCAGCTGGACCAAGGAGAGGACTCATACAGGATCAATCAATCAATCGTATTTATTGAGCACTTACTGTGTGCAGAGCACTGTACTAAGCGCTTGGGAAGTACAAGTTGGCAACATATAGAGACAGTCCCTACCCAACAGTGGGCTCACAGTCTAGAAGGGGGATGTGTATACCCACTACACACAAACAGGCTGTGCACATGCTCCTTCCCCATCCTAATGACACACTTCACATACTCACAGGCTATCAGCTCTTTTAATCAAGTAAAAATCACTAGGTGCTAAAACGAGGGAGGCTAGAGAACCATTCCCTTTTTCCTGCTGTCCTCCCCACCCCCCACCCCCAAGCCAATCCAGGTGAGGCTGAGTGGGGATCTGATGGGAGAGTGGGGAGACCACTCACTGCCCTGCCAAAACCCCTGTCTGCTCAGGTCTTGTTTCAGATCCAGCTCTGGCCGTGGGTGGTTGAGCAAAGGGGATGCCTTGGATCCGGATTCCCTGAGTACGTTTCTGGTCCTGGCCTGACCCTTATGGGTGAGAATCCAGGGTCCCAACCCCTGTTAGAAAGAGGAAACCTCGCCTCTCCCTCCTTCTCTGTCATTCCCATCAGCCTGTCCTCATGAGGTCTGGGAAGAGCAGTCCAACTGGGAGAGGGTAAGAGGCCTGGGGAAGGAGAATCCCTGGTTGGGGTTGGGGGAAGAAAGGAAGAGGAACAGAGAGAGAGAGCGAGAGAGAGAGCTTTTTGTTAAGCAAGGTCCCTTTGAGGGATGGATTCTCCACTCAGCCCACCCCCAGTCCAGCCCTGTCACTTTCTGCTGTCTCCATCCATTCATACATTTGGACCCCGACCCCAGAATGCCCAGAATAGCCCTACCCACTCCTTCAACCCCTTTCCTTTTTGGCCTGACCCTTTCTCCACTCATTAGACTTCGTCTTCCTAAGCCACAGAGGCAGGTCCCTGTTTATGATAACCAGCCCAACTCCACAGTGGGGCGTGGGCACCTTCAGCCCCCGCCTGCCCCATCTCCCCAGCCTCAGGTCCCTCTCTCCAGGCTCCCAGTGCTATTCTCTTCCAATTGCCACCCCCTCCCCTGGGTATACCCCTCCCAGGAGCCTGGAAGCCCACCCAGACCCCCACCTCAGTCACATGGGCTTGGCAAGCCTGCCTGATGGAACCGAAGTGCTGGGGCTGGGGGAGAGGGGAAGTGTAAGTCCTCTAGACTGTAAGCTCACTGTGGGCAGAGAACAAATCTGTTTATTGTTGCATTCTCCCAACCACTTAGTACAGTGCTCTACATACAGTAAGAGCTCAATTAATACAATTGAATGAGTGAACTGTCCAAATATCTGGGGGACCCAGAAGTTGGAGAGGTAGATGGGGCCCAGCTCAGGTCAGGGGGCTGGGTTCAAGGGGAAGCAAGGGAGCCTACTGGGAAGCAGCTTGGTCTAGTGGATAGAGCACAGACCTGGGAGTCGGAAGGACCTGGGTTCTAATTCCAGCTCCACCATTTGACTGCTGTGTGAACCTAGACAAGTCCTTTCACTTCTCTGTGCCTCAATTACCTTATCTGTAAAACGGGGATTAAGACTGGGAGTCCCATGCAGGACAAGGACTATATCCAACCCCATTATCTTGTATCTACCCCTGCGCTTAGTACAGTTCCTGGCACATAGTAAAAACTTAACAAATACCACAATTATTGTTATTATTGTTGAGGCTGCGGGGTGTCTGCCTGCTGCGCCCCTCTGCCCCACCCGCCTGGCCTCCTCCCAGCCCCCACCCAGCTCTAGGTCTGTCCTCATCCATTTGGCTGCTGCACCACAGCCTTACATCAAGTATAATCCCAAGCCAGGCTGGGTGGGCGCGCCCAGGCTCTCCAAGGCCCTCTTCTCTCTCCACCCAAACGCTCTCAGCCTTGCACGCTTCCAGGAAGCCCCTGTCTCTGCGGTCACTTTCTGGAGAAAGGTAAGGAGTGGAAATGAAGACCAAGCCTGTCCTCAGAGATGGTAAGGAACCTCCCCTTAGCCCACCTCAAAACCAGTCACAACCCCTACCCCGACACGTCCCTCTCTCCTCCCATCCCCCGTGCTCTCTTCTTGGTCTAGAAGTTTTACCAGACAACAGGCGGCACGGGTGGGAGGGAACAAACCGATCACTTTAAGGCCCTTGCCTGATACCCTCCTTTCTTTCCTTCATTTTTTAATGGTATTTGTTAAGAGCTAAGTGCCAAACACTGTACTAAGCCCTGGGGTAGATACAAGGTAATCAGGTCCCACTTGGGCCTCACAGTCCAAATAGATTGGAGAACAGGTATTGAATCCCTATTTTGCAGATAAGGAACCATATTGAATCCCTAATTTTGCAGATAAGGAAACTAAAACACAGAGAAGTGAAATTACTTGCCCAAGTTCACACAGCAGACACGTGCTGAAGCGAAATTAGAACTCAGATCCTCTGCTCCCAGGACCACGCACTTTCCACTAGGCCATGCTGCTTCTTTCTTCCTTGCAGAAGCATCCAAAGGATAAATGCCTACTTGCCTCACTGGGTCACTTCCTTTGGTGATGTTTCAGATTGCCTGGGCTGAAGGGCACAAAATCCAGCTTTCTCCCTGGTCCCCTTCTAATGTTCCCAAGGTGAAACCCTAGGGCAGGAGAAGGGCCATCTCTAGGGCTCTCACTTCAGAGCCTGGGCAGCCAATCTGAGCTATGACTGAGCCTGATAGCCCTGCCAACAACCAAGTAAGTAGGCCACACAGATTATGAGCACTAGCCCCTAAACCAGGAACCCAAAAGCCACTAGGCAGCAGGCAAGAAAGAACATGAGCATCACTAGAATCAGATTCTGACTGCTTCTTGCTTGGAGTGAGGGTGGACATCCAATTCCCCTACTTCCCTGCCTGGCCCCTCAAAACTGGAATTGGGGAGAGAGAGTGGGAAAACGGGGTCTGCCTCAAAGAGGCGGCCGCTGAACCTTAGGATAGTCCCTGGGGCTCCTTTGCAGGGCTCTAGGCTCTTCACGACATTATGAGTTCTCCAATCTGGGGCACTACTCCCTTCCACTGGGGACTTCAATCTTCAATCCCCTAGGCCCTGCCCTCCCCTAGCCTGTCTGCCGGGCTTCCCTTAGCAAGCCTGAGCCCGCGGGAAGGTCAAGGTAACCAAGAGCAGGCTCTGCTCAGTGGGGAAACTGATCATTCCCTGTCATTTTCAGTTGTGCCTAATCAGTTGTGCTTCTTCTGTGTCTCCCTATCCTTCTTCCCCTGAGCACACACCTCCCCTGGACCAATTTCTCCCCCTCCCCTAACCCCCAGGGGCTCTGTTTCAGACAGGTTACTTTTCTAAGGAACTATGAGTCGCTGAGATGCCTCCTTCTTCAATTCCTGTGCTGAGAGTCAATGATCTCCCCTAGTTCCCCCTTGACTTTCATTCATTTATTCATTCAATAGTATTTATTGAGCACTTACTGTGTACAGAGCACTGTACTAAGTGCTTGGGAAGTAGAAGTTGGCAATATTTAGAGACGGTCCCTACCCAACAACAAGCTCACAGTCTAGAAAGGGGAGACAGACAACAAAACAAAACATGTGGACAGGTGTCGTCAGAACAAATAGAATTAAAGCTAAATAAATAGAATAGTAAATATGTACAAGTAAAATAAATAGAGTAATAAATCTGTACAAACATATTTATAAGTGCTGTGGGGAGGGGAAGGAGGGACTTGACCTCTTAGCTGAACTCTTGAGGATGACAGAAGGGGTGTCACTCCTCCCACTCCCTTATGTGCTCCGCCCCTCCTCTCTCAGGTCACATTCTCTACTTTCTAGCTCGCCGAGGGACCTGGACCCTACCCACCCCAAGGATCCACCTTAGGGCAGGTAGCAGGACAGTGGAGGGCCAGGTTTGGCTGGAAATCTGCCTTACCTCCTAAGACCATAGGTCCCAGCAGCAACCAGGTTAGAGGGCTCCTTCCCAAGGCATTGGACACCACTGACCCCCGTCGCTGGTGCCCCACCAAAAGAAAATCTGATGCCTCTCTTCCATATGGTATCTCCCCCACTGGATTGTAAACTCCTGGAGGGTTGGGATCGTGTCTACCTACTCTGTTGTATTGTACTTTTAATAGTAACAGTAATTACGGTATTTGTTAAGTGCTTACTGTATGCCAGAAGCTGTACTAAGCGCTGGGGTGAATATGAGCAAATTGGGTTGGACACAGTATCTGTCCCACGTGGGGCTCCCAGTCTCGCTCTCCATTTTACAGATGAGGTGACTGAGACCCAGAGAAATGAAGTGACTTGCTCAAGGTCATCCAAAAGACAAATGGCGGAGCCAGGTTTAGAACCCATGACCTTCTGACTTCCAGCTCATGCTCTATCCATTAAGCCATGCTGCTACTTGTCCAGGGCTCTCCACACAGTTAAGTGCTCAATAGATTCCACTGATTGATTGACTGAATGAGGGGGGCCGAGGCAGGCCCCCCTATCAGGACTCTGACCTGGACAGGGCCTTTTCCTGCAGTGAACACTGTGGCCTGGGGCAGGCCCCAGGGCTGGCCCATCAGTGCAGAACATGATTAGTGCCAGTCAGAGGGGAGCCTGTGGAGGTACAGGTTCCTGGAATGGGGATGGATCAAGTTCCAGAAACCTGCCTGCGGCTTGGCTGGGAGGGAAGCTGTGGCCTGGGGTCCTGCAGCCTTTAATAGGATGGTGCAGGGCCGGAAGCGGGGGAGTGGAGTGGGTGCAGAAGGGGAAGAGGGGACAGGAGACCCACCTGCCCCCTAGAAGAGGCTAGAGGAACCCACCCTAGGAGGCCCTCTGGCACCAGAGTGGGCCCTAGATGGCAGAGACACCACCCAAAGGGGCCCTGGACCACAGAGGTGAGGAGCACCCGTGATGTCAGGATCTGCTCTTGGTGTGTGCCCCTCGATGCCATGGCCTAGTGGATAGAACACAGGCCTGAGAGTCAGAAGGACCTGCATTCCAAGTCCACCTCTGCCACTTTTCTGTTGTTTGACCTTGGGCAAATCACTTAACTTCTCTGTGCCTCAGTTCCCTCATCTGTAAAAGGGGATTAAGACTGCAAGATGCACGTGGGCCTAATTATCTCGCATCTACCCCAGTGCCTTTGAACAGTACCTGGCACATGGAAAGCGATTAACAAGTACCATAATTATAATTATTACCACCAACACCTAAATCCCTCCACTCAGCTCTCCCCCTGAGCTGAGATCAGGCTGAAAGCAGCCCACTCAAGGAAGAAACCAGAACAAAATTCCACGCTTCTTTCCTGGAGGCAGAGTGGGGGCTGATAGCGCCCATCTGTTCTGGGTGGTAGGGTGGGAGACTCTGGGGACTGGGCTGTAGCATGAACACAAATACCACCGAGTCAAAGCCACAGGCTCCATCTGTCCATCAGGAAAACTGCTTCCAGGAACAAACCAAACAAACACTCACAGACCCAAACCCACTCCCGCCGCAGCCAGTGAAGCAATCGGGAGCGGTCCTTGACGCACAGCCCGATCCTGGATTAAATAATTGCCACGATTTGTTTAGAGAATGAAACTTGGAGTTCACAACTCCGAGAACATTCCCCTCGGACTGCGAGTCGGCAGCCCCCCTTTCCCCCGTGACTGTCTGGCTCCGTCCAGGAATACTGATTCAGAAAAGGGATTCCCCAGAAGCTCCCAGGCTTGGAGTTGGGGCCCTAAGGAAATTAGTGAGGACATTTAACAAGACAATGTCCTGCCATGGACCAATTCTAGGACGGATACATGGGAAAGAAGGCATTGCAGGAAGTTCTTCCTGGTGTCTAACTGAAATCCCTCCTGCTGTGGTTTTATCCATTTTTTAATCCATTTTTCTAGCTTTGTCCTCAGTGGAGAGGGAGAACAGCTGGCCTCGGGGCTCTTGGTAAAATCCCATCCTAGATGTAGAGACAATGATTCAATCCTCCCCCACTGCTAGCCTTATGTGCCCCATGCTGAGCATGTCTTCCCTCATTCCAGCTGACCTCTGGCCTGGAATGGTCCCTCGCAGCCCTCCCTTGCTTGGGTAATTCCCAGTTCTCTCTCCCTACCTAATCGCTTAAGACAGGCATCTCCCCGCCCTGGTCTCTGGATACCCCGGCTGGGCCCCGCCCCGGTACTGTCCCTGAGGGTCCCCAGCCTCTCCCTCTGCTCTCTCCCACACTTCCAGAGACTTCCCAGGTCTCATGACGGTCCTCAGCCCAAGCCATGGGTGGGGTAAGAGAAGGCCTGAACTTTACTTGGGAAAACCTCTGCCCCCCAAATCACAGTCAGGGAGGCCCAGCAGAAAGGGCACTATCCTCTAAGTCCACAAGGATCCCAATGTAAGAGCAGAGAGAAGAGTCTAGGTCATAACCTGGGGTGATGGAGGGCTGTGAGTCAACAGCATTGAGCCGGGGGAGGCAGACCTGGGCCCAGGTAGCCCCATCCAGCAGCTAGCAAGCACACATGTCTGCTGTGTGATCTTGGGCAAGTCACTTAACTTCTCTGTGCCTCAGTTACCTCATCTGGAAAATGGGGATTAAGACTGTGAACCCCACATGGGACAACCTGATCACCCTGTATCCTCCCCAGCGCTTAGAACAGTGCTTTGCACCTAGTAAGCGCTTAACAAATGCCAATTATTATTATTATCCGGGATGGGGCGGGGTGGGCAGGAGGAGCATGGATTCATTCATTCATTCATTCAATCGTATTTATTGAGCGCTTACTGTGTGCAGAGCACTGTACTAAGCACTTGGGAAGTACAAGTTGGCAACATATAGAGACGGTCCCTACCCAGTAGTGGGCTCACAGTCTAGAAAGGGGAGACAGAGAACAAAACAAAACATATTAACAAAATAAAATAAATAGAATAAATATGTACAAATAAAATAGAGTAATAAATACGTACAAACATATATACATTTATACAGGTGCTGTGGGGAGGGGTAGGAGGTAAGGCGGGGGGTGGAGAGGAGGAGGAGGGGGAGAGGAAGGAGGGGGATCAGTCTGGGAAGGCCTCCTGGAGGAGGTGAGCTCTCAGTAGGGCCTTGAAGGGAGGAAGAGAGCTAGCCTGGTGGATGGATTCCCAAGAGCCATCACCCTGCCACGGGGGTGCCCATGAGAGGGTCTCTGCAGCTAGGGATTTGAGATCTTTGCCTAGTGCTAGAGGCACTTTTCAGGGTCTTTCACACTCCCTGCCACTTCACTCTCCAGAGAGGAGGAACTTGGCCATAGGCAGCCCCTGAAGTCTCACCATTTTCATCTAAGCTGCCTTCTCTCAGTGTCCCTGGGGCTGACAGAGCAGACTGACTCAAAGAGAATCGATCAGGAGTATCTACTGAGCTCCTGCCTTGTGCAGAGCAACATGCTAAATGCTTGGGAGAGTACGATAGAGTTAATAGGCCTGATCCCTGCCCGTTGATTCCCCCAGCATCCTGCCTGCTTCATCCTCTTCTGTCCAGGTCCCCAAGCCTATTACCTTTCTGGAGCCTAGTTAGGGGTTGGGAAGAAGACCTCAAAGATCATCTTACCCTTCCGTGTCGACTCTCCAAGACATGCAGCTCACACTACCCAGAACCCAAAGGGTTCTCCAGCTGCCTAGTTTCCAGGGGCATCGGAGCCCTCCCTGGTAAGACTGAGGAGATGGATAACTGAGGGGAGGATTCAGGAAGCTGTTGCCAGGGAGACCAGGGACACAGCCACTCTGCACCCGCTCTTTCCTGCAGGAACAAACCTCACTCCCCATTGTCCGGGAGCACCATTCGCTTCCTTTGCTTCTCCACGAGAGTGCCTCTCTCAGCTTGAGCACGCCTGTCTCTCCCCCCCACCCAAACCCCACCGCCAAATTACATCTCCACACGTGATTCTCCCAGACTCTTAATACAAAACACGTGTGGGGAGGGAGTGGGGTGAGGGCGGCTGGAGTCACAATGGATTTCCAGGCCTTTGCCTACTTCCCCACGTCCTGGAAAGAGTGGAAACCTCTGACTGGGGGCTATGTTAACCTCCGGGCCCTTTTGACATCTGTGAGAAGTGGCACCAGCAGCGAATTCAGCCCCTTTCTCAAGCCAGGCTGATCTCCCCCGATCTCGGGGGTTTAAATGTGGGGGTGCTCCTGGACCACCTCTGTCACCCTAGCTGATTAATCACTCTCTCTGGCTGTGTGGATGGCTGGGCAGGGCCTTGTGACGTGAGGTGTAGGTCTAATGACTTGCAGGGCCAGAACTTGGGTGGAGGGCGGGGGGAGGCTCTCCAGTACTGAGCCTCAGTCCTTTCTCCTACTCTGGGGGAAGAACTAAGGGAAAGGACGATCCCTTAGTGGATCCAGCCCCCCGCCCAGGCTCCAGAGGTTAAACAACAGCAGTGTTGAACAGTTCACTCTGGAGTTTTTTTTTTAAAGCGTTTCCCTCTTGTCTGCTGTGCGATCTTGGCCAAATCAGTTCACTTTTCTGCACCTCAGATCCCTCATCTTCATTCTCCTTCCTTCTTAGACTAAAGGGCAGGGACTATGTCCAATCTGTTTATGGCCTATCAACCCAGCACTTAGTACAGTGCATTGCACAAAGGGCTTAATTTCCACAAGTTTGATTATGACTATTTTTCCTCTCCCTCTCCTTTCCTTCCTTCAGAAATGTTTCCAGCCAGATGTAAGATACCAACCTGTGCCTCTCCCTACATCTCCTCCAGCCCAACTCCTCCCTCTTTGAGCCCACGCAGATAAAAAGTATAGGAAAGGGTTTTGGAAAGAGGAAAACAGAGGAAGTACTTGCTTTTTATTTGGTGGGGGGGAGGGAGGGGTCGGCGGGGGGGGAGTTTGGCAGGGGGGAGAAAGCAATCTCAAAATGATCTTGGGCTCTGTCGAGGGAGCTTCCCTCCCCCCACCTTCTCCGGCCAAGAGTCAGTGTCAACAACCAGAGGGGAGGGGGGAGAGAGGGAGAGTGGGAGAGCGCAGAGGTCAGCTCCAACTCTCGAACCCAAGTCCCAGAGATATGTTTGAGGAGGTGGGATGCTGGGGCTGCGAGTGCGGGATAAGATCTTGCCGAGAACTGCGGGAGGGGATGATTGGGGACACCAAAGGCCGACCCCGGCCCAGCTCACAAAGAGAGAAGAGTGTGAGAGTCCCCCTAAAGGGAGAAGCCTGTGGAGACCTCCTCAAAAACATAACACTGAAAATCAGCGTGAAGCCCCCAGAGGCTTCTCAAGGACTGGAGCCCTGAGCGCGGTGGGGGCAGCCTCGAATGGGGTCCCCCCTCCCCGCAAATGGTGTACAAGGGGAGAAGCTTTCTCTTTCTGTCAGAGAACAAAGCCGTTTAAGGTCTTGCGGGGGCAGACACCCCAAAACTCTCTTCCTCGCCTCTCTTTCCCTCCCTCCCACTCCAGTCTCCAAAACCAAATAGAAAGGGAGAATTGAGGCGATTATCCGGATCGTTGAAACGCAAGTAGGCGTTGGGGCTCATCATCCCATTCTCCTCACTGCAAGTGGAGGCCCGGTCATAGAGGCTGCCGGGCTATTCCGGGGCGCTTGGACCCTCTTAGGCCGGGTTTCGGGGGGTTGGGGGAAAGCTGAACTGCCCTTCCTCCTCCTCCCCCTCTTTCTCCTTCTCCAGCCCGAGGGCAGACCCGCCCCGGGGCGGAGGGAGGCTCGGCCGGCCCGGAGCCGTGTACGAAGATGGGGCGGTGGGTTCTGAGTTGGTCAGCACCCCCAGCGCCCTCTCCCCAGCCGCACGGGGGAAGGGCTGCGGAGGCGGCCTTGTCGTCGTCCCCCCCCCCGGGCTCCAAGACCCCGGTCTAGCTCGGAGCCCCCCGGGGAGCAGGAGCAGGAGGAGGAGGAGGAGCTGCTTCCCCGGCTCCCGCCTCGCCCCGGGTACAGCCCCCGCTCACCAATCCCTGCCCTCCCCTACGATGGGGAACATTGGCCCCGGGGGACACCGGCTAGGCGCCCGGGGGACACCGGTCAGGCACACGGAGGACACCGGCTAGGCGCCCGGGGGACACCGGTCAGGCACACGGAGGACACCGGCTAGGCGCCCGGGGGACACCGGTCAGGCACACGGAGGACATCGGCTAGGCGCACGGGGGACACCGGTCAGGCACACGGGAGACACCGGCTAGGCGCACGGGGGACACCGGTCAGGAGCACGGGGGAAACCGGTCAGGCACACGGGGGACACCGGCTAAGCGCACGGGGGACACCGGCTAGGCGCACGGGGGACACCGGTCAGGCGCACGGGGGACACCGGTCAGGCGCACGGGGTACACCGGCTAGGCGCACGGGGGACGCCGGCTAGGAGCACGGGGGACACCGGTCAGGCGCACGGGGGACACCGGCTAGGCGCACGGGGGACACCGGTCAGGCACACGGAGGACACCGGCTAGGCGCACGGGGGACACCGGTCAGGCACACGGAGGACACCGGCTAGGCGCACGGGGGACACCGGTCAGGCACACGGAGGACACCGGCTAGGCGCACGGGGGACACCGGTCAGGCACACGGAGGACACCGGCTAGGCGCACGGGGGACACCGGTCAGGAGCATGGGGGACACCGGTCAGGCGCACGGGGTCACCGGTCAGACACACGGGGGACACCGGTCAGACACAAGGGGGACACCGGCTAAGCGCACGGGGTCACCGGTCAGGCACACGGGGGACACCGGTCAGGCACACGGGGGACACCTTTTAGGTGCACGGGGGACACCGGTCAGACACACGGGGGACACCTTTTAGGCGCACGGGGGACACCGGTCAGGTGCACGGGGGACACTGGTTAAGCGCACGGGGGACACTGGCTAGGTGCACGAGGGACACCTTTTAGGCGCACGGGGGACACCTTTTAGGCGCACGGGGATCACCTTTTAGGCGCACGGGGGACACCAGGTAGCCGCACGGGGGACACCGACTAGGCGCACGGGGGACACCGGTTAGGTACGCGGGGAATAGCCGGCCAGGGCCCCGGGGGATACCGGTCAGGCATATGGGGGACACCGGCCAGGCGCACGGGGGACACCGGCCAGGCGCCAGAGGGACAGCCGGCCAGGAACCCGGGGAACACCACCGGACGGGGCGGGGCACGGGGGACAGCCGGCCGGGGGCACGGGGGGCTCCGTCCCAAGCCCCGTGGGGAGGGCAGTGCCCCTGTGTCCCGGGGCGGGGGCGGGGCACTCACCACCAGGACGAGTCCACGCGGGGCGGCAACGGGAGCAGGAGGAGGAAGAGGAGGAGGAGGAGGCAGGTGAGGCGGCCCAGGCAGCCGGGCTCCGCGGGGGGCCGGGCGGCGGGGACGGCTGGGTCCGCGCTGCCCGGACTCCGCATAGCTCCGGGGGCTGGCCGGGGACGGGCCCGACGCGCGGCCCGGGACGGGAGCGGGGCGGGGGGCTGCGGGATGCTGGGGGGCTGCTGGGGGGCTGCTGGGGGGCGGGGGGAGGAGCCGCCCGGCCCGGGGGCGCCTAGGCGGGCCCGGCCGCCCCCCCCTCGGGGGTCCATGCGGGGCCCGGGCTCCGGCCACGGAGCGCGCTGTCGGAGGGCGCGCTGTCCGAGGCAAGCCGGGCTCGAAGGCCGAGGGCTCAGGGGGCGGGGGGTGATGCCCGGCGCCGGAGCCGGGGCCACGGGGGAGCCAGGGGACCGGGGGGTGATGCCCGAGGCCGGGGCGACGGGGGGGCCAGGGGACCGGGGGGTGATGCCCGGGGCCGGAGCCGGGGCGACGGGGGGGCTAGGGGACCGGGGGGTGATGCCCGGGGCCGGAGCGACGGGGGGGCCAGGGGACCAGGGGGTGATGCCCAGGGCCGGAGCCGGGGCTCGGGAGGTGCCAGGCGTCCGGAGGTGGTGCCCGGGGCCGGAGCCGGGGCTCGGGAGGTGCCAGGCGTCCGAAGGTGATGCCCGGGGCCGGATCCGGGGCTCGGGAAGTGCCAGGCGTCGAGGAGGGATTCCCGGGGCCAGGGGTCGAGGAGCGATGCCCGGGGCTGGATCCGGGGCTCGGGAAGTGCCAGGCGTCCGGAGGTGATGCCCGGGGCCGGATCCGGAGCTCCGGAGGTGCCAGGGATCGAGGAGTGATGCCCGGGGCTGGATCCGGGGCTGGGGAAGTGCCAGGCGTCGGGGGGTGATGCCCGGGGCTGGATCCGGGGCTCCGGAGGTGCCAGGGCTCGGGGCGTGATGCCCGGGGCCTGGGGCGCGGCAGGAGCCGGGCTGGGCCTCCCGTCCCCCGCACCTGCTCCAGCGGGCCGGGAGGGACGGGATGGGACGGGATGGGATGGGATGGGATGGGATGGGATGGGATGGGATGGGACGGGACGGTCCCGGAGGGCGCAGCGCACAGCGCCGCGGCGCCCCTGGGTCCTAGCGTCCTTCCCGCGGACCCAGGCGTCCGACGCGGGGAGGGGCCGGGCCGGGGGGCGCCTCTCCGCCACTCCCCTCGAGGAAGCCCCAAGGCACACGGCCTCGCTTCGTGCCCTGCCCTCTCCGAGCCTCAGTTTCCTCCTCCCTTAAACGGGCAGTCACCCTCTCTCCTTTGATGATGATGCTACTTGTTAAGAGCCTACCGTGTGCCAAGCGCCGTTCTAAGCGCTGGGCGAGGTACAAGGTCATCAGGTTGCCCCACGTGGGGCTCACGGTCTTCATCCCCATTTGACGGATGAGGGAACGGAGGCCCAGAGAAGTGAAGCGACTGGCCCGAAGTCACACAGCTGACAAGCGTGGTTCAGTGGAAAGAGCACGGGCTTGGGAGTCAGAGGTCATGGGTTCTAATCCTTGTCTGCCACTTGTCAGTTGCGTGACTTTGAGCAAGTCACTTCGAGTGACTTGCCCGAGTGACTATTACTCTATTTATTTTATTTGTACATATTTATTCTATTTATTTTGTTAATATGTTTTGTTTTGTTCTCTGTCTCCCCCTTCTAGACTGTGAGCCCACTGTTGAGTAGGGACTGTCTCTCTCTGTTGCCAACTTGTACTTCCCAAGCGCTTAGTACAGTGCGCTCAATAAATACGATTGAATGAATGAATGAATGAACTTAACTTCTCTGTGCCTCAGTGACCTCATCCGTAAAATGGGGATGAAGACTGTGAGCCCCACGTGGGACAACCATCTGTGAAATGGGGCTGAAGACTGTGAGCCCCACGTGGGACAACCTGATCACCTTGTATCCTCCCCAGCGCTTAGAACAGTGCTTGGCACATAGTAAGCGCTTAACAAATGCTATTATTATTAAGTGGCAGAGTCGGGATTAGAACCCACGACCTCCGACTCCCAAATCCGGGCTCTTATCACTATGGCAGGCTACATTTTATGGGTTTTGGTGAACCAGCTCTCTGCCTTGCGCGCAAGATGGCAACTTTTGGCCATTTCCCCAAAGGATGGAGTTCAGCCCCGAGAACCGGGACTGCCCCCCGATCTCCCCTGTCCCCAAGAGGGGTCCGGTTCTTCGGCCCATTTGAACCCCGGTCCCTCCCGGGGTTTGGGTTGGGCCTGGGAGCCGCACAAGGCTCCAAACCCCTTGTCACTGCACCCCTCCCTCAGCACCCCACGAGCTGAGCCAGGGCCAGCCAAAGACACTCCATTGAGAAGCAGCGTGGTTTAGTGGAAAGAGCCCGGGCTTGGGAGTCGGAGGCCGTGGGTTCTAATAATAATAATAATGATGGTATGTGTTAAGCGCTTACTATGCGCGAAGCACTGTTCTAAGCGCTGGGGGGGGATACAAGGTGTCCCACGTGGGGCTCACGGTCTTAATCCCCATTTTACAGATGAGGGAACTGAGGCTCAGAGAACTGACTTTGCCCAAAGTCACACAGCTGACACGTGGCGGAGGCGGGATTAGAACCCATGACCTCTGGCTCCCAAGCCCGGGCTCTTTCCACAGTCCCGACTCCGCCACGTGTCAGCTGTGTGACTTTGGGCAGGTCGTTTAACTTCTCTGGGCCTCAATTACCTCATCGGTAAAATGGGGAGTAAGACTGTAAGCCCCACCTGGGACAACCTGATAGCTTGTATCTCCCCCAGTGCTTAGAACAGTGCTTGGCAAATAGTAAGCGCATAACAAATACTATTATTATTATTATTATTATTATTATTATGCCTGTGCCTCCGGCCTCCGAGGGCACATGTGTCCAGGGGCTGCAGCATCGCAGGGGACGGGGCAGCGGGGTCTCTGCCAGGCCCGGGTCTCCCCCTCGTCTCTTTCTTCGGCTCCCCCAGGCCCTCACCCAGTTTCCGCGCTTACAACAGTGTTCGGCACACAGTAAGTGCTTAATAAATGCCATCATTATTATTATTCCTTCTCTTCCCGCTCCCTCCCCCCGGGCGGAGCTGCCTGAGTGTGAATGAATTAAAAACAGCCGGACGGCCCTTTCCGGATCAGAGGCGGCTGGTTTGGGTTCTTCCTCCTGGTCATGGTATTTATTGAGCGCCTACTGACGACAGTGTGCTGGACTAAAGCGCTTGGGAAGCAGCGTGGCTTAAGGGAAAGAGCACGGGCTCGGGAGTCAGAGGGTGTGGGTTCTAATCCTGGCTCTGTCACTTAGCTGCGTGACTTTGGGCAAGTCACTTCACTTCTCTGGGCCTCAGTTGCCTCATCTGGAAAATGGGAATTATGACTGTGAGCCCCATGTGGGACAACCTGATTACCTTGTATCTACCCCACCTTGGCACATAGTAAGTGCTTAATAAATTCCATCATTATTATTGGGAGTTGCAGCTGAAGTGCAAAAACCACAAGGGTTTTATCCTTTCCTGGGGGAAGCAAGAGATCGCGTGCCTGACCGTGGATTTAAAGGGTAGGGACATAAAGGCTGTCTGCTTATTGTTGTATTGTGCTCTCCCAAGCGTTTAGTACAGTGCTCTGCACGGAGTAAACATTCAATAAATACGATCGAATGAATGCAAATACATTCAGAAGTGCCAGAAGAGCTGAGGGGTTGATAAGAATCGGAATACTGATAATTACGTGGGGAAGGCTTGTTAGAGGAGATGGAATTTTAAGAAAGTTTTGAAGGTGGGGAGAGGTGAAGTCTGGTGGATTTGGAGGGGAAGGCAGCTCCCTGTTCTGGGGACAACCTCCCCGTATGACCAAACTCCTCGTCTTCCCTCCTAAATCCTTTCCTCCTCCTAAATTTCCCAACACAGTAGACAACACTGCCGTCCTCTTATCCAGGTTCGACTACTGTAACAGACTTCCTGCAGAGTTTCCTGCCTCCAGTCTCTCCGAGTCTATGTTTCTCCCTGTCGCCCGAATTTCCCTAAAATACCGGTCTGCACTTGTCTCCCCATTCCTCACAAATTTTAAATACTTGCCTGTTTCTCTATACATCAAGTAGCTCCCTCCCTCCTACTTATCTACTCTCTTCTCCCCCTACACTCCAGCTCTCACTCTTCATTCCTCTCAAGTTAATTTATGGTGCCTCATTACCTCTCCTGTCACATACCTCATGCGGGTAATCCAAACGTCCCCCTCCCCCCAACACACACCCCTCACTGGCTCTCCCTTCCCCTTTATATCCAACAAACTCCTTTTCTCCCCATCTTCAAAGTCCTTTTAGTTATATCTCCTGAAAAATCTCTAATCTCTCCACCCTGTCTCTCTCAGTGGTCCCTCTGTGCCCACCTGAGTACTTACTTTACCACAACCCCTTTAGCGTGTTATCTGTATACCTAATAGACTCTAATACTTCCTCATCTGTATTTGATTTTTATGTTTCCCACTAGGTTGTGAGCCCATTTAGGGAAGGGGCCATCTACTAATTCCACTGTACTCTCCCAAGTGCTTAGTACAGTGCTCTGCAATCAGTAAGTGCTACTGATTGCAAGTGAGCAAGACCCCGAAGTCGGGCAAGAAGAGAGGAGAATACAGTCAGGTGGTAGGCTTGGGAGGAACAGAGTGTGAGTAGGGGAGTTAGGGGTGAGGAGAGTCAATAAGCAGCGTGACCTAATAGAAAGAGCACGGGCCTGGGAGTCGTGGCACCTGGGTTCTAATCACAACTCTGCCAATTGCTTGCAGTGTGACCTTGGGCAAGTCACTTAACTTCTCTATGCCTCAGTTTCCTTAACTGCAACATGGGGATTCACTACCTGGTCTCCCTCCCACTTAGAACGTGAACCCTCTCCGGGACAGGGACTGTGTCCGATCTAATTAACATTTACCTACCCCAGCACTTAGAACAGTGTTTGACAGATAGTAAGCACTTAAATAACATTGGAAAAAAAAAAGTGAAGGGAGCTGGTGGAGAGCCTTGAAGTCAGTCATTGCTCTGTGTTTTGGGGCTTAGAGTCCATGTTTCCCCCTTCCTCAGGAACCTTCAGTGGCTGCCCATCCCTCTCTGCATCAAACAGAAATTCCTTACCACTGATTTTAAAGCATTAAATCAGCTTGCCCCATCCTACATCAACTCACTGCTCTCTTACTCCAGCCCAGCCCGCACACTCCGCTCCTCTAGTGCCAGCTTACTTACTGTTCCCTGATCTTGTCTGTCTCGCTGCCGACCCCTTTCCCATGCCCTCCCCCTCGCCTGGAACTCCCTCCCCTCCATATACATCCGACCACCATTCTCCCCACCTTCAGTGCATTCTTAAAGTCACATCTTCTCCAAGGAGCCTTCCCGAATTAAGCCCTCTTTTACCTGGCTTGTGTTTCCCTTCTGCGTCGTCTATGTACTCGGATCTGTAATCTTTGGACAATTGCTATTCTCCCCATCCCCAACCCCACAAGGTTTATGTACATATCTTTAAATTATATATTATAAAGTACTTATTTATTCATAATAATGTCTGCCTCTCTCCCTCTAGACTGTAAGCTCATTTTGGCCAGGGAATGTTCCTGCTAATTCTGGTAGAGAAGCAGCGCTGCTTAGTGGAAAGAGCACGGGCCCGGGAGCCAGATGTTGTTGGTTCTAATCCCGCCTCTGCCACTTGTCTGCTTTCTGACCTTGGGCAAGCTACTTTATTTTTCTGGGCCTCAGTTGCCTCATCTGTAAAATGGGGATTAAGACTGTGAGCCCCACGTGGGACAACCTACTTTCCTATTATCTACCCCAGCACTTAGAACAGTGCTTGGCACACAGTAAGTGCTTAACAAATACCATTATTATTATATTATTATTATTATATAGTTCATTCCCAAGTGTTTAGCATGTACCCGGGAGTCAGGAGACCTGTATTTTAATCCCAGCTCTGCCGTTTGCCTACTGTGTGATCTTGGACACATCACTTACATTTTCTGTGCCTCAGTTTAATCATCTGGAAAATGGGGATGAAACACCTGTTCTCCCTCCTTTAAATGCAAGTCCTGTGTGAAGCAGGGTCTGTGTCCAGTCTATTCCTACACTTAGCTATCCCTGTATCTACCTCAGCACTCAGAACTGCGATAGGCACATAGTAAGCACTGAACAAATGCCATTATTGTTATTATTGAATAGGGGAAACAGATGTGTTGTAAATCTGAAGCAGAATGGAGATTTAGAAATATTGTGCTATTCATTTTAACTCAAAACTTCTTAAGCCAAGGACTATCTGTATTTGTGTGTTGCCTGCCTTAGATTGTTAACTTCCACAGGGAATGGATGAAAAATATTTCACTTTATTATTATGAACAATAACAATAACAATCATCATCATAATAATGGCATTTGTTTAGTGCTTACTATGTGCCAGTCACAGTTCTGAGTGCTGAGGTAGATACAAGGTAATCAGGTTGTCCCAAGAAACAGCATGGTGTAGTGGAGAAAGCTCGGGCCTGAGAGCCAGTAAGTCATGGGTTCTAATCCCAGCTCTGCCACTTGTCTGCCGTATGACCTTGGGCAAGTCACTTCACTGTGCCTCAGTTACCTCATCTGTAAAATGGGGATTAAGGCTGTGATCTCTACGTGGGACAACCAAATTACCTTGTATCTACCCCAGTGCTTAGAAGAGTGCTTGGCACACAATAAGCGCTTAACAAATACCATCATCATCATTATTATTATTATATAGTTCTCTCCCAATAATTTAGTACAGTGCTCTCCACATTGTAAGTGCTCATTAAATATGATTGCTTGATTGACTGATTTAGAGGAGAGGGGAGATGTGTGCTGAATTGTATCTGAGAGGGAATTGCCCATCCAACTCCAACTCCTTGCACCCATCTAATCAGGACCTGTGAGAACCGTCCCCTACGGGAACCTGGGGGTCACAGCCAGCATGGGAGTCAGAGGGAACAGAGGGAAACTGGGCAGATTGCTGAGAAGCCCCTCCACCAAGACCCTACTTTGTCTTCATTGCCTATTTGCTTCTCACCTCCCTCACTCATTGCCCCAGTCTTCCAGTTCTCCCCTCTAGCCCTGCTGTGTCACCCCAAATCCAGTGCTGCCTGTTTATACTGTCTACTTTGCTCCAGAGCCTCTGTTTGCACTGCAGGGAACACTACCGGTGCTACTTTCAGTCTTGCTAGGACTCCCAGGTGCCCCATTTCTGAGGTCCTTGACCAGGGCCCTGTTCTGGCCCTGCTGGCTTGAGGTACTGATTTCCATGGGGGTGGAGGCAGAGGACTACAGATCCCCAAGTCTCGAGAGACCCCATCCAGGCTTGCTGCCAGCCTCATTCCTGTGGTTTGCTCCTGGGTTCTCTGCTGGAGGTGATGGAGGGCAGTGGGGGCGGTGGGGCGTGAGCGCTTGCCCCCTGGTTCATCATCCTTCATCCTGGGCAGGGACCCTGTGGCCAGCGGAGTCAGTCTGGCTGAGGAGGTTTGCACTCAACCACTTAGCAAGAACACAAATAAAGAGCCAGATAAGAGGTTTTCTGGGATCTGCCACTTTGGAGCTTCAACTCTGAAAATAAACTTTAAATCGTGGCCTCAAGACAGCTCCTCACGCAAGGGCCCTCCAAGGAGTCCAGCCCAGAGTCATTCAGGCTGCTTGCTGGCCTGGCTCTCCTACTGTACCAGAAATGGGGGCTTCTTATGGGCTCGGGGGGAGGAGTAGGAAAGGTCCGTGGCTGAGTCAGGGAAGTCCTGACAAATCTGGCTTCTCAAGGAGAGGTTCTGAACAGCTCCTTCTTGCAACCTCCCCCTGGGATCCGAGCCTCAGACCCAGCACCCTGTTGCATGGGTAACTATCTCCAGCTTCTGCCCCAAGCTGGGGAGGGCACGGGAAGGCTCCTGTCCCGAACCCCAATCCCGACCACCACCTTGGGCTGGAAGTGGAGTGGAGGTGGGGTCGGGGGATGGGGACAAGGTCGAGGGATGGGATTCAACACTTTATGTGAAGTCAGAGACTTGTCAATGGCAGCCATTAACCAGTCATCTCCAGTTGAGGGAGGGCAGTCACTTCATGGATTGGGAAGTAGCATGACCTAGTGGAAAGAGCCTGGATTTGGGAATCAGAGGATCTGAGTCTAGTCCCAGCTCTGATGCTTACCTGTTAGGTGACCTATTGCAAGTCACTTAACTTCTCTGGGCCTCAGGTCATTGTCTTATGCCATCGAGTCATCTCCAACACGGAGCAACGCCATGGACACATCTCTTCCAGAATGCCCCACCTCCACCTGCAGTCATTCTGGTAGTTTATCCATAGAGTTTTCTCAGTAAAAATACGGAAATGGTTTACCATTGCCTCCTTCCAAGCAGTAAACTTGAGTCTCCGCCTTCTATTCTCTCCCATGCTGCTGCTGCCCAACCTCAGTTTTATCATCAGCAAAATGGGGATTCGATACTCATTCTTCCTCCTTTTTGGACTGTGAACTCCATGTGGGACAGGGATTGTGTCTGATCTGATTATCTGGTATCTACCCCAATGTTTGGTACAGTCTTTGGCATATAATAATAATAATAATGGCATTTATTAAGCACTTACTATGTGGAAAGCCCTGTTCTAAGTGCTGGGGGGGATACAAGGTCATCAGGTTGTCCCACGTGGGGCTCACAGTCTTCATCCCCATTTTATAGATGAGGCAACTGAGGCACAGAGAAGTTAAGTGACTTGTCCAAAGTCACACAGCTGACAAGTGGCAGAGCCGGGATTTGAACTCATGACCTCTGACTCCAAAGCCCAGGTCTTTCCACTGAGCCATGCTGTAATAAACACTTAAGTGGTATTATTATTGTTTTCATTATTGTGTTTGCTTTGGTGAACCAATGGGGACTGTTGATTCTGTTTCCCCTGCCGCCTAATCAGCCCCAGCCTTCCTTGCATGTCTCTCCTGCCCAGAAGTGAAGCTCATTGTTTTCCCCTCCACAGGCTTTCTCTCCCCCAGCCCAGGATGCAAACCATCACAGAAATTAACCAAGGTCCTCCTGAGTCTGGATGGTTCCAGTCACCAGCGAGAACAGGGACCACCCCGGCCAGTTCTGTGTCTGCTCAGATCCAAACCTTCAGTCATCCCTGTCATAACGGGTCCCTGGAAACTCCTTCATCATTTACTAAATAGAAAATCCTGAAGCTGCATGCAGGTGCTGGCAAATACCCAATTAAAGGCCTCCTTGGCTCTTTTTTCCTCACACGCTCCTGACAATCAGGAGGTTTTCCTCCTGTTGTCTAACTTCAATCCTTCCTGCTGTCAGCCTCTCCTGTTTCATTAGAAAGCCAATTTCCCCTCACTCAGCCTTCAGTCAATGGTGCGAGAGCGATCCACGTGTTGCCGAGACAGATCAGGGTTGGGGTGGCAGTCCAGGGAAGTGCGTAGAAGGAAAGCAGGTGGGAAGGGAGGGGAGGGGAAGAGAGCAGGGAGAGGAGGGTCAGGGCTGCTGCGGGTGGGGGGTTTTGGATGTGATTCAAGGCATTCCACAGCTCTCCTGCTCAGGCACGTTCTCACTTTCTTTTGATTTCTCTGCAAACCCAAGAGGGTCTCCAAGAAAAGAGTGCCAAATGCAGTTTCCCCTTTCCTCCCTCCTTCCCTCCCCGGCAAGTAGGGGTGGAGCGCAGGAGGAGGAATCTGGGGAGGGACCTAGGAGACTTGGAGGCTTGGTGGGGAGGTCAGGCCTTGCCCTAGTGGGTAGGAATTTCTCAGGTCAGGTAGAGATCAGAGAAATGGCGTAGGTGTTGGCCGCTGGAGAGAGACTCCTCCGGACTTAGAGGAGGGAGAAGATGCTGCGGAAAAGGAGGCGAGCTGAGTCAGATGAAAGGATTCTGAAGAACAGGGCTGGGAGAGACTGAAGGGGCAGCAGCCTGTGGTTTGGGCCTCTCCTGTGCCACTGGAGCACAAAGCCCATCTTCTGGAGGATACACCATCCACCCCTACCCCCATGATAGGAGGGAGAAGGGCATGGCCTAGAGGGTAGAGCATGGGGCTGGGACTCAAAAGGACCTCGGTTCTAATCCCAGCTCTGCCACTTGTCTGCTGTGTGATCTTGGCCATGTCACTTAACTTCTCTGCTCCCCAATTCCCTCATTTGTAAAATGGGGATTCAAAGCCTGTTCTCCCTCCTACTCGGACTGTGAGCCCCATGTGGGACCTGATTATCTTGTATCTAACCCAGCACTTAATACAGTGCTTGGCACATAGTAAGCCCTTAACAAATACCACAAATGCCATTAAAACCCCCACAAAAAACCAGAAGGACAGGAGGAGGCTGAAGGGGAAGCAGCACCATCTCTAATTTTAGAATAATAATAATAATGATGGTATTTGTTAAGTGCTTACTATGTGCTAAGCACCGTTCTAAGCACTGGAAAGATCAGAAAGGCTGTGGTTGTGGCTGTTCTGACTGTTGAGGAGGATCTGTACCTTCTTGCCTGAGTGAGGAGGATCCTGAAACTCTACTGGATTCTACAGCATTTTTTTTTGTACTTACTGTGGTTACCTATATATTTTTTTGTCTTTATCATTTCAAGCTGTAGTCACTATCACTGCTCCCCTTTTAGGGTTTGAACACCCTGAGGACCAGAGACCCTGTTTAATTTATCTACTGTACCCTTTCTCCAAATTTAGCATAGTGCCCTTGCACACAGTAGGTGCTTAATAATAATGATAACAATAATAATAATGGCATTTGTTAAGTGCTTTCTATGTACCAAGCACTATTCTAAGTGCTGGAGTAGATAATAATAATAATTATGGTATTTGTTAAGCACTTATTATGTGCCAGGCACTGTACTAAGTGCTGGCGTGGATATAAGCAAATCAGATTGGACACCGTTCCTGTCTCACACGGAGCTCTCAGTCTTAATCCCCATTTTACAGATGAGATAACTGAGGCACAGAGAAGTTAAGTGACTTGCCCAATGTCAAACAGCAGACAAGTGGTGGAGGCAGGATTAGAACCCAGGTCCTTCTGACTCCCAGGACCTTGCTCTTTCTGCTAGATCATGCTACCACCTTGATGAATGAATGAATGAATGAATAATGAATGAATGCACTAAAGGCGTCCCAGGGGTCTGCTTAGTCTCTCCATTTAGAGGAGCCCACAGTCTGTTTCATTAGCAACTCGGTGTCAATCTATCAGTGGTATTTATTGAGAGCTTATTGAGTGCAGAGGACTGTACTATGGCTTGTGAGAGTACAATACAATAGAGTTGGAAGGCACTGCCCTCAAGGAGCTTATGGTCTGATGATGCGTGTGTGTGTCTTCCCTGGGGTACTGTGGGGTGGGGGGTGGGGGGAATGGCAGCTCCTTCTGAGGCTGTGGAGGAGGGGGCTTAGCCCTAAAGAATTTCCAGCTGTTGGGGCAAACCCATTGCTCTGTCCACCCAGATTTGGGGGCTGGACCCCAAAACTAGTCTATTCCAGCTCTCCAGCTACACCTGAGCGTGTCTCAGGGGGACTAAAAGAGGACCCCAAGATGGGTCTTTAGGTCCCATTAGCTCTTTGATGCCTGCCTTTCTCCACAAGCCCTGTCCCTTGGCTCCTTCTCTGAAAGCCCCAAATCCCTTTCCCTTCCAAGTCAAAATGGAAAATTGGCACCTGCGGCCCCAGGGCTCTAGCTCTTAGAGGGATCCATTCTGACTGGGGGCGGGGAGAGAAGGATAGGAAGGATAAGGGGATAATGCCCTCATCAAGCCACTGCTGCCCCAGCGCCAAACTGGTTGGGAAAAGGCTGCAGTGGTAGCAGGACTTTCTGCAGTCATGGCAGGGCAGGGGAGCTTGCTGACAAAGGAGGGAGAGAGTGCTGATTCAGCAGCGAGCACGCTGGGGCAGCAGGGAGACTGCCCACGGCCTTCATCCCCATTTTACAGATGAGGTAACTGAGGCACAGAGAAGTGAAGTGACTCACCCAGGGTCACACAGCAGACAAGCGGCAGAGCTGGGATTAGAACCCAGGCCCCCCAGACCCGGGCTCTTTCCACTAGGTCACACTGCTTCTCTCCTACTCTCATGGATTCATCCCCTCTGGGGGTGCCTGGGTCTGGGGGTGCCTGGGTCAGGCCCTGCCTGGGGTGTTGACCTCTCCCGTCTGGGACCAGGGGTCCCCAAAGGGGAACCCGGAGAGATTCTGGAATATCTGAGGTGTGGGGGCGAGGGAGGTGAGGGGGGAGGGAAGGGGAAGCAGAAGATGCCGTTGGAATAGGACCAGCAGGATGGAAGTGGGTCTAGGTGTGGGCCTTCATTCAGTGGTATTTATTGAACGCTTAGCACTGTACTAAGTGCTTGGGAGAGTACCATACAATAAAGACACATTCCCTGTCCACAACAAGCTTACAGTGTAGAAGGCCTTGTGCGTTGGGCGGGGGGGGCTTCATGTGTGTATGTGTGTGTGTGCATGCGTGCGTGTGTGATGTGACTGCTTAAGAGTGTCTGTGGGGAGGTGGCCTTGGTGCTGTAGGGGGAATCTAAAGCCACCACCAGCAGCAGCAGCAGCCCCAATCTGGGGGAGCCCTGGCTGGTGGGAGGGACCTCCTTCCCTCCAGCCCTGGAGCCTGGTTCAGGCCTCCTCCCAGCAGACTAGGGACTAGTTGATCACCCAAACCCCCTCCGGGCCGAGCTGGGCCAGGCAGGGCCCAGCGAGGACTCCCAAGAGGCAGAACTGGCAGAGGATGCGGTCCCATCCCTCTCCCTCAGAGGAGGGTTTGCACCCCATTCCCACCCCTAGCCCCTAGGGAGGCTAGAATCCAGTCAGCTCAGGTGGCCTGGAGCCCACCCTCTGCCCCCACTCTCCCCACTCTTCTCTCCATCACCCTGCCTCCCCCAGCCCATCCACTCCCCACCCCGACCAGCCCTGATGAGGGAAGCCAGCCTCGGAGGCGGGGGTGTCAGGGGGCCGGGGTTGGGGGGGGAGTGATACGGGGTGGCCCGTCTCCCCCTCCCCCTCCTCCCATCCTTCGCCAGGGTCTTATTAAAGACATCAGGGCAGCCTCCACCGGCCGATAAGATCAAAGTCTCTTTCTAGCCAAATCATTACCTTATTTTGGAGGCAATTACTGAACTTATTGCACCAATGAAGACAGACTCCAGCTGTAGCCATTTATCTCTGCTTGTCACCACTGGCCAGGCTGTGCCAAGGGGAGGGACAGTCCGGGAGCGATGGGCCTTGTCCTCGCCGCAGCCCTCCCCTCACCTGGCCCGGAGGCAGCCTAGGGCCTAGGCCTGGACCTGGGCCTGGGCCCAGGCCGGGGTTCGGGGGCAATGGGACTGGGGAGCGGGGGGCCGTGGGGGAAGCTAAGCGCTCAGCTGGCCTGCGGCTGGAGTTGAAGTTGAAGGAGGAGCCGGCCACACAGGCGGCCGGCAGGGTGGGGGGATTGACTTTCCAGGAGAGAAATGCAATAAATTAGGTGGGGAGGGTGTAGTTCCTCTTGCCTATCTTTTCTGCGTCTCTCTGTTCCTGGAACTATTTCTCTGTCTCTGCCTCCATCAGGTTTTCCCGAGTCTCTGTGGGGGGATCAGACGTAGGGTACCCCTCCCCCTTCACCCCACCCCCCGTGGGTCCAGGCAGTGAAATGCACCCCACCCCCACCTTCCTCCCTTCTCTCCCTCCTGTCCCCTGGTGGGCCCGGCTTTCCACCCGGCTTGGAGGCCAACACCTGCCCACCAGATGTGGCAAGTGAGCTAGTCAGCAGGACCGCAGGCCAGCAGCACCCCCCCTCTACCCTCCCCACCTCATCCCTTGTCCTCACCCCCTCCATCCCTTATCCCTTTTATCCATCCCTTATTCTCACCCCCACCCCACCCCTTGTTTTCCCCTCTCCCCCATCCCTCATCATTTCCCCACCCCATCCCCTTTCCTCACACCCTCCCCCTTCATCCCTCATCCTTACCCTCACCCCCATTCCTTATAACAAATAATAATAATGATGGCATTTATTAAGCGCTTACTATGTGCAAAGCACTGTTCTAAGTGCCGGGGAGGTTACAAGGTGATCACGTTGTCCCACGGGGGGCTCACAGTCTTAATGCCCATTTTACAGATGAGGTAACTGAGGCACAGAGAAGTTAAGTGACTTGCCCAAAGTCACAGAGCTGACAATTGGCGGAGCCGGGATTTGAACCCATGACCTCTGACTCCAGAGCCCAGGCTCTTTCCACTGAGTCACGCTGCTTCTCCCCCATCCCTTGTCTTCCCTTCTCCCCCATCTCTTATTCTCACCCCCACCTCATCCCTTGTCTTCCCCTTTCCCCATCCCTCATTCTTCCCCCACCCCATCCCCATCCTCACACCCACTGCCTTCATCCCTTGTCCTCACTCCCCATCCCAGCCTTTATCCTCAAGCTACTCCCATATTTTATGCTCAGCCCCACCCCATCCCTTATCCTCACCCCACCCCTCTCTTATCCTCACTCACCTCCATCCCTTAGTTTAACCCTGCTCCCATATCTTATCCTCACCCCCACACATGTGCTTTGCACACAGTAAGCACTTAACAAATACCATCATTATTATTATATAGCTTAAATTCTATTTGTTCTGACGATTCTGACACCTGTCTACATGTTTTGTTTTGTTGTCTGTCTCCCCCTTCTAGACTGAGCCCATTGTTGTGTAGGGACCATCTCTATATATTGCCGACTTGTACTTCCCAAGCACTTAGTACAGTGCTCTGCACACAGTAAGCGCTCAGTAAATACGATTGAATGAATGAGTGAATGAATATCTACTAGCTCATGCCTATGTGTGTTTCCACAAGTGTGTGAATATAAATCACACACTTGTGAATGAAATGTGTCAAACCTGCTTATCTTGTATCTATCCCCAGCCCTTAGTACTTAGTACTCTCACTGCCATCCTCATCCCTTATCCTCACCCCTGCCCCCTTCCAATCACTCCCTCACCCCTTCCTTTATCTTCACCCCCACCCCTTATAATAATAATAATAATAATAATAATAATAATAATAATTATGGTACTTGTTAAGCACTTACTGTGTGCCAGGCAGAGTGCTAAGTACTGGGGTAGATACAAGCAAATTGGGTTGGACACAGTCCCTGTCCCATGTGGAGCTCAGTCTCAATCCCCAGTTTACAGATGAGGTAACTGAGTCCCAGAGAAGTAAAGTGACTTGCCCAAAGTCACATAGCAGACAAGTTGCATAGCTGGAATTAGAACCCATGACCTTCTGACTCTTAGGCCCGTGCTCTATTCTCAACTCATTCATTCAATCGTATTTATTGAGCGCTTACTGTGTGCACAGCAGTGTACTAAGCACTTGGAAAGTACAAGTTGGCAACATATAGAGACGGTCCCTACCCAACAATGGGCTCACAGTCTAGAAGGGGGAGACAGACAACAAAACAAAACATGCGGTCAGGTGTCAAGTCATCAGAATAAATAGAAGTAAAGCTAGATGCACATCATTGACAAAATAAATAGAATAGTAAATCTGTACAAGTAAAATAAATAGAGTAATAAATCTGTACAAACATATATACAGGTGCTGTGGGGAGGGGAAGGAGGTAGGGTGGGGGGGGGTGGGGAGGGGGAGAGGAAAAAGAGGGCTCAGCCTTGCTGCTTCCCATCTCCACCCCACCCATTATTCCCCTCCACCCTTATCCTCAAACCCACCCCTTATTCTCACTCCTGCCTCACCCCTTCTCCTCATCCCTTCCCCTTGCCCCTACCCAATTCCCTTATAATAATAATAATAATGGTATTTGTTAAGTGCTTACTATGTGCAAAGCACTGTTCTAAGCGCTGGGGGGAATACAAGGAGATGAGGTTGTCCCATGTGGGGCTCACAGTCTTAATCCCCATTTTACAGATGAGGGAACTGAGGCACAGAGAAGTGAAGTGACTTCCCCAAGGTCACACAGCCGACATGTGGGGGAGGCGGGACTCCAACCCATGACCTCTGACTCCAAAGCCCGGGCTCTTTCCACTGAGCCACGCTGCTTCTCTTCACCCCATAGTCTAGTCGCAAGAGCATTGGCTTGGGAGCCAGTGCAGCGTGGCTCAGTGGAAAGAGCCCGGGCTTTGGAGTCGGAGGTCATGGGTTCAAATCCCGGCTCTGCCACTTGTCAGCTGTGGGACTTTGGGCAAGTCACTTAACTTCTCCGGGCCTCAGTTCCCTCATCTGGAAAATGGGGATGAACATTGGGACAACCTGATCACCTTGTAATTTCCCCAGCGCTTAGAACAGTGCTTTGCACAGAGTAAGCGCTTAATAAATGCCATTATTATTATCCTGGCTCTGCCACTTGTCTGCTGTGCGACCTCGGGCAAGTTCCTTAACTTCTCTGTGCCTCAGTTATCTCATCTGAAGAATGGGGATTGAGACTGTAAGACCCAGGCGGGACAGGGACTGTGTCCAACCTGATTACCTTGTATCTACCCCAGGGCTTAGAACAGTGCCTGGCACACAGTAAGCACTTAACAAATACAATTTAGTATTATAAACCCCATCCCTTATCCTTACCTCCCCTCCCCTCCCTTAACTTCACCCCCACCCAATAAGATTATCACCCCCCACCCACCCAATCTCTTGTTCTCAGCCCCGGCCCTTTTAGGACCGTGTAGAGAGGGAACGCCTGGGAAGGATACCTGGGTTCTCGTCCCGGTTCAGCCCCTGAGGGAGTGACATCTTCCGTCTTCCTATTACTCCATTTATTTATTTATTTTATTTGTACATATCTATTCTATTTATTTTATTTTGTTAATATGTTTGTTTTGTTCTCTGTCTCCCCCTTCTAGACTGTGAGCCCGCTGTTGGGTTAGGGACCGGCTCTCTACGTCGCCAACTTGGACTTCCCAAGCGCTTAGTACAGTGCTCTGCACACAGTTAGCGCTCAATAAATACGATTTGACTGAATGAACGGGCAGAAGGGCAGGCGGTTCGGGTGGTACGGCTCAGCAGGTAAGGCCCTGCTGAGAGCTCACCTCCTCCAGGAGGCCTTCCCACACTGAGCCCCTTCCTTCCTCTCCCCCTCGTCCCCCTCTCCATCCCCCCATCTTACCTCCTTCCCTTCCCCACAGCACCTGTATATATGTATATATGTTTGTACATATTTATTACTCTATTTATTTATTTATTTATTTTACTTGTACATATCTATTCTATTTATTTTATTTTGTTAGTATGTTTGGTTTTTTTTTTTTTCTCTGTCTCCCCCTTTTAGACTGTGAGCCCAATGTTGGGTAGGGACTGTCTCTATATGTTGCCAATTTGTACTTCCCAAGCACTTAGTACAGTGCTCTGCACATAGTAAGCGCTCAATAAATATGATTGATTGATTGATTGGAATGGACCTAGGGTCGGGGGCCGGGCTGGCCAGTTCGGCTCACAAGTCAGAGGTCACAGGTCATCCTGGAGCTGCTTGGCAGCCTGGGCTGGGCAAGCCTGGTGGGCTGCCTGCCGGAGGAGGGCGGGCCTGGTGGGAGCCGCAGGCAGACACTGCCCTCTGCTGGCCCAGACGGGACACTGAGAGCCCTACTGAGAGCTCACCTCCTCCAGGAGGCCTTCCCAGACTGAGCCCCCTCCTTCCTCTCCCCCTCGTCCCCCTCTCCATCCCCCCCACCTTACCTCCTTCCCTTCCCCACAGCACCTGTATATATGTTTGTACATATTTACTACTCTATTTATTTTACATGTACATATCTATTCTATTTATTTTATTTTGTTAGTATGTTTGGTTTTGTTCTCTGTCTCCCCCTTTTAGACTGTGAGCCCACTGTTGGGTAGGGACTGTCTCTATATGTTGCCAGCTTGTACTTCCCAAGCACTTAGTACAGTGCTCTGCACACAGTAAGCGCTCAATAAATATGATTGATTGATTGATTGACACAGGCGCTCCCCACCGGCTTGGGAGAAGCCGGGGCCTGGGGGTTCCAGCCATGATCCTTTCACATACAGCTATAGGAATATCTGCATAAATATAATATATATATAGTATACATATATATGTATATATGTATGCATATATATATATATTGTATACATATACATATATGAAGCAGCGTGGCTCAGTGGCAAGAGCAGGGGCTTTGGAGTCAGAGGTCATGAGTTCAAATTCCGGCTCGGCCCATTGTCAACCGTGTGACTTTGGGCAAGTCACTTAACTTCTCTGTGCCTCAGTTACCTCATCTGTAAAATGGGGATTAAGACTGTGAGCCCCCCCCTGCCGTGGGACAACCTGATCACCTTGTAACCTCCCCAGTGCTTAGAACACTGCTTTGCACATAGTAAGCGCTTAATAAATGCCATCGTTATTATTATATATGTATATGTAGATATACATTCATTCATTCAATCTCATTTATTGAGCGCTTACTGTGTGCAGAGCAGTGTACTAAGCGCTTGGGAAGTACAAGTTGGCAACATATAGAGACAGTCCCTACCCAACAGTGGGCTCACAGTCTAGAAGGGGTAGACAGAGAACAAAACAAAATATATCAACAAAAAAAATAAATAGAATAAATATGTACAAGTAAAATAAATAAGTAGAGTAATAAATACGTACAAACATATATACATATATACAGGTGCTGTGGGGAGGGGAAGGAGGTAAGGTGAGGGGGATGGAGAGGGGGACGAGGGGGAGAGGAAGGAGGGGGCTCAGTCTGGGAAGGCCTCCTGGAGGAGGTGAGCTCTCAGTAGGGCTTTGAAGGGAGGAAGAGAGCTAGCTTGGCAGATATGTATACATATTGTATACATATGTATACACACACACCTCTACAGACACACAATAAGCACAAACCCAGACACTCTAATAATAATATATAACCGTGGTATGTGTTAAGTATTTACTATGTGCCAAGCACTGTACTAATAATACTAAAACCTATGGTATTTGTTAAGCTCTTACTATGTGCCGGGCACCATACTAAGCGCTGGGGTGAATATAAGCACTAAGTACTAAGGGCTGGGGATAGATAGAAGATAAGCAGGTTTGACACTTTTCATTCACACAGGAATATGATTTATATTCATACATTTGTGGAAACACACATAGGCATAAACCTGTAGATATTCATTCATTCATTCAATCGTATTTATTGAGCACTTACTGTGTGCAGAGCACTGTACTAAGCGTTTGGGAAGTACAAGTCAGCAACATATAGAGATGGTCCCTATACAACAATGGGCTCACAGTCTAGAAGGGGGAGACAGACAACAAAGCAAACCATGTAGACAGGTGTCAAAATCGTCAGAACAAATAGAATTTAAGCTATATAATAATAATGATGGTATTTGTTAAGTACTTACTATGTGCAAAGCACTGTTCTAAGCACTGGGAAGGTTACAAGGTGATCAGGTTGTCCCACGTGGGGCTCACAGTCTTAATCCCCATTTTACAGATGAGGTAACTGAGGCACAGAGAAGTTAAGTGACTTGCCCAAAGTCACACAGCTGACAATTGGCGGCGCCGGGATTTGAATCCACGACCTCTGACTCCAAAGCCCGGGCTCTTTCCACTGAGCCACGCTGCTTCTCTAATGCACATCATTAACAAAATAGATAGAATAGTAAATATGTACAAGGAAAATAGAGTAATAAATCTGTACAGATATATACAAGTGCTGTGGGGAGGGGAAGGAGGTAGGGCGGGGGGATGGGGAGGAGGAGAGGAAAAAGGGGGCTCAGTCTGGGAAGGCCTCTTGGAGGAGGTGAGCTCTCAGTAGGGCTTGGAAGGGAGGAAGAGAGCTAGCTTCGCGGATGTGTGGAGGGAGGACATTCCAGGCCAGGGGGAGGACGTGGGCCGGGGGTCGATGGTGGGACAGGCGAGAACGAGGTACAGTGAGGAGATTAGCGGCAGAGGAGCGGAGGGTGCGGGCTGGGCTGGAGAAGGAGAGAAGGGAGGTGAGGTAGGAGGGGGCGAGGGGATGGACAGCCTTGAAGCCCAGGGTGAGGAGTTTCTGCCTGATGCGCAGATTGATTGGTAGCCACTGGAGATTTTTGAGGAGGCAGTAACATGCCCAGAGCGTTTCTGCGCAAAAGATAATCCGGGCAGCAGAGTGAAGTATAAACATATAATATGAAAAGTTATACATACACACTGTCACTTATCCAGGCATAATATTTCTATTCACACTTGCGGAAAAGCACACACACAAGCACATACCCATGCGCGCGCACACACACACACACACACACATGCAACATACACACACACTCCCACACCCATACCGTGGCAGTGATTGATTGATTGATGGTCTCTGTCATTGTGAAGATCCTTACCCACAAGCCTTCTAATGTATTATTTAATAATACAAGACTACCAACTCTGTTTTTACTGTACTCTTCCAAGTGCTTAGCACAGTGCTCTGTACACAGTAAGCACTCAATAAATACCATGGATTGCTTGATCATTGATCCATCCCCTGCCACTCCAATTATCACGGATTTCACCTACCTATAGGTAAATCCCTCTCTCCCCACCCCCATGCTCTTCCACCTCACACCCACCCTCTTTTAATCTACCCTATTGCCTACTCCCAAACTCTACTTTTAAAATTGTTTCTCTGTTTCCCTGAAAGTCCCTTGTTTCCCACCACCACTACCTATGTCCCTGAGGCTTAGGGCCATAAAGGAGGATAGTGTTCACTTTATCAATGGTATTTATTGAAGTACAGTGCTCTGCACACGGTAAGCGCTCAATAAATACGATTGATTGATTTATTGAAGACTTTCTGTGTGCAGAACTCAGAACTTGGTGCTTGGGAAGATACAGTAGTGTTGGTAGACGCGATCCCTACGCTCAAGGAGCTTACAATCTAATCGTGGAGGACATTAAAATAATTTGCAGATCGGAGAAGCTGCAGAACAAAAGGATATGTACCTTGACCTTTGGTGAAATAGACTGTGAGCCCCACGTGGGACAACCTGATCACCTTGTATCCTCCCCAGCGCTTTAGAATGGTGCTTTGCACATAGTAAGCACTTAACAAATGTCATCATTATTATTATGTGAGAAGCAGCATGGCTCAGTGGAAAGAGCACGGGCTTGGGAGCCAGAGGTCATGGGTTCTAATCCCAGCTCCCCCACATGTCTGCTGTGTGACTTTGGGCAAGTCACTTAACTTCTCTGGGCCTCAGTTCCCTCATCTGGGGAAATGGGAAAATGGGGATGAAGACTGTGAGCCCCATGAGGTACACTCTGATGACCTTGCATCTACTCCAGTGCTTAGAACAGTGCTTGGCACATAGTAAGCACTTAACAAATGCCATTATTATTATTATTATTATTATTATTATTATCTATCTTGTCACCGACCTCTCGCCCACATTCTGCCTCTGGCCTGGAATGCCCTCTTTCTTTATATCCAACGATCACTCTCACCACCTTCAAAGTCTTATTGAAGGAGCATTACTTCCAAACCTTCCCTGACTAAGCCCTCATTTCCTCTTCTTGCACTCCCTTCTGTATCACCTTCAAACTTGGATTTGCTCCCTTTATTCACCACCCCCACCGAGCCCCTCAGCACTTATGTACATATCCATAAATTATTTATATTAATGTTTGTCTCCTCTTCTAAACTGTAAGCTTGTTATGGGAAGGGAATGGGCCTACCAACTCTGTTGTACTCTCTGAAGGATTTAGTACAGTGTTCTGCACATGGTAGGTGTTCAATAAATATGATTGATTTAAGTGCTGTGGGGGTGGAGGTGAGGTGAACATCAAAAGACACACAACGAACTTATAGTCTAGGGGGGATACAGACACTAATATGAATAAATAAATTACAGATATGTACATAAGTGCTGTGGGGCTTAGGGAGGGTCAAATCCAAGCATAAGGCTCCTTGTGGGCAGGGAATGTGTCTGTTAATTGTTATATTATACTCTCCCAAGAGCTTAGAACAGTGCTTTGCATGCAAAAAGTGCTCAATAAATAGGATTGAATGAGTGAAGGAAGGCTTTCACAGAAGGAAGTGGAAGAAGAGGGCCTTTCAGGGAAGGCATCTTGGAGAAGTTGTGCCCTCAATAGGGCTTTGAAGGGGGAGGCTGTTCCAGGACAGAGGCAGGATATGGGTGAGGGGTTGGCAAAACCCTTGAGTTTCCTAATATGAGGTTTGAGTGGGTGTGTGTGATGGGAGAAGATGTGGGGGTGTGGGAGAGGGCAGGAGAAGAGGCTGATGAGAGTGTTAGGAGCTCAAATTTTACTACTTTCAGCTGCCTCCTCCCAGACTCCAAGCACCTCCGAGGCACTGCTAATGACAGCAGTGTGTGAGTGAGAGGCAGCATAGCTTAGTGGATAGAGCAAGGTCCTGGGAGCCAGAAGGATCTGGGTTCTAATCGTGACTCTGCCACTTGTCTGCTGTGTGACCTTAGCCAAGTCACTTCTTTGCCTCAATTACCTCATCTGTAAAATGGGGATGAAGCCCGTGAGCTCTCCGTGGGACAGCGACTGTGACCAACCTGATTAGCTTGTATCTACCCCAGCATTTACTACAGCGCCTAGCACATAGTAAGCACTTGTCAAATACCAAAGGCAAAACAATAACAACAACAGCTCCATCTTCTTGCTTGTCCCATGCAGCTGGGGTCTCTGACATGGATTGGCCTGTATGAGCACTAGCCTGCCCAGGAGCCCAGTAGCCCAGTGGGCCAGTCTACTTTTGGATGGATGGTAGGCCCAGTCCAGTTCAATTTATTCTAATCCTGGCTCTGTCACTTGTCTGCTGTGTGACCTTGAGCAAATCACTTAACTTCTCTATGCTTCAGTTACCTCATCTGTAAAACAGGAATGAAAACTGTGAGTCCCATGTGGGACATGAACTGTGTCCAACCTGATCATCTACCCCAGTGCTTAGTACAGTGCCTGCCACAAAGTAAGGACTTAAAAAACCCCACCAACCAAAAAAAACCCCATCTTATTCTAGGCTGCCGTACTTGAGAAAATGATAGGAAACTGGGAAACCGGTGTTGGAATACACTTCCGATCCACCAGGAAATTCCCAGTACCTCGGGATTAGAGCATCACTGAAGCCTCAAAAGATGGTGACTCAAGAATGCTGATGACTGGGGCCCCTAGAACTCCTACAAAAGAAGACATGCAGGCCATGATCAGTGAGCGCTCAATAAATACGATTGATTGATTGATTGATTGATTGATTGATCAGTTCACAGAATGAGCAAAGTGCTAAGTTGGGGGTGGTAGCACCCCCAACTATACCTTAAGAACTAGTGCCATAAAACAGACTAGTATTGAGAGGCAGTGTGGCCTAATGGAAAGAGCATGCACCCAGGAGTCAGGAGACCTGCATTTTAATCCCAGCTCTGCCGTTTGTCAGCTGTGTGATCTTGGACACATCACTTACTTTTTTTCTGTGCCTCAGTTTAATCATCTGGAAAATGGGGATCAATCAATCAATCGTATTTATTGAGCGCTTACTGTGTGCAGAGCACTGTACAGGGGATGAAACACCTGTCCTCCCTCCTTTAACTGCAAGTCCTGTGTGAACCAGGGCCTGTGTCCAGTCTGATTATCCTGAGTCTATCCCTGCACTTAGCATAGTGGTAGGCACATAGTAAGCACTCAACAAATACCATTATTGCTACTATTGAATAGGTTTAACAGATGTGTTGTAAATCTGAAGCAGAATGTAGATTGAGAAATATCATGCTATTCATTTTACCTCAAAACGTCTTAAGCTGAGGACTGTCTGTATTTGTGTGTTGCTTGCCTTAGATTGCTAACTTCCACGGGGAATGGATGAAAAGTATTTCATTTTATTATTATATTATTTTGGTATTTGTTAAGCACTTACTGTGTTCCAGGCACTGTACGAAGTGTTGGGGTAGATATAAGCAAACTGGGTTCATTCATTCATTCAGTCGTATTTATTGAGCACTTACTGTGTGCAGAGCGCTTGGGAAGTACAGGTTGGCAACATACAGAGACGGTCCCTACCCAACATTGGGCTCACAGCCTGGAAACAGTCCCTATCCAAATACCATTATTATTATTAATCCCCATTTTACATATGAGGGAACTGAGGCCCAGAGAAGTTAAGTGACTTATCCAAGGTCACACAGCAGACAAGGGATTAGAACGCATGAACTCTGACCACGGCCACAGCCCCCTTCTAGACTGTGAGCCCACAGTGGGGTAGGGACCGTCTCTATATGTTGCCAACTTGGACTTCCCAAGCGCTTAGTGCAGTGCTCTGCAAACAGTAAGCGCTCAATAAATACGATTGATTGACTGATTCAAATCCTGGCTCCGCCAATTGTCAGCTGTGTGACTTTGGGCAAGTCACTTCACTTCTCTGGGCCTCTGACCTCATCTGGAAAATGGGGATTAAGACTGTGAGCCCCCCATGGGACAACCTGATCACCTTGTCACCTCCCCAGCGCTTAGAACAGTGCTTTGCACATAGTAAGCGCTTAATAAATGCCATTATTATTATTATTATTATTATTATTATTATGGACTGCGAGCCCGCTGTTGGGCAGGGACAATCAATCAATCAATCAATCAATAGTATTTATTGAGCACTTACTATGTGCAGAGCACTGTACTAAGCGCTTGGGAAGTACAAATTGGCATCACATAGAGACAGTCCCTACCCAACAGTGGGCTCACAGTCTAAAAGGGGGAGACAGAGAACAGAACCAAACATACCAACAAAATAAAATAAGTAGGATAGAAATGTACAGGTAAAATAAATAAATAAATAAATAAATAGAGTAATAAATATGTACAACCATATATACATATATACAGGTGCTGTGGGGAAGGGAAGGAGGTAAGACGGGGGGATGGAGAGGGGGACGAGGGGGAGAGGAAAGAAGGGGCTCAGTCTGGGAAGGCCTCCTGGAGGAGGTGAGCTCTCAGCAGGGCCTTGAAGGGAGGAAGAGAGCTAGCTTGGCGGATGGGCAGAGGGAGGGCATTCCAGGCCCGGGGGATGACGTGGGCCGGGGGTCGACGGCGGGACAGGCGAGAGCGAGGTACAGTGAGGAGATTAGCGGTGGAGGAGCGGAGGGTGCGGGCTGGGCTGGAGAAGGAGAGAAGGGAGGTGAGGTAGGAGGGGGCGAGGGGATGGACAGCCTTGAAGCCCAGGGTGAGGAGTTTCTGCCTGATGCGCAGATTGATTGGTAGCCACTGGAGATTTTTGAGGAGGGGAGTAATATGCCCAGAGCGTTTCTGGACAAAGATAATCCGGGCAGCAGCATGAAGTATGGATTGAAGTGGAGAGAGACACGAGGATGGGAGATCAGAGAGAAGGCTAGTGCAGTAGTCCAGACGGGATAGGATGACAGCTTGAATGAGCAGGGTAGCGGTTTGGATGGAGAGGAAAGGGACCGTCTCTCTATGTTGCCAACTTGGACTTCCCAAGCGCTCAGCACAGTGCTCTGCACACAGTAAGCGCTCAATAAATAGGACTGAATGAGTGACTATGGAGAGGGTCTTAGTCTGCGCTCCTGATGATGAGGAATGGCCTCTGGGATTTGGTTTGCGGAAGGACCTGTTCCTTGTCTTCGGCATCAATCTCGGGTGCTCGCACGTTATTTCCAATTCTGACAGCAGGGGGCACTGCCCTCCAGCTTTTAGCGGAGGCGCTGGCAGGCATGCGCACTTGGAACAAGCCGGCCGGGCCCGAGGGGCTGCTCCTTGCTCTCTATTAGGGAGCGGTAAATGGAAAGAATTTCTTTTCTTTCTCTCTTTCTCTTTCTCTTTCTCTCTCTCTCTCTCTCTCTCTCTCTCTCTCTCTCTCTCTCTCTCTCTCTCTCTCCCCCTCCCTCTCCCTCTCTTTCTCTTTCTCTCTTTCTCTCTCCCTCTCTTTCTCTTTCTCCCTCTTTCTCTTTCTCTCTCCCTCTTTCTCTCTTTCTCTTTCTCTACCTCTCTTTCTCTTTCTCTCTTTCTCTTTCTCTCTCTCCCTCTTTCTCTTTCTCTCTCTCCCTCTTTCTCACTCTCCCTCTTTCTCTTTCTCTTTCTCTCTTTCTCTTTCTTTCTCTCTCTCCCTCTTTCTCTCTTTCTCTTTCTCTCTCCCTCTCCCTCTTTCTCTTTCTCTCTCCCTGTCTTTCTCTTTCTTTCTCTTTCTCTCTCCCTCTCTTTCTCTCTCTCTCTCTCTCCCTGTCTTTCTCTTTCTCTCTCCCTCTCTTTCTCTCTCCCTCTCTTTCTCTTTCTCTCCCTCTCTCTCTTTCTCTCTCTCTCTCCCGCTCTCTCTTTCTCTTTCTCTCTCCCTCTTTCTCTCTTTCTCTTTCTCCCTCTCCCTCTTTCTCTCTCTCCCTGTCTTTCTCTTTCTTCCTCTTTCTCTCTCCCTCTCTTTCTCTCCCTCTTTCTCTCTCTCCCTGTCTTTCTCTTTCTCTTTCTCTCTCCCTCTCTTTCTCTCTCCCTCTCTTTCTCTCTCCCTCTCTTTCTCTTTCTCTCCCTCTCTTTCTCTCCTTCTCTTTCTCTCTCTCCCTCTCTCTCTTTCTCTTTCCCTCTCTCTTTCTCTTTCTCTCTCTCCCTCTCCCTCTTTTTCTTTCTCTCTCTCCCTCTCTCTCTTTCACTCTCTCCCTCTTTCTCTCTCCCTCTCCCTCTTTCTCTCTCTCTCTTTCTCTCCCTCTCTCTTTCTCTCTCCCTCTCTCTCTCCCTCTCTTTCTCTCTCTCCTTCTCTCTCTCCCTCTCCCTCTTTCTCTCTCTCCCTCTCCCTCTTTCTCTCTCCCTCTCTTTCTGCACTTACTGTGTGCAGAGCACTGTACTAAGCGCTTAATTTGTTCCCTCAGGGTTCCCAGCCAGGGCCAGGAGCCCCAATAACCCTAGCCTGGCATGCAGGAGTGTGGGAATAATAATAATAACAATAATAATAACAACAACAATAATAATAATAATAGCATTTATTAAGCGCTTACTATGTGCAAAGCTCTGTTCTAAGCGCTGGGGAGGTTACAAGGTGATCAGGCTAGCCCCTTCCTTCCTCTCCCCCTCGTCCCCCTCTCCATCCCCCCATCTTACCTCCGTCCCTTCCCCACAGTACCTGTATATATGTATATATGTTTGTACATATTTATTACTCTATTTTACTTGTACATATCTATTCTATTTATTTTATTTTGTTAGTATGTTTGGTTTTGTTCTCTGTCTCCCTCTTTTAGACTGTGAGCCCACTGTTGGGTAGGGACTGTCTCTCTATGTTGCCAACTTGGACTTCCCAAGCAATTAGTACAGTGCTCTGCACACAGTAAGCGCTCAATAAATATGACTGATTGATTAATCAGGTTGTCCCTCGTGGGGCTCACAGATTTAATCTCCATTTTCCAGATGAGGTAACTGAGGCCCAGAGAAGTGAAGTGACTTGCCCAAAGTCACACAGCTGACAATTGGCAGAGCCGGGATTTGAACCCATGACCTCTGACTCCAAAGCCCGGGCTCTCTCCTACTGGGCCACGCTGCTTCTCCGTGGGAAGGACTTGGGCTGATCGACGGATAGACATTCTGGCAGAAATGTGAGTGAACAAATGCACACACACATACACACCACACCCCCTCACACCCTTCCAATCCGCGCAGAGAGAGAGAGAGACTGAGACCCGAATTCAAAGCAGAAAGAGAACTGATGAATGAGGGTCTTTGTGTGTGGCCTGACTCACCGAGCCTGAGAGAGAAAACAAGCTGGAGGGGGATGAAGAAAGGGTCTGTTCGGAGCTGCCGATGAGATTTCCCCAGGGTCCCGGGCAAGGTCACCACCTTAGGGTGGAAGGAACAACTGCCACTATGGAGGGTTTGCTGAGGAAAAACAACTAGGGGAGGATACATGCATTTTGTTCATTTTGTTCATCGGCCCCCGGGCCTGGAATGCCCTCCCTCTGCCCATCCGCCAAGCCAGCTCTCTTCCTCCCTTCAAGGCCCTGCTGAGAGCTCACCTCCTCCAGGAGGCCTTCCCAGACTGAGCCCCTTCCTTCCTCTCCCCCTCATCCCCCTCTCCATCCTCCCCATCTTACCTCCTTCCCTTCCCCACAGCACCTGTATATATGTTTGTACATATTTATTACTCTATTTTATTTGTGCATATCTATTCTATTTAATTTTGTTAGTATGTTTGGTTTTGTTCTCCATCCCCCTCTTTTAGACTGTGAGCCCACTGTTGGGTAGGGACCGCCTCTCTATGTTGCCAACTTGGACTTCCCCATCGCTTAGTCCAGTGCTCTGCACACAGTAAGCGCTCAATAAATACGATTGATTGATTGATTGATGAAGAGGGGCAGGGGGGCGGGGCAGTAGGGAGTGTCTGCAGGGGGTGGGGAGGAGGGGGAGCTGGAAGGTAATTTTCAAGTTGCAAAAGAGCATTCCTGCCTGGGCTGTACATTCCCGCTTTGGGAGGGGAGAGCTCAGAGCCCGGACACACCCAGGAGTCCCACACAGGCTCAGCCGCCTGGCTGAGCTGCCAACTCCTCCTCCCACGAGGAGGGAGGGAGGGAGGGGATGAAGGCATGGAAGGAGGGGGAGAGGGGCAGAGGAAGGAAGGAATGGAGGGAAGGAGGGAGGGACAGTGAACACACATGCCCCGCATGGGCTGCGAATTGGGTGGTAATAATAATAATAATAATGGCATTTATTAAGCGCTTACTGTGTGCAAAGCACGGTTCTAAACGCTGGGAAGGTTACAAGGTGATCAGGTTATCATCATCATCATCATCAATCGTATTTATTGAGCGCTTACTATGTGCAGAGCACTGTACTAGGCGCTTGGGAAGTACAAATTGGCAACACATAGAGACAGTCCCTACCCAACAGTGGGCTCACAGTCTAAAAGGGGCAGACAGACAACAAAACCAAACATACTAACAAAATAAGATAAATAGAGTAGATATGTACAAGTAAAACCTGTATATATGTATACCTGTATATATGGATATATGTTTGTACATATTTATTACTCAATTTATTCTACTTGTACATATCTATTCTATGTACAAGTAAAACCTGTATATATGTATACCTGTATATATGTATATATGTTTGTACATCATCATCATCATCAATCGTATTTATTGAGCGCCTACTATGTGCAGAGCACTGTACTAAGCGCTTGGGAAGTACAAATTGGCAACACCTAGAGACAGTCCCTACCCAACAGTGGGCTCACAGTCTAAAAGGGGGAGACAGAGAACAAAACCAAACATACTAACAAAATAAGATAAATAGAATAGATATGTACAAGTAAAACCTGTATATATGTATACCTGTATATATGTATATATGTTTGTACATATTTATTACTCTATTTATTCTACTTGTACATATCTATTCTATGTACAAGTAAAACCTGTATGTATGTATACCTGTATATATGTATATATGTTTGTACATATTTATTACTCTATTTATTTATTCTACTTGTACATATCTATTCTATTTATTTTATTTTGTTAGTATGTTTGGTTTGGTTCTCTGTCTCCCCCTTTCAGACTGTGAGCCCACTGTTGGGTAGGGACTGTCTCTATATGTTGCCAATTTGTACTGCCCAAGCGCGTAGTACGGTGCTGTGCACATAGTAAGCGCTCAATAAATACGATTGATGATGATGATGATCAGGTTGTCCCAAGGGGGGGCTCACAGCCTTAATCCCCATTTTACAGATGAGGTAACTGAGGCCCAGAGAAGTTAAGCAACTTGCCCAAAGTCACACAGCTGGCAATTGGCGGAGCCGGGATTTGAAGCCATGACCTCTGACTCCAGAGCCCGTGTTCTTTTCCACTGAGCTACGCTGCTTCTCTACTTCCCAAGAAGTACGCTGCTGCTTGGTACTTCCCAAGCGCTTAATACAGTGCACTGCACACAGTAAGCGCTCAATAAATACAATTGAATGAATGAATGAATGGTGCAGCCCCCACTTAGCCAGAACCAGAAGGACAAGAGCAGGTTTTGGCATATCTCTTTTTTATTTTAATAAAAAATAGATAGATTTAATAAAAAATAGAGAAGCAGCGTGACAGTGGAAAGGGCATGGGCTTTGGAGTCAGAGGTCGTGGGTTCGAATCCCGACTCCACCACAAGTCTGCTGTGTGACCTTGGGCAAGTCACTTAACTTCTCCGAGCCTCAGTTCCCTCATCTGTAAAAATGGGGATTAAGACTGTGAGCCCCACGTGGGACAACTTGATCACACTGTATCCCCCCCCCCCCAGTGCTTAGAACAGTGCTTTGCACATAGTAAGCGCTTAACAAATGCCATCATCATCATTTTAATGGTATGTTAAGCGTTTACTATGTGCCAGGCACCGTACTAAGCGTTGGGGTAGATACAAACTAATCAGGTTGAACACAGCCCCTGTCCCACAAGGGGCTCACAGGCTTAATCCCTATTTAACAGATGAGGTAACTGAGGCACGGAGAAGTTAAGTGACTTGCCCAAGGTCACACAGAAGACGAGTGGTGGAACAGGGACTAGAACCCAGGCCCATGCTGTTCCTGGCAGGTCATGTTTTTCTCAAATCTCCTCTCAGGGAGGGACTCCTCAGGAACAATGCTCCACAGAGTTAAGAAGCAACATGGCTTAGTGGATACAGCATGGGTTTGGGAGGCAGAGGACCTGGGTTCTAATCCCCACACCGCCACTCGTCTGTTGCAAAACCTGGGCAAGTCACTTAACTTCTCTGTGCCTCAGATACCTCATCTGTAAAATGGGGATTAAGACTGTGAGCCCCATGTGGAACATAGACTCAGTCAAAACCTGATTAGCTCATATCTACCCCAATGCTTATTACGGTGCCTGGCACACAGTAAGCACAAATACCATCAAAAAAGTCCAGAAAAACTGAGCAACAGCTGGCATTGGCTGCAAAAGCAACAACCCCTTCCTCTCCCCCCCTACCCCTACCTCCAACAGCCTTCCAACCTGTTTGGTGGTATCAGAAGAGATCCTTCGTGGGCGAGGAGTGGGGAAAGACATAATTGGCCAGGGAGCAAAGGACCTGGGATGCAGGCCAGGAGAGGGGAAGAAGACAAACTCAGGACAGAAGTGGAGGAATGTGGATTAATAATAACGATAGCAATGATAGTAATCATGGTATTTGTTCAGCTATTACTGTGTGAAAATACTGCCTTAGTGCTGGGGATGATACAATATAAGCAGATCAGAGACAGTCTCAGTCCCACCTGGGACTTTTAGACTGTGAGCCCACTGTTGGGTAGGGACTGTCTCTATATGTTGCCAACTTGTACTTCCCAAGCACTTAGTACAGTGCTCTGCACACAGTAAGCGCTCAATAAATATGATTGATTGATTGATTGACTCGAGCCCGTTGTTGGGTAGGGACCATCTCTATATGTTGCCGACTTGTACTTCCCAACTGCTTAGTACAGTGCTCTGCACCCAGTAAGCACTCAATAAATATGGCAATGAATGAAAGAATAATCTATGAGGGAGGGAGAACGGGTATTGAATCCCCATTTTATTGATTAGGAATCCTCGGTACAGAGAAGTGATTTACACCGTTACATAGCAGGCAAGCAGCAGAACACTTGATTTGCAGAGAGCGCTGCAAGCCACCAGGCTGAATTCCTTAAAAGTCCCCAAAGGAGCTGGATCCTGGCAAGTGCTCTGAACTTGTGGACCGGCAGCCGTGCCAAGCCTTGGCCCTCGTAATGAAGATCCTGGCTGTTGTCTAATTTTTAAAATGAGTTCCCTGGCTAGGGAGGTGTGTTTTCACCACGCTCAAAAACTTAAAGAGGCACTTACCAGTGTCCCCCGCAGCCTCACTGGTCCCCTTCCAACACATTATTCTCGTTTTTGACATGATTAGGGAGAGTTGAGGCAAGTCAGTTTTCTCAGTGTCACTCTGAAACTTCTGTGACCACCTGCCTCTTGCGGCTCTCAGAATGTGTGTCCCCGAGAGAGGGGCCTGGGGCCACACTTCAAACCTTCATAGAGCTAAATCCTGTCGAGTTTTCGACAGTGTTTCCCACATCTGTCCTCTCCTCTTCATCCTAATGTCCATCACCCTAGTGCAGGGGGTCTTCATATTCATAGACTACCATATCAGCCTCCTCAGAGGTCTTCCCTGCCTCCAGCCTCTCATTGAGCACTGTTTGCTGAGCATTGTACTAAATAATATATATATATATATATATATATATATATATATATATATATAATGGCATTTGTTAGGCGCTTACTATGTGCAAAGCACTATTCTAAGTGCTGGGGGATACAAGGCGATCAGGTTGTCCCACGAGGGGCTCACAGTCTTAATCCCCATTTTACAGATGAGGTAACTGAGGCTCAGAGAAGTTAAGTGACTTGCCCAAGGTCACACAGCAGACGTGGCAGAGCTGGGATTCGAACTCATGACCTCTGGCTCCAAAGCCTGTGCTCTTACCACTGAGCCGCGCTGCTTCAAATGCTTGGGAGAGTTCAACACGACAGAGTTGATAGTCATGTCCACTCTTTACTCAGCTGCTGTTCACTGGCATCACAGAACTAAACTTCTAGAAAAGCAATATTGGCCTAATGGAAACAGCACAGGCCTGAGAGTCAGTCTAATCCCAGCTCCACCACTTGTTTGATGGGTGGCCTTGGGTCACTTAACTTCTCTGTGCCTCAGTTACCTCATCTGTAAAATGGGGACTAAGACGGTGAACCCCACGTGGGACATGGACTGTATCCAATCTGACAGCCCGTATCTATCCCAGAGCTTAGTACAGTGCTTGGTGCATAGTAAGTACTTAAATACCATTTAGAAAAAAAAGTTTTCTAAAACATCAATCGTATTTATTGAGCGCTTACTGTGTGCAGAGCACTGTACTAAGCGCTTGGGAAGTACAAGTTGGCAACATATAGAGACAGTCCCTACCCAACAGTGGGTTCACAGTCTAGAAGGGGGAGACAGAGAACAAAACCAAACATATTAACAAAATGAAATACATAGAATAGATATGTACAAGTAAAATAGAGTAATAATATGTACAAACATATATACATATATACAGGTGCTGTGGGGAAGGGAAGGAGGTAAGACGGGGGGATGGAGAGGGGGGCAAGGGGGAGAGGAAGGAGGGGGCTCAGTCTGGGAAGGCAAACATCATTCTGCACCCATTTCCCCACTCCTCCAGAACCTCCAGGGGTTACCCATTCCTTTCTGCATCAAGCAGGGAGTCATGACCTTTGGCTTTAAGGCACTCCATCAACTCTCTACTTATCCACTCACTTCTCCCACTACAACCCAGCTCCCCCTCTTTGTTCCTATCAAGTCAATTTAATGTGCTTGTTCTTGACCTGTAATCCTAAAATCCACACCCTGTTTCTTACCTGGAACTCTCCTCCTTCAAATCCCACCTCTCAGAGGTCTTCCCTGATTAATTTGTCCATTCCCCAGGTCACACCTACCACCTCAGCTGTTTCACACTACCTCAGGACTCACAGCACACTTGAAGATAATGACTTACATATTCTACTATTTTAACACTTATTCACATAACCATCTTTCCATTCTCTTCTTTACCCTACCTGAAATGTATCTTGTGTCTGCCTCCCCCAATAGACTGTAAGTTCCTGGAGGGCCAAAGACTGTTTTCTCTACCCTCTTTTGTACTCCCTCAAGTGCTTGAAGAATGCGCTACTCAGAAGTGCCCACTTTTCATTTTGAGTGTGGGGAAGAAAAGGTGGCAGACATCTTTGGGGAGGTGAAGACTTGGGGATGACAGGCTTCCAAGTAAAGTCTTGTCAGAACCCAAGATTGAGCAGACTTGGGAGATTAGCTCACCCTTGTTGGCATGGGCATCTGTGACTGGGAAAACAGCATGACAGAATGGGGCTCACCAAACAGAAGTGTTGTTCAAACCTTGGATAAATTGCTTCCAAGCACTTCCACAAGATCAAATCCAAGACAGCGAAGTATTCCAGAAAAAACACTTGAGGCTTTGGAACTAGGCGGGAAGAAAGGAGACGTGGCTCGGAAAGAGTACAAGAACAGGTGTTTTTATTTTGCTCAGTTTATCAGACACGATATAGGTTTGTTTCATTGGTTAGTTTTTATAATTACATTGTCTACAAACAGGCAAACTAGAACAGGGGCTGGGCTTCTAATAAAGCTTGTTCAGATCAGAGGCAACTGCAAGTTATTCGGCGGGTGCACGTTTGGTATAACGGGGAGACTGACGAGTTTGGCAGCTTCTGGGGAAAGTAGTGGGAACATCGAGGGGCTCCCGCTACTCACTGAACAAATAACAACAAAAACCCAAGTGCTCTACAAATGATACTTCCTGGTCCCGACAAGTGCGTGAAATGAAAGCAGGTGGGAGGACTCCCAAATTTTGCTAACTGGTTTTCTAGCAATTAAATTTTTTAAAATTGCTCTTGTGAAACAGTGCTCACGATGCTGCTGATTCATACTAGTAAAAAGTGTCGTATTTACAAATTGGCATTGCAAAAGGCACTTGAAGTTGAGTTGAACTCTAGAGGACTGAGTATCGGAAGTAGCTTGGATGCACACAATTCTGTGACCTCTGCAACAAAAAAGCCCTCAAATATAGGGTTACTGTGAATGCGCACTGACAGGTTAGCCACCTTATTCTCTCTCTCTCTCTCTCTCTCACACACACACACACACACAATGGAAGAGTTGACACCCTCAGCTCATCGGTTTATAATCCTGAGAAGTAGGGCAGTAGTTGAACACTGAAAGTGAGTTACACTATCTTTTTTAAAAATGATATGCAAACGTATCTCCCAGAGCCCGGCAGAAGTGACACTCGTGTCCTGGGGGCTAGATTGGAAAACTGCCAGTGGCCATGGTGCCTCAGTATCCAAAACTATCCCTGGGGCCAGAGGGATCTGCTCACAGATGGATCACCACCTTCTGACGAAGCAGCCTCTTCCAGATTCGGAAGCTTCATGGTGCCCTCTGTACTGGGCATCGCTAAACAAACATGCTTAGAAGCACTCCTCTGCTTTTAAAGAAACCAACACAATACACCTGGTTGGGCAATACACACCTCTTAATACAATAAACTCCTATACGGGCAGTATGATTTAATATGTTTTAATTTTGTCTGCTATAAAAAATGAATGAAGACTTCTGCTTGGTACATTTGGCTTTACAATGTTAATGAATAATTAATGCTAGTGTATGTGTCTGCACTTCATTATGCTCCATTAACCAGTGACAAAGCTTTGCAACAATCTGATTATAACATGTGAATCACAGAAGAACTCTTACTTATCGGCACACACACAACCTACCGCAAAACCTAATACAAACCTATAAAATCTAACTGGATTAGCTGTATCCATTGCAATATTTGTGCTTATTTTATCTCAGAAGATACGCTACTAGCAAAAATACACATTTTTTTTTTTGCATTTCCCCTCCCCATATTACACTGTAGAAGACATTATTCAGTGCATTTCCTAAGAAATAAACTTCATTATAGTATATATCTCTCTATATATCTATTCCATAAAGAAAAGAAGAAGAGCATAATGCAACTTTTAAGATTTCCACTTAAAGGGTGGGGGGAGAAATCAGCGTTTTGGAAAGCTGGTCCCCTCTCCTACTGACAAATGAAGATTTATTTGTCACTGATATTTAACTCTTTGTTCTGCTAAGCATGGAGATGAAATGGACACGCAGCAGAAGAGAAAGCTGCCATTCCCACTCCTCTCAGTCCTCAGCAGATTTCCTGGAGCATTCGTTAATGGCGGTGTCTGCCTAGGTCACTTGCTTTTTTGGTGGCACCATTGAACCTCAAAGTAACCCATAAATCATTTTCCAATTAGGAAAGAACCGAGTTCCATGGCCACTTTAATCAGTGCTGGGATTTTTCCACTGGCTGAGTAAAAGGAAGTGGATTACGGGTAGAGGAGGAGGGATTGAGGTTAGCATAATGTCAAGCTTCCTGCCTGTCAATGGTGTGACACACTGGAATAACTGATCGGGGGAGGTCAAAACCTCTCCTGTAGACAGTCCAGAGTCGCAGCACCATCCGCCCCAATGTGCTAAATGAGGTGGGGAAGTCCTGCCAAGACCAGGAAGACAGAATGAATGACCTCTCAAGGGCCCTTCCTCGATCTACAGTTTGATGAGATGGTCATAAAGGCAGGTATCCCTCCCCCCAGCCCTTCCCCACCAAATTTAAAATGACCCGGGGAAAGGGTATACTCAACTAGAAAGCCAATGATCTGAATACCCACCTAACTACATGACCTGAGGCTAACCGAAAAAGTAGTTTGGATAACTGGTATCCGTGGAGCTATCCCGGAAAGTCAGACCCTATTGATTCGCTATCCAAACCAGTGTCGAGATATTCAAACTAGTTGATCAGCTAGCTATCCTACCTAGTTGAGGTTCCAAATGCTTGGGAGACTAGGCATTCTGCAGGTCTGAATGGTCCAAAATGGGAGTCCTAGGAAGAGAGGGTACGTTCTTCCCCACTGGCAAACTCCCCATCATCTTCCGTGCCTTGACTCTATCTAGTTGACGGAACGAGCCATTCCGCATTAGCCTCCAGGATCTCCAAAATCCAGCAACTAAATTGAAAGCGCATTGGCTACTTTGGGAGGTCATCTTAAAATGCATTTCTGCTTTTCCCTTATGCAATACAAAGAACTCCAGGAATATAATCACACTAAGATTTATATAAGCATGTGTTATGTGTGTGTATGATAGCAGGTACACTTGTGACTATCTATACATATATATATATCTATATCTATATATGTATATCTATCTAGGAAAAAATTAAAAATTTGGTTCCACAGTTACAGCTGCCAAGGACCGGCAGCCTAGACAGCAAATGTAATTCAGTAAAACTGTAATTCTGACATACAGTATTATAAAGTGAGTAGTTTGAAGTTATTGCTTTGATTACATAGTAAAGAAGATCCCATCGTTCTGTTGCAAAACTTTTATACAGAGTGAGTAGAACTGTTTTCCTTTTCAAGTAATAGCAAGATTCTGGACTCAGAAGTTCTACACATAACAGTAGAATGCTTGAAGGATTGTTTTTGCTTTTTGAAATGGAATGGGTTGCCTCAGGACTCATCTCTAACGATTTCGATCCACATAAGAATAGATGCAAGCAACTACAGAACTTTAAAAGCAAGAAAAGTCACAGGACAACTAGCATCCCAAATATTTCAGGCTGAGGAGGGCTTGTCCGGGCTGTTTACAGCTCAGCTTTGGGGTGAACGTGGCCTGCCATTTGAAAGGGGTCATCCCATTCCATGAATGCAGTGCTATTTCACAACCGGAGGCTTGTAAGGAGAATAATTTAAGTGGGTCAAGAGCAGGGTTAAATGCAACATTCACACTTCACAAAAGATCCCGTTCCTGCCACTGGATGATCTTTGTTTTTCTGAGCAGAGAACAACATTCAGAGTGTAAGTTGATTTCAGGCACTTTTTACACACGTCCATTTGGAGTTAAAATCTGCACGGACGATTTCAGTCCAGAAAAGACGGCGGGGCCACCACCCGAGACCCCATCACAAGGCGACGACCACCGCCGAGACGAGATGTCATTGTGGTGCCCTTCCATCCGCGGTACAAAGATTTGAAGACAAAACCCCACAACCGTTTTCTACTTGGAAAATATAAAATAAGGGGAATTTCCACGTAGAGTTTCCGCTACTCTCAAAATAAATAACATGATCTGACCAAACGTTGGTCACTGAGGGCCGGTCCACCCCACCACCTAAGTCTGTTTCCCCAAGACTAACTGCTGGTGGGCAACAGGATCTCAATCTCTTTGCCATTGGTTACTACCGCACTGTTAGAGCAGCTACTGGCTAGGTCCTCCGGGGTACCCAGAGAGGCTGCCTGGGACGGGGTTTTGGTCAGTGGAACCGTGGAGGATGGCGCTGGGGCCAGGCCCGGTTTTTTGGGCGGGATCGGAGGGGGGTTTCCTCTTTCGGCTCTGGGTATGGTGGGGGATTTGATGCCGGGGGACAGAGGGCTCAGTGGACTGGAGACTTTCCCTGGGGTAGGTGAGTGGCTGCTGTCGCCTCTTGGGTTGGGGGAGCTGGCCAGATTGCGATAGTCCGTGCCAAAGGGCGAGCTGTTGGGGGAGACGGGCTTGATGGGCCCCTGCTGGCTGGTGAACCTGGAAAGCACCTGAGTGACCGTGTTGCGAGCCAGCTGCTTGGCGGCAGAGTTGTCGATGAGGGTGGGGGACAGGTCTCGGGACGGGGGGCTCTGCAGGCCGCTGGCCTGTTGGTCTTGGTCAGCTTGGGACTGGAATTTGTGTCGAGCCGCGTGAAATCGCTGGTTGATCCCCACTTGGTAGGAAGACTGGTAGCTGGGGCTGCTGGCTGATGGCCCAATGAGCCGTTTGCTCAGCACGGGCGAAGAACACGGGGAGGAAGTCAAGGAGGAGGCGGCCGTGCCGCTAGGAGACAGCGAGATCCCAACGGATGGAAGATGAGCGGCCATGGGGATGGGAGACTCGGGTCCCGCCGGAGAACCGCCACCGTTCTCCATCGCGTTCTCTTGGGCCGGCACGGCCAACTTCTCTCTTGAGGGGGCCTGGGGCTCCGCCCCGCTGCTTGGCAACGGCTCTCTGCTGGCTGACATCTCTGGGTCACAGTGACCGTTGGTTTTTGTCAACGGGGGAGCGGGTGAGGCGGGGCTCAGCAGCCCAGTGTTGATCCCCTTGACGCTGACACTCACGGAGGTCCTTTCTGCCGGCAGGTGCTCTGTCTGACACGACACAGACACCAGGAAGGGCGGTTCGGTCGCTGTGTCTTTAGACACCACCCCCGACTTCTTGGTTGGCTCATTACGGCCACTGGCCTCGTAAGATGCTTCAAGCTCCTTCACAGTTTTCTTCAAGAGCTCCATCTCTTCTCTGAGAGCCTTGGTGCGGTTTTCTTCTCTGTTCAGCTTGGCTCGTAGCTGCTCCCTTTCAATGTCGAACTCGGAGAGCTGCTTTTCTACCTGGGCCTCGGTCTGCATCCCTCGCCTCCTCTCGGCTGCCAGCTCTTCCTCCAGCTTGCTCGCTCTGCTCCGCTCTTTCTCCAGTTTTAGGCTCAGTTCCCCTGCCTTCTGTCCTTCCTCTGCTGCCTTGTTGGTGGCCTTCTTGCACTCCATCACCAGCATGGAGGACAGCTGCTTGTGGCGGGACCTCTCTTCCTCCAGCTGGCTGGAAAGCTTCTTCTGCTCCTTTTCGAACTTCTTCACTTGAGACTTCTCAAATTCCAGCTGGGAAGAAAACCAAATGGTTTATTAGAGGACCAAAGCCAAAGCAACTGTATCTTCCCACTAGACTAAAGACACAGCCTTTTAGACTGTGAGCCCACTGTTGGGTAGGGACTGTCTCTATATGTTGCCAACTTGTACTTCCCAAGCGCTTAGTACAGTGCTCTGCACACAGTAAGCACTCAATAAATACGATTGATTGATTGACTAGAAGCTCCTGGAAGGCAGGGATCCTGTCTACTAACTCTACGGTACCCTCCCAAATGTTTGGTACCGTGCAAGGCACAGCGTAAGCCCTTGATCAATACCACTGACTGACCGATTGACGGGGGAGAGGAAAGCCTTGGAGATGAAGCGCCAATCAGGTCAGGCCTTGAAGAAAGCCACAGAGAGACTTAAATACAATTCCAATGAACGGATTAGCTTGGCATCACTACCAAGACAGTCCACCCAAGTCCTGAGCAATTTGACGGGGAGAGAGTCGGGGCGAGGAAATGAGCTGAGCATCCACCTCCATTTGCCAGTCCCCGGGGCATGAGGGCCACAGCCCCTTACCTGTTGAGTGAGTCGTTCCCGCTCCTTCTCCAACATATAGGTGACATCATCCCCTTCGGCAGTGTCTTGCGCATGCCTCTGCCGTTCTTCCTCCAGATCCAGGATCACCTTCCAAGGGCAGAAAGGAAATCCACCTGTCATCTCTAAATATCAAAAAGCCTCACATCTTCTCATGCAAATTTCAAAGAATTACCCCCAGAGATATGGTTAGCAGCTGCAGGCTGTAACTACCTCACTGCCCAAGTAAAGCTTGTGTAGAAAAGTGGGAGAAAGACCAAAAAAGGCAATGAGACGGTACCAAAACAGAGTGGGACCGTGGAGGAGATTCTGCTTAATTTGGTGCATGATAATTAAAGATAATGACATAAAAGGGAAACCCCCATCTCTCCTCCTGTGCCCATATCTGCTGTTGGATCAATAAGCTCCTTATGGAGAGGGATCATGTTTCCAGCCTTTACTGTACTCTTCCAGGCACTCTGCACAAAGAAGGCACAAAAGAAATACTATTACTTGATTGATGGACTATTATATAAAAAAGAGCACTCTTTAATGTCACATATCCGTAATTTAGTTTAATGTCTGTCTCCCCCTCTAGATTGTAAGCTCCTTGTGGGCAGGGGACATGTTTATCAACTCTTGTATTGAACTCTTCTGAGTGCTTAGTATGGGGCTCTGCACACAGTAAGCCCTCAATAAATACCGCTGATTGACTGACTGGACCAGTCATCTGGGCCTAAAATGAAGGACATTCTTCACAGGGCCTCTGCTTCTCACCATCTACTTTTACTACTGAAGATGGTGGCAGAGAATCAAACAGAATTATGAAGGAGGAACATGAGTTGGAGGGAAAGATTCCCTGACTGAAGAGAGTGGGATTTTCCCCACTCGCTTCATCACGAGCACTACAGACACACACAGATATTGCTCACGGCTCCAGAAACATTCCCAGGGACCCGACCTTTCTTGGCTCCACCCATCCTAGCTGCTGCTTTTCCCGCATTTTTCTTTAATTGCAATTAACCTGAGCGAGAGAGTTCAAACTTCTCAGAGTTTGGCTTCGAGAAGAGAGAGCTTAACCCAGCTGTTCCTAGAGGCTGTTACAAAAACCTCGCCGGACCAGTAGACTACACACCCACTTTGGAAATTTTACACTGGCTTATTACAGAAAAGGCCAAAGCAAACAAAAAAAAAAAAAACCAAACCCAAATCCTAGGCCCTAGACCTGCATGCATCTCCATTAAATGCATTCCTGAAGCAAGGCCCAATACGCATGCCAGCTCTCTGGAGTCCTTGGCACCCAACTCGAAAGAATCGGGCCAAAGAAGCGTGCTGGGTTGCAGTCTTAATGTTTCCAGATCACTACAATTCTGATCGTTCATTCAAACTCTCTTCCAAATTGTCAGCAAACAATTAGAGGAAGAACTTTTAGTCAAAAGCAAAGGTTGAGATGCAAAAGAGTGGATGGGCTTTAGTGCTGGTGAACCCTCCCCAGCCTAAGGACCACTACGCTGTAGTAGCTGCTAAAGCAGTTTAGGGATTCACCTGCTTCCTGCCATTCCAAATGCAGGAATGTTGGTGGGGAGCCAGGCTCAGTGGAAAGAGTACGGGATTTGGAGTCGGAGGTCATGGGTTCAAATCCCAGCTCCACTGTCAGCTGTGTGACTCTGGGCAAGTCACAACTTCTCTGTGCCTCAGTTCCCTCATCTGTAAAATGGGGATTAAGACTGTGAGCCCCACATGGGACAACCTGATCACCTTGTATCCCCCCTAGCACTTAGAACAGTGCTTTGGCACATAGTAAGCGCTTAACAAATGCCATTATTATTATTATTATTATTATTATACTTGAAGAGAGGAAGATTTTAGTGGACACCTTCTGGAGGGTGGCTAGTAACACCAGAGGGCAAATAGCTGAAAAGTCCCTCAAAGCTGCTCAAATTCCACTGCCTGAACAGTTCCTCAAAGTCCCTCAAATTCCACTGCGCTGAGGGTAGTGGAAGCCTCACAGCTACTTAGACTGGGGACAAGGTCATTTCTAACAAGGGAGAATTGCTCTTAATCAGCATTAGAAAATGGTTATGATAATAAACAAACTCGAAACAGCAAAAAATGAGAAACAATTTTCAGTATGCACATGCCACAATTTAGGTGAACACACACACACGATGCAGTACTCCTCAATGGTCAGTTCAACTTCTATAATTTGTGCTCTTCACGGTGAAAATCAAAGATCTATTAAGCACCTATTGCTGCTCAATTTGAGCTAAACAATTTAGCATTTTAATAAGCAAACATCCAACACAATCTGGTTAACCCAGGACTAAAACAAGAGGTGGAGGACCTGGGTTCTACTCCTGGCTCTGCTACTTGTCTGTTGTGTAATCTTGGGCAAATCACTTAAGTTCTCTGTGCCTCAGTTACCTCTTCTGTAAAATGGGGATTAAAGCTGTGAGTTCCACATGGGACACAGACTGAGACCAACCTGATTAGCTTGTATTTATCCCAGATCTTAGCATAGTGCCTGGAGCATAGTAATCACTGAATACCATAACAAAATTCTGAAATAGCCTTCTAAGAAGAAATGTAGTTTTTAAATGAAATAATCTGCCAGTGGTTTTCTTTTTAGTAGGGTTCAGTGATAGTGGGCAGAGGCAGTGAGCGGTCCAAGATGAGAGGGAAAGAAAAAGGCAAGAGTCCAAGCTTCCCAGAATTCGGCTCTGAGAAGAGCTGAAAGACTAGCCCAGCTGTGAGTCGGGAGATACAGGTAAAGAGAAAGAACGAGAGATGAGAAATATGCATAGACACGCATGGGCCCCCACACATACAAAATCCCACACAAATGTGCTTTCACCCAGGTGGTCTTCTCCTTGGCCTGCTGTTTGTAGGATAAGAGACAGAGTTGAGTCCTTTTCTACTGTCAACTTCTGCCTCCTGCCTGGTTTCCTGCTCTTTCCTGGAGAGAGCTGCTCCTGCTGCTGCTGTTGCTGATGATAATGCTACTGCTGCTACTGAGAGCTAACGCTGGCACCTAGTAAAAAGCTGGTTCCCAACACCCCATGAACTCAGGAATGCAGCTCCCTACAGCACTGGCACCTCCAGCCCAAAGCAATGAGCAGGAATCTTGATCCCAAACCTTTCTCTGAGGAAGGTGGGGTGCCAGGCCAGAGAGGATAGTGGTGACTGTAAGCTTGCCCTCTAGATTGTAAGCCCATTGTGGGCAGGGAACCTGTCTTCCAACTCTGTTGGACTGAACTCCCCCAAGAGCTTACTACAGCGCTCTGCACAAAGTAAATGTTCAATAAATACAGTTGTTTGATTGAAATAAAGGGTGAAAGATGTTGCAGCCCTGGAGGTAGGAGAAAATCGCTGCATCTCAGGCTGGGCCAAGCTGCCGGAGGGGGTCTGGAGGTGGGCCAGGGGAGGCTCTGAGAAGCCTAAGGGTGGGGGGGTGAAAGGGGTCTGATCTTCCTGTTAGAGCCAAGAGTGGGGAAGGTGGGGCAGTTTTTTTTTTTTAATTGGCATTTGTTAAGTGTTTACTATGTGCCCAGGACTGTACTAAGTGCTGGGGTAGATACAAGGTAATTAGGTTGGACACAGTCCATGTCCCACATGGGGCTCACAGTCTTAGTCCCCATTTTACAGATGAGATAACAGGCACAAAAGTGAGGTGATTTGCCCAGAGTCACACAGCAGACATGTTACCTGGCTTCTCGGGCTCCAGCAATTCCCCAGAAGAGGGGACAGTCTGGGGCCTGGCTCCCCCAACCCCTTTGAGCAGGAAGTGGGGCTTAGTACAGTGCTCTGCACACAGTAAGCGCTCAATAAATACGATTGATTGATTGATCCTAGAACCCACGGCATCTACCTCTCTGAACTCTGGCTCCATCATCATCATCATCATCAATCGTATTTATTGAGTGCTTACAGTGTGCAGAGCACTGTACTAAGCGCTTGGGAAGTACAAATTGGCAACATATAGAGAAAGTCCCTACCCAACAGTGGGCTCACAGTCTAAAAGGACTCCAGAACCCCAGAGGCTTCTGGGTTAGACTGCGGGGGGGCCCCATAGCATTAAAACTTTGTTAGGTTTAGTACTATGCCTTGGGCTGCATTTCTAAGGCATGTAGTAATCGGAGGGGGTTAAAATAGCTCAGGGCATGTGAACACCAACCTCAGCCTCCCAGCTACAGCAAGGAGCTTGAGCCAGAAGAGGGAATCCTTGGGCCCCGTTGGCTGTCCTGTTTGGTCTTGCACTGCCCGATTCGCATGCCCTGACTCATGCCCCTGTCCAAAACATTCTTTTAATCTCTTTTTTTCAAAAAATGGTAATTGTTAAGCCTTTCTGTGTGCCAGATACTGCGCCAAGCGCTGGGATAGATACCGCCTAATCAGTTTGGCCACAGTCTCTGTCCCACCTGGAGCTCACGGTTTTATTCCCCATTTTATAGGTGAGGTAACTGAGGCACAGAGAAGTGACTTGACCGAAGTCACACAGTAGACAAGTGGGAGAGCCAGGACTAGAACCCAGGTCCTTCTGGCTCCCAGGCCTTTGCTCTATCCATTAGGGCAAGCTGCCTTACCATGTTTTAAGGGAAAAGGTCTCGTCTATAATGATTCTCAGGAGGCTCAGTCGGTCAGTTGTATTTACTGAGCGCTTACTGTGCGCAGGGCAGTGTACTAAGTGAGGGTGAAAATTTGTAGACGACAAGCAAAGAGCCACGGGGTGGGTCCGTGCCCCACACGCTGATTGAGACGAGCCTACCTTCCGGTGTCGGCTTTCAGCGGCTGCCAGTTGGGACAGCATGCGCTCCTGCATGTTCTTGCACTGCTTCATCACTACTTTAAGAACAGACAGGGGGTTGGTGCTGACAGGCTGCTTGTCACCATGATTCTCCTCTTTTAACGTTTCAAAGTCTCTCTGTAGAGCCATTAAGGGGTCACTGATGTTGTATTTTCCATAGCGTTCTTCAATGAAAGTGTCTCTGTGTTGGGCCTGAGGAAAAAAGACAAACAGGAAAGTGGTGAAATGGAGGAAGAAGGGGGTGTCACCAGGTCAAAGTAACAATAAAACTGTTTTCTAAAGCCAAAGGAAAAGTCAACAGCTGCTCAAGATGGGGGCTTCACACACAGCCCACTGTCAGACAAGAGCGTTGAGAAAAGAACTGCTAATATCCTGTATATGAGAATTGCTTCTGTGAAATAAGAAAACACAAGATAATACAATTAATTCCAAGGCTTTAAAGTGGAATTTTGTGTGTGTGTGTGTGTGTGTGTGTGTGTGTGTGTGTGTGCGTGTGTTCGGATGTACATAATAGTATTTATTAACAACTTACTTTGTGCAGAGCAGTCTACTAATCATTTGGAGAGAGTGTTTAGGATTCAAAAGCGTATTATCGAAGGTGAATGGGATAACTGTTTTGTCCTTTTTCAAATTTTCCTACTGATTTCATCAGGAACTATAAGCTTCTTCCCTTTTGTCTCTCCGCCTCCTCTACAGCAGGAAACATTTGTAACAAGAGCAAATCCAACTCTAACGCCTGTGCCAGTGGTAACAGCCCAAAATTCCAGAAAATAAAAACAATGTCGGGTTTGAGTTCGTCTTTTTTTTTTTTTTAACCAGGGCACAGTTTGTGAACATATAAAACTGCCCTGTGTTTCAACTAGTCACTCGTGCACCCAAATAAGGTAATTTACAAGTGCTAATGAATGAGAAGATGGAAGTCATGACAACAGGTTTGGCTTAGGTCCAAGCTGAACTCTCAAGGTCGAATTAGTTCACCAGCCACAACTTGTGACGATGCTGAATCCAGGGTCTGAGGCCGAGGAGTGGAAGTCAGGCCTCCTGGGTTCTATTTGTGGCTCTTTGGCCTCCTTGCTTTTTGGCCATATGGCCAGGACTGTACAACATTTAATCAACTGGCCCTCCAACCCCTGGAAGGGATCTGCAGGCTAGTAGCCCCTGAACTAGCTAAAGCAAACATGGTGGTTTTAATAATAATGGGGGTATTAGACTGTGAGCTTGTTGTGGGCAGGGACTGTCTCTCTTTATTGCTGTACTGTACTTTCCAAGTGCTTAGTACAGTGCTACGCACACAGTAAGCGCTCAAAAAATACAACTGAATGAAAGAATGAATGAATGTGTATTAAGCGCTGGGGTAATAATAATAATGATAGCATTTGTTACAAGACAATCAGGTCGGATGGACACGGTCCCTATCCCACATGGGAAAATTGTTTGGAAATTTCTTTGCCTTTTCAAATCTGAGGTTACATGGAAAGTGGTTGTCTCAAATGGCTAAAAATCAATCAACTGTATTTACTGAATGCTTACTGGGTACAGAGCATAGGAAGAGTACAATACAACAGCATTAGTCAATACATTCCCTGCCCACAAAAGAGCTTACAGTCCAGAGGGGAGCTTATTACAAGGAACTCCTCAGTTCTTTCCTTACTTGGGAATGGAGCCATTACTCATACTCAGGGCAGCTCCAATCTCTGGATTACAAGCTCCTGGAGGTCAGAGAACACCTCTACCAACTCTGTTGTACTGTCCCAAGTGCTTAGCACAGTGCTCTGTGCACATTAACCACTGAATTAATACCACTGATTGATACAGTCAGTTGTAAACCAGTTAATTAACAATCCAAGATTAAAGCAACTTGCAGCTGGGCTCACTTGAAAGCTCCCACACATTAAAATATACTCAAGGAGCGAGACTGAGCATGTGCATGCATGCCCGCAGACACACATATCTTTTATGAAGAGGAAATCTCAATGACGGTCACATTTTCTGATTCACAACCACCACTTCCAAACACGGTGTGTGAGTGATGCAGATGGAATCACTACTCTAGAAATGGTTGATTGGAGCAGAAAGGAAGTGAAAAACGAGCATCCACAAATTTTCCCAAAGTGTCACGAATCTTTTCCTTCTGAATTCCACAGAAAAAATGTGCTTCCTGGAAGGTGAGCTGGAATGACAGTTATATTCTAGTTGGGAAAGATTTGGATGATCTTGGTGGGAAACTGGGTGTGCTACGGAAAGGGCGTGTCACTTTTGCGGGGTGAGATATGAATACTGAATATTGCAGCTTCTTTAAATCTGTTTTGGAAATTTCTTGTTTAATTTAAAAAGCAGCCCTTAGTTACTGATACCTGAGTTACTTTGGGGGACCTAGGGATGGAGAACAACTGTTAGGGTTCTCTGCTTTGTCTTCAAGGCATTTGTGCAGTGATTATTCAGGAAGGGAAAAATAGAAGATTTCACATGTGAAGGGAAAAAGGTCCGTGGAAAAAGGGCTTAAAGGGTGGAGCTGTCCCTCCAAGGCCATGACAAGGAAAGGAGAAGTCGAAAAAGCAGTAAATGTGGTAAAGTGCCATCCATCATCATCTTCTCAGGTAAAAGCTTAAGACACTGTTCCATCACTGGAATGCGCAGTTTCCAACCCTGAGCTGTAATGTATTAATGACACTTCAAATGGTTTACAAGAAGAATATGTTCTAAAATGTTCTCAGATTTCCTGGCTGGTTTTGAAAGGATGTTAACTAATTTCTTGCTATGTTACTCATTTCACTTCAGTGATAACCTATAATTCAGCTGAAAAGAAAAAATGCAATTTGTCAGAAAACACAATGGTCCTTAATTTCAGACAATAGAAGAATAAGCAGCCAGTTAAACAGTTGCAGTGAGAGAGGGAATTACTGAGACAGGCATAACACCCTAATTGTCTATTACTCATTTCTTTTACTGCCACAGACAGAAACATTCTATTGCGGGGTTCACACAAAAAAAGTTTTACACTCCACCCACTACATGACGTAACATGAATGGGATCTAGCACTCCTGTTTTGGTATTCCTACTGCCAACTGCCAAGGGAAATGTGACGCACAATAGGCTACTAAAATACATTGTTCAATAATTTACACAGTACACATTTCCGTCTTAAATCAGAAAAACCTTCACCATTATGCCTAGAGTTATCTTTCATATTTAAAGCTGCACTGCTGAGTGGGGTTTCACCATTAGAAAAATTGGTTCAGCCCACACTGTACACAATGGTAGTAGGGCACATTTTTCCCCAATTAGGTGCATTCGTACAATAAGTCCGCTCAGACACCAGGACTGTTGTCAGAAGGCCTCATGAGCAAACAAAAGCCCAATAATGGGCTGCCTTCTTTAGGAAGACTTTAATTTATGGAGTCTTGTAGATTCTAAGCTCGTCGTGGGCAGAGAGCATGTCTGTTGTGCTCTTCCAAGCACTTGGTACAGAGCTCTGTACACAGTAAGCACTCAATAAACACCACTGATTGATTGATTATGGATGGAAGGGGAGGGCAGAAGGGGGTGGAGGAAAAGTGAATCATGTGTTTGACTGGTTTTCCCAGGACTGGTAGGGGGCACTGAGTCATCCAGACTCTTCAACAAATGTGCACCAGAGCTGGTAGCCAAAGAAGCATATCTAATACTGTGACTTCTGGGGAATAAAATCATCCAGACAAGCTGGGTCATACAACTTCTTCCCTTGCCCTATTTTCTGGAACTGGCGATAACTAACTGATCTTTTGCTTGGCTTTGCCTCTTATGAGACAAGCAGTTCTAGTTCTACATCAAGTACAAGAATATGACATTAAAGAGATTTATTTGGGCTCTCTATAAGACCTTAGCAACCCTGTGCTACGAAACCAGAAAATGCAATGGAATCTCCACATTACCTCATGATTGCATCTGGTATAATACAACGTTCCTACTTAGGTGATACATGTTAAACACAGTAGCTGGTTTCAGATACAACTCAGAGCTCTTAATCCATAAATAATTCCCTGTCTGCTATCCATGACAAACCATAAACAGCTGTGTGAGGAGAGGAAAGCAAGCCAACCACTCTGAAAATTAACAATGTTAAATGACTATTCTTTGTTTCAGAAAGCCCTTTCACTTAAAAAGAGAGGAAAGACTGGATTTTAATTAAGTGACAAAGTACTGCGACCACACCATATAAATATTAGACGTTACTTCAATTTTCTGAGTTAAAAACTGTAACCCGGTGTGCGAAGTACAAAAGAAGTATGATTTTCATAACTTAAAAAGCTATTCCTAAGAAATGACTAACAAAAGAGTTTCTCTGAAAGGCAAAAATCCATAAATGAATATATAAATTCACCACATCATTTGCAGAGACTGAATTCTTGAACAATGCCACAGACCATAAAAACCATGGGAGGGCAATGAAGACCTAATGGAAACACCGTGCTGCGTTCTGACTTCTGCGTTCTGGTTCCCAGCACTCCCCCCACGAAATCCCCATGACTGAGGTGGTATTTACTTCAGAGTCCCAAGAGGAGCCTAAATTTCACAGCAGGTGGACTGGTTTGGGTCGGTTCAAGCTTCACGGGAAAATTAGGCAAGACAGTCTGGCTTCAAGGTTCTGATGGACTGAAGGCAAGACACATAAGCCCACCAGCATTTACGTACTCATCCGTAATTTATTTTAAAGTCTGTCTCCCCACCTCCTCCCCCTAGGCTGTAAGTTTCTTGTGGGCAGGGAACATGTCTACCAACTCTGTTCCCAGCACTCCCAAGTGCTTAGTACAGTGCTCTACACAAAGTAAGCGCTTGGTAAATATGACCGATTGATTGACAAATTAAGGGCCTTTCCCCCTGGAGGCTGGGGTGTTGAAGGCACTGCCTTTTTCGCAGCCATCATGGTAGAATGAGCCTCTCTGGGACGGGGCCAGGATGGGAAATTTCAGGCACAGCTGGAAACACATCATCCAGCTGGGCTGGGAACTCCCACCCCTGGACTGTAAGGGCCCATTTTGGCACAGTTATCCAGCTGTCCACGGCACACCTGTGTTTGCCATTAGTCTAGCGGTAATGGGGCTGCCATTCCGGCCCTCCGATCTACACAGAAATGATGGGACTGAGTGGAGAGTGCAGCAGTGGAGGGGCAGAGGGATGGCTTCAGGGTCCCCATCTCTTCTTCCCTCTCCACTCACCCTCCCCGCTTTCTCTTTCCCCTCCACTCCCTGCTTGCTCTTCCTTCTCCTACTTTTACTTCCTTCTATCTTCTTCTCTGCCCCTCCCTTATTGGTTCCACACCCTTTCACAGCCTCACCCTCATCCCACCTAAGGTGATCAGTTATTTGGTTAAATTATCCTGACATGTCAAAAACAATATTACCGGCCATTAGCTGGCTGGAGATTTTTATGGCCCACTGATCCTTCAAAATGGCTCATCATCAATCAATCGTATTTATTGAGCGCTTACTATGTGCAGAGCACTGTACTAAGTGCTTGGAAAGTACAAACTGGCAACATATAGAGACAGTCCCTACCCAACAGTGGGCTCACAGTCTAAAAGGGGGAGAAAGAGAACAAAACCAAACATACTAACAAAATAAAATAAATAGAATAGATATGTACAAGTAAACTAAATAAATAGAGTAATAAATATGTACAAACATATATACATATATACAGGTGCTGTGGGGAAGGGAAGGAGGTAAGATGGGGGGGATGGAGAGGGGGACGAGGGGGAGAGGAAGGAAGGGGCTCAGTCTGGGAAGGCCTCCTGGAGGAATTGAGCTCTCAGCAGGGCTCCCAGGCCAATGGGGTTCCTGTAGCAAATGTACAGGGCTCCAGGTCCCCGAGTGCACAGCAGTGCATGACTCCAGGTTGTCACAAACTTTCTTCTCATGAAAGGAGCGGTTAGCTTAAGGAGCCACAAACGATTCCTACTTCAGGGGTTCTGGGGAGCAGATGAAGGATGAGGATCAGGACCAGATGCAGATTTAATTTTGTCTGGCCTGACCACGACTCTTTGGCCGGGCTATCCCAGGACCTCTAGGCTGCTCGAAGTCCATGCAGGGTTCTGCTTTTTAATTTTCAATATTCACGGCACAGGCACCCACTTCATGCCAGTGATGGCTCCCAAGGACTCCACCCTGTGAGGTGGCACCATCAGTTTCCCCCTCTCCTCCCCTGGCCCACAGCTTTTTGGGCAGGAAGAGTATCTGTAGCTAGCTTGCCTCACCCCTTGGAACTGCAAGTGTGTTGGAGGCGATGCCCAGATGGCAGCAGAGAATGGTCTGGGCCCAGGGACCTGCAGGGTTTCCATTGTCAGGCTATGGGATGAGCTAGAGCAGCTCTCACCCTCTGCCCCAACACCCGTAAGGGCAATCACTAGACTGCCCCTCCCCTGGCAGTGGACTGCCCTCTTCCTTCTCCACTTCCCATTCAGTGCCCATCTGCCACTGGAGCTGATGGTGGCAGTGGGGGCCTAGGAGGGGATGAGGGTGCTGCTCACTGTGGCATTAGGGTCTTGATCACCCTTTGGGTGGGGCCTCGAGGACATGGATGGTGGCACTATGTGGGCTTTGCCGGGGTGTGCGACGATGGCAGCTTTTGGGCCATGTCCTGTGAGCGCTGATCCCAGGGTGAGAACATAGCCTGCTCTTTGGTCCTGCCGCCAGAACAGGAGGAGGAGGAGGAGGATAAGGATCAGATGGAGACATACTAGGCAGAGCAAATTTTAATCCATTAGCTACTCAGAGAACTAAACTGGGCACTTGGGAGAGTGATAATGATGACGGAGTCTCCATTCTGAAACAAAAAGCAGGATGTGGAAGGCTTCAGTACCTAGAAACTGCAGGAAGGAATTGATTACAATAGAAAAGACCCGTGTTCTATCACTTTCCTCATCTTTCCCATCCCTTTTCCTTTCTTCCACCCCCCAGGACAGCTCTCTATTCAGGACAGATCTCCTTGTCTGCCTAAATAGGAAACATCCTGAATACAGGCAGTCCTCAGATTTATGACTCAATTTGGTCCTGAAAATTGCTTTTAAGTCGGAAGGTTGAAAGTCAGAACCAATTTTCACATAGAATGTTACAGATGAGGGTTGTTGGTTTCTGAATTATGGCCAATGTATTTCAACAAAAGACGTGTACTCAATTACAGCTGAGTAATATAGCTGCATTTAATGTCTTATATCAATCAATCATATTGAGCAATTACTGTGTGCAGAACACTGTACTAGGCACCTGGGAGAGTACACCAATATAACAGACACACACCCTGCCCACAACGAGTTCACAGTCTAGAAGGGGAGACACAAATTAATAGAAATAAATAAAATTACAGATATGTCCATAGGTGCTGTGGGGCTGGGAGGGGGGATGAATAAAGGGAGCAAGTCAGTGAGATGAAAAAGGGAGTAGGAGGAGAGACTAGGAGGGCTGAGGGAGGGAAGACTTCTTGGAGATGTGCCTTCAATAAGACTTTGAAGGTGGGGAGAGTAATTGTCTGTCGGACATGGAGAGGGAAGGTGTTCCAGGCCGGGGGCAGGACATGGGTGGGAGGTTGGTGGCTAAATAGATGAGATCGAAGTAAAGTGAGAAGGTTAGCGTTAGAGGATCAAAGTGTGTGGGCTGAGTTGAAGTAGGAGAGTAGTGAGGGGGCAAGGTGATTTGAGTGTTTTAAAGTCGATGGTAAGGAGTTTCTGCTTGATGTGGAGGTGAATGGGCAGGCGCTCTTGGTTCTTGAGGAGTGGGCAAACATGGCCTAAACATTTTTGCAGGAAAATGATTCGGGCAGCAGAGTGAAATATGGACTGGAGTAGGGAGAGACAGGGTGATACAGTAATCAAGGTGGGATGGGGTAAATGCTTGGACTAATGTAGTAGCAGTTTGGATGGAGACGACAGGGCGGATTTTAGAGATGTTGTGGAATAGGTTTTGTTATTGTCTCTCCACAGTTCCCGAGGGTCCCCTCCCTTCCTACACCACCTGTGCCGGGAGAAGATAATGCCATAAAAGAGGACAGTGTTGTAAAGTCAAAATGGCAAATGGTATTTGAATGCTTCCTATGTGGAGAGCACTGAACCAAATGTTTGGGAAACTACAATCCAACAGAGTTAATAGAAGTGTTCCCTGGCCACAAGGAACTTACAGTCAATGGGAATGTAAATTTAGAAATGAGGGCCGAAAACATCTCAAGTGGAGGACTGCATATATGTTGAGGAAAATACACTGGCTGATCTGTTAACTGATGCCGTTGAATAAATAGTAACGCTCACATAATACTGTCGAAAATATGAGGCAGCTAGGCATAGACCTATACATCCTTTATTTTAGATATCTGAAAGGAAGCTGAACTGATAGTTACTAGGTATTTTACACTGTCAAAAGTTGTATTTTACAGGTTCTTGCCTATCTTTACATTATGGCTTTGGGGAATTTTGGGGGGTAAAATGACATTAAGAATTTTCCAATATTTTGGCTTTCTTTTAACGTTTATTTTTATATGTGTGGGGTATAAAAATAGGGTCAGATCTTATAAAAACCCTAACAATCCACACCCTAAGAGAAAACCCTGCTCCTGCTTGCAGCAAGGGAAGTCTGGAGTGAAAGTGAACTAGCAACCAAAGTGAACTAAGAATCAAAACAAAAGGAAGGAATCCAAGAGTAAGTTTACAGGTCCTTTGATCTGTCAAAGCCAGAGACCACAGGAGTTTCCACAAAGATTCAATTACATTTCTAGGCGAAAAAGAGAGAACCTGCACATTGTAAGTATTTAATAAACACTATGCACAGTAGTAATAGTATTTATTAAGAACAAAACACTGCATTAAGTGCTGAAAAAAGTATACAGGTGGGAATTAGACACTAAGCAGGAATTGTGATCGGTATTATTATTGCCCTATTCAACAATGCCGAAGACCAACTGAAATAAGGGTGAGAGTGCCAGAATTTGATAACACAAATGAAAGGGTAAGGGAAGCAGCGTAGCTCAGTGGAAAGAGCATGGGCTTTGGAGTCAGAGGGCATGGGTTCAAATTCCAGCTCTGCCACTTGTCAGCTGTGTGACTTTGGGCAAGTCACTCAACTTCTCTCGGCCTCAGTTCTCTCATCTGTAAAATGGGGATGAAGACTATGAGCCCCACTTGGGACAACCTGATCACCTTGTATCTACCTGGCGCTTAGAACAATGCTTGGCACATAGTAAGCGCTTAACAAATACCAACATCATTATTATTATTATTATTATTATTATCTGGAAAAGAAAACTTCACAGGGGTCAAGGTAGTTGAGGGTGATACCAAACTGTCCACTCATCACAAAAAACAGCAGCCCCAATACACAAACACATGTCCTATTGTTACTTAATCTTTAGTCAAACAATAGCTTGAATAGTTCAAAGCAAAGGGGAATACGATTTACTTGATCAGAGCTTTAAGAGTCTGTTACTTTACATACGTATAGAATGGGAAGGAAAAGGCCTACCCTGGAAATGGGCTGTGGCAGATAAATAGGAGTATCAGCAGTTCAATGAATCACAGGAAACTCCACAGGGATGATTGTTTGCACTGATAGGAAGATGAAAAAAAATCTAGAAAACCCAAACAATTGCCTCTGAAGTATTACACAACAGGGAACCAAGCCCACTGACTGACAACTGGGGGTCTTAGTAATTTGAAAGGCTAAAACTTTTTTATGCTATTTAAAAGATTTTGCATTTTTCATTGTTTATTGTTCCTAAAATTTAATCTCTAACTACACATTCCACCCTCCCCCTTCACCCTACTGGGTTTAAGTTCCATGAGGGCAGGAGAGCTTATCTTTTATACATTCCCTGTCATCTCCCGGCATTTGAAAAAGTACTTCCTGCAAACTCCGTGCTTTAGCAAATGATTGATTTTGATGATAAAAGTGATCCTCAAACATTTTTCCTCGGCTCCATTGTTAAATGGATTTCATATTCCTTCACTGCCGGGCAATAAAAAAAAAAAACATGGTTCTATTTCAGACTCTAAAAAACTTGACCATGGTGAATGCTTTGGGTTGGCATTTCCTGGAGGGTTTGCCTCGTCTTTTCCATAGTTTTTGTTGCAGTTAGATTTACGGGGCTCAGGGACGGAAGATGCTGCTAAAGATGAGGGCAAAGAGGCTGGGGTGGGGATCAGGGATTTGGCAGATGGCAGAAAAGGAAGGGTGGGGGTAGTGGCGGGGGGAGTGGGAATCTGAAGACCAAGAAAGTAAAGTATCATTGTGTTTGGATTAAGATTGAAGAGGGCCATTTTAATACATTAAAACGGTCCTTAGACCAAAAGTTTGGAAACCAATATTATAATTTGCTCTCATAAATCCACAAAAAGGGAGACAGAAGCAATAATTACTATATTACTATTATAAAACGGCAAGGACCTTTTACAAAGTTCTCCAGACTTCACAAATCAGCCTGACCCTCATTTCCATTTGTTAGGTACACTGAAGCAGGGCTCATCAATATGTCAATGAATATTGTTTGATTTTTGGAATGAAAACAATTACCTAATGAACAAAGCCTAGCTCTCTGACATAATACTGCAGATGTTGAAACAAATCCGAAGTAGCTATTTCCTGTCTAAAGTACATATTGTTCTTCTTTGCTGCTTTTTGTGGGATGAAAACAATATCCTCGATTTTAGGAAGACAGGCAAACTGTATGGTGCACATCACTTATTCAAGTGGATGGGTAGGGGTTGGACTGAAGCACTTGATTGATATGCTCCATGCAGCTTGCCCTTCCTCCCATTCAAATCCACCTGTCATCATCCCTCACCACCTTCAAATAATAACAATAATGATGGTACTTGTTAAGCATTCACTATGTGCCAAGCACTGTTCTTTGCACTGGGGTAGATACAAGTTTATCAGGTTGGACACAGTCCCTGTCCCACATGAGACTCACAGTCTGAGTCCCTATTTTACAGATGGGGGAACTGATGCACAGAGGAAGTGAAGTGACTTGCCCAAGGTCACACAGCAGACAAGTGGCGGAGCCAGGATTAGAACCTAGGTCTCTCTGACTCCAGGCCTGTGCTCTATCCATTAACCCACGCTGCTTCTTTCCTCAAGTCACCTCTCCTGGGAGGCTTTCCCTGACTAATTTCTACTTTCCTGGCTATGTCATCCCACCAATCAGTCCAGTACATGTGAATGTCGGTATATTTATTCCCTTATTTATTTTTACTTTTGTTGTTCAAATGAAGCTATGATTTTCTCCTTAGTCCAGTTTGTCTGTCCCCCTCTCCCCGCCCCCCCCCCCCACCCATTAGATTGTAAGGATCAGGTGTTCTATCTTTACTATATGCTTCCTAATACTAGTGCAATGAATAACCTTCCACATAAGAAGCGTCTCATAAATACTGGTGCTATACTTATTAGATATATGTATGCACATACGTACATAAACACACACTTACTCGAACCCAAACTATCTCACAATTTTCTATTTCTTTTCATTTACGTTATGATGCTTTCCCCAGTTTTTTAATTTAGAAAGTGGCTGGGTCTGGCCAGTCCAAATTCAATGGAGGAGTGGACAATCATCTGGTTGATGCATTTCGTGCAAGTGGCTCAATCAGATAATTCTTCCTGAAAAGCGGAAATTTTAGTTTAAGAATATCCGGTCACGCAGTCTGCAAGGAGCCATCAACTGGATTGCTCAATTTCTATTTTGTTTGAAATGCACACACTTAACTTGGAGGAAGTACTAAATTTTAACTGGTACATAGTTGCTAACTACCATGGAGATGACTTGCTCACAGAGATTCATACTTAAGAAGAAATGCAGAATCGGCGAAGAGCCCTGAACTGACACAGACTGAGGTTATATTGAATCTGCAGCACAAAAACCTCTACACACCAAGATTTTCAGAGCTTAATGTTTTTACTGAATTCTGCTACCTCGGCAACTCATAATGCTCACCCTAACAAGTAGAAACTCCTTATGATTGGCTTTAAGGCATTTTAAACCACTCAATCAGCTTTCTCCCTCCTACCCATCCACTCTTCTCCCACTACACCCCTACATACACACACTCTCTCTCTCTCTCTCTCTCTCATACTTAAGAGTTCCTCTTTCTGTCTCTCCTGCCTCTTGCTCACACTCCCCCTCCTGTCTGGAATATTCTCCCCCACCATATCCAACAGACCACTACTTGCCTCATCTTCAAAGTCCTTATGAAATCTCATCTCCTCCAAGAGGCTGTCCCTGATTTTCTCTTCTCCCCGACTATCTTCCAAGCACTCAATACCACGCTCTATGCACAGCAGGTGCTCAATAAATATTGCTGATTGATAAGACCATGACCTACCCCAGAAAACATGTTCGTGAGCAGTTTGGCTTACAGGTGATGTTAAGTATATTCAAAACGAAATGGCAAAGCAAAATTACCAAAGAAGTCATAGGAAGCACTCATTTCTCAGATTCCGAGGTATCAGCTCAAGTAGAGTTTTCTTTCATGTTTGAATATGTTATTTTTGGTGATGAGATTGTGTGTGTGTGCGTGCGTTCACGTGTATCCACCTATCTGATGGCTTTTAACCATCCACAGTGAAGATTTCTGATTTTTATGAATTCGGTTGGGATCTAAGGTCCATTTTAAATTTCCTCCGATAAGCAACCACTGTGCTATTAGGCTATGACTTTATTCCAGTGGATAAAATTAACTTTCTAGTGATCATTAGCAGAAAGCAGCTTTCTGAAGTGCAAAGACCATGAACTAGAGTTGGGGGGATTGCATGTAAATACTATAGGTGAACCTCAAATAGCACGTTTTTAAAAATAAAGACATTAAGCATAACATGGCTCCTGGAAACACTCACGATTTACTGAGGGTGTGGACCCTCAAGTTTGCCCCTCAAAATGGTTGCCACCTGGTCTGAAAACCCATCCTCAGAGTGGTTGCCTGCACCCTGAAGTCTTATGGGTGGGTTCCTTGAACAACGGCTTATTCCATTTATGCATTTTTGGTTTGTATTTACGACTTCCCTTCCTTTTCACTGCACGCATTCACTTTGTGTCATTCAGCCTCTCTAATATTATAAATTGTACAGTTTTTGAGGACAGGGATAGTGTGTGCTAGTCTTAGTGCATTATTATTAATATTATATATTATTAATATACTCCAGCGCTTAGAACTGTGCTTGATGCATAGTAAGTGCTGGAGTATATACAAGTTAAATAATAATTATGGTATTTGTTAAGGGCTTACTATGTGCCAAGCACAGACAGAACACAGTCCCTGTCCCACGTACGGCTCACAGCCTAACTAGGATCGAATCCCCATTTTACAGTTGAGGAAACTGAGGCACAGAGAAGTATAGTGACTTGTCCAAGGTAATACAGCAGACACGTGGTGGAGTCGGGATTAGGTCCTCAGACTCCCAGGCCCACGGTCTTTCCACTAGGCCATGCTGCTTTTCAGATTCAGAATGCTCCTAAATTCCTAGTACAGAGCTCTCTGTACAAAGCACATCTCCTCCAAGAGGTCAATCAATCAGTCAATCATATTTATTGACTGCTTCTGTGTGCAGAGCACTGTACTAAGCGCTTGGGAAGTACAAGCTGGCAACATATAGAGACAGTCCCTACCCAATAGTGGGCTCACAGTCTAGAAGGGGGAGACAGAGAACAAAACCAAACATATTAACAAAATAAAATAAATAGGGCTTAGGTCTTCCCTAAGCCCTCTTTTCCTTTTCTTCCGCTCCCTTTTGCGTTACCCTGACTTGCTCCCTTTATTCATTCCCCCCTACTCATCCCCGCCAAGCCCCACAGCACTTATGTACATGTCTGTAGTTTATACTAATGTCCATCTCCACCTCTGGACTGTAAGTTCATTGTGGACTGGAATGTGTGTTATACTGTACTCTCCCAAGTGCTTAGCACAGTGGTCTGCACACAGTAAGTGCTTAATAAATACAACTGACTCTCCACACACAGTAGGCACTAGGTGAACACTAATGAATGAATGCTGTTGGTTTGCTGCAGCTCCTCTGAAGGTTTAACACATGATCCAGATTAACCCTGGCCCCCTTCCAGCACGGACCTCTGAGGAGAAGCAGCGTGGTCTAGTGGATAGAGCACGAGCCCGGAAATCAGGAGGAGCTGGCTCCCCACCTCGTGTGCTGTGGGAAAATCACTAAATGAATCTGGGCTTCAATTACCTAATCTGTAAAATAGGGATTAAGGCCGTGCACCCCATGTGTGACAGGGACTGTGTCCACCCTGATTAGCCTGTATTTACCCCAACACTTAAATTAGTGAAATGCCATGAAAGAAAATATATGAGATAGGTTACTGGGAAACCACCAATATTGTAGACTTCTAGCCTGCCCCATGTCAAACTGTGTCTTCTGAATCACTGAGTCTAGGGGGCTGAGAGTGAGGTTCAAGTCCCTTTTTGCCCCTTTGTGAGACCCTAATCTAATTTTCCAATCAATCAATCGTATTTATTGAGCGCTTACTGTGTGCAGAGCACTGTACTAAGCGCTTGGGAAGTACAAGTTGGCAACATGTAGAGACAGTCCCTACCCAACAGTGGGCTCACAGTCTGAAAGGGGGAGACAGAGAACAAAACCAAATATACTAACAAAATAAAGTAAATAGAATAGATATGTACAAGTAAAATAAATAGAGTAATAAATATGTACAAACATATACATATATACAGGTGCTGTGGGGAAGGGAAGGAGGTAAGATGGGGGGGATGGAGAGGGGGACGAGGGGGAGAGTTTCCATTAACTCAATGACTCAGAGGACACAATTTCTTACAGCAACATTTTCCCAGAATTGACAATCATGCCTTGTGGGTTGTTAGCCTCTATTTTTGGTGATAAAAACCTAATATTCCATATAGGAAGTTACCCCTGCTTATGCGAGACCTAAGTTCAGGCTAGATCCACTAGACTGTCAGCACCCGGAGGACAGGGATCATGTCTACTAACTCTATTGTATTGTTTCCTCCCAAGTGCTTAGTATAGTGCCTTGCACACAGTAAGCACTCAATAAATACCACTGATTGTTTCAGTCACTATTAACTACCTAGAGTGTTTTTAAAAAACATAATTTTCTAAGTGGAAACTATTATATGGAAGTTCACAAGATTTTGAGTTGTCTGGGGGAGTTCAGGGAAAAGAGGGAGGGAGAGACACAGTCTGAGAAAGAGAATGAGAAAGGGAGAGTTTGGGTGGGGGATAGAAAAGCACAGAGAAACACACAAAAAGTGCTTCTCTGCCAGGGAAACCCTGGTGTTTTCCCTAGGGAATCGCCTAAGCTTTTCTATGTTGACTATTTCTCACAAATGCAATCCCTGTTTCCTTCTTCTAAATGCCCTCTTTCACTAAAAGTTTTCAGCAGCAATACAAGGCATTTCCTTCTGTTTTCCAAATTGTCTTTACACCTGGTTTAACTTTCAGGGTTTGGGAGAAATCTCTTTCTATTTATGGGGGTCCATGGGAAAGATCTCTGATTAAGCAAAAGACCACAAGATTAAACCACGAAAGGAAGACATAATACGGGGAAGTGGAAGAACTGGAATAAGTCATTTCCCCTTTTAAACTGCTGAGTTTCAAGCTGAACAAATGTACTGGAATCCCCCTCCAATCTAATCTGTACTGCTGCACTGCCTCATCTTCTGGAGAACTGGAAGTTCTTTAAATAGCAATCATGAAAGCTGGACTTCCATATTTTTTCAATAGCCATAGAAAAACAAGACAGACACATGTCTGCTAAATAAGGGATGTGCTCTTCTTCAGGCCCTTCACACTTGAAACCTGAGGACAGCATTTCCCAATGAGAATGCTGAAACTGCAACTAGTTGAAGGGGAAATAGGCACTAGATGACAAATAGCTTTATTTAGGAACTGGATGGCTTATACTACATTTACAGTAGACTGTAAATTTCTTGTGGGCTGGGAACATGCCTATCAACTCTTTTGCACTGTACTCTCCCAAGCGCTTAGTATAGAGCACACTCTGCACATAGTAAGCGCACAATAAATAGCATTGATTGATGGACTGATACTCTCCAAGCACTTAGCACACACACAAGATAAGGGCTCAATAAATACCACTGATGAATGGAACCCATTGCTTCTCTTCACAAAGAGAAGCAACATAATCAGTAGACGTTAAAACCTTAAGTCAGTCATAGGGAATAGCCGCAAATTTGCTAAACTTTTACTTAAATACTTGTGAGGAGGCTAGGGCAGTAGTCAAGCTGGTACTGGGTCAATGGCTAATGATGATGAGATCCAGTTGGTGAGTGTCCCAGTTACTGAGTGTGAGAGATGGGGGCATCCATGGATCTGAGGAGTGGGCAGAAGTAGCAGCTGGGGGATCACTGGGAACACCCACGGGGGTACTAAAGGCTCCAAGGATCAGTGTAGAGCAAGAAAGAATTCAGGAAACAGAGCCACCCAAACCAGTTTCGAACTAAGTTAAAACTTTCCATGAGTCTTTTTCATAAAAGAAACCTTCATATTACTGGTGGGGGGGGGGGGGGGGGGATTCAACCCTGCTATTTGGTAGCATAAACCTCAGCTTACTTTGATGGCTTTTAATCACATCATATTTCAAAATATCAACACTGGACCTAAAAGATGATTTGCTCAAAGTTGTTTCAACTGTACTAAACATCCTTGGTGTTGACAGCAAGCAAGATAAACACAATTCACTGTAGATCAGGGGAGGGCCACAAAGCAAAAAAACATGATCTGGATGAGAACAGCAGACCAAAAAAAAAAAAAAACAAACATTTTCATAACTGGAATGGTGAGCAAGGGACAGCAGGGGCAGAGGTATCCTGGTCGCTGTGGCAATATAATGCTTTTCCTCCCCAGTTAGTTTTCACCATGAGGTCCATAGCAAGCAATGAAGAGAAACATGTGGCCTGAAAACCGCAGAGTTAAGCCACAGTTCGGCCACTGCTGCTATAGATACAAGAAAGGGTTTGTCGTGCTTTACATAGCAATGCAATGTACAATATTTGCTTTTGGAGGAGTTCTGAATGTGACCAGATGTAAGGTTTGAAACACCCTAGGCAACTTCTATAAATACATACACACATGCAAGCTCTGACTGAATTGCCAAAGCTCCAACATCCTGAGAAAGCATACTTTGTATTAAGTAATAAAGTAGGTAAGTCTATTTTGACTAATATTTCCTGAATTGTGATATATGGACACTAAAATCAATTCAATAGGTTTTTTCCATATTATTCTACTTTGCTCTTAAAAGAGCTGCAGTGATCTTCTAACTCAGTACATGCTTTTTACTTTAGATGTTATATCATAGTATAAAAACACAAGATTATTTGAAAACAAATTAGGATCTGAGGTCTTTTTTAAGCAAACACTACACTAAAAGCCTATATTCCATCCTACAACAAGAGATGAAGCCTGGGTTTTTTCCTCAATGTTCTTTCTTACAAAAAGCATTTAGATAAATCATCAAGTTTGCAATCGGGAAAAAAAGTTTTAATTCCTGAAATTTTACAAATTTGGCAGAATAGTAACCATTTTCCTCAGTAAAGATTTTAAAATCTAAAAAGCGCTTTTATGCCAGGAATTTTTTTGGCTGAAAAAATTCCCCAAAACTTGCTTTAACTGCAACCACAATTTTTCCTATTCCTCAACTGCTTTTCAATTTTAAATCTAAACAATTTTGTGATTCTTTTCCTCAAGCAACTAACTGCTAACATGGTGACTGGCTTTTGCCACATGATAAAATAAGGGAAACATTTCCACCATGCAACAGGAAGTTTAGCTTTAAAGAATGAGCAGTAGGGAATGGCAGGGGGAAAGGCCAAAGATTCAAGCTGCCTTTTGGGCAAAACTCCGGACACAAATCCACAGGATAGATTTTAACTCGAACTCAAGAGTTCTCTCGAAGAATCCTACCATCCTCCGATTTTCCCTTTTTTACATGAAGAAAAACAAATAACCTTTCAGTGTACTTGAGGAAAAGAATTCAAGACTGTTAATTTCAATTAAAAGGGTGCAGTGCTTCCCCAATTTATAGTTGTAGGTGCGAGCCAAAGAAATTATTCTTAATGAACATGTGTCTGCCTCCAAGTGAGCATCTACATTAAAGTTGTGTAGTGAAGAAGTTAACTTAAAATGGGCGTAACTGATCATTAAAATAATTTATGAAATAAAAATCTGTGCAGCAGTCTCTGCCAACTTGTACCTCCCAAGTGCTTAGTACAGTGCTCTGCACACAATAAGTGCTCAATAAATACGATTGAATGAATGAATGAATGCTAGGTGCTGAACACTTTAAATTCCTATTTGTCGCGTCTCCTTTTGCAAATTTTGAAATAATATATCACCAGGATTTTTTCCCTTCCTCTGAAATAACAGTCATAAATCATTGAGCGAGGAAATTTACTGGATTGGGTTGGATCTGCTAAGGCAGAGTGCAGCCATTTCTCTCCTTTTACCTGGAGCTTCTGTAATAGGACACATGGTTTTGCCTAAAATGAACTAGACAGAGGGAAAACCCTCTCTAGTCTTTATTGCTCCAGCTAGATAGGTTCACATCTCCATACTCTGGCTCAGGTAGGAGACCCAGATTCTCTATACTCCCTTGTAACTCTCTTCTCTTCTTCAAATCCCATTTCCTGGTGATTGGCTTATTCATTCATTCATTCAATCGTATTTACTGAGCGCTTACTGTGTGCATAGCACTGTACTAAGCGGTTGGGAGGTACAAGTTGGCAACATATAAAGACGGTCCCTACCCAACAGTGGGCTCACAGTCTAGAAGGGGGAGACAGAAAACAAAACAAAACATATTAACAAAATAAAATAAATAGACTAAACATGTACAAATAAAATAGAGTAATAAATACATACAAACATATATACATATATACAGGTGCTGTGGGGAGGGGAAGGAGGTTAAGGTGGGGAGGAGGGAGAGAGGAAGGAGGGGGCTCAGTCTGGGATGGCCTCCTGGAGGAGGTGAGCTCTCAGTAGGGCCTTGAAGGGAGGAAGAGAGCTAGCTTGGCAGATGTGCGGAGGGAGGGCATTCCAGGCCAGGGGGATGACGTGGACCGGGGGTCGATGGCGGGACAGGCGAGAACAAGGCACGGTGAAGAGATTAGCAGCAGAGGAGCGGAGGGTGCGGGCTGAACTGTAGAAGGAGAGAAGGGAGGTGAAGTAGGAGGGGGCAAGGGGATGGACAGCCTGGAAGCCGAGGGTGAGGAGTTTTTGCCTGATGCGTAGGTTGATTGGTAGCCACTGGAGATTTTTGAGGAGGGGAGTAACATGCCCAGAGCGTTTCTGGACAAAGACAATCCGGGCAGCGGCGTGAAGTCTGGATTGAAGTGGGGAGAGATAGGACGATGGGAGATCGGAGAGGAGGCTGATACAGTAATCCAGATGGGATAGGATGAGAGCTTGAACGAGCAGCGTAGCGGTTTGGATGGAGAGGAAAGGGCGGATCTTGGCAATGTTGCGGAGCTGAGACCGGCAGGTTTTGGTGATGGCTTGGATGTGAGGGGTAAACGAGAGAGCAGAGTCAAGGATGACACCAAGGTTGTGGGCTTGTGAGACGGGAAAGATGGTAGTGCCGTCAACTGTGATGGGGAAGTCAGGGAGAGGGCAGGGTTTGGGAGGGAAGACAAGGAGTTCAGTCCTGGACATGTTGAGTTTTAGGTGGCGGGCAGACATCCAGATGGAGATGTCCTGAAGGCAGGAGGAGATGCGAGCCTGGAGGGAGAGAGAGAGAGCAGGGGCAGAGATGTAGATTTGGGTGTCATCAGCATAGAGATGATAGTTGAAGCCGTGGGAGCGAATGAGGTCACCAAGGGAGTGAGTGTAGATCGAGAACAGAAGGGGACCAAGAACTGAACCTTGAGGAACCCCTACAGTAAGGGGATGGGAGGGGGAGGAGGAGCCTGCAAAAGAGACTGAGAATGAACGGCTGGAGAGATAAGAGGAGAACCAGGAGAGGACAGGGTCTGTGAAGCCAAGGTTGGATACCGTGTTGAGGAGAAGGGGGTAGTCCACACTGTCGAAGGAAGCTGAGAGGTCGAGGAGGATTAGGATAGAGTATGAGCCGTTGGGTTTGGCATGCAGGAGGTCATTGGTGACCTTTGAGAGGGTAGTTTCCATGGAATGTAGGGGACGGAAGCCAGATTGGAGGGGGTCGAGGATATATGACCTCACTTTTGAGGATTGTCACTTTCTCAAGTACAGTTCTAAAGTCCAACCAGATGGTTACTGTGTCAACTTTTTGCCCACTCAAATCCTCTTGGTGTTCACCCTAAGTCCCACTGACCTTTGAATTACAGTGACAATAACAACACAAAAATCAAAGCAAATTCAAGTAAGGAAGGAAAATTCACGGCTTTTGTAAAAGTAAAACTTCAGATTTAAGACCACCCAAAGACTCTGGTTTTCTCCTTGCTACTCCAAATCCCACACGGGAAAAGTTTCTGAAAGATTCTTAAGTGTAACAAAAATGCAGGTACTGTTCTATTAGGAAGAGAAAAAGTGAAGAAAGTGAAATGTTTTTCCTTTGCTACGGTTATAATGGTTTCCCTTGGATTTCTTCATCCGCTCATCAAGATCTGTCCTGTACTATGTTCAGTTACACATTTTTCCCTTTATCTTCGACTTGGTTGCATGAGTGAACTCAATGCTTCCAAGTGTTTAGTTACATGCTCTTCCCACAGTACCTGAGGTTCTCCATAACTGTTATTAATAAGGACAATGATGGCGGGGGGGTGCCCAACAAGGGTGGGAAGTGGATTTGACTGAGATATTTACAGAGATTTTAGAATGCAACAAAGCTGATTTATAAATATAAATTTAAACCAGGATCTGCTCAGGCACTGTTCTGAAAGTTTTTGATAAAACAAGCCTCATCAATGATCTAGTGTCCCCTTAGACATTGTAGAGCTATCTGACTTCAATCAATCAATGTTACTTCATGAGCCTCTGAGTGCACAGGATTCTAACTAAACACTTGGGAGAACACAAGAGAAGCAAGGCACGTATTCCTGCTTTCAAGAAATTACAATCACAATGGGGCAGACAGACACAAGCTATTTACAAATAGTGGGAGCAGAATACAACATAACAGGAAGTAGTAAAAAGCATCTCGACGAATAAATAAGACAGCTAAATTAACTGAATATACAAATAAAAATATCCACATGTACACATTACCTGTTCAAACCCTCCAATGATTGCCCATTTCCCTCAGCATCAAGCCAAGATCCCCTATCATTGGCTTCAAGGCCCTGCACCTTTCTTATCGGCTCTCTTCACCTGTACTAGCCTGTTTGCACTCTTTGCTCTTGCCAACCCATCTCCTGTCAATACCTCACATTTGTCTTAACCACATCTGACCCCTGGCTCATGTTGTCCCTAGCACCTGGAATTCCCTTCTTCCCCAAATCTGCCAGACCTCAACCCTCCCCACCTTCAAAGCTTTCCTAAATTCTACTTCCTCCAACAAATCTTCCCCATCTAATCCATCAGTACCTCAAATCTCATCAATACTTCAGGCAACTTTAGCATTTACGTACTTATTTAGTTAACCTCAACACTTTTCAACACTTATTTTGATTCCCTTGCTCTGAATATTTCTCTGTCCAGCTTTCCCATTGGAGTACAAACTCGTCTTGGGTAGAGATGTGTCTTTTGCTTCTGTTTTACTTCCCAAGTACTTAACAAGGGTTTGCAATAAATACCATTAATGCCATTACAACTACAGATACATAAATTCTGAAAATAGGGATAAAAATGTGTTAAGGGTGGGTGTTGTGTTGACATGCCTGGGGTGCTATGAATGAACTGGTAACAGATTATTGGAAGAGCTGAGATTTTAGGAGAGCTGTGATCTGGTAGACTTAGGGTAGTGGGAAGGAATTCCAGACCCAGGGAACAGCATGACAGAGGGATTGGAGAATAAAGAGTGAGGCTCAGTTAGAAGAGTGTTAGTTAGGGAGGTGGTGAAGAGTGCTGATATGTAATACAGAGAGAGCTGGTGAACAGCCTTGAAGTCAGAGGTAAGGAGCTTCTATTTCATGTAGAGAGGGATCTGGGTAAACTGGAGAGTTTTGAGGAATAGGGAGATGTGGCACTTCAAAAAGCATGTAGCAGCATGTCGTATCATCTGAAGGGAGGGGAAGAGACTGGAGGCAGGGAGGTCAGGGAGGAGGCTGATACAGAAGTTGGTGTATTTTAACAGGTTAGAGAAGGTGGTAGCCGTATGGGTGGAGAAGAAGGGTTGGAGCCAGGAAATTCATTCAATCATATTTATTGAGTGCTTACTGTGTGCAGAGCACTGCACTAAGTGCTTGAGAAGTACAAGCTGGCAACACATAGAGACGGTCCCTACCCAACAGTGGGCTCACAGTCTAGAAGGGGGAGACAGACAACAAAACAATGTTGTGGTGGAAGAATCAGCAGGGTTTAGCAGTTGACTGAATGTGAATCAATGGGTTAATCAATTAACGGTATTTACAGGGTGATTACTATGTGCACAGCACTGCATTAAGGCTTGGGAGAGTACAATATATAGTAGAATTGGTAGAAATGACCCCTCCCCTCAAGGAGCTTACAATCTACAGGGGGAGAGACAATAAATTAAAGAAGGGGAAGCAGCAGTGAATATGAATAAGCACCTAAGTGCTAAGTGGACGGGGGATGGGGTGCGTAACAAAGAGGCTACTAAGGGAGTGGAATCTGTGCTGGAAAAAAAAATGAAGTTCAAGGGATGGGAAGAGAAACGAAATAGATGTTTCCTTAAGGAGGTACAAAAATTACCAGTATATCAAAAATGAAGACTTTTGAGACATATAATTAAAGAGGGAAAAAGAGAGGGGTAAAAATGATCACATCAGTCATTCAGGCAGTAAATACTATTCTCAGATCCTTAATGGGTAATTATTCAGAATGCTGAAATGAACTTCACAGCCAATATTACAATTCCTATATATAAGAAAACAATGAAAAAAAACCCCACATATTAGGTCAGATCTCATCCCAACTCAAAGAACTCAGAATGGCAATTGTCTTTCTGCATGAATCAAAAATGAACTTTGAAACCAGTTGCCAGTTATTTTATCTAAAAATAGACTGTTTAAAGTTTGTCACTTCTGGCAAGGCTATTCATTTCATTCATTCTCAATTCATCTTAAGCCTGAGGAGATAAACTTATCACCTACAGCCTGCATGCAGACTAAATACACGATTTGCAGTTGACATGGAATGTCTCCCATATCATAATGCTCCCTTAATTATAGTAGTTTCTCCAGTTTCTTTTTCCACTTGCCAGAAGCTGCCTATAGTAAATAAAACTAGACTCTCGCAACTAAAAAAAATTAATGAAAACATGCCCAATAACCACTTTAAAACATCGGTAAAGACTAGAACCAGAAGGCGGTATAAAGCACATAACAGATTGTAAACTTTAACAATTCATAAGACTTGCTTTGAAGTAGAATGGAAGGCTTTGAAAGTGGCCAAGAGCACATGGATTTTGTCTAGCCTTTTAAAACTGCACTATATTATTTGGAATTTTATTCTTCTACATTTTAAAGGGCAGGTAAATTCAGTTCTATCAGACTGCTTAAGGCAAAGGGGCTGTTAACACAACTCATAACTTTCAGTTTATAATCATTTTCCCACATAACCTCATAAAGTTGAACTTTAAAATATGGGAACTCTGAGTTTATGATTTTTAGATGATTCAAAACCAATACGCTCACAGAGCACACAATTATTCTTTGCATTCACCAGCACTCACTGGAAGCCTCCAAATGGTGCACAAAAGATTGGGATGGTAAAAAAAAAAAAAGTGACTCTCCACTGTGCATAGTCATTATCAGCATTTATTTGGTATCTACTGTATGCAAGAGCCTAAGTAGAAGATGTGGTCTTTGGCCTTAAGGAGCTTAAAATTTAATGGGGGAAGACATATAGACACAAATTATATATATACACATACGCTAAGAGTAATCAACTGGTAAAAGCAAAAGCAAAAATGAATGAATTAATGGAACAGTAATACACCTCAAAGCATAAATCAAAGGAATAATCATAAGCATGTGAGGTGTAATGAGGAAATGTAAAACAAGGCTGAAGGGAAATAAGACAATCTGCCTTCTTGAATTTTATCCACTTCTCCAGCAAAAATGCCTTCAATTATTAGACTACTAAACTTACTGAACTAAAGTCTTGTGCATGAATGTAATGACCATACTTACCCTACAAACACATCTGTATTTAAGTCCCCGCAAATTAAGAAGCAGTGTAACGAAACATCCAATTGCCCTGAAGCTAGTCATACATCCATCTATGAATTCATTTAGTTTATGCAGCCAGCCACAAAGAAATTCACCTGATCACGCCAGAAGTAAAAAGTAAACATTTTTTCTAGGATGATTATAATTTTAGAGTGATCTAGGAAAGGATTACATTATCATAGTTAAGACTGAAACAACTAGACTGTAAGGGAATGTGGGCAGGGAATGTGTCTACTATCTCTGTTATATTGAACTCTCCCAAGCGCTTAGAATGGTGTTCCGCACAAAGTAAGTGCTCAATAAATATTATTGACTGATTTAATCCCAAGACACCCAGGTTGGGAGCGGTAAAGGGACAGAGAAAACACTGCTTTCAATACGGTCTGTTCTGCAGTGGGCAATGTGTGCTTGCCAGAGTGGGAATGAGAGATTCATCTTTGTTGCTCTAAAGAATATTTTTAATAAAAGAGACAGAGAACTTTATATGAATTATCATGAAATGCCAGTATAAGTAATCCTTTAATTCCACAAGGGATCAAAATAATTTTGACAATATGAAATGATGTGTATCCTGTTCTTGCACACATTTTACATCCTGTACTTCAGGATATATATCAAAATATGCCTGTCAATACTGAAGGAAAAAAACAATTGGGAATCAACTCCTCCCTCCAGATACTCAATGGTAATTGCCCGAATGGGCGTTTGGCATGAATAACCATGGCACTACTTACTCTCCTTTGTGAAACTAACTCCTGAAAGAGTCATCGGCTAAATGTATCTACTGAGCAATCGTGTACTCTGCAAATGGGAAGGTATCCAGACACTGATTTCCTTCTAAACCCTGGACTCCATTCTCACACCCATGACCTACCTTTAAAGCTTCGATGACAAGATCTCTGGCTTCCAGTTCTCCTTCCAGAATGCTGAAGAGTGTCAGTAGTTCCTGTTTGCTGAGTTTTTCCAGATTCATCCTGAATGCCTGAGACAAGGGCAAGAGTTAGCATCACAAGCAGAAAACTTGGTTCAGTGTAGTTCAAACAGCAGAAATGACACTAAAACAAACCCCTACTAAGAAAGGATACACTTAATTTGAAAGTATCATTACATCAGGTTTTCATTACTAATTGTTTAGCAACAGAAAAAAACCATTTTCTTTATGGTTTTTATTGCCAGTTACAAAGATTGTTTGTCAACTTTTTTTCCTTCTCAGGGTTAAATGAATACCCCAAAGGGGTATGTGTTTGGATGTCTAGGAGAACAGACAGCTCTTACACTCAGAGGACAACAAAAAGACCACAAAACTCTGCACAGGATGCATTAGCAACTGAATAGATCGTCCATCTCAGTGAGAGTGCCAGCTTAGAGTACCTGGAGAAGAATGCAGAATTAGGGAGACATTAGGAAGCTGATGTCTATTCCTTTTCTATCAAGAGGGTAGAACTCTAGAGGAAATGTCCAGAATGGATAGTAACTTGTTCAGGATAACGAGATCTGACCAACAGTATGATTGTGTGGCACTCAGATCCTAGTCAGCCAGTAGGGAGGCTCACTCAGGGCAAACGAGCCAGGCTGGGGACAAAGGACCCATGGGGGGTATAATCCCCCCATGTGAGTGTGAGGGTTGAGACTGTCTCTGAGGGGGTTCATTTGACTGCATATCTGGGAACCCTGCAGCTCCCTAGAACATGGGCTCCTCTATTAGACAGTATTACCAAATCGAATTTCATCTATGACAACTGTGTTGGGGACCACCATTGGGTCGGGATTCCTTCAAGGGTCACTAATTTGGCATCACAATTCAGAATCTTCTGATGGGTAGTTGTCTGAAAGAGAAAAAAAGTTCTCTTTCGTAAACACTATGCTATATATGCAGTTCACTTAATCATGGACTTTTTCAATTTTGAAATGACAACCTAAAAATATAATGTTTAGACAGCCTAATTGGCCAGTTCACCACAAACTGAATTTATTTGGCCTAGAAAATCAAATCTCTGCTTTTCTGCACCATTTGAAATATGTGAAATGGCATTCTGTATGGCACGGGCTCAATCTTTTCCATGAGACTGATTCCACACAAACCACACACAGACCAAAATGAGACAGCTACACAATCTCCAAGGGTCCTCCATACCACAGTGATTTGTAAGAGACAATTTTAATGGTCTGCAATAGGGGCCGAACAAATATCTTCAAAAAAATAGCAAATCATGTTTCTCCCCTTTACTTGATTGGTTCTTTCCTAACAGTATACTCTTAAGCATAGATCTTCGCTTCCGTAAATTGCTAACTCAAAATCACCTAATACTGGCGACTGACAAAAAATTAATTGACACCTATAGTCGACCTATTGCCACCAGCTGACTAGACCATGTAAAAAAAATGCAATAGTATACTGTTCTGCTAGATTATGTTTTAAGGCCTGCTGCAGACATCCATTTTTCTCTGCACTGGTAACATCTATTTAACTAACTCTGTAGCAAATTTTATTCACTTGTGAATTCAGCACAGTGAAGGTATGTACTTTTTTCTGGGTTTAGGAAACTCTTATTCTAGTATAATTTTTAAATTCTAAAGTAAGTCTTCCCTCGTCTGTTCTTTCCACATTTCTGGAGAGAATCCTAAAAATAGTTCATCTAGATCTGACGTGGGCTATAGCCAAGGATAAGGATCAGTCAGTCAATTGCATTTATTGAGCATTTATTGTGTGCAGAGTACTTAAGTCCTTGGAAGAGTACAATATTGCAGAGTTGGCAGACATGTTCCGTGTCCACAAGGATCTTACAATCTAGAGGGGGAGATTGAATAAATTATGGATAATAATTAAAATAAATTATGGTGTGTATATACATGCTGTGGGGCTGAAGGTGGGGTGAATAAAGGGTACAAATCCAAGTACAAGGGCAACATAGAAGGGAGAGGGAGTAGGGGAATTGAGGGCTTAGTTGGGGAAGGTCCCTTGGAGGAGATAGGATTTTAATAAGAGTTTGAAGGTGGGGAGAGTGATGGTTTTGTCAGATATGATAGGGGAGGGAGTTCCAGCCCAAAGGCTGGACATACTAGAATTGATGCCCCAATCATTCTTCTTAAAAACCGTTCAGTCCATGTTTTCCACTCTTTAAGAATCTCCAGTGGTTGCATATCCACCTTTGCACCAAACAGAAACTCTTTACCTTTGGTTTTAAAGCACTCAATCACCGTGCCTCCTTCTATCTTACCTTGCTGTTTTCCTACAGCACACTCACTTGGCTTCTCTTCCACCGTACTTCAATCTCATCTTTCAAGGATCTGGGAAACTACCTCTAATGGACCTTTGAAGGCTGAAAGTCAGAACAGGGAGATGGGTGAAGGCAATTCACGACAAAGCATTGAAGGGAGGACAGGGAAGGGCATGTCATTTTACTTTATTGTACTTCCAAGCGTTCAATGTTCTGCACACACAAAGCATTCAATAAATACCAGTGATTGACTGACTGATGAAGAAAGAGTATAGATTGTGGTGATAGGAGACGCACTGTGGCCTAGTGGATAGACTCTGGAAGTCAGAAGGGCCTGGGTTCTAATCCCCACTCTGCCACTTGTCTGCTACATGACCTTGGGCAAGTCACTTAACTTCCTCTGTTCCTCAGTTACCTCATCTGTAAAATGGGGAATAAGACTGTGAGCCCCATGTGGGACAGAGGCTGTGTCCAACCCAATTAACTTGTATCTACCCCAGCCCTTGGTACAGTGTCCGGCACTGTAAATACCATTTGAAAAAAGTAATATGTGTCTATCTCATATCACTGTAAAAAATGAAACTACTTCCAGGGTCATTTCAGTCATACAGTAGCTGTACTTTAGACAGAAAAAAATGGTATTTTTTGCTCTTGGTGTGAAGACTAATATACTTACTTACTGTCTGTGCACCCAATAAGGTGATGTTGATAACATGGAGAGAATAACTGGTTCTCTAAGTAGAAACTGTCCAGTATATTCATTCATTCAATCATATTGAGCACTTACTGTGTGCAGAGCACTGTACTAAGCGCTTGGGAAGTACAAGTCGGCAACATATAGATGGTCCCTACCCAACAACGGACTCACAGTCTAGAAGGGGGAGCCAGACAACAAAATACATAGACAGGTGTTAAAACTGTGAGAATAAATAGAATTATAGCTACATGCACATCATTAATATGAGAAATACTAGAAATTGGGAGTCATTTTCTAGCATGGTGGTTAGGAAACTTTAAAATACTCCGATTCTAAGCTATCTGGTGCCATTTCAATACTGAGGGAACAGCTGCAACAGCTGGAACATTCTACGTCAACTAAATAATGCTATTTTGTCTTTTTTGTCAGAAAAGATGTCTACAAAACACAAAAATAGAAAGAAAGAAATCCTACCCAGAACACAGGTGCACCTCCCACTATCTTTGGTCAAGGAATGTGCCTGTTTAGTCTTATACTGTACTCTTCCAAGCACTAAGTACAGTGCTCTGCACACAATAAGCACTCAATAAATCCAATTGAATGAATTAATCTCCTTCATATTGGCTGCATTTGAAAGCTCTTACTTAGCATTTTGTTACTGTAATCTGAATGTATTATCACTTGGCATTAATGCTCCGGCCTTAAATGACAATGAAAAATGATAGTTATTACTTTTTTCAGGACAGCTGTGAATTTCCTTATCTGGGAGTTCCTGAGGCTGACAGGTTCACCATATACTGTGACCTAAAGTGGAAGTATAATTTAAGGTCTTTATGCAATTGTGGTTATGTAAATTGCAAGGTAACTATCCATTCTAAAGACTGTCAACAAAGTCTGTTTCTTCACAACATTCATAAAGGGCAAATTTACTGTCAAAGGGAAAAGTGCAACTTTATCACCACAATATTTGGTAAACCTATAAAAGTCAAGTTTCATTATTTCACATGAGTCCAGAGAGTTGAAGGGTGATGCCAATGATACAGAGCAGAAAACAGCTGGTGTTTACAGCAGAAATTGTCTACTAAGAGGAAAAGTATCAAGAAATTGGACATTGCTATTGCAGCTATATTTGCCTCTAAGATTTTCAGTGCCAATTCAATATAAGACAGCGAGTTAGCTTTTTACATTTCCTAAAAATTGAACACAGCAATAGACTTTATAAAGCAAATTGACTTTATAATCCTGAATTAACAAATGTGCTTTTGTTTGAATTTCCATGACTTGCATGTAGAGTGCTCAGAATATTTTTTAAAAATGCCATAGCTACAAGAGAACTTTTAAACCTGCCAAATTATGTATGGAAAAATCTCGCCAAAAAAAAAATCCACCTTCCTACGCAGGCTATGGCTAATTAGTTCCTGGCATAAGTGGTGCCATTCGTGGGTCAGTCCAGTCGTATCGCATGTCCGGTTGGCAACAGAAAGCTTGTGATGGCTGCCTGATTTGATAGTCATCCTAATGGGTTAGAGATGTGTCACTGAATATTACCCTCTATCATTTCTATCAATCCCACAAGCGTTTAGTACAGTGGTCTGCATATAGTAAGTGCTTAATAAATATGATTGAATGAATTAATGGCCTTGCATTGTTTCAGTCCCTCTTCAAACCTGGCGCCCCACCGCCCCCCATCTCTTGCCCCTAATGACTTAGCAATATACTTACTGACAAAACCGAAACCATCAGGCATGATCTCCCTAAAATATCCCCTACTCCTCTTCAGTCCCCCTTCCTCCATCCTCCTCCACTCTGACTCTCCCCAGCAGTCTCAAGAAGAGATCGTTCAATTCCTCACAAAATCTATCCCCTTCACCTGGGCTTCTGACCCCATCCCTTACCACTTCTTTAAAAACACTTGTCCTCTATTTTCTCCCCTCTCTGACTGCCATCTTCAAGTGTTATCCTCCCCCACTGCTTTCAAACATGCTGTCTCCCCTATCCTAAAAAAAAAAAATCTTCCTTGATCCTACAGCTCCCTCCAATTATCACCCCATCTCTCTCCTACTGCCTCCTGAGGTAACAATACCAGTTTACCACCAGTGAGTGAAGAAGTGTTTTTTTGGGGTTTTTTTGCTTTGGTACTGGCACCTTTAAGCTTCACTGAGTGGCCTCACAACCTGGTCTTGAGGGAGACAGTGGCCAATTCTGTTTCCTCTGTTTTCACCCCTCATGACTCAGAAAACTGTAATCATGCTTCCTTAGTCTTCATCTTTCCAGACAGCCTATCGTCATATGCCAACTTCTCCTTCCCCTTAATCATCATAGTTACACATCTCAGTCTCTTCTCTAAGTTTATTTTGTCCTGCTTAGGGTAGAGCAACAAAACTGGAAGCAGCATTCCACATGAGTCTGAACCATGGTTTGACCTGGTGATAACCCTCTGCCTTCTGTTTTCTAACCTCTTCTTGATAGAAGGGGACTGCAATGCTTTTAATTAGGTACCTTTTGTTTGAAAATAAATGACTCACTGATGAAGCAGTGTGGCCAACTGGAAGAAGCAGGGTGTTGGGAGTCAGAGGACTTGGATTCTAATCCTGGTTCATTCATTCAATCATATTTATTGAGTGCTTACTGTGTGCACAGCACTGTAGTAAGTGCTTGGGAGAGTACTATATAACAATAAACAAATACAATCCCTGCCCATAATCCTGGTTCTGCAACTTGTTTGCTTTGTGGACTTGTGCCTCAGTTTCTTCATCTGCAAAGAGGAGATTCAATACTTGTTCTTCCTACTTGGACTGTGAGTCCCCTATGGGAGAAGGTGTCTGACCTAATTAACTTGGATCTACCCCAGCATGTAGAACAAGTGCTTGACACATAGTAAACATTTTTTTTAATCATTATTATTGGCACAAACGCTCACTTCACTGGGGCAATGACACTGTGGAAGTGACAGACACCTTGAGCTACAACCCCACAGTGTTTTGGGCAGGAAGGGTAGCCCTAGTTAGTCTGCTCCACCCTTCAGCTTTTGAAAAGGATGAGTGAAGGTATCAGTGTGGTGACTCATCTTTTGTCACCCAAAAGGTTTTGGATGGAGGCTGGACACTGGCTGGGTGTTGGCGGGGAGGGTGAGATAGGTGTGGAATTGGGCCTTGACTACTGGGGAGCTCATGGTGTGAGCAGGGTGGGCTGAAGCTTGAGCTCATTGGAGAAAGGACTAGTGGGAAATCTGGAGCTACGGCAATATCCCAGACTCTCGCGTGGAGGGGGCTCGCGTGGTCCTGTGCGATGGTCAATCAATCGATCGATGGTACTGAGTGCTTACTATGTGCACAGCCCTGTACTAAGTACTTGGGAAAGTACAATACACTAGAGTGCTACATAAGATCCCACCCCAAAGGCAGCTTACAGTCCACAGGAGGAGACATATTAAAATAAATTTCCAGTAGGGGAATTTGTAAAGAATATTAATATGTGCGTAAAGTGCTATGAGCTTGGGGGAGTATTAAACAAATTAAGGGGTACACATCCAAGCGCTTAGTGAACACAGAGGGGAGGGCAGGAAAGGGAAATGGGGGTTTAGTCCGGAAGGCCTCTTGGGGGAGATGTGATTTTAGGAGGGTTTTGGAAGGTGGAGAGAGTGGGACTTGGGTGTGAAGAGGGAGTTCCAGGCCAGAGGAAGGAGGGAATTTAGGCAAGCGAGCAGATGGTTCCTCGAGGGGGCATAGGGGGCTACTTGTTTTTGGCCCAGTGAAGACCAAAGGGAAAGCAGAGAAGAACAGGGAGGAGGTTCCTCCTTTTGAACCCTTTACTTCCTTCCAGCACTTAGAACAGTGCTTTGCTCATAGTAAGCACTTAACAAATACCATTATTATTATTATTCCCCTCTTTCTCCTTCCACTTCTTCCCCTGCCCCTCAAAGCTCCACTCCTAAAATGAAAACTGGCACCACTGACTACTGGCCGGGTTTTATAACTAATGTACAAAACCAAAATCAATGCTGCAGAAAACCAAACCACAAAAAATGGTTTTTCTTTTTATTGGCTATACTAGACTGAGATTAAATGCTCAATTTAGCTACCTTAAACTTCTAAGGCATGACAAGCATAAGGCATATAAGATAGTTTCAATCAATCATATTTATTGAGTGCTTATGTGTGCAGAGCACTAAGCTAAGTGCTTATGAGAGTACAACACAACAATATAACAGACACATTCCCTGCCTCCAATGAGCTTATGCCATTCATTTTGACACAGACTGTTACCATCATGTTTAGGTGTTACCTAAGGAATAGAATAGTCTATAAATCTGAAATATATTCCTGTTATAATGCCTTAAAGATGTAATTCCTGATGTGCCCAAGTATCACTGCAGCTACATCAGATTCTCAGATATCATTTTAAAAACTGCATTATCTTTCAAGAATGGAAAGGCTACCCATTTCAACCTTCTGAAACAATACACCCATTTAAGGACTAAGTATGAATCTCAGGTTCATGTCTCCACAACTCGTGATCAGACAACCTACAATGAGGTTTCTAAAAATGAGCTTTCACAACATACTGTTCTTTCAACTGAGAAAGCCTCCGTTCCAACAAAGGACCAACATCTAACGATTGAATGAATCTAAGCTCTGTGCCTGGCATCTAAAGGGGAGTTTTACATTTGTCAGAAACAGAAACGTTTTCAATATAAGCATTTGAACCAAAGCCTGGAAATAGCTGACTTCTAATTTGCTTTAACATTCAAAAAATAAAATCCAGCACGTACATAATACATAACTAAAAATTTCAGTTTAGAGCAATGTGAAGTCTACAATCTGGTCATCCTGAGTGGTCAAGCAAGTGGTGTCAAAAATGAGTTACTTCTAGCTCACGGATCAATAGAAAGTTAAGAACACATCTGTTAAAGAAACGAGATAATGAGTTGTTACTTTGGGACAGATTCTACACTGTTTCCTGAAACACTAAAACCAAATAGCTAATTCAAAGTAACTCGGCCTTTTCTGGGATTACTAAAGCACATTGTTTCTTCTCACTATTTCCAATGGGTCTAAGATTCAGGAACAAAAATATCTTTGTGTTTAAAACTCCATAATATTTAGCAATAAGACAGTCACTTGCTTTCAGGCCCCAGAACTCTCAAAACCAGCTTCTCAGAAGTCCTGCAACATACACATAAAATGTGGCCAGGCCATTGCTAATCTTAGTTACATTAGACCTGAATTTCTCCCTTCATGTAACTTAGCTACCTATTACAGACTGCCTTTGCTTTGTTCTACAGGAGTACATTTACAAACTAAATACTGAACAATACGAGACTGCAAAGCCTTTTGACAACCATTTTAAATAAAACATACTTTGATTCTTTGAGGGATATTTCAAGCATGCTGTAATGCCTGATAGCAATAATGCATTTCATAATTTTCTGAATTTCTGGAGTGTCTTTCTTCTGAAGAGTTCAAAGCACTTTCACCTTCCTACCCTTCTTTAATAAGCTCTAGGAACTTTAGGGGAAAAAAAGAAAAAAAACTCAACTAAAATGATTCCATTAATCTCACTATATAACTTACCCTGCCAGACCTTCAGATGCCTAGGGAAACAAGTCAACAGGGGAACTAGGCTACCAGATTACTTCCTGCCCAACCTGGCTCATGAGGTTAGTTGCTTTTAACATCTCCTCCTCTCTTATTGATGCCAATGTGATTTACAGATATGTGTACTGAAGCAAGATGTTGTGAACTGGCTTCAGACCCACAGAACAACAAACATTAAAAAAGGACATTTCACCAAGTCATTAAAAACAGGTCTGGCCACTTAGATATCTGTTTACACCCCTTCTAGCTTCTCACCTGTAAAGAGATCCCATCTAGAAGAGATCAACACCAGTAGTTCTATTAAAATAGGTGCTTCATTATACCTAAAATTTTTTCTCTTTATGATGACCGATTGTCAGAAATTGCTTTTTAACTCTGTCCAGATTCTGTTGGAATCTCAAACATTAATCGTCCTGGGTCTTCACTATGTTTAACACTATCTGGCTGAAATGAGACCAATCTTAAAAAAGCAACATTTCTTGTACCATTTCACCTGCACTAGTTGTTGACATTTAAGTTTAGAGAAGCAGCGTTGCTCAGTGGAAAGAGCACGGGCTTTGGAGTCAAAGGTCATGGGTTCAAATCCCGGCTCCACCAATTGTCAGCTGTGTGACTTTGTGCACTTCACTTAACTTCTCTGTGCCTCAGTTCCCTCATCTGTAAAATGGGATTAAGACTGTGAGCCCCACATGGGACAACCTGATCACCTTGTATCCCCCCAGCGCTTAGAACAGTGCTTTGCACATAGTAAGCACTTAAATACCTTCACTAATTAAGTCTCCCTGGCATTCAATATGAAATCAGGCCATCATGATTTGTGACCAATGATGACACAGACTACAGAAACTCAAAATACACACCCTCATTTGAGATTCCACTCACTTGTAAAATGATTCATGGTTTGTGATTATAGAGGTGGAAGGGCAGGAAAAAGATGTTCAAATGCAAATGTTAGATGAAGTCACTATTAAGCCTCCACATACCCTACTATGCTCGTGGATCCTGAGTCTGTGTGTCCAGTTTAGGTCTGCGTCAATCTAAACTCAGTAAGGCATGGTCAGGGTCAGTCAGGTTTAGGTTCCACCCCATATCTGCCTCCTAGCCCAAGAGGCTGTGGCTCAGCAGGTGGGTGACTACTATGACTGAGACTGTGAGCCCCACATGGGACAGGGACTGTGTTCAACTCGATATGCTTGTATCCACCTCTGCATTTTGCACAGTGCCTGGCACACAGTAAGTGCTTAACAAATATCACTACTATTATTACAATGGATGTGGCAGTCTGCACGTATCTTTACCCTCGATTATTTCCTCCTATCTGTATTTTACTCTCTCAATTGCTTAATACAGTGCTCTGCACAGAGCAGGCATTCTATAAATACTATCTAGCCTGCCTACAAGTGGGCTCTTATCACCTGGGTTGCTGAGACTACAGTTCCCAGCAGCCCTGGGAGCAAAATGCACTGTCTGAGGTGGTACCCTTCAAAATGGAAGAGGGTGTACATTTAACTTCTGGACAAGGATCCCTTTGGATCCAGTTTGGTACTCTGATGTTAGGGGTAAGTGCTTGTATTAGGTCAAGTCCCAGATTTCTGGCTTGCACAAAGCTCTCAGGAATTGGCTCGCCAAAGCAGGGTGAGCTTAAAAGGTCAGCGTTCCTCCCAAGAAACAAACTCATTTCCTAACTACTTATAAGGATACTGAGGCAGAAGGGTATGAAACAAAACAGTTAAAGTCAGTGCTTGGTGACCTTAAACATACTGCACTGCAATAGAGAATAGGAAGAGACGTTTTCACCAGACTGGGGCAGCTTCCTATTCTTGCATAGCAATGCCAAGCATGCATTTGGTTCGGCAGAATTTCTATAGCTTTTTAAATGAAGTCATATTTTACATTTTTAATAACTGAGAACGGGCTGTGATATTTTTAGAAAACTTACTTTACAGCCTGCTCAAAAACAGCTCAAGAGCATTAGAACTGAGGGGGAAAACTGGCATACACAACCTATGGCTATACATCCTTTTGATCAAACAAAAGGACACCTCTCTACTCCCTTTATTCCTGACCAAAGAAGCAGGTAAGTTTCCAAATTAAAAGCCGAGATGTTTAGTCTTTAAGAGAAAAGAAAAAGAAAAAGAAAAAAAAAACAGCTCTCCACAAAGAATGAAGACACTCATTCCAAAATGATTTCTAGGATGCTCATTAAATTCTGCTAGAAACAAAAATCTGTCCCAAATCTCTTGCTATCTAAAGCTCAACCGACATGAAATCCTTTGGTTAAAATGTAGGTGGAAGGGATTACTCTTTGTCCGCTCCCACTCTATTTATGAAAAGCAGGACACTTCTGCTGTATCCTAATTCCACTCCGCTAATAGACCATTTAACATTCAAGTCAACTGAGCCTATCTTTGATTCGAATGCAAACGTGTAAATAAGCCCAATTCAGACAAGGTGTTTTAAATAAGAATAAGGAGGGGTTGGTTTCTTGCTATTTAGCTTCAAATCTTCAGAAAACAGTAATGTTCTGTTTTGAAGCAATTTGACAAGCCATTTCTGGAACCTACTATCATAGGATAGCCACCTATCTTCCAAAATTGAATGTCTATATCTATTTCTGCTCCTTGTCTTCTGCCACTAACACCCGTTCCCTGGTAGTCGCTGTCAGTGTTTTTTTTTTTTTAACGGTATTTGTTAAGTGCTTACTAAGTGCTAGGCTCTGTAATAAGTGCTGGGGTAGATACAAAATAATCAGGTTGGATAGAGTCCATGTCCCACCTGGGGCTCACGGTCATAATCCCCATTTTACAGATGAGGTAATGAGCCGCAGGGAAGCTAAGTGACTTGCCCAAGGTCAAACGGCATACAAGTGGCAGAGCTAGGATTAGAACCCAGTGTTACCCTTCTCCACTCAAAAAGGCCAAAATTTTCTCAAAAAAACCCTCCAATTTTGTTCTGTGAATCAGCTTGCACTGCTAATACATATATAACCACACTGTGAACTGTCTTTGCTCAGCATGGATGAAATTCATTCCTTCAATTCTATTTATTAAGCGCTTACTGTGTGCACAGCACTGTACTAAGCTCTTGGGAGAGGACAATATAACAATAAACAAACACATTCCCTGCCCACAATGAGTTTACAGTCTTGGGGTGGGGGGGGAAGGACACATATTAATATAACTAGATTACAGATATGTACAAAAGTGCTGTGGGGCTGGGAAGGGGAAAGAACAAAGGGAGCAAGGCAGGACGGTGCAGAAGGGAGTGGTGGGGGGGATCTTAGTCATGGAGGGTTTCCTGGAGGTGATGTGCTTTCTATAAAGCTTTGAAGGGGGCGGTGGGGGGGAGAATAATTGTCAGATTTGAGGAGGAAGGGCATTCCAGGCCAGAGGCAGGACGTGGGTCAGGGGCCGGTGGTGAGGCAGGCAAGATCGAAGCACAGTAAGGAGGTTAGATGGGCTGTACTGACCATATTCTGTTCCAAGCTTATTGCACTTGGTGCACTGGTGGAAACATGACCAACAGAAATGGAAGTCTCTCCCAACCTTCAAATCCTTATTAAAAGCACACCTCCTCCAAGAGGCCTTCCCCCTCTTCTCATCTCTTCTCCCACTCCCTTCTGTGTCGCCATTCCACTTGGATTCAGCCCCACAGCACTTATATACATATCTGTAATTTATTTTTATTAATGCCTGTCTTCCTCTCTAGACTGTAATAATAATGATGATGATAATAATAATGATAATGGCATTTGCTAAGCACTTACTATGTGCCAAGCACTGTTCTAAGCACTGGGGTAGATACAAGATAATCAGGTTGTCCCACGTGGGTCTCAGTCTTCATCCCCATTCTACAGATGAGGTAACCGAGGCACAGAGAAGTTAAGTGACTTGCCCAAAGTCACACATCTGACAAGTGGAGGAGCCTGGATTAGAACCCACAACCTCTGACTCCTAGGCCCGTGGTCTTTCCACTAAGCCACGCTGCTTCTTTCTGTCCTTCCAGGTGGCACTTATATTACCAAAGCACCTTACATTATTTAGTTATTTACTCCTAACAACATCCCTGTGTGGTAGGGTTCAGGTATTATTAGCCCCAATTTACAGCTGGAGAAACTAAGGCATGGGGAGGTTAAGTGACTTGCCCAAGGCCACACAGGGAACACGCGCAGAGCTGGAACTCGAACCCAGGATCTCTGGTTTTCAGGTCCACGGCTCTTCTATCACGCCAATGTTGCCTCCACTGTAAGCTCCTTGTGGGAAGGCAATGGGTCTACAAACTCTTTTATATTATACTCTCTCCCAAATGCTTAGTACGGTGCTCAGTGAAAAAGACTAATTGCCTGAGGGCAAGTGGTGACCCAGGACAACTATAATCTATTCATTCAATAGTACTTATTGAGCGCTTAATGTGTGCAGAGCACTGTACTAAGTGCTTGGGAGAGTACGATAAAATAAACAGACATATTCCCTGCCCACAATGAGCTTACATCAGGGAGCCAATTCATTTATTCATATTTACTGACTGCTTACTGTGTGCAGAGCACTGCACCAAGCACTTGGGAGAGTACAATACAACAATAAACAGACACATTGCTGTGAGCACGGTCTCGATCCTGAAGGCATACCATTAAAAAAATTCTAGGCAAGCTGGTGACCTATTAAAGTTACTTACCTAAAAATTGTAGTTCATTAATCTTATTTACATTCCCCCGCAGTTCACAACCATTGATATTCAACCCTGGAATAACCAACACTGAGGAGGGTGAAAAGCTATTTTAAATTTCAAGAGTGTTCTAATTACCTTAGATGAAAAAGTAGAAAAGTTTTTTTTTTCCTCTGCAGAAGATGGTCATAAAAAGTTGGCTAAAGTGAAGCTTCAGTATAGTTTTATAAAATAACACTAAGTCAGAGCTTTTGTGTAGCACAGAAAGAGAGAACTGGGGCATCTCATTAATATGTGTCTTAGCTTTTTAATGTCTTTTCTTTCCCGGCTATACCAAGACTGTGATTATTTTACACTTCCATAACTTTGCTCATGTTCTCAATGTGGCCACACAAGTGCCAACCATTTTTTATTTTTGTCTTTGCCATTTTTTATTGTATTATATAGTTTTTTCTTTGTGTCACTGGCAGCTTGAACAACCTTTCCGGCTGAGTTAATTTTCTTCATTTGTAATTACTATTAAAACGCACCTTCCTAAGGTTTGCTTAGTGTTAATGCTCATTTCTGGGGAGCCATGATTCCACTTCCTATAATAAATTTTGGTACATAAATGTCAGAAATCTTCAGTGCAGATCTCCACAAAATCAAAATTCTTCCTTTTGTCTTCCTGGTTTTGTACTGTGCCTGTGAGGGTAAAGTTGAAGTCTGGGAACAAAGTCCTAAAAGACTTGAATATGCCCAATAGTTAAGACATGAGGGTTTCAGATTCACGACTCACAAAAAAAAATAATCCTCCAATAAAGTTTGCAGAGGGATTAGCTGTGGGAGGGAAAACGCAACCTCTGATGGGTTAAATCTTAGTGAGTTTATTTCTGTGCGCTTTATTACCATCCTCAAACATCAGCACTGCTTCTTGCTTCTGTAAGAACTATAAAAGTGGGACTAAACAAAAAAAGGAAAGGAAATAATGCTAAAAATATACACCACAAATTTTTATCTCTGGCAAGCCGCAAGTTCACGGAGTAATTTAAATTAGTCTGGATTGCAAATTGAGGTTGACTAAGTCTTTGCGGCATACACACGACTTTCAGAAGAAAGGTATAATTATGATACACCTTAAGTTTGCTTTTATTCTTTCATTTTTTTGTGAATGCTCTTTGCTTTCTAAATTGGACGGACAATGTTAATGTTGTAAAACAAAACTATCTGGTAACCTAAGCAACTAGAAGACCTAACTATTAATTCTTTCGCCTGTGGAAATAGGGACCATAAAACAGTGGGTGGAGAAACCTAAGAACACGAAACTAGATTAATTATAAACCCGAAGACAACAGGGCTTGAGTTTCCCTTCCTTTTGTATCTGGGGCATGAGATCTTCAAGTTAGTTAAGTCTGCCAGGCCAACACACCAAACCCAAGAGGGTTTGAAAGCTCTATTTCAGGAGGACACATCTCTTGGCTAGGACAATTTATTTACATTCCTATAATGTTTCCGATTGAAGAAGCCTAAATTATTGATCGACTAACCACCGAGCACCACCAACACATACACTGGCTTAGGGAACTGGCTTAGTGAAGGCTACTACCAGATGAGTTTTCCCGAGGTGATGGGGATGCACAGAATAGGATTTACACCTTACTCTTTCCAAAATGCAAACCAAATGCTTTTAACACACATATCTGATAGATAATGGAGAGAGGGAAGGAACTAAAACCCACAAAGTCTTAAGAGACAGAGATTTATGCTAATTTCTCCCTTCCATCATCTAAGAACTGGATGGGCCGAATGCCTGCTCATATTTTCCCTTGGTGAGGTGAGGTCCGTGGGGGTTCTCTGCCTACCCCTGGCCTTACCTGGATGGAGAGGGAAAGACGGGCACCAAGAGCTGGGGTGCAAGAAGGCTCCCTGCCCACCCCAGGCCATACCTGGATGGGAAGGGGAAGATAGGCACCCAGAGCTGGGGTGCAAGAAGGCTCTCTGCCCACCCCAGGCCTTACCTGGATGGGAAGGGAAAGATGGGCATCTAGAACTGGGGTGCAAGAAGGCTCTCTGCCCATCCCAGGCCTTACCTGGATGGGGAGGGGAAGATGGGCATCTAGAACTGGGGTGCAAGTGGGCTCTCTGGCCCATCCCAGGCCTTACCTGGATGGGGAGGGGAAGATGGGCATCTAGAACTGGGGTGCTAGAGGGTTTACGAGGGAGTGGACGGTAAAGGAGGGCTCTCTGCCCACCCCAGGCCTTACCTAGATGGGGAGGGGAAGATGGGTATCTAGAACTGGGGTGCAAGTGGGCGTTCTGCCCATCCCAGGCCTTACCTGGATGGGGGAGGGGAGGATGGGTATCTAGAACTGGGGTGCAAGTGGACTTTCTGCCCATCCCAGGCCTTACCTGGATAGGGGAGGGGAAAATGGGCATCTAGAACTGGGGTGCAAGAAGGCTCTCTGGCCCATCCCAGGCCTTACCTGGATGGGGAGGGGAAGATGGGCATCTAGAACTGGGGTGCTAGAGGGTTTACGAGGGAGTGGAAGGTGAAGGAGGGCTCTCTGCCCACCCCAGGCCTTACCTGGATGGGGAGGGGAAGATGGACATCTAGAACTGGGATGCAAGAGGGCTCTCTGCCCACACCAGGCTTTACCTGGATGGGGGAGGGGAAGATGGGCATGTAGAAGTGGGGTGCAAGAAGGTTTTCTGGCCTACCCCAGGCCTTACCTGGATGGGGGAGGGGAGGATGGGTATCTAGAACTGGGGTGCAAGTGGACTTTCTGCCCATCCCAGGCCTTACCTGGATGGGGGAGGGGAGGATGGGCATCTAGAACTGGGGTGCAAGTGGACTTTCTGTCCATCCCAGGCCTTACCTGGATAGATAGGTGAGGGGAAGATGGGCATCTAGAACTGGGGTGCAAGAAGGCTCTCTGGCCCATCCCAGGCCTTACCTGGATGGGGAGGGGAAGATGGGCATCTAGAACTGGGGTGGTAGAGGGTTTACGAGGGAGTGGAAGGTGAAGGAGGGCTCTCTGCCCACCCCAGGCCTTACCTGGATGGGGAGGGAAAGATGGGCATCTAGAACTGGGATGCAAGAGGGCTCTCTGCCCACCCCAAGCTTTACCTGGATGTGGGAGGGGAAGATGGGCATCTAGAAGTGGGGTGCAAGAAGTTTTTCTGGCCCACCCCAGGCCTTACCTGGATAGGGAGGAGAAGATGGACATCTAGAACTGGGAAGCAGGGGAAGATGGGCATCTAGAACTAGAGTGCAAGATGGCTCTCTGGCCCATCCCAGGCCTTACCTGGACGGGGAGGGGAAGATGGGCATCTAGAACTGGGATGCAGGGGAAGATGGGCATCTAGAACTAGGGTGCAAGACGGCTTTCTGGCCCATCCCAAGCCTTACCTGGATGGGGAGGGGAAGATAGGCATCTAGAACTGGGATGCAAGAGGGCTCCCTGCCCACCCCAGGCTTTACCTGGATGGGGGAAGGGTAGGTGGACATCCAGAACCAGGGTGCAAGAGGGCTCTCTGGCCCATCCCAGGCCTCACCTGGATGGGGAGGGGAAGATGGGCATCTAGAACTGGGATGCAAGAGGGCTCTCTGCCCACCCCAGGCTTTACCTGGATGGGGGAAGGGTAGGTGGACATCCAGAACCAGGGTGCAAGAGGGCTCTCTGGCCCATCCCAGGCCTCACCTGGATGGGGAGGGGAAGATGGGCATCTAGAACTGGGATGCAAGAGGGCTCTCTGCCCACCCCAGGCTTTACCTGGATGGGGGAAGGGAAGATGGGCATCCAGAACTAGGGTGCAAGGGGGCTCTCTGGCCCATCCCAGGCCTTACCTGGATGGGGAGGGGAAGATGGGCATCTAGACCTGGGATGCAAGAGGGCTCCCTGCCCACCCCAGGCTTTACCTGGATGGGGGAAGGTAGATGGACATCCAGAACTAGGGTGCAAGGGGGCTCTCTGGCCCATCCCAGGCCTTACCTGGATGGGGAGGGGAAGATGGGCATCTAGAACTGGGATGCAAGAGGGCTCTCTGCCCACCCCAGGCTTTACCTGGATGGGGGAAGGGTGGATGGGCATCCAGAACTAGGGTTCAAGAGGGCTCTCTGGCCCATCCCAGGCCTTACCTGGATGGGGAGGGGAAGATGGGCATCTAGAACTGGGATGCAAGAGGGCTCCCTGCCCACCCCAGGCTTTACCTGGATGGGGGAAGGGAAGATGGGCATCCAGAACTGGGGTGCAAGACGGCTCTCTGGCCCATCCCAGGCCTTACCTGGATGGGGAGGGGAAGATGGGCATCTAGAACTGGGATGCAAGAGGGCTCCCTGCCCACCCCAGGCTTTACCTGGATGGGGGAAGGGTAGATGGGCATCCAGAACTGGGGTGCAAGACGGCTCTCTGGCCCACCCCAGGCCTTACCTGGATGGGGAGGGGAAGATGGGCATCCAGAACTGGGGTGCAAGAAGGCTTCGGGGGGGTCGGGAGGTGAAGTGCAGGGAATAGAGGAGAAGAGCTGGGATGGGATAGCGCCGGCGAGGTCTTTCCAGGTGCGGGTGAGGCCGGGAAAGGGGAGCAAAATCAAAGGAATGGAAACCCATCAGGGCCAGGGGAGGGGTGGGGGGGAGAGCCAAGGCTGAGGGGGGTCCGAGGGGGCGGCGTCTCCCCCGCAGCCCCTCGACGTCCTTACCGCTCCCCGGAGGTCCGGGCCCCGCTCGACGCCGCCGCCGTCCGCTCGCGCGCGCTCCCGCTCCCCATCCACCAGCCCCTCCCACCCGCCCCGCGCCCTGATGACAGCCGCCCGGGCCAATCAGCGCCCCGCCCACCCCGCCCACCCGCCAATGGGCTGCGAGGGGAGGCGGGGCTTCGCGCTGTCAGTCGGGCTCCTCAGGATCCCTTTTGTTTGGGAAGAGCCGGGCTTGGGGATGGAGAGGGCGTCACTTCCGGCCGGGACCGACCGCCTTTCGGGCCTAGGCGCTTGTTCCTAATAATAATGATGGCTTTTGTTAATAATAATAATAATAATAAAAATAATAATGACATTTCTTAAGTGCTTACTGTGCGTAGCGCTGGGGAGATACAAGGCAATCAGGGTGTCCCACATGGGGCTCAGGTCCCCATTTTACAGATGAGGTAACAGGCACATGGAAGTACAGTGACTCGCCCAAAGTCACACAGCTAGGGCCTAGGCGCTCGTTCTGAATAATAATGATGGCATTTGTTAATAATAATAATAATAACAATAATAATAATAATAATAATGACATTTCTTAAGTCCTTACTATGTGTAGTGCTGGGGAGATACAAGGCAATCAGGGTGTCCCACATGGGGCTCACGTCCCCATTTTACAGATGAGGTAACAGGCCCATGGAAGTAAAGTGACTCGCCCAAAGGCACACAGCTAGGGCCTAGGCGCTCGTTCATAATAATAATGATGGCATTTGTTAATAATAATAATAATAACGGCATTTCTTAAGTGCTTACTATGTGCAGCGCTGGGGAGATACAAGGCAATCAGGGTGTCCCACATGGGGCTCACGTCCCCATTTTACAGATGAGGTAAAAGGCACATGGAAGTAAAGTGACTCGCCCAAAGCCACACAGCTAGGGCCTAGGCGCTCGTTCATAATTATAATGATGGCTTTTGTTAATAATAATGATAATAATAATAATGACATTTCTTAAGCGCTTACTATGTGTAGCGCTGGGGAGATACAAGGCAATCAGGGTGTCCCACATGGGGCTCACGGCCCCATTCTACAGATGAGGTAACAGGCACATGGAAGTAAAGTGACTCGCCCAAAGTCACACAGCTGACAAGTGGCGGAGCCGGGATTTGAACCCATGACCACTGACTTGTACTTCCCAAGCGCTTAGTACAGTGCTCTGCACACAGTGCTCAATAAATACGATTGATTGATTGATTGATTGACTCCTAAGCCCGGGTAGCGTGGCTCAGTGGAAAGAGCCTGGGCTTTGGAACCCTGGCTCCACCAATTGTCAGCTGTGTGACTTTGGGCAAGTCACTTCACTTCTCTGGGCCTCAGTTCCCTCATCTGTAAAATGGGGATGAAGACTGTGAGCCCCACGTTGGACAATCTTACCACCTTGTATCCTCCCCAGCGCTTAGAACAGTGCTTTGCACATAGTAAGCACTTAATAAATGCCATCATTATTATTATTTTTTTTTTCCACTGAGTCATGCTGTTAAGCACGTACTATGTGCAGAGCACTGTTCTGAGTGCTGGGGAGGATACAGGGTGATCAGATTGTCCCACGTGGGGCTCACAGTCTTCATCCCCATTTTACAGATGAGGGAGCTGAGGCACAGTGAAGTGACTTACCCAGGGTCACAGCTGACAATTGGCAAAGCTGGGATTTGTATCCATGACCTCTGAATCCCAAGCCCATGCTCTTTCCATTGAGCCACACTGCTTCGTTCATCCGTTCGTTCATTCATTCATATTCGTTGAGTGCTTACTGTGTGCAGAGCACTGGACTAAGCGCTTGGAAAGTACAATTCAGCAACAAATAGAGACAGTCCCTACCCAACAACGGGCTGGCAGTCTAGACTAGGCACACAGTCTAGACTGTGAGCTTACTGTGTGCAGAGCATAAGTGTTGGAAAGTACAATTTAGCAGCAGATAGAGACAGTCACTACCCAACAATGGGCTCACAGTCTAGACTAGGCTCACAGTCCAGGCTCTGCGCTTACTGTGTGCAGAGCTCTGTACTAAGTGCTTGGAAAGTACACTTTGTTAACAGATACAGTCCCTACCCAACAACGGGCTCACAGTCTGTCTGGGTCCTTCGGGTCTTCATGCATTTGATTTTAGCCTAGACTCCCGGGGCAGGATGGTTTTTAAGTGATGTGATTCTTCGTCGGAATAATGGGTTAGGGCTGGATTGCACTGGTTTAACTATAATATGATGATGATGGTATTTGTTAAGCGCTTACTATGTGCCAAGCACTGTTCTAAGTACTGGGATAGACACATGGTTATCAGGCTGTCCCACGTGGGGCTCATGGTCTTAATCCCCATTTTACAGTTGAGGTAACCGAGGCACAGAGAAGCTAAGTGACTTACCCAAAGTCACACAACTGAAATGAGGCGGAGGCGGGATTAGAACCCATGACCTCCAGCTCCCAAGCCCGGGATCTTTCCACTAAGCCACGCTCCTAATTTAGGGAATTCAGTGCTTCGAAATCAAGCAATGAGGTGTTCTGGGTTCCCTCGGTTCTCCCATTTTCCCTCTTCCTTTTCCCGGGAAGTTTCTGAGGGCTCTGTGGGAAGTACGTTTGGATGTCAACTGATTGGAAGGAGAACGGGCCCAGGCCCTGCAGCTGACCAGCCTGATTTTAGCTCACAGATGTGGTGGGAGAAAAGGGAACAGTGTGGGTTGAAGACTGTAGGATCCCGGATCCGGAAAAGGCAGCCAGGCTATATTTGCAATCCCCGGGAATGGGGACACCTGTTGAAAAGCAAGCCCCCACAGCTAAGACTTCCCAAGAGAGCAGAGGGTGAGAAGGGGGGATTAAGGAACCGGTTTAGTGATAAACAAGGTTCATTCCCTCAACCAGTAAGCCTATTAAGCACCAGCTCTGTAGTTTGCTCAGTGGGATGGGACGGTTGAGGGGAAGTGTACTCAAAATTTAGGGAAGATCCAGTTTCTACCCTCAGGTGGTTTACAGGGGAAGAGAGAGAAGACAAACATGGAGCCACGGCCAATAGTCAAGTACACAGGAAGTTGGTTACTAGGAAAGACACTTGAAGGTGAAGTGCTGGGGTGAAAAAGTTTTCATTTCCTTGTGCTCTGTGTACAGGTGTAAAAAGGTAATCTTGTCCCTTGCCAGTGGGACTAGCAGAGGAGAGCAGGCTATTTTGTCAGTGCTTGAGCCAGCTGGAAACTTGGTGACTCAATCTTCCCCTCCCTGCTGGGATGGCCCCTGGCAGTTATGATCCATGCCCATTTCCCCAATACCCTCTCACGGGGACAGAGGCCAGCTCTTTGAATAAGAAAGCCATTCTTTCTTTGCCTTCAGGGTGGAGCTCAAGAAGTCCAAAAAGGAAATCAATGGTATTTGTCTCAGTAAAGGCTAACTGAATGTGGAGTACTGTACTAAGTGCTTGGGAGAGTACAACAGAGTTGGTAGATAAGTTCCTTGTCCAAAAGAGATTTACAGTCATTCATTCATTCATTCATTCAATTGTATTTATTGAGCGCTTACTGTGTGCAGAGCACTGAACTAAGCACTTGGGAAGTACGAGTTGGCAACATATAGAGATGGTCCCTACCCAACAACGGGCTCACAGTCTAGAAGGGGGAAACAGACAACAAAACAAAACATATGGTCAGGTGTCATCATCAAAATAAATAGAAGTAAAGCTAGATGCAAATCATTGACAAAATAAATAGAATAGTAAATATGTACAAGTAAAACAGAGTAATAAATCTGTACAAACATTCATTCATTCATTCATTCATTCAATCATATTTATTGAGCACTTACTGTGTGCAGAGCATGGAAGAGAGTGGGAGAAGAGGAAATGAGGGCTTAGTCGGGGAAGGCCTCTTGGAGGGGATGTGCTTTGAAGGGGGGGAGAGTGATGGTCTGTCGGATATGAAGGGGGTGGGCATTCCAAGCAGGATACAGGTGAGAGGTCAGTGGTGAGATAGACAAAATTGAGGTAGAGTGAGTAGGTTGGCATTAGACCTTAGAACAGTGCTTTGCACATAGTAAGTGCTTAATAAATGCCATCATTATTATTAGAGAACCGAAGTGGGCAGGCTGGATCCTAGTAGGAAATCGGGGAAGTAAGGAAGATAGGGACAGGTGAATGAGTGCTTTAAGGCCATTGGTAAGGAATTTCTGATTGGTGCAGAGGTGGTTGGACAATGACTGTAGGTTCTTGAGGAATGAAAAAATATGGACTGAACGTATTTGTAGAAAACTGAGCTGGGTATCAAAGTATGGACTAGAGCGGGGAGAGACAGCAGGGCAGGGAGGTCAGCATGGTGGGACTAGGACCACGGTCACAGTTTGGATGGAGAGGAGTAGGTGGATTTTAGTGATGTCATGAATGTTAAAGTGATGGGATTTTGTGACAGATTGAATATATGGGTTGAATGAGAGAGCTGAGTTGAGGATAATGTCAAAGTTATAGGCTTGTGAGACAGGATGATGGTGGTGTCTACAGTGTTGGGAAAGCCATGAGGAGGTGGGAATATGAGGAGTTCTGCCTTGGCCATGTTAAGTTTGAGATGTCAGTGGGACATCCAAATAGGGATGTCCTGAAGCCAGGAGGAAATATGAGACTGTAGAGAAGGAACAAAATCAGGGCTGGAGATGTAGATTTGGGAATCATCTACACAGAGTTGGTAGTTGAAGCCATGGGAGCAAATGAGTTCTCCAAAGGAGTCGTTATAGATGGAGAATAGACAGGGACTCAGAATTGAGCCTCGAGGGACTCCCCCATTAAGAGGAAGGGAGGCAGAGAAAGAGCCCTTGCACTGGAATTTTCTTCCTTTTTTTCACCTCTCCCTCAGCCTCACGGCACTTATGTACATATCTGTAGTTCATATTAATGTCCGTCTGCCCTCTAGACGATAAACCACTGTGGGCAAGGAACATGTCTACCAATTCTGTTATACTGTACTCTCCCAAACACTTAGTACAGTGCTTTAAACATAGTAAGTGCTTAATAAATATGACTGATTGATCGAGCCTATGAAAGAGACTGAGAATGAGCTGCCAGAGAAATAGGAAAAGAACCAGGAGAGAACAGTCTCTGTAAAGTCAAGTCTGGTTAATGTTTCCAGGTGGTCGACAGTGTTGAAGTCAGCTGAGAGAACGAGAAGGATTAGGATGGAGTAGGATGGCCCTGGTATTTGGCAAGATGGAGCTCAATGGTGACTTTTAGAGGGAGATTTCAGACTTGGGACCATGCCACCTGTGGTAAATGAAGTGGGGCACAAGTGTATGTGTTTGTATGTAAACACAGTATACATTTCTGTGTTTTGATTTTGTATCTGGATTTGGGCATTTGCCTCGGTATGGATACTTATGTGTCTATCCATTAGAGAATCTACGATCGTATCTGCTTGGGTGTCGATCTCTCTCTTTGTGTCTTTGTGTGGCTGTTGCTCTCCCCAGTGCTGAAGGGTAAGTACTGCAGCTTCTGATAGCAGGCTTAGCTGTATCATACGCCACATCCCAACATCCTGGATACTTCACCTGTCGGCAACTTCGTTTGATTTTCTTTTTTCTTTTTTTTCCCCACCTCAGCTGGTGGCAGGGCCGACACAGAAGTTTCTTTAGGATGGCAGGTTACAGGAGCATAAGTTACATAACAGCTTTGAGCAAGATGGTCGAGAAATAAAAGGACTCTTGTCTACAGAGGTCTTCAAATGGGCCCCGGGCTGCAGACCCTATAGAGGAGTCCTATGTTGGAGAGATGTCCCCAAGGGGCTCCAGAATTGTAGAGACACAACAGTGAGGATCCAGACTGCAGGGAGACCTCACAGAGGAGTTCCAGTCTAAAAAGAGACCCCCACGAAGACAGTATTTCTTGATGTCTTTGCTCTGGAGTTCCTCAAGCTCATCATGGTCAAGGAATGTGCCTGCTAATTCTGTCATGTTGTACTCTGTTTTGTTTTATGTTATGTTCTATTGCAGTGTAGAGAAGCAGCATGGCCTAGTGGATAGAGCATAGGCCTGGAAATCAGAAGGACCTGGGTTCTAATCCTAGTTCCACCACTTGTCTGCCTTGTGACGTTGGACAAGTCACTTCACGGTGCCTCAGTTCTCTCATCTGTAAAATGGGATTAAGACTGTGAGCCTCGTATGGGACAGGGACTGTGTCCAACCCAATTACCTTGCATCTACCCACAGTTTAGTACAGTGCCTGGCACATAGTAAGTGCTGAACAAATACCATTACTTATTATTATTATTGCTCTCCCAAGCACTTAGAACAGTGCTCTTTACATAGTAAGTGCTCAATAAATGTCATTGATTGATTGATTCACCCCAGTTTCATTTTTCGTTTACTGGATCCTCTCTCCTTGTTGATTGGCCCTCTTCAGTAGTCATAACTTGCCCTCCAGGAGCCAGTCCTCTAGTAGCCCCGGGTCTATGGGAGTCGGGAAGCTGTCAGAGTCCTATTGAAGATGCTTCTAGCCAGCCGTGAAAATAAGTACTGGTAAACTTGGGCTAGCTTTCTCTTCCACACTTCTTGGTTTCTTCTCCTGCCTCGAGGCAATTAATGGGTGTGTCTGGGTGGAGAGTGAGGATGTAGAGAGATCTTAGCCAAATCTTGGCCTATTTCCTCACAATTTTGACATAAGTAAATAAAGCTTTAAAATTGATGAATGCAGAATTGTTCAATTCATCCCTGATGGAGATCTTATAACCTTCTGCTCTCTCCCTTACAGATATGTCTACCAACTGTTGTATTTTACTCTTCCAAGCACTTAGAATAGTGCTCTGCACACAGTAAGCCCTCAATAAATATCGTTAATTGATCAATACAGAAGTCTGTTGGGTATGGAGGTACCAAGTTCATGGAGGCTATCCCACTCTGCCTCTCAGAGCCAGGAAAGGAGTGGAAGTGGGAAGTAGGGTGGCCTAGTGGAAAGAGCATGGGTTTTGGAATCAGGGGACCTGGGTTCTAGTCCCAGGTCCACCCCTTATCTTCTGTGTGACCTTAGACAAGTCTCCCCCCTTCAAAGCCTTACTGAGAGCACATTTCCTCCAAGAGGCCTTCCCAGACAAAGCCCCACTTTTCTTCATCTCCCACTCCCTTCTGCGTTACCCTGAGTTCCTCCCTTTGCTCTCCCCAACTCCTAAATCTACAGCACTTGTGTACATATCTGTAATTTTATTCATTTGTATTGATGCCTGTCTCCTCTTGTCTAGACTCTAAGCTTGTTTTGTGGGCAGGGAATGTGACTGTTTATTGTTGTATTGTACTCTCCCAAGTGTTTAGTACAGTGCTCAATAAATATAATTGATTGAATGAATAAACAAATTTCCCTTTGCCGTATGTGGGACAGGGACTGCGTCCAACCCAATTAACTTGTATTTATCCCAGTGCTTAGTACAGGACCTCGCACATAGTAAGTGCTTAATAAATACCATTTTTTAAAAAGTAAGCACTTAACAAATACCACCATTACTAATATATATCAACATTGCCCTGCTTTGATCTATTCTGCCATACTTCCAGCCCTGACTGAGTTCCCTGCTGCACTCCTAGGGTGTGTCTCACCCTGATTCCACACACACTTCCCTCCCCAGTGTTCTGTAAGCTATTTTTAGCCCAAGAGTGGTTGTGATGGTTGGGGTAGAGGGGGGCTCTTTCGGATGGCAGCCCAGGGCAGCCCGGCTTCCTGTCTGAAAGTTAGTGTCACCTCACTTAGAGAAACGGCGTAGCATAATGGATAGAGCACATGTCTGGGAGTCAGAAGGTCATGGGTTCTAATCCCTGCTCTCCCACTTGTCTGCTGTGTGACCCTGGGCAAGTCACTTCACTTCTCTACACCTCAGTTCCCTCATCTGTAAAATGGGAATTGAGACTGTGAGCTCCACAGGGGACAGGGACTGTGTCCAACCTGATTTGCTTTTATGATAATAATAATAATAGTAATAATGATGGCATTTGTTAAATGCTTACTATGTGTGAAGTACTGTTCTAAGCACTGGGGGGGATACAAGGTGATCAGGTTGTCTCATGTGGGGCTCACAGTCTTAATCCCCATTTTACAGATGATGTAACTGAGGCTCAGAGAAGTTAAGTGACTTTCCCAAGGTCACATAGCAGACATGTGGCAGAGCCGGGATTAGAATCTATGACCTCTGACTCCCAAGCCTGTGCTCTTTCCACTGAGCCAACATTTAGTACAGTGCCTGGCACATAGTAAGCACTTAATACCATGATTATTCTAATTGTATTTATCGAGTGCTTACTGGGTGCAAAACACTGTAATAGTAATGGTATTTGTTCAGTGCTTACCATGTGCCAAGCACTGTTCTAAGCACTAGAATAATAATACTAATAATGATGGTATTTAAGCACTTACTATGTGTCATGTGCTATTCTAAGTGCTAGAGTAATAATAATGATGGCATAAGTTAAGTGCTTACTATGTGCCAAGCACTGTTCTAAGCACTAGGGGAGATACGAGGTCATCAGGTTGTCCCACGTGGGGCTCATAGTCTTACCCATTTTACAGATGAGGTCACTGAACCCCAGAGAAGCTAAAAGTGACCCGAGCTCTTTGCCACCAAGTCACGCTGCTTCTCTAAGAGTGCCATATAAAACGTATTCAGTTCAAATGTATTAAGTGTTTACTGTGTGCAGGGTACTGCACTAAGTGCTTATTATTCTATTTTACTAATGATGTGTATATAGCTATAATCCTACTTATTCTGATGGTATTGACACCTGTCTACTTGTTTTGTCGTCTGTCTCCCCCTTCTAGACTGTGAGCCCGTTGTTGGGTAGGGACCGTCGCTATATGTTGCCGATTTGTACTTCCCAAGCGCTTAGTACAGTGCTCTGCACACAGTAAGCACTCAATAAATGTGATTGAATGAATGAATGAATGAATAATTGTTAATATTTGATGCATTCCTTCCTTCTTTGGAGGGATGCAGCATGAGGCCCGGGGCACTTCAGCCAGGGCTCAGAGCTTTTTGAGGAGGCCAGGCTTCAGAACTCCTCTCAAAGTCTCCCCACCTTCAAACCCCTCCTCTCATGGTTTGACAAACAGGAAATAAGCCCCTCTCCTCACAGTTCCCGAGGGCAGTGGAGGCAGGGAGAGAGTCACGATTCAGTCAAGATGCCCTGCAGTCTCAGTCTGAGGGAAGCAAACAACATGTTTCCCAGGATCTGTTATTTTAGCTAAAACGCTGGGCCAATGACTGAATAGGTCCTTGTTCACAAATGAGGAGAAACATTTGTAGAGAAATATATCTAATTAGCACCAGCGCCATCATTTCTAGGCAATTTCAGTGTAAGTGGGCCTCTGGAGGCTGATGCTGCCATCTTTCCCTTCCGCTTTGTCTTTCTCTCCCCCTCACTTGCCTCTCACCCCAATATGCAGATAGTGCATACCTCCCTGTCAGGCCCGATTGACATGAACGATGTGACTTTTCCCAAGTCAAGCATGGAGGGCCCTGGTATTCCTGCTTTTCTGGGAGAGGCCACAATGTCCCACCCAGGAATCCATGCTCTTCTCACTCCTGCATCTCAACCTTCCAGTTGGACATCTCTGACCTAGCTCAGTGTGTGTGTGTGTGTGTGTGTGTGTGTGTGTGTGTGTGTGTGTGTGTGTGTGTGTGTGTGTGTGTGTGTGTTGGGGTAGAGTCTTTCCTGATGGTCAGAGTACTTTGGGAGGGATCCCCTCAGTGACCCTTTAGTTAGACTCGAGAGTGGTATGGATACCTTAGGTGCATCAGTGAGGTAGGTGTCAGACCGGACCTCTGGTAGGGAAGGGCTCTTCGGGCCACAAACATGTCCTAGTAGTGGCAAGAGCCTGGGCTTGTGAGTCAGAGGACGTGGGTTCTAATCCCAGTTCTGCCACTTGTCTGCTGTGTGACCTTGGACAAGTCACTTCACTTCTCTGTGCCACAGTTACCTCATCTGCAAAATGGGGATGAATACTGTAAGCCCCACGTGGGACAATCTGATTACCTTGTATCTACCCCAGGGCTTAGAACACTGTTTGGCACATAGTAAGTGCTTAACAAATACAATAATCATTACTATTATTATTTTTGGTCCATGGCCATGGGGCCGAAGAGACTAGCCTGGTTAGCCTCCTCCCCTGCCAGCTCCATCTGGTTTCTAAATAGTGAAATGTTTTAAGCAGTGAGCCAGGCTGAAGAATGTAACTAAAGGCAGTTAATACATGGGTTGTGCTGGGGTTCCTCTATCATGCGAGGGAAGCTGTGTGGCCTACTAGAAAGAGCACAAGCCTAGGAGTCAGACAGCTTGAGTTCTAATCCTAGCTCTGCCATGTACCTCCTATGTGACCTTGGGCAAGTCATTTAACTGCTCCGTGCCTCAGTTTCCTCATTTGTAAAATGGGGGTTAAATATCTGCTTTCTCTCCTGTTTCATCTGTGCTACCTGTTATGAGGTACAGGGCCTGCGTCTAACCTAGTTGCCCTGAATCTAACCCAGCCTTTAGCACAGTGCTTGGCACCTAGTAAGGATATAGTAGTCTTCTAGACTTCTAGAAGTCTATATAGTCTTCTAGACTGTGAGCCTGTTGTTGGGTAGGGACTGTCTCTATATGTTGCCAACTTGTACTTCCCAGCTCTGCACACAGTAAGTGCTCAATAAATACGATTGAATGAATGAATGAATGAATGAATATAGTAGCAACTATCAGAATTATTATTGTGTAGCTGTGATCTTGGGCAAGTCACCTGTCCTTCCTGGACCTCCGTTTCCTCCTTTGTAAAGTGGGAAGAAGATACCTGATCTCCCCCCAACCTTTAGATTGTAATGGTTAGTGTTGATTCCAAGAGGAACCCTCTATTTATACAACTCCATCCTGAAAAAAAAGTCTTTTATCTCTGTACCTTTTTTGTCAGTTTTCAATCTCTGCCATGATTAATCCCATGAATTCTGAGGTTCTTTTAAAAAAAGTCTTTGGTGTAGAAGCTTGTCAAAAGCCTTTTGAAAGTATGAATAAATTATGATCAGTCATTCTCCTCTATCCACCTTAAAACAGGCGCCCCGGTTCCTCTGGACAACCAAGATGGCCATAGCTGTCTGTGACTGGAGCTTTGAGCAGCTGCAGCCACCTGTGGAGATAAAATAACTGATGGCACAGTTGGAGAAACCAGCAAAAAAATTTTGAGTTTGGGGGTGAGGGCCAGAGTTCCCCTTCCCTTTCCAGGTTACTAGGAGAAAATAATGGAAATCATTTGGAATGACCTTTAGAGAGTGCTCTCTCCCTACCAGTTACTGATCCCAACTCATAGAATCACCATTTTGGGCAATAAAGAGATGCTCCCTGTAGAGGAAGAAAACAGGGACCACTGTTTCTGAATGAGATAGAAAGAAAATGGCAAAAACAAAGAGAAGAAGCCAAATGCATCCCTAAAAGGAGTGCAAGACACATGAGGACAAACACCTTTGTACAAGTTTTAAACAGGCCTGATTAATTGAAAACACCGTCTCCCCTTCTAGACAGTAAGCTCATTGTAAACAGGGAACGTGCTTACCAACTCTGTTAAATTGTACTATCCCAAGCGCTTAGTATAATTCTCTAGACACACAGTAAGCCACAATAAATACCACTGAACGATTGATTGGAGGGAGTGAGGGGAAAAAAAAAGATTGGTGGCTTTGTGAAGCAAAACAAAGCAGAATTGCCTAGTGGAAAGAATCTGTATTAATCTGTCACCAGCCTGTTCCCACCCTAGAAGACTTGAGTTCTAATCCTACCTCTGCCAATGGTCTCCTTCATCTCATTGGTCATGCTGTTCCCTCAACTTGGAATTCCCTCCAAGATGATAGACTATATTTCTCCCCATATTCAAAGCACTCCTGAAAGCCCCACTCCTCCAATATGCCTTCCCTGATAGATTCCCACCTTCCCAAGTCATATCAATGATCAATATTTTGTATGCATGCTGTTTAATTATGCATTCAATTGCTTCATTTGATTTTGTATTTATAATATGTGCTGTGGGGGCTAATTTTAAGGAGTAAAGACCCGAGTGTATAGGCAGTGCAGAGATTGAGGTTTTAGGAGAAATGAGGGTTTAGTTGGGGAAAGCCTCTTGGAGGAGATGTGATTTTAATCAGGCTTTGAAAGTAGGGAGAGTGAGTTCTAAGCCAGAGGAAGGACATAGGCAAGGGATGGGTGGAAAGCTAGATGAGATAAAGGTGCAGTGAGTAGTTGTCATTGGAAGAGGGAAGTGTTTGGGCTGGCTGTTGAAGGAAATCAGGGAGGTAAATTAGGGGGCGGGCTGATTGAGTGATTTAAATCAGGTGGTAAGGAGTTTCTGTTTGATGTAGAGGTGCATGGGCAGTGCATGTTTCTGACCTATAGTGACTCCATGGACACATCTCCCTCAGAATGCAATCATTCTGGTAGTGGAGCCATAGAGTTTTCTTGGTAAAAATATGGAAGTGATTTACCACTGCCTTCTTCCATGCTGTAAACCTGAGTCTCTGCCTTTAATTCTCTCCCGTGCTGCTGCTGCCCAGCACAGGTGAGTTTTGACTTGTAGCAGATTGCCTTCCACTCACTAGCCACTGCCCAAGCCAGGAATGGAAAAGGGAATGCCTCTGCTTGACTCTCCCTCCTGTAGCCGAGATTGGTAGAGTACTGGAAACTCATCAGGTAAGATCCTGAGAGTGGAAGTGGTGGGATAGATCCAACTTAATCAGGTCCATGTCCCTCATGGGGCTCACAGTCTTAATCCCTATTTTACAGATAAGGTAAAGTCAAGTGACTTACTTGCCCAAGGACACACAACAATCAAGTGGCAAAGCCAGGACTAAAACCTAGATCTTCTGCCTCTTAAGCCCATGCTCTTTCACTGGGCCATGCTACTTTTCTAGTTAAGGGGTGGGAGGCAGAGGAGAAGCCTACAAAAGAGACTACGAAGGAGCAGACAGAGAGATAGGAGGAGATCCAGGAGAGGACAGTATCGGTGAAACCAAGGTTAGATAACGCTTCCAGGAGAAAGGCGTGGTCCACAGTGTCAAAGAAAGCAGAGAGGTTGAGGTGGATTAGATTGAAGTAGAGTCTGTTGTATTTGGCAAGATTGGTGATTGTAGAGAGGGCAGTTTCTGAGGAGTGAAGGGGGGAGAAGCCAATTGGAAGGTGTCAAGGCAAATGAACCTTATCTTTTTTTTTAAATGGTGCTTAAGTGCTTACAGTGTGTCAAGCCTTGTTCTAAGCAGTGGGTAGTTACAAATTTATCAGTTTGAAAGCACTCCCTGTCCCACAGGGAGTTCCTGGTCTAAGAAGGCGGGAGTAAGATATAATCCCCATTTTACAAATGAGGTAACTGAGGCACAGAGAAGTTATGTGACTTTGCCAAGGTTACACAGCAAGTAATTGTCAGAGCTGGGATTAGAACCCAGATTATCCGACTCCCAGATCCATACTTTTTCTACTAGGTCATGCGGCTTCTCTTGATTTCTGAACTAATTAGCAGGATAAGAATCAATCCCTTCATTCCTTCCTTCCTTCATTCATTCAATCGTACTTATTTAGTGCTTACTGTGTGTGTAGAACACTGTACTAAGCGCTTGGGGGAGTACAATCCCTGGATGGTGCCAGGGAATATAGGGGCCCTAGCAGGATAATACTCCCCAAAGTAGAAAGGAAGTACTTTCAGTGATGGAATTGTTTGAGCACATACTGGGAAAAGACCGTGGATGAGTATTAGAACCAGTCTGTGGCCCCCAAGAGATTCACAATCTCAGAATAATGGAGTGGGAAAAGGGACGGTGACAGACAGGCTCAAAAACAACGTAAAAGACAAGGGCAAGGGTAAGTGCAAAAATAGCAACAGGGCATTGTGACTAGAGGAGCAGGATTTCAGGCCCCTTGTGGAATGACAAACTCTGACATGTTCCACTACAGGAAAGTTCAAGGATACATAGCAAAGTCAAGCCTGGCATGGACTCAGAGGAATCTTCAAAGATAAAGAAACAGCGTGGCCTATAGAGCACGGTACTGGGAGTTGGAAGGACCAGGATTCTAATCCGGATCTGCCACATGTCTTCTGGGTGACCTTGGGCAAATCACTTCACTTCCCTGGGCCTCAGTTTCCTCATCTATAAAATGAGGATTAGGACTGTAAACCCCATGTGGAAGATTGTATCCACCCCAATGCTTAGTACAATGCCTGGCACAGAGTAAGCTCTTAACAAATACCACAAGTATTTATTATTATAGTTGTTATTGTTAGAAATCATGGGTTCAAATCCCCACTCCGCTAACTGCCAGCTGTGTGACTTTGGGCAAGTCACTTCACTTCTCTGGGCCTCAGTTACCTCATCTGGAAAATGGGGATTAAGGCTGTAAGCCCCCTGTGGGACAACCTGATCACCTTGTAACCTCCCCCGGCGCTTAGAACAGTGCTTTGCACATAGTAAGCGCTTAATAAATGCCATTATTATTATTATTATAAATCCTCAGGATACAGTGCTCTGCACACAGTAAGTGCTCAATAAATACGATTGATGATGATGCAAGTCACCTCACACTTGGGAGCAAAGTTCCCTGTTTACATGCTGTGTTTTGGGGTGCTTACAGTATAAGAAGGGTAACCACTGTCAGCACTAAAAAATTCCAAGCTCCCTTTGCTGATAACCCCCTTGTTTTTATATAAATAAATGATAACTATTCATCAAAAAACAAAAAGAACTAGAAGGGGGATGAGCGATATTTATACTTCTGTCCATTGCTGGCGACGTTCCCAAGTTTTCTGCTTTGAAACTGAAAAACAGACTGTCCAATATGAAGCCGGTCAAATGGCCAGTCTGCTCCCACAACTTTTTTGGTCTTTTTTCCTGCGTATTTTGCATTCAGACACCTCATGGTGGGCTCCCTTTTCCAAGGTCCCTGGTAGTGACCCCAGGTTGCCACTAGGGGGCAGCAGGCGTTTTAGAACCCAATTCCCGGGGCAAAGTCAAATGCAAGTGTTTTTTAAGCCGGTTTGCTTAATTTGCACAGACCTTGAAGAAGAAAGAGCTTTCTTTTTTGAAGTTTGATTTCAATCTATGGCTTAGAGATGGCTGACTAGAATGGCAGGTATTTCAGAGCATCAGTGTAGTAGAACAGGAGACAGTGCTGATAGTGTTGAGCAGTTTTATTTCTGCATAATGATGATAATAATAAAGTGTGGGCCACATTCCAAGCAGTTTGCTGGATGCTGGTAAAGCAGCTTGGCCTAGTGGAAAGAGCATGGGCTTGGAAGTCAGAAGATGTGGGTTCTAATCCCTGCTCTGCCATTTGTCTGCTCTGTGACCTTGGGCATTTCACTTCTCTGTGCCTCGGTTTCTTCATCTGCAGAATGGGGATTCAGTACCTGTTCTCCTTCCTACTTGAACTGTGAACCCTCCCCGTCCCACCACTTGCCAGCTGTGTGACCTTGGGGAAGCCACTTAACTTCTCTGGGCCTCAATTACCTCATCTGGAAAATGGAGTTGCCAGGAGCAAATCTTCTGGGGATCGGCCATGTACTACGGGAAGTATTAGAGAAGTAGAGAAGCAGTGTTGCTCAGTGGAAAGAGCCCGGGCTTTGGAGTCAGAGGTCATGGGTTCAAATCCCGGCTCCACCAATTGTCAGCTGTGGGACTTTGGGCAAGTCACTTCACTTCTCTGGGCCTCAGTTCCCTCATCTGTAAAATGGGGATGAATCCTGTGAGCCCCAGGTGGGATAACCTGATTACCTTGTACCTCCCCAGCGCTTAGAACAGTGCTTTGCTCATAGTAAGTGCTTAATAAATGCCTTTATTATTATTATTATTATTAAGGGGCAACCAAAGACCAACCCTACTAGTAACTGGGGCCAGGTTTGAAATGGGCAGAACAGAAGAGCCAGTACTCCCAACTCTTTGGAAAAATGCAGCTTACCTCAGCACACTGGGCAAATACTCTCTGGGGCGGTCTCATTCCAGAGGACACCAGAGGCATCTGGAAGTGGCAGATCTCAGCATGTTAGAATGGGCACCTGTCAAATAGCAATAATAATCATTATTATTGTATTGGTGAAGGACTTTCTATGTGCTAAGCACTGGGATAGATACAAGATAATCAGATGGGATTGTGTTCCACCAGGGGAATCACAGTCTGAGCAAGTTGGCACTGCTTATGACAGTCTATCCCAAATCAGCTTTTGGCAACATGCCAGTAGGGCTGAGTCTGTGCATCTGGGAAACTTTTGGGGGTGTTTGTGTGTCAGGGTGTCTGTCTGGCCACTTGAGCAAGTCCAAAAGGCTTAGTCAGTGTTTCTGTCTCCCTAGCTGGGTGTCTCTCCAAGTCAGTGTCATTGCTTGGCTGAATTGGAAGGTCTACTGGGCTTTGGTCAGCAGAGCTTCCTGTTGAGTCCATCTGCCCAAGTAGTCTTGTCTGGCCAGAGGATTCGGAGTGTCTGGCTGACAGATTTGGAGGGTCTGACCAGAGGAATTGGAGGGTCTGGATGGGAATCAATTGGTCAATGATATTTCTAGAGCCACTTATTGTGTGCAGAGCACAGTACTAAACACTGGGTAGGGTATAATACAACAGAGTTGGTAGACACGTGCTTAACAAATGCTATTTATTATTATTATTATTATTATTATTATTATTATTATATTCCCTGCCCATAAGGAGCTTAGAGTCTAGAAGCTGGCAGATTTGGAGTAGCTGATGGAGTGAGTGTCTGGCTGGTGGACTCAGGGCAACCAAATCTGTTGCATTCTCTGAAGAGCATAGACTGTGAGCCCATTGTTGGGTAGGGGCCGTCTCTATATGTTGCCAACTTGCACTTCCCAAGCGCTTAGTACAGTGCTCTGCACACAGTAAGTGCTCAATAAATATGATTGAATGAATGAATATGCTGGGCTGCAGTAGGAAATTAGTGAGGTAAGGTAGGAGGGGAGAGCTAATTGAGTGCTTAAAGCCAATGGTAAGGAGCTTCTTTTTAATGTGGAAATGGATGGGCAATCGTTAGAGTTTCTTGAGAAGGGGGAAGATGTGGACTGAATTATTTTTAGAAGAATGATCTGGGCAGCAGAGTGAAATATGGACTGGAGTGGGGAGAGACAGGAGGCAGGGAGGTCAGCAAGGAGGCTGATGCAGAAGTCAAGGAGGGATACTGTAAATGCTTGAATCTGCACAGAGAAGCAGCGTGGCTCAGTGGGAAGAGCACGGGCTTGGGAGCCAGAGGTCATGGGTTCTAATCCCGCCTCCGCCACCTTATCAGCTGTGTGACTTTGGACAAGTCACTTAACTTCTCTAGGCCTCAGTTACCTAATCTGTAAAATGGGGATTAAGACTGTGAGCCCCTCGTGGGACAACCTGATCACCTTGTATCCCCCCCAACACTTAGAATAGTGCTTGGCACATAGTAAGCGCTTAACAAATCCCATCATCATTATTATTATTATTATAGTAACAATTTGGATGAGAGGAAAGAGTGGATTTTAGCAATGTTCTGAAGGTGTTCCTTGGCATCCCAGGAATATTCCCCGCCTCCTGGGTTGAGATGGTTCGATCCTGGACTCCTTTTTTCTTCTTTCTTCCCACAGCTATCATATCTCTTAGGACCCCCTAGAGACCCCTGCAGCCCAGGATCTCTCTGGAACAAACTGCAGTATGGCATGACCCCTGAATCACTGTTGAGATTCCTTCCAAGCCGAGCAAGGTCAAAGCAGACAGGAGGAAGGTTGGAAAGTTCTGTGCTAGCTCTTCAAGCTTGGAGCAAGCTCTGTCAGTCCCCGGTGAGAGCAGGCCCTGGGTGGAGAGCCTGGAGCTCGGGGAAGAGGCTCATGTCTCCCAGAGCTTAGAACAGTGCTTTGCACATAGTAAGCGCTTAACAAATGCCATTATTATTATTATTATGTGCACCTGCTCTCCTGCATGGTAAGCGCAAACTTTGCTGGAATTTGTATTTTGTCTGCAAACACTGAAGTAGCAACTGTGTGTTAATGTGGCTGACATACATACACATTTGCATAATTTCTAATTAGGCTCTCCACGAGCATGGAGAGAGAGGTGCTTTTAGACTCTACATGAACATGGAGAAAAGAGTGCTTAGAGTTGAAATATAGTATGGGACTGCCTCACTTTCGCCTAGCAGTGTAGCTTAATGGCAAAAGCACGGGCTTGGGGACCAGAGGACATGGGTTCTAATCCCGGCTCTGTCACTTGTCTGCTGTGTGACCTTGGGCAAGCCATTTAACTTTTCTGGGCCTCAATTTCCTCATTTGTCAAATGGGGATTAATAATAATAATAATGGCATTTAGTAAGCACTTACTATGTGCAAAACACTGTTCTAAGCACTGGGGAGGTTACAAAGTGATCAGGTTGTCCCATGGGGGGCTCACAGTCTTAGTCCCCATTTTACAGATGAGGTAACTGAGGCACAGAGAAGTTAAGTGACTTGCCCAAAGTCACACAGCTGACAATTGGTGGAGCTGGGATTCAAACCCATGACCTCTGACTCCAAAGCCCGGGCTCTTTCCACTGAGCCACGCTGCTTCTCAAGATTCAAGATTAAGACTGTGAGCCCCACAAGGGACAACCTAATTACCTTGTATCTACCCCAGCACTTAGAACAGTGCTTGGCACATAGTAAGCGCTTAACAAATACCATTATTATTATTTCTTCAATAATAATAATAACAACAATTATGGTACTTGTTAAGTGCTTCCTAAGTACTGGGATAGATACAAGTTAATCAGGTTGGACATAGTCCCTATCCCATATGGGACTCACAGTCTAAGTAGGATGGAGAACAGGAACTGCATCCCCATTTGACAGTTGAGGAAACTGAGGCACACAGAAGTTGTGACTTGCCCAAGGTCACAGAGCAAACAAGTAGAAGAGCGGGAATTAGAACCTGGGTCTTCTGGCCTCCAGGTCCATGCTCTTTCATTCATTCAATCAATCATATTTATTGAGCACTTACTGTGGGCAGAGCACTGTACTAAGCGCTTGGGAAGTACAGGTTGGCACTATACAGGACGTGCTGAAGGTTTAGCAGGTGAGATACATGCTACACTTGCAAATCCCTCAAAAGGAAACCTGAGACAGTATTTATTGAGTGCTTATTATGTACAAAGCACTGCATTTGGTGCTTGGGAGAATACAGTACAATAGAGTTGATATAAACATTTCTTGCCTACAAGGAGTTTACAGTCTAGACAAACATTAAAATAAATTATAGTTATGTGCATATGTGCTCTGGGGCTGAGGATGGGGTAAATATTATAGTACTTGTTCTCCCCCTTTTTAGACTGTGAGCCCACTGTTGGGTAGGGACTGTATATGTTGCCAATTTGTACTTCCCAAGCGCTTAGTACAGTGCTCTGCACATAGCAAGCGCTCAATAAATACGATTGATGATGATGATGATTAAATGTTTAAAGGGTACAGATCCAAGTGCATATGAGATTTCATGTCACCTCACAGCGATTTCTGTGCACAGAGCACTGTGATAAGTGCCTGAGAATACATAGAAATAAATGACTCTGCCCTGAAGGGATTCACAATCTAATGGACTATGATTCCAGTCTTTCCCCCATAATATGCTTGTTTCTTTGAAAGGTGAGTAAAGGAGATAAGGGGGTGGGGGTGGGGGCAGAGAGAAATGAATCATACTGACTGGTGCATTTTCATTCACTAGACCCTCCCAAGAAACCTCCCTACAGATCAGATTAGCACAGGGGAGATTGGGAGTGAGATTTAGCAAATTGAGGGCTCTAGCATTCCTTGTATGTTATGCAAAATGGGAGCAGATTTGGATTGTAGTCTTAACTTCAGACGAAGAATGGAGAGAGCAGCCCAGCCTTTCCCTAGACAGAGCATCCCAGCCCATACTTTGAAGTCAGTACGATGGTTGGGTAAAAAAGTCCTAGTGGAAATCTGCCTAGAGAAGCCCCTGATTCCAGAGAGAACACATAAAGAGTCCTTAGTGGTCAGTGGAAATAGCATGAGGCTAAGAGTCAGGAAACTCAGTTTCCAGCCCCTGGTCTGCCAGTGGTCTATTGAGTGACCTTGGACAAGTCACTCTACCTTTCTGTGCCTCCATTTTGACATCTGTCTTTTAGACCTCTTAAACTGTGAACCTTGGATGGGGCAGGGATTGCCTGATCTGATTATTTTGTGTCTCCCCCAGCATTTAGCACAGGGCTCTGCCCATAATGAAAGCTTAATAATCACTAACTAATAGTAAAATATGACCCTCAGAATGTAGATGACCTCCAGAGGGGCCCCAGATGAGTCTGAACTACAGAAAGACTTCCAGAGGTGCCCGAGTTTGCAAAGAGAAAGAGATCCATTAAGGAGAGGATTTCTTGGCCTACGGCTCAATGCCTCGGACACCCTCAGGATCTCAATTCTGGTAGAGTAACAGGGTTGGGTGGGCTTGATGCGCTAGAGTGAATCACTCCCAACCCCAATCCATAACAATTATTGAACCTTTTCTGTGCACAGAGCACTGTGATAAGTGCCGGAGAATACATAGAAATAAATGACTCTGCCCTGAAGGGATTCACAATCTAATGGACTATAATTCCAGTCTTTCCCCCATAATATGCTTGTTTCTTTGAGAGGTGAGTAAAGGAGATAGGGAGAGGGAAGGGATGGGGGGCGGAGGGGGGGAGAGAAATGAATGAATTTTCATTCATTCAATCATATTTATTAAGTGCTTATTGTGTGCAGAGCACTGTACTAAGTGCTTGGAAAGTACAAATCGGCAACATCCACTGGACCCCCTCAGTTGTGAGGAGGCAGTAATTGTTATGCAGGTCCCAGGTCTTGTTAAGAGTTCCTCTTTTCAGTAGAGGAGAGCCACTGGCTTCTTCCTTCCTTCCTTCCTTCTTTCCTTCCCTTTCCTTTCCTTTCTTTCCCTTCCCTTTCCCCTTTCCCCACCAAACCTTAAATTTAGATTTGGTCGTCATCTGCACATGGGACCTGGGCAACTGGAACCCAACTCCCTATTCCATGATAACTGATATGGTTTATGAGATTGTATTTCCTTTTAGCCATGCCAGGATCTTGGGAGCAATGGTTTGCCTAACCCAGGGGAATTTCATCCATGTCCTAAAGCTAAAGCAGACATCCTATATGTCGTGGTGAAAAGGATTCCCTACTCCAGGTCCAGCTTTCTCTTTTCTCCTCCTAGCCAAGGGATCATTTTGGGGTTCACTAGCAAGAGTAAGGAACATCCAGATTAGCACAGGCTCAGGGAGTACCATCCAGATTATTTGGTGGGGAGGATTTTGTAACTTGCACCCTGATGACTTCTACTCAAATCAATGGTGTTTTCCCCTTACTGTAGTCTTGGCCAATACGAGAGTTCTTATTCATGATATGTGACCCTAATAATAACTATGGTATCTGTTAAGCACTTACTATGTGCCAGGCTTTGTTCTAAGTGCTGGGGTTGATACAAGCAAATAGGGTTGGACAAAATCCCTGTCCTACATGGGGCTCACGATCTTAATCCCCATTTTCCAGATGAGGTAACTGAGGCACAGAGAAGTTAAGTGACTTGTCCAAGCAGACACATGGTAGAGCAGGGATTAAAACCCAGATCCTTCTGAATCCCAGGCCTGTGCTCTATCCACTAGGCCATGCTGCCTTGTTCTTCTCTTTTTTTCCTTCTTCCTCATGGAAATGTGGCCATGGTAGTGACTTCAGTTTGATCTGTTCAGAACCCACTGTCAGTCGTCTGCTCATCTGTGCCGTGTGGTTCTGCTCCCAGAGCAAGGGATAGGAGGACATGGAAGAGGCTGAGTTTGTTCCATTTCCCACACTGGATTTGAGTGGCCTAGAAGGCTGGGGATACTCTTATAAAAGGAGATTATTGGAGTTCCAACTCTTTCTCTCTTCTCACCTGCTTCCGTGATTCCAGTCTCCTTCACTGGAAAGTAGGCCAGCTAATTGGAATGCCTTATCCCAATTTCCATTCCTGGGGTTCATCAGCATCCCTATTCCCGAGGCCCCATGCTTACCATGGGATCTCATGCCCCTCAACTCTCCCAGGCCTCTCAGATGCTAACAAGATAGCTGAAATACTTCCTGGAATACTTCAGGAAGAAGCAAACTATCCCATCCATTCCAGTCATTTGAAAGAGTGTTGGAAACATTTCTGTAAGAAAACTCAGCAGTGTTCCTCTCTTTCTAAGTGCCTTGTTAAAAGCCTGGGGACCGATTCATTTCCCTCACTGACTCCCCCTATCCGGGATCTAACCCAGACCAGAAATAAGAAAGAGAATGAAAATTGCATCTCCTTTTTTTGCTTTCTTAAATGGCTGGTCTCTAGCCACAGCCATCTCCTTCCTACAGTGTCTGGGCCCCGATGTGACACTGGTCTGCATTTTACTTCCATGAAAATAAAATTGTTATGTCATCCTCACCCTGGTGAGGCAGCCTTGACCGCCCCCCCCCTTGACCCCAGGCCTCTCCCACTCCACTCTCTATGCCCCTCTTTAAAATTTCTCCCTCCCCACAGTAGCTTTTAAAATAGTTTCCCCAAGTCTCCAAGGCTCCCATATGCCCCTCCTTATGTCCTGTGCCCCCAAATCTGAACACGCACACCCTATTCCCTGCTGTTCCTCATTCCCTGCTTTTTTAAGTTCCTCTTGGCAAAATCCAGGCTATAGGTTTCCAAACATCCAATCATTAGCGTTTATTGAGCACTACTTTGTGAAGAGCACTGTACTAAGTGCTTGGGAGAGTCCAGTATAAGAGAGGTGGTAGGCACCATTCCCCACTCACACCATGTTGGGCCAGTTCAACCTACCATAGAAGGGCAGCAGACATGGGGAAAAGGTGAGGGAGGGGATTCTATGCATTTTGAATGAATAGCATGGAGATGAGATGCAAAATAATATGCAAGTCAGCACCATTTTAATAGAGCTTCAGGACAGTTTCCAATCCTCTTTCTAAAGCCTCTCTGAAAGGGCCTCTGTATCCCATTCTGGGTCTGTACATCTATGGGATCTACTATTGGAAGGCATGTGGCCTGTGGTATTTATTGAGTACTGATCTAAGCCCTCGGGAGAGTACAATATGAAAGAGTTGGGAGATACATTCTATGCCCACAAGGAGCTCACATCTTTTAGAGAAGCAGCGTGGCTTAGTGGAAAGAGCACGGGCTTGGGAGTCAGAGGTCGTGGGTTTAATCCTGGCTCCACCACTTGTCAGCTGTGCAACTTTGGGCAAGTCACTTAGCTTCTCTGAGCCCCAGTTACCTCATCTGTAAAATGGGGATTAAGACTGTGAGCCGCACATAGGACAACCTCATTACCTTGTATCTACCTCAGCGCTTAGAACAGTGCTTGACACGTAGTAAGCACTTAGTAAATGCCATCATTATTATTATCCCTTTATTACTAATTTAGACTGGTTTTGTGCCAAGGTATAGCTCTGAGCTCCCACAATAGCAGTGCCCTATCTGAGTGCTCCATGGAGGCCCTAGCAGGGTGGGAAATGGAGAGGAAATGCTTTGAGGCAGGTGATGATGATGATTATTAATAGTAATAATAATAATAATTGTGGTATTTGTTAAGCACTTACCATGTGCTAGGCACTGTACTAAGTGCTGGAATGGATACAAACAAATCGGGTAGGACACAGTCCCTGTCCTGCATAGGGCTCGTATTCTTCATCCCATTTTACAGATGAGGTAACTGAAGCACAGACAAGTGAAGTGACTTGCCCAAGGCCACACCCATGACCTTTTGACTCTCAGGCCTGTGCTCTATCCACTAGGCTGTTATAGGTCAGGTAGGTCCCCGGCCAGTGGGGAAGCTCTTTTGAGACTATGTAATACTCAAATAAATCTACAGAGAAACCTGAACTGCAAAGAGACTCCCTTGAAGGTCTCCTTTTGGAGCGATCTTTTCAACTATTATTATTTTCAGGCTTCTTTGCCTGAGGACTTCCACTGTGGCCAGCACCCATTCCCCAACTGAACGCTTCCCCTCAGGGCTTAGAGATGGGGGTGAAGGGAGAGCCAGCAGGGTGAGTGGGGAGAGAGCGACCTGATCTGCAGTTCCTGTTCAGCCCAATGATCTCAGGTCTGCAGATTACCTCCTTCTGGCTGGACTGTGGCATTTCCTGCTGACAGGAACCCAGTCATGGTTCATTGTATTTGTTGTCAAATAAATGTATTCCAAATACAACAGAAAATAAACAAATACAGGTAGTGACAGACCTACAAAAACCCTTCCTGCTCATTCACTGGAAGAGAAATCAGTGCAACAGAGTAACCCGGGTGGGCCTCTGTGTTGTTTAGAAGCAAGTCTGGAATGAGTCTGGCCCTACTTGACTGCCAACAATCGATCAATCAATAAATGGAAAGAGACTCATGATAATAATAATAATAATAATGGTACTTGTTAGCACTTACTATGTGCCAAGCACTGTTCTAAGTACTGGGGTAGATAGAAGCTAATCAGGTTGGACACAGTCCCTGTCCCTCATGGGGCTCACACTCTTAATCCCCATTTTACAGATGTGGTAACTGAAGCCCAGAGAACTGAAGTGACTTGCCCAGGGTCACACAGCAGACATGTGGGGGAGTCGGGATTAGAACTCAGGTCCTTTTGACTCCCAGGTCTGTGCTCTATCCACTATGCCATACTGCTTCAAGCAATGGAGAAACAGGTCAAGGAGGTAGAAAGGACCAAGGTGGAAGATTGCTAATCTTTCAAGGCTATCCTTTCTTCGGAGGTATCTCCCTTCCTCCTTATTCATTCATTCATTCAGTCATATTTATTAAGTGTTGATTGTGTGCAGAGCACTGTACTAAGCACTTGGGAAAGTACAATACAACAATAAACAGTGATAATCCCTGCCCACAATGAGCTCACAGTCTAGAGTGGGGGAGACAGACATCAATGCAAATAGACATCAATACAAATAAATAAAATTACAAATATATACATAAATGCTGTGGGGCCCGGGGGGCGGTGGGAAGTGCAAAGGGAGCAAGTCAGGGTGATGCAGAAGGGAGTGGGAGATGAGGTCCTTCTGAATTTAATACAGCCCGCCCAAGCCAGTGGATGGCCTGTATCCACAGACTCCTCAGAAAAGGAGGAAATCAATCAATCAATCGTATTTATTGAGCGCTTACTGTGTGCAGAGCACTGTACTAAGCACTTGGGAAGTACAAGTTGGCAACATATAGAGACAGTCCCTACCCAACAGTGGGCTCACTGTCTAAAAGGGGGAGACAGAGAACAAAACCAAACATACTAACAAAATAAAATAAATAGAATAGCTATGTACAAGTAAAATAAATAAATAGAGTAATAAATATGTACAAACATATATACATATATACAGGTGCTGTGGGGAGGGAATGGAGAGGGAGATGAGGGGGAGAGGAAGGAAGGGAGGGAAATCAGAGTAGGGTTAGTTTTCCAGGGCTAGTCTGCCACTGCTGGGCAGTACCCTGGCAGCACTGCTAAAGCCTTGGTCCCTTTGGTCCAAGTCTTGACACCTCTATTGGACATTTCTAATGCCAGAGCTAGGAAGATGAATTCCCAGAGAGCTTGTCAGACAGCTCCTTTCAGTCTTCAACGCCCCGCTCCTCTCTCTTCCACATGGGGTCTGGAATCCCTGAAGTTCCCGCAGCATCCAGACCCTCCAATCCAGAGGAAGGCAGTCAACTCTCTCCTCCGGGCGGCAGGGCAGGAGAACACAGAGACCTGGAGGAAGTTAGCCGTTGGCATCTTGCCTGAATAACCCTGCTGGGACCCCCACCACTCTGGCTTAGACAACAGGGGGCTCTGGAAGGAGGGAAAACACAAATCAAGAAGTAACATTTGTGAAGGAGAAATTATAAATTGCAATTTAATCACATAATCACTTTGACACTCTCAAGCAAGCTAATTTCTTCCCTTGCTTCATTTCACCCACTCGGCTAGATGAATCTTAATGAATAATGTCCTATGAATATTTAATTTTTGATCAATTTGAATTTTCTCTTGCGTACCTGCTGGAGAAATAAATCAACCACGCTTCTCTCTAGCAGGAGGTCTTGGGCTGAAACTTTCCCCAGCCAAACAAAGTGAGAAGTGGGGAAGGATAGGGGAGTGAGGGGGTGTCAAGTTCCAGGAGCTTGCCCACTCGACTTAATGCCAAAGTCCTGCCTAGGGTATTTGAGGATGAGGTGCAAATAATAATAAAAATAATAATAATAATAATGGCATTTATTAAGCACCTACTATGTGCAAAGCACTGTTCTAAGCGCTGGGGAGGTTACAAGGTGATCAGGTTGTCCCACGGGGGGCTCATAGTCTTCATCCCCATTTTACAGATGAGGTAACTGAGGCACAGAGAAGTTAAGTGACTTGCCCAAAGTCACACAGCTGACAATTGGCGGAGCCGGGATTTGAACCCATGACCTCAAATGAAGGTGGTCACAAGGCAGTTGGGGTCAACTCTTCATGCTTAGGAAGCTATCACAGGGATCAATTAATTGTATTTATTAAGCACTTACTGTGTACAGGGCACTGTCCTAATTGCTTGGGAGAGTACAATATAACAGAGTTGGTAGACACATTCCCTGTCCATATGAGCTTACAGTCTAGAGGTTGGAGACAGACATTAATGCAAATAAACATTTTATTGATATGCACGTAAATGCTGGGAGCTGAGGGAGGGGTGAATAAAGGGTGGAAATCCAAAGCAAGGACCAAGCAGAAGGGAGTGAGGTGAAAGGAAATGAAAGCTTAGTAGGGGAAGGCCTCTGGGAGATGTGCTTTTCATAAGGTTTTGAAGATGGGGAGAGTGATAGTCTGTTGGTTATGAAAGGAAAGATGTGAGTGAGGAGTCGGAGGTGGGATAAACGAGATCGAGTTATAGTGAGTAGGTTGAGTTAGGGGAGCAAAGTGTGTGGGCTGGGTTGTAGTAGAAAAGCAGGGAGGTAGAGTTGGGGGGCAATGTGATTGTGTGCTTTAAAGCCTATAATAATAATAATGGTATTTGTTAAGCACTTACTATCTGTCAAGCACTATTCTAAGCGCTGGGGTGGGGTGGGGGGGTGATACAAGCTGACCAGGTTGTCATTTATTCCTTCATTCATTCATTCAATTGTATTTATTGAGCGCTTACTGTGTGCACAGCACTGCACTAAGCGCTTGGGAAGTACAAGTTGGCAACATATAGAGACAGTCCCTACCCAACAACAGGCTCACAGTCTAGAAGGGGGAGATGGACAACAAAGCAAAACATGTGGACAGGTGTCAGGTCATCAGAATAAATAGAAATAAAGGTAGATGCACATCATTAACAAAACAAATAGAAGAGTAAATATGCACAGGTAAAATAGAGTAATAAATCTGTACAAACATATACAGGTGCTGTGGGGAGGGTAAGGTGGTAGGGCGGGGGGGGATGGAGAGGAGGAGAGGAAAAAGGGGGATCAGTCTGGGAAGGCCTCCTGGAGGAGGTGAACTCTCAGTCGGGCTTTGTCCCATGTGGGGCTCACAGTCTTAATCCCCATTTTACAAATGAGGTAACTGAGGCACAGAGAAGTTAAGTGACTTGCCCAAAGTCACACAGCTGACAAGTAGCGGAGTCAGAATTCGAACCCCTGACTCCCAAGCCCATGCTTTTTTCACTGAACCATGCTGCTTCTCTAAGATAAGGAGCTTCTGTTTGATGTGGAGGTGGGTGGACAATCAGTGGAGGTTCTTGAGGAGTGGGAAAACATGGCCTGAATGTGTTTGAAGAAAAATGATCTTGGCAGCAGAGTGAAGACTGGACTGGAGTTAGGAGAGACAGGAGGCAGGGAGGTCAACAAAGAGGCTGTGGTAATCAAGGTGGGTTGGAGTAACTGCTTGGATTAATGTGGTAGCAGTTTGGATGGAGAGGAAAGGGTGGATTTTAGCAATGTTTTAAAGGAAACAGGGAAGGGGGATGGATGAGATCCTGCCTGGAAGCAATGATAATGATGATGGAGTCTCCCATCTAGGACAACAGATGCTCTCAACTGATAATCTGGGCAGAGTCATAGATTAAAGGGCCAGGGTTTGTTTTTTTTTTTCTTTTGGTGCCACTTGGATACTCTCTCTTCCCTGCCCATCACCGTCTCGCTGGGACATGGAATAAAGTGAGTGAGTCAGAAGATAGTTGGGCAGCGCTTTGAGAAGTGTCCATGAAGGGTCTTTCAATGGTTGCGGTGGCAGTAGCATCAAGCCAATCTTGTGCCAAAGCCCCCTTGCCAGCCAGGCAGCTCAATCAATCAATTTCATATTACTGTCTGTCTCCCCCTCTAGAATGTAAGCTTGTTATGGGCAGGGAACATATCTGCTAATTCTGTTGTATTGTAGTCTTCCAAGCACTTAGTACTCTAAGTGCAGTAAGCACTTGGTAAACACAACTGACTGATCAATTGTATTTATTGAGCACTATCATATTGAGAGCTTACTGTGTGCAGAGCACTGTGCTATGAGCTTGGGGAAATACAATGTAACAATAATAACAATAATGATGGCATTTGTTAAGCGCTTACTATGTGCAAAGCACTGTTCTAAGCGCTGGGGAGGTTACAGGGTCATTGGGTTGTCCCACGGGAGGCTCACAGTCTTCATCCCCATTTTACAGATGAGGGAACTGAGGCCCAGAGAAGTTAAGTGACTTGCCCAAAGTCACACAGCGGACAATTGGCGGAGCCGGGATTTGAACCCATGACCTCTGACTCCAAAGTCCGTGTTCTTTTCCACTGAGCCACGCTGCTTCTCAATATTACAGACACATTCCTGCCCACTCTGTGGGGTGGTTTTGGTCTTGGCTATTTTTCAGGATTCCTGCTGGCCCGTCCATCTGGCTGAATGACTAGGTGGTCCTTCAGTGAGAAGCCTTTACCACTGATGGTGGAGCCCCTATTCCACATGTCTGCTGTGTGACCTTGGGCAAGTCACTTAACTTCTCTGAGCCTCAGTTACCTCATCTGTAAAATGGGGATTAAGACTGTGACCCCCACGTGGGACAACCTGATCACTTTGTATCCCCCCCAGCACTTAGAACAGTGCTTTGCACATAGTAAGTGCTTAACAAATGCCAACATTATTATTATTATTATTCCTTTACCACCTATGCTGGAGCTGGGACTGGAACCCAGGTCTACTGATTCCCAGAGCCGTGCTCTTCCCCCCAGGCCCACTGGCCACCTGGGGCAAGTGGGGGAAGACTCTGGACCCTTGGGACACCTTCCAGTATGGAAGTCTAGATTTTGCTGGCTGAGGACATAGGCTTCTCTGAAGACAAGTTAGAGTTTGTTTTCTTTACGCAATCAGCTGTGAGACTGGCAATAATGGGGGCTGCACGAAAAGGTTTAATGTTCTAGAAATTAAGCGAATGGTTCAGAAAGTCCTGTGATTTCACAGAGAGGTGGGGAGCAGAGATAGATACCACAGCTTTTGCCTAGCAGACCACAAGCCCCTAGTAGGCCCCAAGGGTAGCAAGGGGCATGCGCTCGAGCCTCTGCTCTAAACAGCCCAGGCTTCAGTTCTGCTCCAATTTTTTATGGTATTTGTTAAGCGCTTACTATGTGCTGTACAAAGTGCTTAAGTAGATAAAAGCTAATCAAGTTGGACACAGCCCCATGTCCCAGGAGGGGCTCACAGTCTTAATCTCCATTAACTGAGGCCCAGAGAAGTGAAGTGACTTGCCCAAGGTCACACAGCAGAGAAGTGGTTGAGCCGGCATTGGGAGCCAAGTCCTTCTGACTCCCAGGATCAAGCTTTATCCACTAGACCATAATGCGTCTCTCTTCCACTTCTATTTCACTAGTCCACTGCTTCTCTATTCCATTCCACTTCGCTTTTCCCCTGGAGAAATAACCAGGCCTCAACCAACCCACCAACCAGTCAATCAATAGTATTTACTGAGCTCTTTCTCTGGGCCAAGCATGGTACTAAGCATTTGGCATACTACCATTCATTCATTCATTCATTCAATTGTATTTATTGAGGGCTGTGTGCAGAGCACTGTACTAAGCGCTTGGGAAGTACAAGTTGGCAACATATAGAGACAGTCCCTACCCAACAGCAGGCTCACAGTCTAGAAGGGGGAGAGGTAATAGATGAGTTGTGATGCCTTCCAGGAGCTTACAGTCTAGTCCTCTCCATCTGCAGGGGACTGAGAGCAGTAGCAATATAATAGTAATGACAGTATTTTTAATGATATTTGTTAAGCGCTTACTGTGCACCACACACTATGCTAAGCGCTGGGGTAGATGCAAGCTAATTAGGCTGGACAAGGTGCATGTCCAGGTCCCACTTGGGGCTCACAGTATTACAGATGGGTAAACTGAGGCACAGAGCAGTTAAGTGATTGCCCAAGGTCACACAGCAGGTAATTGTTAGATCTGGGATTAGAACCCAGGTCCTTCTGACTCCCAGGACTGGGCTCTATCCACTAGGCCGAGTTGCTTCTAATTTATTAAACCCTCACTATATGCAAAGCACTGTCCTTAGTGCTGGGAAAGAATACAGAAGTGGAAATTTAGAAACAGTCGCTGTCCTTCAGGAAGCTCACAATCTAAGAATATACTGTGGGGAACAAGGGGCTGAAGACAGACAGATCAGGAGTGATGAAACAGTAAAACACCGAAACAAATCACCAAATGAAATCAAGAATCAGTAGAGTGCTGTGGCTAGAGAAGAATAATTACAGGCTCCTCCTAGCTCAGAGTCCAAGTCCCATCCATAGTCACAAGGAGTGCTACAGCAGGCCCAGTCTTCCTGAGGTTTTGTGGAGGCCTCAGGGTGAGGGTGCTTTTCCTTTTTCTTTGCGGATTGGTGGAAGGCAGGAGTCAGTGCCCAGGAAGCAGGGTGGCGGTAGTTACCGGGGTTGTTTTAATCAGCTGCATAGTGGAGAGAGTTGAGGGTTCAGCAGACCACCAACCAGGGCTCCCATCCTTAGTCCCACTCCCCTCTCCAGTAAAAAATAATAATGATGGTATTTGTTAGGTGCTTATTATGTTCCAGCCACTGAACTAAGTACTGGATGTGAAGCCCTTTCCGGGAGCGTTGGACATACCAAATGGATAACACCGTCAACAATGACAATCACCCTGTAATCATTCTGTTTAAACTGCAGTGGCAGAGAGATCCTCAGGGGGATCCTGGACTGTAGAGAGACCCAGAGATGGAGTTTAGACTCAGGGAGACCCCGCAGAATCTCAGAGATCCCCACAGAGAGAGACTGTTGGAGTGTGGTTGAGAAGGCTAAGGTGGTAGTGGCTCTCTCCATTAGCCAAATCAGGATTAGAAATCAGAAGTCCTGGATCTCTCTCAGGTCCCCTCCCTTCCCCTCCCTGGGATCCAGAGGGGCTTGGAGTGCTTTCTTCTGAGTCAGAGAAGATTCCTTTTTTATCTTCCAGGTTTATGGAACCAAATATGAAAAACATGGGTTGGGAAGAGCAGACTGACATCTACTTGCATTTCTTCTCACTGTTGATTAAAACTGCCAGAGGGCTGGGTGACCAGGCTAAGCCCTTTATGGATGCTGGCAGTAGGGGAAGAGGTGAATAGAGCTGGCCTGACAGAGAAAGCTCAGCCTGCTGCTGGCCTTCTGCCATGTCCATCCCACCCCTGAAGACTGAGTCGAGAGCAGGATGGGAGAATGGTACACAAAGTAGATGTTACCTGCCAACAGCTACATCCCTGCTTTGTGAGTTGAAGGGGAACGAAAACATATTGTCTCTATTGCTTTATTGTACTTTCCCAAGCACTTAGTACAGTAAGTGCTCTCCACACAGTAAGCGCTCAATAAATATGAGTGAATGAAAGCAGAACTGTAGGGGAGAAGTAGTCGGCACTCCAAGGGGCAGCAGGGGCGAGGCTACTGGAGAGCCTGATGATGAATGATGAAGAAATGACTCCTATAGTGAGGACTGAAATGGCCTAGGGTCCTTGTGCTTATGACAATGCTCTGCACATAAGAAGTACTCAATAGATACCACTGATTAGGCATCCCAGCATGAATTGAAGAGGGTTTCCGATGTCTATTTCATTGGGAGTCGAGGCTGGCGTTAGGCCATTGGCCGGATATCTTCCTGCGATTCTCTCAACTCTTTTAACAGCTCATCTAGAGTGCCTGGGCTGGAAGATGGAGGAAAATTTATTTGGGGCTATTTGCCCCAAATCTTGGGCTGCTATGCCTTTGCTTCCTGAAGCTGCCCGGCCTGCAGATGCTTGACAGAGGGGACCAGGTTGCTGTTGGTATGGGGGATGTTCTTGTGCTCCCCTCATTTGCATTTTTATGGGGGCTGGGGGGCACTTAGGCTTGGTGGGAACACCAGAAACTGCACAAGTATGGCGGGAATACCGGGAACTGCACAAGCATGGTGGGATCCTGCAGCAGGGGAAGAGTGGGGAGTTTAGGAGTCACTGTGACTGGGTTTCAGCCTTGCAGTTGAACCGTGGTGCCCAGGAAGGCTAGAGGAACAGTCTCACACTTCAGAGACAGTCATTACCAAATGATTAATTAGTACAGGAGCTGCATCAGGCGGAAAGTCTGTGCCAAGCTCCCTGCTCACCTCCAGGCAGCTTTGTTCTTTGCTGCAGGCAGAACAGGGCTGAGGCCGGGGTAGAGGCAACAGACTATAGGGAGCTGAGTGACCTAGGGAGCTAGTTCTGGCTGAGTCCCAGGCATGGAAAAGGGACCAGGGAGAATGAGGTGCAGGGTAGATTCTGAAGGGAGGGAAGGAACAAGTCTGCTCCTTTCTGCAGCTGCCCTGGATCACCCAGCTTGTCCTCAGAGACACTTGAATCTGAGGGTTCTGGGACATTTTGGTTGATTTTTCCCACTCCTCCAACCCAAACACCCCGTTGCCCCCACCAGTCTCCATCCCCACAAAGCCGGGGGAAAAGAGCCTAGCAGAAGTCTGGTTGGAGAGGAGCTGGCTTCCTAGAGGAAGCACCAGACCCAGACCCACCTGCTGCGGCACAGACCTTACTTAAAATATCTTGACCGCTGAAGAGAAAGAGGCAGAAGGAAATCAAAAAAATTAAAATGCCAGTGCTGCTGGATCTGGATTTGAGATCGGGGTATGGGAAGCAGTCAGACTAAGACCAGAGAAGAGGAGAGGAGAAGGAGAGTAGGAGGAAGAAGGGGCTGACACTTTGCAAAAAGTTACTTTTACTCTTGTGTTTTCCAGTTAGGGTTGTGAAGGCTGTGAAATAATCATTCTCTCTCTCTCTCTCTGTCTCTGCCTTTGCGTCTTCTGTCTGTCTCTTCCTGTCTCCATCTGCCTGCCTGAGTGTTCACTCTCTCCCTCTCTTCATCTGCCTGCCTATCTGTTTGTCTTTCCCTCTGTCCTTTCTTTGGTCTGTTTCTTAATAGTATTAAGTATTTGTTAAGCGCTTACTATGTGCCAGGCATTGTACTAAGCACTGGGTGGGCACAAGCACATCGGGTTGGACACAGTCCCCGTCCCACCTGGGGCTCCTAATCTCAATCTTCGTTTTACAGATGAGGTAACTGAGGCAACAATAAGTGAAGCGACTTGCCCAAAGTCACACAGCAGATGTGTGTCAGAGCCAGGAATAGAATCCAGGTCCTTTTTACTCCCAGGCCTGGGCTCTAACACTAGGCCACACTGACTCTGTACTAAGCACTGGGATAGATACAAGATAATCAGGTTGGACACAGTATCTGTCCCACATGGTGCTCACAGTCTAAGTAGGAGAATAGGTATCTTCTTCCCATTTTACAGAAGAGGAAACAGAGGCACAGAGAAGTTGTGACTTGCCCAAGCTAACATATCAGGTTAGATGTCAGAGCAGGGATTAAAACCCAGGTCCTCTGACTCCCACATCCACGCTCTTTCCACTAGGCTGTGTTGCTTTCCTTCTGTTCCTTCTCTCCCCTTCTCTTTCTCTGTCTTTCTGGAGTAAGAGGCTTGTGGGGGGATGTGAATCTCCAGTGGGGAGCTGGGGTGGGGAGTGACTGGCTGTCCAGGCCCATTTGGGGAGTTGTTGGCCTTCCTGGCAAGGAGCAGTGAATCGGGTTCCCAGGGGAGGGAAATTTCTGAGCTGGGTCTCATCCCTGAGAAGAGGAAAAGAAGAATGAAGTGGCTATAAATAGCTTCTCATGCCCAGCATGGAACACCTACTGGGAATACTGACAGTATCACAATATCACCTGGAGCTGGGCTGAGGGGACTTCTCACCATTGCTCTCCCAGACCAGCTACCTTCAAGGTGCCATGTTTCCCAGTGCCAAATCTAGGAATGGGATGTGCCATTTACCAACCAGTAAGGTTGGTTTATCTACTCGGCTTCCTGGATCACAACCCAGGGCTCACCACAGTTGTGATGAAAGTTCCAGCCTTTTCCCCTCTCCTCTCCCCATCACTCATATCCCACCTTAATCAATCAGTCAATCAGTGGTATTTATTGAGCCCTTACTGTGTGCACAACACTGTACCAACTGCTTTGGAAAGTACGATACAACAGAATTGGTAGACATGTTCCCTGCCCACAAATTTACAGTCTAGAGGGAGCTTACTTTTATCTCTATCACTGCTACTTTTCTGGGATTAAAAATAGCCCTAGCATGTTATGGAGGAGAGTAGGGATGCACCTCTGGATAGAGAAGCCAGAGGTGATCTCCAGCTTTGGGGGACCCATTACAGACTTCTGGATCCCTAACCCACCATCGTGGCCTTCATCTGACCCTGTCAACCAATACTGTAACAAAAATGCCTGTGCTGTGGACTCACTAGCCATCAGTGTTCATTGGAATAGCACTAACAGGTTATTGCTTTCATGTCAAAAATGCGCCCAGATCCCTCCCCTCTCCCCATCTCCTGCTCCTTCTCCCCAAGACCCTTACTACATCTGGTTGGGCTCTGCCTCAGTGCACCCGATGTGGCTGGATCAGTTCCTACTGTCTCGAAGAGACACCATCGCTCAGGACAGCAGAGGCACTGCCTCTCGCTACCTGCATTCCCCATCCTCTTCTCAAATCCCAATATGTAATTGAACAGCTCTTAAAGAAACTAACTAATGGAGAAGCAGCGTGGCTCAGTGGCAAGAGTCCGGGCTTTGGAGTCAGAGATCGTGGGTTCAAATCCCACCTCCGCCAGTTGTCAGCTGTGTGACTTTGGGCAAGTCACCTAACTTCTCTGTGCCTGTTACCTCATCTGTAAAAATGGGGATTAAAACTGTGAGCCCCCGTGGGACAACCTGATTACCTTGTAACCTCCCCAGTGCTTAGAACAGTGCTTGGCACATAGTAAGCGCTTAACAAATACCAACATTATTATTATTATTAATAAAATGGTTAAGGATCCTGGGCTGGCCAGGACACCCTGTCCTCCCTCCCTCCCTGTGCCCCTCCCTATCACTCCCCTCTCCCGGTCTGCTCGGAACAAATAGACAAGAAGCGTGTCAGAATGTGTACTCCTAATTGTGTTTGAATTTCAGGAGCAAAATAAGTAAATGATGCTGCAAACGCCCGCAGAGGAAGTTAATGAGATTAAAACCCTTCATTAAGATGACCCAGCGGGGCCGGGGCGGGGAATAGGTGGGCGGGGATCTGTCGTCGGGCCCCGGGGGTGGTGAACATTGGCACTCTGTCCCCCACTGAAGTTTTGATTTGATGGCAAAGTTGCATCTCATCGGAAGTGTGAGGCTGGTGGAATCCAGACCGCCGATGGATATGAGGAGTTGGGCTACAGGTCGGCAGGGTGGAGGGGGATGGTGGGCAGGTGAGAGATTCTGGGAGGGCTGGATCAGCAACCCTGACTATATGCTTAGCTTCCAGAGCCTGCACTCCCAGACCTTCATGGCTTGAGCCCAGACAAGGGGCAACCTGGGACTCAGGAACGGTGCCTCCAGCTTCCACATAGCCCAGCCTCTAAGCTGCCCACTGCTTGTGCCTGCTGTTCCCTCCAGGCTAGACACCTCAGCAGCTTAGTGGAAAGATCACAGGCCTAGGAGTCAAGGGAATCTGGGTTCTAATCCTGGCCCTACCACTTGTTTGCCCTTGTGCCTATCATTTAACTTCTCTGTGCCTCAGTTTTCTCACTTGTTAAATGGGGATGAAATACCCATTCTCCTGTCCCTCTTCGACTGGGAGCCCCATTCCAGAGACTGTGGGACCTGAGACTATATTGCACCTGATTATCTTGTGTCTACCCCAGTAGTTACATAGTAAGTGAGGGGGAGGATTAGGAGAATCTCACAGTGCAGCCATCCACTGTTGCCCTCCAGCTCCCCGTAATCTTGGTTCACCAGAACGGCCATTGCACCTGGCCCCTGCTGACTTGGCCTTTTCCAGGCTGGAAGTTTCAGGAAAGGACGGCCCTTGAAGGACTAGGGCTCCTAGCCAGGCTGGGCAGGACTGGGTGGCAGCCTCTGTTGGCCTCTGGCTTCCAGTCCTGCCATGAGCTGGACTTTGGCATTGGCAGCCTCCAGCCATGGCAGGAGCAGTTCTGGCCACCCAGTCCCAGAGATGGCAACTGTGACTGGCCGGTTCAGCATAAATTGTTCCTTGGGACTGCTATCATTTCACCGTGGGTGGAATGATATGCACCTGACTGCCCTGGAATCAATCAATGGCATTTATTGAGTGATTATTGTATGCAGAGCACATGTACTAAGAATTTGGGAGAATATAATACAATAGAGACAGTAGACATGTTCCTTGCCCCCAAGGAGTTTTCTGTCTAGTTGGGAAGAAACTCTCAGAAACCAGCCCAAGAGCAGTGGATGTGACCACAGCAGGGGCTGCTAATGCCACCAGAAAAGTGGATGAGGGGCTGGCTAACTTCTTATCCTTCTTCTCCTCACCTCAACCACCTCTGTGCCATGGTCTGTGGGCACCCTAGCCCAGATAGGGTCTGTACTGGGCTTTTATTCATACATTCATTCAAATGTATTTATTGAGCGCTTACTGTGTGCAGAGCATTGTACTAAGCGCTTGGGAAGTACAAGTTGGCAACATATAGAGACGGCCCCTACCCAACAGCAGGTTCACAGTCTAGAAGGGGGAGACAGACAACAAAACATATTAACAAAATAAATAGAATAAATATGTAAAAGTAAAATAGAGTAATAAATATGTACAAACATATATACATATATATATATAGGTGCTGTGGGGAGGGGAAGGAGATAAGGCGGGGGGGATAGGGAGGGTGAGGAGGGGGAGAGGAAGGAGGGAGCTCAGTCTGGGTAGGCCTCCTGGAGGAGGTGAGCTCTCAGTAGGGCTTTGAAGGGAGGAAGAGAGCTATATTGGCGGATGTGCAGAGGGAGGGCATTCCAGGCCAGGGGGATGATGGGGCCGACAGCGGGACAGGTGAGAACGAGGCACAATGAGGAGGTTAGCGGCAGAGGAGCGGAGGGTGCGGGCTGGGCTGGAGAAGGAAAGAAGGGGGGTGAGGTAAGGGGGGCAAGGTGATGGAGAGCCTTGAAGCCAAGTGTGAGGAGTTTTTACCTGATGCGTAGGTTGATTGGTAGCCACTGGAGAGTTTTGAGGAGGGGAGTAACATGCCCAGAGCGTTTCTGTACAGAGACGATCCAGGAAGTAGCGTGAAGTACAGACTGAAGTGGGGAGAGACAGGAGGATGGGATAGGGTAAGGACAGGTTTGGGACAGGAGGATGGGATAGGATAGGGTAGCTGGATGGAACCCCTAAAGGCATGATCATCCCACTGAAGTGAGACAGCCTAAAAGTGATGTCACTTTTTCTCTCACTTTCTGTGAACACAATGGTCAAGGGACAACTTTAGGAAATCAAACTCTGAATCCCTGCTGAGTAAAAGAAAACTTTATCCACCTTGCCTGTAGGCCTACCCAGGCAAGTGGATAATTTCTCCTTTTTTTAATGATATTTGTTAAGCACTTACTATGTGCCAGTCGCTGTACTAAGCACTGGGGTAGATACAAGGTAATCAGGTTAGACACAGTCCAAGTCCTGTGTGGCGTTCAGTCTTAATCCCCATTTTACAGATGAGGAAACTGAAGCAAAGAGAAGTTAAGCGACTTGCTCAAAGTCACACAGCAGATAGGTGGTGGAGCCAGGATTAGAACAAAGGTCCTCTGACTCCCAGGCCTGTGCTCTTTCCACTAAGCCACACTGCTTCTTAGCTGCTGCACCGTGGCTTTCATTCATTCAATCATTCCATTGCATTTATTGAGCACTTACCATGTGCAGAGCACTGTACTAAGCGCTTGGGAAAGTACAATAAAACAATAAGAGAAGCAGCGTGGCTCAGTGGAAAGACCACGGGCTTTGGAGTCAGAGGTCATGGGTTCAAATCCCAGCTCTGCCAATTGTCAGCTGTGTGACTTTGTCACTTAACTTCTCTGGGCCTCAGTTCCCTCTTCTGTAAAATGGGGATTAAAACTGTGAGTCCTCCGTGCGACAACCTGATTACCTTGTATCCCCCCAGCGCTTAGAACAGTGCTTTGCACATAGTAAGCACTTAACACGTGCTATTATTATTATTATTGTTATAAACAGTGACATTCCCTGCCCATGATGAGCTCACAATCTAGAGCACTCTCATATTAATTAGTCTCACATTTTCAACCCTCCCAACAACCCTGTGAGGTAGGGAGACAAGGCAGGTATTATTAACCCCATTTTACAGATGGGGAAACGGAGGTACAGAGAAGTTAAGTGACTCACCCACAGTCACACAACAGGCTAACAGCGCAGCTTGGACTCGAACCCGGGTCCTTCTACTTCTAGACCGGCTCCCAGCCTCTTTGCCACCTGTCCCCATGCTCCTTCCATATCTCATTCATTCATTCACTCCTTCACGGCTCGTCTCTCTGGGAGACGGGAGAGGGGTGTGGATGGATAGGCCAGTGCGGGAGCCTCAGTTTACCACTCTCTGCCAACAGCCCATTTGGGCAGCGAGAGGGAGCTGAACTGGGACCTTCCCTGGCTCTTCCTGTTCCCGCTCAGGTAGCCTGCCGAGCCCTTTTGGCCAGTGGGCTGGGTGGTCAAGCGAGTGGAGGCTCCGTGGCCCTGCCCCAAGCTGGAGCGGCCCAGCCATCCAACTTCTCTGAGGGATCAGACGGTGATGCCATAGTGAATATATTTGTCTTTTTCAGATTGTCATCCCATTAGCGCCTGTGTCTAACATAATCAGCTCTCAGGGAACATCAGTCATTACCTCCCGGGCCTAGGGAGGAAAATGCATTAGAGAACAATTGCATCCTGATTACGCCTGAGGCTTTCCCCTCTGTGACTCACCTCCTCCTCCCCCTCCCGGGTGGCTCATATCCCACGGCCTCATACTCCCCTGAGTTCCCCGCTTGGTGCGAGGAAAGTGCTTAGGGGCCCCCACTGCCTCCCTTTATGATCCCCCATTGGGACTAATGCCTTCCTCGCCAGCACTGACTCTCAGCATTCTCCCTGTGGCAGAAAAGCAGGAGCAGAATGATCATAACAACTAAACTGATCAATCAATCATAATAATAATGGTAATGGTATTTGTTAAGCGCATACTATGTGCCAAGCACTGTACTAAGCACTGGGGTAGATAGAAGCAAATAGGGCTAGACACAGCCCCGTCCCACGTGGGGCTCACAATCTCTATCTCCATTTTACAGGAGAGGTAATTGAGGCACAGAGAAGTGAAGTGACTTCCCCAAGGTCACATGGCAGACAAGTGTTAGAGCTGGGATTAGAACCCATGACCTTCTGACTCCCACATCCATTCTCTATTCATTCATTCATTCAATCGTATTTATTGAGCGCTTACTGTGTGCAGAGCACTGTACTAAGCGCTTGGGAAGTACAAGTTGGCAACATATAGAGACGGTCCCTACCCAACAGTGGGCTCACAGTCTAGAAGGGGGAGACAGAGAACACAACAAAACATATTAACAAAATAAAATAAATAGAATAAATATGTACAAGTAAAATAAATAGAGTAATAAATACATACAAACATATATACATATATACAGGTGCTGTGGGGAGGGGAAGGAGGTAGAACATGCTGCTTCTCATTATTTTTGAGGACTTTGTGCAGAACGCTATACTAAATACTTGGGAGAGTACAATGCAGATGATAGACAAAATCTGGGGAGACAAATTATAATAAGTTACAGGTAAAGGAAGTAACTGAGTATAAGGATATATAAATAAATGCTGTGGGGCTGAGGATTGAGGGGATACTGAAGGGTTTAGGAATTGGATGAGGTACTTGGTTGAAGCAGAAGGGAGGGAAAATAGTGGGGGGAGATGAGACTTTAGGAAAGCCTTCCTGGAGGAGATATGATTTCAGTAGGGCTTTGAAGATGGGGATAGTGCTGGTCTGTTGGATTTGTAGGGGGAGGAAATTCCAGGCAGGGAGGATGTGAACAAACGGTCGACCGTGAAAGAGATCATATGGAAGGCACAGTAAGTATGTTGGTGTTAGAGGAGTGAAGTGTGTGTGTTGGGTTGTCGTGGAAAAGGAGTGAAGTTAAGAAAGGGGAAGAGAGCTGAGTGCCTTGAATGTGATGGTGAGGAATTTCTGCTTGATGTGGTGATGGACAGAGAAGTTTTGGAAGTACAATCGTCAATATGAATTCAGAGAAACGTTATACCGAGGCTTCCTGCCCAGGGAATTTTGGGGCCACCCAAGGGATGAACTGATCAATCAAAAGGTTGCCCCAGGGATTCCCTGGTTTGTATCCCACCCTCTAGGGCCAAAGACCACTTTGGGATGTCCTGGCAAGGCTCCACTCTGGCTCACTTGCCCCAAAGGGTCACCCCATTGAGGAGAGAAGCAGCATGGTCTAGTGGCTAGACCACTGGCCTGGAAGACATAAGGATCTGGGTTCTAATCCTGGTGCTGCCACTCGTCCGTTGTGTGACCTTGGGCAAGTCATTTCGCTTCTCTGTGCCTTAGTTACCCCATCTGTAAAATGGAGATTAAGACTGTGAGCCTCATGTGGGACATTCACTCTGTCTAAGCTGATTAGTTTTCATCTACTCCAGCACTTAGTACAGTACCTGGCACATAGTTAAGTGTTAACATAAGCCACGTAAAAAAAGAGGATTAAAGAGTAGGTGAATAAAGTGGGCCATCCTGAGGCTACTTGGCTGTACTAGACAGGACTCCCTGAAGATAAGAGACTAGCCAGGTCAGCAGGGAAGGCTGCTGTGTGAGTTGGCTGAAGTTATCAGAAAAACTGATCCAACAACTTTAATAACCTATGTCTGCTGCGTAACCTTGGGCAAGTTGCTTAACTTCTCTGTGCCTCAGTTCCCTCCTCCATTCATTCATTCAATCGTATTTATTGAGCACTTACTGTGTGCAGAGCACTGTACTAAGCACTTGGGAAATACAAGTTGGCAACATATGGAGACGGTCCCTACCCAACAATGGGCTCACAGTCTAGAAGGGGGAGACAGACACAAAACAAAACATGTAGACAGGTGTCAAGTCGTCAGAACAAATAGAATGAAAGCTAAATGCACATCATTAACAAAATAAATAGAAGAGTAAATATTTACAAGTAAAATAGAGTGATAAATCCATACAAACATATATCCAGTGCTTAGAACAGTGCTCTGCACAGTAAGTGCTTAACAAATGTCATCATCATCATTATTATTATTATAGGCGCTGTGGGGAGGGGAAGGAGGTTGGGCGGGGGGGATGGGCCCTACTGAGAGCTCACCTCCTCCAGGAGGCCTTCCCAGACTGAGCCCCCTCCTTCCTCTCCCCCTCTCTATCCCCCCGTCTTACCTCCTTCCCTTCCCCACAGCACCTGTATATATGTATATATGTTTGTACATATTTATTACTCTATTTATTTTACTTGTACATATCTATTCTATTTATTTTATTTCGTTAGTATGTTTGGTTTTGTTCTCTGTCTCCCCCTTCTAGACTGTGAGCCCACTGTTGGGTAGGGACTGTCTCTATATGTTGCCAACTTGTACTTCCCAAGCGCTTAGTACAGTGCTCTGCACACAGTAAGTGCTCAATAAATACGATTGATTGATTGATGGGGAGGAGGAGATTCTATAAAATGGGGATTAAGAGTGTGAGGCCCATGTGGGACAGGGACTGTGTCTAACTTGATTAACTTGTATCTACACCAGCGCTTAGAACAGTTTTTGGCTCATAGTAAGCACTTAAGTACCACAATTATTATTATTATTATTTTACCAGGTTGGGTGTCAGCTGGGGCAGGGATGGCACTGCCCCCCTCATGGATAGTGGCTGTAACTTGCAGAGCCAAGGTTCAGAGCCATAGGTGAGAGCCCCAGCTCCACCTGTGCGTATGTGTGAAGAAAGGGCCGTGTCCAGGGACGGGGTGATGTCTAAACTGCACCCCGAAACCATCACCATGCTGCCACTCCACCGGTCAGAAGTCAGCATGTTTAGAGTACTGAGCAGCTGCAGGGGTTGTTGACAAAAGAACTGCGCCCATGGGTTCAAATTCCGGCTCTGCCAATTGTCAGCTGTGTGACTTTGGGCAAGTCACTTCACTTCTCTGTGCCTCAGTTACCTCATCTGTAAAATGGGGATTAAAACTGTGAGCCCCACGTGGGACAACCTGATCATTTGTATCCTCCCCAGCACTTAGAACAGTGCTTTGCACATAGTAAGCACTTAACAAATGCCATCAGAGAAAAAACTGTGGGTGCCTTATAAATCAATCAATGGATCATATTTGTTGATCACTTACTGTGTGAAGAGCACTGTACTAAATGCTTGGGAGAGTACAATATAACATAGTTGGTAGACAGGTGCCCTGCCCATCCTGAGCTTAGGAGGGTTAGAGGCTTCGCTTCTAGACGGTGAGCCCGTTGTTGGGTAGGGACCGTCTCTATATGTTGCCGACTTGTATTTCCCAAGCGCTTAGTACAGTGCTCAATAAATATGATTGAAAGGATGAACAAATGCCTTCATTATTATTCAGCAGTATCGTTACTGCAGCATGAAATGGGGGCTTGTGGGTGGGAGCTGTCTGAACCCAGCTGGACCACTAATGGATTGGTGCAATGCTTCCCCAATTTAGCCCAGGCTCTCTTGCTGGGCAGCCCTACCTTGGAAGCAAAATGCTAATATCTCCCTGGCTCGGTTGGCTGAGAGAATCTCTCTAGAAAGGAAGGAGGAGGGATTTCCAATGTCCCATAATCTCTAGGGATATGGGGCCAGAAGACAGGCAAATAATACTTGGAAAGCAATTAGAGAGGCAATTGGAAAGTGATTAATACTCTGCTACAGAATGAGGGAGTGGGAAAAAGATCAATATCAGCAATGGCAAGTAGTCACCTTAAGAGGGTTCCAGGCACCACACACACACACAACCACACACATACGTCATTCACATACTCATATAACAATACACGGTCAATGGTTTTTATTGAGTGCTTACTATGTGCAGACACTGTACTAAGTTAAGCTCTTGGGAGAGTGCAATACAACTCAGTTGGTAGAGCGGTCTCCTGCCAATAAGAAGCTTACACTTTAGAGGGGGAGACAGTCATTAATATAAATAATGGAGATATACACAAGTGCTGTGGGGCAGAAACATATGGGATAGAAATTGTGTCTCATCTAAGTACAGTGATTGACACATAGTAAGTGTTTAGTAATACCATACCAAATTACCTAGAAACACAAACACATTCATATGAACAGTCACAGAGACCCCCTCTTAGAAACATACTCTCCCCTTCCTCCAGGACCAGTGCCCTGCCTTGCCCTCTGTTCTTTGCCTCCCCTATGCCTATGCCCTGTTCAGTGAGCAGGCTGAGCCCATCTGCCAGTTTGCCTGCAGGCCATAGCAGTACCTCTGTCCTATTACAAACCGGGTCTTGTCACTTTACATCTGGAGGAGTACCATCTCTCTGGAAGAGGGTAATAGTAGCGGCAGTGGTAGTGACAGTATTTATTAACTACCTACTGTGTGTAAAGCACTATACAAATTAGACACAGTCCCCAGCCCTCCCTGGGCTCACAGAATAAAGGATGAAAGTTTGGTGGCAGACAAGAAAAAATTGAAAAATCCAAACAACATAAAGGGCAAAGCTCAGAGCCCAACAGGTGTAGGGGTGGTGAAGGGAATCTGTGTTGCCTTCAAGGTCACCCAGAGTCCAGTCACAGCCAAACCTCCCAAATGACTTCAGTCTTAAGTGGTCTCTAGCTGCCACAGCTTGAGTCTCTCATGGCCTACAGGTGCAAGGCACACTGAGAGTAGTGTCCCTGGGCAGCACAAGGGGAGCATGGCAGGGTTCCCAGTGGTTTTGCTTATCTGTCCAGTGGGGTGGGAGAACAGGGAAGTGGGGAGCCATAGTTTGAGTTCCTTGTGGCCCACAGGTACCCGGCATGCTCGGAGCAGAGGCCCAGTCTGGGTGACGTGCCGAGGATGGTAGGGTTCCTGATGCTTTTACTTGGTGATCCTGTCAGCAGGGTGGTCAGGGGGTATGGTTGGCTTGGTTCCAGGGCAGTGGTAACAGAAGGACACCACAGGAGGACAGAAAGCAGAAGATTCTGGATTCAGTGCCACCCAGTTCTCCCCTCACTCACCTATGGCATCTTCCTTGGGTGGGCCTGAGCACAGCCGGGGACCACAATGGGATCTCTGGTTAAGATCAAGTGATTTGGCTGCAGTAATGACCTTGGGAGTAGTCCTCTCCTCTAACCTCTCCTCCTCCTCCTCATCAATCGTATTTATTGAGCACTTACTATGTGCAGAGCACTGTACTAAGCGCTTGGGAAGTACAAATTGGCAACATATAGAGACGGTCCCTACCCAACAGTGGGCTCACAGTCTAAAAGGGGGAGACAGAGAACAAAACCAAACATACTAACAAAATAAAATAAATAGAATAGATATGTACAAATAAATAAATAGAGTAATAAATATGTACAAACATATATACATATATACAGGTGCTGTGGGGAAAGGAAGGAGGTAAGATGGGGGGGATGGAGAGGGGGATGAGGGGGAGAGGAAGGGGCTCAGTCTGGGAAGGCCTCCTGGAGGAGGTGAGCTCTCAGTAGGGCCAATGGTACTGGAGATATTCCAGGCCCGGGATGGGGAGCAGGGTTAGGCAGGGCAAACTGCTGAGCTGCAGGAGGGTTAGGAGCCCTAAATACCCCACTCACAGGAGGCCCCATGATTAAGCTGTCAACCACAGGAGTTAATCCAAATTACTGGGGCGAATTGGCAAAACCAGTGTTAGCGTGACTCCTCCGCAGGAAGTTCATCTTCATGGTGGCTTGTATACTCCTCCCTCTCCTGACTAGGGAGGGCACTGGTGGGGAAAGAAGGAGGAGAGGATGTGCTGTTGGTTGAATGCAGCTTGGAGCAGAGCTGTTCAGGCCTTCTCCTCCTCCTCTTGCTCCTCCTCAACCCTGCCTCAAGCTGACCACCCAGAACAAAGAGCAAGTTGTCTGAATTCTCATTCTCTTCCAGCATAGGAGTGGCAATTCGGCACTCCTCAGCTAGGCTTGTGGGCTCTCTCCTTCCAGAAGAGACCTCTGGAACAATGCAGGTGCATGTCCTGGCCTGATCTTCACCTGTTCCATATTTCCCCATCTGGTCAACTCTGCCCCCTCCATCCTGTCCTGACACCCTGTTCTTTCCTGTCCCTCCCTGTTCATCCTTCCTCTCCACACCCACACTGTCTGCCATGCCCTGCCTGAACTAGACCTGCCTCTCCTTGTCTATCCTGCCCATCGGGCCCATCCTGCCCCAGTTTGACCTGCCCTACCTGCCTATCCTGCCCAGTCATACTCATTTGACCTGCCCACTTTGCCCTTCGTGCCCCTTTCTGCCCATTCCTCCTCCTCCTTCTCCGTGTTTCCTCCATCCCTGCCCTCCTCTCCCCCATCCCATCCCTCCTTCTCACCTGACCCATTTGCTCTCAAGTTTCCCTTCCTTCGCTCCACTTTCTACTACCCCTCATACTCTTTCCCGCCCCACACTCTGGTACCCTGCACTTCCCCTGCCAGTCTTCTCCATCCCAATCAATTCTGCCCTACCCAACTCGGCCTCATTTGGCCATGACCTCCCCTCCCGGGCTACCCCATGTTGACCTGTCCATCCTGCTTTGCCCTATCCATTCGGTGCCTTCCCAGGTTAGCCCACCACACTCTCCTCTCCAGACAGTTCTGCCACCATCCTGCCTCACTCCGCCAGCCCTGGACCTTACCTGTTGTTGCACCAACCTGTCTTGCCACGGTCCTTACAGGGCCAGCGGCCATCTGGACCTTGATTTCCCACCAAAGAAATAGGCAAAGAAACTCCTCAGTGGACTGTGGCACCAAACTGGGGCTCGCCCATAGATGTCTAGCAGAGTGGCACAGCGGAAGCCCCCCTTCTAGACTGTAAGCCCGTTATTGGGTAGGTACTGTCTCTATATGTCGCCAACTTGTACTCCCCAAGTACTTAGTACAGTGCTCTGCACACAGTAAGCGCTCAGTAAATACGATTGAATGAATGAATGGCGCCACCTTCTGTCTGTCTTGGGACTCGCAGCAGACCGTGCTGTTTCCGCACGGGGCTGTTCTCTCTCTCCTGTCTTTCCTCTCCCTCCCTCCCTCCCTTTCTCTCTCCCTTTCGTCTCCCTCCCTCCCCTCCCCCCTTTCCTCTCCCCCTCCCTCCCTTTCCTCTCCCCCTCCCTCCCTTTCCTCTCCCTCCCTCCCCTCTCCCTCCCTCCCTCTCCTCTCCCTCCCTCTTTCCTCTCCCTCCCTCCCTCTCTTTCCTCTCCCTCCCTCCCTCTTTCCTCTCCCTCCCTCCTTCTTTCCTCTCCTTCCCTCCCTCCCTCCTCTCCCTCCCTCTCTTTCCTCTCCCTCCCTCCCTCTTCTCTCCCTCCCTCCCTTTTCTCTCCCTCCCTCCCTCCCTTTTCTCTCCCTCCCTCTTTCCTCTCCCTCCCTCCCTCTTTCCTCCCCCTTCCTCCCTCCCTTTCCTCCCCCTCCCTCCCTTTCCTCTCCCTCCTTCCCTCTCCCTCCCTCCCTCCCTCCTCCCTCCTTCCCTCCCTTTCCCCTCCCTCCTTCCCTCTCCCTCCCTCCCTTTCCTCTCCCTCCTTCCCTCCCTTTCCTCTCCCTTCTCCCTCCCTCCCTCTCTTTCCTCTCCCTCCCTCCCTCTTTCCTCTCCCTTCATCTCTTTCCTCTCTCTCCCTCCATCTCTTTCCTCTTCCTCCCTCTCTCTCCTCTCCCTCCCTTCTCCCTCCCTTCTCCCTCCCTCCCTCTCTTTCCTCTCCCTCCCTCTCTTTCCTCTCCCTCCCTTCCTCCCTCCCTCTCTTTCCTCTCCCTCCCTCCCTCTTTCCTCTCCCTCCCTCCCTCTCCTCTCTCTCCTCCCTCTCCCTCCCTCTTTCCTCTCCTCCCTCTTTCCTCTCCCTCCCTCTCTTTCCTCTCCCTCCCTCTCTTTCCTCTCCCTCCCTCCCTCTCTCCTCTCCCTCCCTCTCTCCTCTCCCTCTCTTTCCTCTCTCTCCCTCCCTCTTTCCTCTCCTCCCTCTTTCCTCTCCTTCCTCTCCCTCCCTCTCTTTTCTCTCCCTCCCTCTCTCTCCTCTCCCTCCCTCTCTCCTCTCCCTCCCTCTCTCCTCTCTCTCCCTCCCTCTCTTTCCTCTCCCTCCCTCTCTTTCCTCTCCCTCCCTCTCTTTCCTCTCCCTCCCTCCCTCTCTTTCCTCTCCCTCCCTCCCTCTCTTTCCTCTCCCTCCTTTTCTCTCTTTCCTCTCCCTCCCTTTCTCTCTCTTTCCTCTCCCTCCCTCCCTCCCTTTCTCTCTCTTTCCTCTCCCCCCTCCCTCCCTTTCTCTCTTTCCTCTCCCTCCCTCCCTCCCTTTTTCTCTTTCCTCTCCTTCCTCTCCCTCCCTCCCTTTCTCTCTCTCCTCTCCCTCCCTCCCTTTCTCTCTTTCCTCTCCCTCCCTCCCTTTCTCTCTTTCCTCTCCCTCCCTCCCTCTCTCTCCCTCCCTCTCTCTCTCCCTCCCTCTCTCTCTCCCTCCCTCTCTCTCTCCCTCCCTCTCTCTCCCTCCCTCTCTCTCTTTCCTCTCCCTCCCTCCCTTTCTCTCTCTTTCCTCTCCCTCCCTCCCTTTCTCTCTCTTTCCTCTTCCTCCCTCCCTCCCTTTCTCTCTCTTTCTCTCTCTCCCTCCCCTCTCTCTCTCCCTCCCTCTCCTCTCTCTCCCTCCCTCTCTCTCCTCTCTCTCCCTCCCTCTCCTCTCTCTTTCTCCCTCCCTCTCCTCTCTCTTTCTCCCTCCCTCTCCTCTCTCTTTCTCCCTCCCTCCCTCCCTCTCCTTCTCCCTCCCTCCCTCCCTCTCCTTCTCCCTCCTATCAGGCTGACCAGATAAGCCTGAACGGAAGACCTCCTTGGAGTCTTTTCCAGGGTATGTAAAGTCTGTTGCTGGAGGAGGAAGGAGGGATGCTGTCAGCAGTGGCCACAGGTGTATGTACTTGCAGCTGTGCCCACTGAAGGAGCCCATTAGGAGCTGTAAGTCTGTGAAAACCCTCCTGGAAGAGCACCAACACTCATTAAGCTAGGATAGGCACTGCTTAACAGCGAGCCCTGCATTAACTCTGGCTCTATGCTTCTATTTCCTCTTTCCGGAAAGAGATTTGGGGCTTGGGCTGGCTGAAGAACCACCCTGCTTAGAGGGCTCTGCCAAGGTGGGGAGAAAGGATTCTGGGAGTGCAGGCAGCAGCCTTCATTTTGTTCCAATCTAAATGGGCATAGGAAGGGCTACAGATGGGCACCTGGCCCTAAGGGATTACTCTCTAAAGTATTGGTCTTTTTCCACTTTTAACTTGTTCATCAAATCATAAATTCTTGTATGGGACCCCTGAGGTCACTTGTCTCACCCCCAGCTAGGCAGAAATGAGAAATGTGATCTCTAAGGTCCCCTGGTTCCTGAAGACTGAGAGACTTTCAGAGAGAGGGAGCTGATGGCAGGGTGGAGGAGGAGTGGGCTAAAGGGAATGGGCACTAGCATTGTCAGCCTAATGGCCACCTGGCCCCTCCTTCCAAGGGACAGCCTGCAGATCCAGCCCATCTGTCTACTCCAGATCCTTGCCCCTGGCATTGTAGTTTGATTGTTTCTAACATCCAGGTTGCCTGTGAAGGGCTTCATAAAGTGACAGAAGGCTTAATGACAGCTGTTTGCCATTCCCTGCAGCTTTGAAAAATAAAGCAACCAGCAAAGAGGTAGAACACGATGCAGAAAACACAGACATTTCAAGTCACTTGACTTATCTGTGCCTCCATTACCTAATCTATAAAATTAAGATTAAATACTTTTTCTTTTTATTGTATTTAAGCACTTGGTGTCAAACACTGTTCTAAGCAATGGGGTAGGTACAAGTTAAGTTAGCCACAGTGACTGTTCCATATGGAGTTACAGTCTAATTAGGAGGGAGAACAGCTATTGAATTCCCATTTTACAGTTGAGGAAACTGAGGCACAGAGAAATTAAGTGACTTGTCCAAGGTCACATAGCCAGCTATTGGTAAAGCCAGGATTAGGACTTAGGTCCTTTTGACTCCCAGGACTGTGCTTTCTCCACTAAGCCATTCTGTTCTTCTTACATAGAATGTGAGCCCGTGTGGGACAGGGGACTATGTCTGATCTGATTGTATTGCATCTACCCCAAGGCTTAGTTTGGTGCTAATAATAATGCACAATAGATTACACAGCAATCAATCAATCAATTGCACTTATTGCTTACTTTGTGCAGAGCACTATACTAAAACAGTTGGGAAAGTACAATGCAGTTGAATTACCAGAACTGTTCACTGCCCATAAAGAGCTTAACAGTCTAGAGGGAGACAGACATTAATATGAATGAAAAAGGAATTTATAATAAATAATTTAAAGATATGTACATAAGTGCTGTGGGGTTGGGAGCAGGGTGAAAGCTCACAGATTGAAGTGTATAGATGACAAAGAAGGGAGGATGAGGTGCGAAAAAGAGGGACTTAATCGGGGAAGGCCTCTCGGAGGAGACGTGACCTTAGTAATGCTTTGAATGTTGAGAGATTGGTGGTCTGATGTATATAGAGGGGAAGGGAGTTCCAGTCTAGTTGATGTGGGAAAAGAGTCAGCGGTGAGTTGGATGTGATCAGGGCACAGTGGTAAGCTGGCGCTACAGTAGAAGAGTGTATGGGCTGGGTTGTAGCAGATTAGTGAAGTGAGGTTGGTGGGGCCAGCTGATTGAGTGCTCTAAAGCCAATGATAAGGAGTTTCTGTTTGATATGGAGGAGGATGGGCAGCCACTGGAGATTTTTGAGGAGTGGGAGATGTGGACTGAACGTTATTGTTGATAGATGATCTGTGCAGCAGAGTGAAGTATGGATTGGAGTGAGGAGAGACAGGAGGCCCGGAGGTCAGTGAAGAGACAGAGGCAGTAGTCAAGAAAGGATAGGACAACATGGCAGCAATTTGGATGGAGCTATCTGTCAATCAGTGGTTTTTACTGAGCACTTACTGTGTGCAGAGCACTATATTAAGTGCTTGGAAAAATTCAATATGATAATGTTGATTCCTGCCCACAAAAAGCTTACAGCCCACAGGAGGAGACAGACATTAAAATAATTACAGAGAGAGAAAATGGCAGTGTGTAAGGAAATGTACATAAATGCTGTGGAGCTGAGGGTGGGGTGAATAAGAATTAATTAATACTTATGATATACGTTAAGCATTTACTATGTGTCAAGTGCCACACTAAGTGCTGGGGAAGAGTAATGATAATCAGGTCAGATAGTCCCTGTCCCGCACAGGGCTCACAATCTAAGGAGGAGGGAGGACAGGTTCTGAATCCCCATTTTACAGATGGGGTGACTGAGGTACAGAGAAATTAAGTGATTTGCCCAAGGTCACACAGCAGGCAGGTGGAGGAGTCAGGATTAGAACTCGGGTCCTGTGATTCCCAGACCTGTGCTCTTTCCACTAGGCAATGCTGCTCCTCCAAAGTACTGGTTGGTATAATGCTCATGTAATCTATCAAATATCATTTATCTATGATTTCTTAGCACACTCTGCCCTGTACCTATGAGTCTCTGTCTTATTTTATTTCCTCTGATTCTTCCCTTGCCCTGGAGTTTCAGCTTCTGCTCTTCTTAGACCTCAGTTTACCCTCTCTTTGTGCTTCTATATACACTATAAAAAGATTTTGCATGCATATAGACTCTAGACTTCAAACTGTAAGTTCCTTGTGGGTAGGGAACTTGTCTACCAATATTGGGATAATGTACTCTCCCAAGTGCTTAGTACAGTGCTCTGCACACAATAAATGCTCAATAAATATGATTGATATAGTAGATATACTGAATGTAATATTCATTGAATTCTATGTTTTTTTAAAAAATATTTTGCATATGTGCAGGGCACTGTACTAAGCATCTGGGAGAGTACAGTTGTGTTAGAACTAAAATAAATTGCAGATAGGAGGAAGTAATAGAGTATAAAGATATGGACTTCAGTGCTATTGTAGTGGTAGGGGGATAGATACTAAAATAAATTGCAGATAGGAGGAAATAGAGTATGAAGATATGGTCATAAGTGCTATTGTAGTGGTTGGGGGTAAGTGTTTAAGTGCTTTTGCGATGGGCAAATATCAGTAGGGAGGGATATATAAATACTATCTAAAGAATAGTAACAAATACCATTTAAAAAATATGTTGGGGATAGGAGATTAATCAGGGAGGACCTCCTGGAGGAGATGCATCTCACACCAAGTTCTGCTGAGCTACCCCTGAGCTGACTGTCTCTTAGCTCATCAGGGCCTATGGTCCACAGGAGGGCCTGATAGGCTGAGTTGGTTGGGTTGCTTCTTGGATCCCAGCCAAGAATCTGTCATGATTCCAAAATATGAAACAATCAACAGGGATGAATGGGGTCTATTCTGGCCACTGTGTTGATTCACAGTGAATAAAAATGATGTTAGCACTAAAGGTCATTGACTGTAAGTTTTGTCTTTGAGTTTTAACAAGGCAGCTGCTATGGAGTCAAACTGGAACTTTTAATTAAAGGATCAACCCTGCCCAGAAAGAAACTTTTGGGAAATGCCAGGTGCTACAGAAGTGTTGCTGTCTTTCTGCTACCTTTGCCCTGAGAAATTAGAGACCAACTCCTGATGAAACAAATCCCTAGGAGGGAGAGGAGGAGGCAGGTTGGGAGAAATCTCTCTCATTCATGAAGACCTCCAAGGTAGGAGTCTCCAAAACATCCTCAGTCCCTATTTTCATTCATTCATTCATTCTTTCATTCGTATTTATTGATTGCTTACTGGATGCGGGGCACTGTACTAATCACTTGGGAAAGTACAGTACAATAGCATTGGTAGACATGATCCTAGCAGCATGGCTTAGAGGAAGGAGCATGGGCCTGGGGGCGTCATCTAACTTCTCTGTGCCTCAGTTTCCTCATCTAGACTGTGAGCCTCATGTGGGACAGGTACTGTGTCCAAACTGATAACCTCGTATTTACACCAGTGCTTAAAACAGTGCTTGGCACGTAGTAAGTGCTTAACAAATACCATGGTGATTAAGGACCACTTTAGAAACTGACAGTCAGTTCCTATCCTTTCAGTCTGGAAATTTTTCCTAAAATTCAAGTCCGTTCCATCTTGTGCCTTCTGCAGTGGGGTCAGGTTTGGTGGCTCCTTTTCCAACTTTCTGAAGATGCTGACCATGCTGAATAATAATAATGGTATTTGTTAAGTGCTTACTATGTGCCAAGCACTGTTCTAAGCACTGAGCACTGTTCTAATACTCATCGTGATTATGGAATCAACAAGGTCATAAGTGGCCAGTGTTTGGGCAGACTCTAGAAAAACAAATCAACCAAAGTGGTGGGCCTCCCCTGGCTCAAGGGAGCTGGTGAAGGGGGTTAGTGGTGACGGCGTGGGATGGGGCTGAAGGCATCATCATTTGAAAGTTCTCCAAGCATGGAGAACTGCTGAGGGACTCAGTTCATCACAGGGATGAGGCTGATGCTTGGAATTTAGAGGACCTGTCCCGGCTCTGCCACTTACCTGCCGTGTGAACTTGCACAAGTCACTTCCCTTCTCTGTGCCTCAGTTGTTTCTTCTTTATGGTATTTGTTAAGCACTTACTATGTTCCAGGCACTGTACTAAGTTCTGGGGTAGATACAAGTTAATCAGGTTGGACACAGTCCCTGTCATCCATTCATTCAATCATATTTATTGAGCGCTTACTGTCCCATATAGAGTCCACAGTCTTAATCCCCATTTTATAGATGAGGTAACTGAAGCACAGAGGAGTTAAGTGATTTGCCCAAGGTCACACAGCAGTCAAGTGGCAGAGCCAGGATTAGAACCCAGGTCCTTCTGATTCCCAGACCTGTGCTCTATTTACTAGTCCACGTTGCTTCCCATACCTGCAAAATGGAGATTCAATACCCATTCTCCCTCCTTCTTTGACCGTGAGCCCTATGTGGGACCTGATTATCTTGTATCTACCTCAGTGCTTAGTACAGTGCTGGGCACATAGTAAGTGTTTAACAGATATGACAATTACTATTACTGGGACTCTGTAGACCTCAAGTTGGTTGAGGAAGAAGCCAGTCGATCTTTGCAGGACTGGGCCTCCACTTCTCCTTGGCACCCACTGATTTAAAAGCTAAAATGGCTTCTCCTCAGCCACTTGAAGGAGAGTGGCTTATGTGAGACCCTGAACTTTGCTTAGCAAATCAGAGAAGCCTGAAAGTCCATCGTCACTCTGGGACCGGAGCGCGGCCCACTGCTCAGGAGTGGATGAAATTCCATTAGAGTTAAATGTTGTCAGATGGTGGACTGGAAAGTATATTTTAAGCTGAGAAATTACTTTATAAATTCAAAGCAACACTCGGTGACATTTCCCACAAGACTTTAATGCTGTTTACAAATTCCGGAGAACACCCCGAGTCATTTCTGGCATGGTCTTATGATTTATTTCAAAGAAAAATGGGACAGAGTGTGTGGGTTTGTGTTTAATGTGAAAAGGGATTTGGAGATGAAAAGTCAACTGGCATGAAAGATTGCAGGGCAAATGCAAAGTAGCAAAGTGTATAGGTGGTCGTGGAGCATGGATTAGGATATCGGGAAGGCCAGGAGCTTCTCCCCCTCCCAGCTCTAATCAAACAGGTTCCATTGTTTCAAATCAATAATCAATGAAAGAGGATGGTTTAGGAGGGAATGATAATCCCATGAAAATCCAGGCACTTTCACACCTGGTGTATGTCGCATTGCTCTTGTTTAGCTAGCATACAGTTTGACACCTACACTTTCTGAGAACATAAAAAGAGATAATGGACTTAAGCTGCAGCAGGAGGCATCACTCTATCAATCAATGGTATTTATTGAATGCTTACTATATGCAGAGCACTGTACTTAGCGCTTAGGAGAGTACAATACTCAGAATTAGCAGGCATGTTCCCTGACCAAAATAAGTTTACAGTAGAGAGGGATTTAGAGAAAACCTAAGAAAAGGTGGGAGATCTGGATCACATGGTCAAAGGAGGCTCTTTCTCTAGGGGCCTCGGCATTGAGGACAGATTCTCTTCTGTCAGAGTGGGCAAGACATGATCTTGCCTGTAGGCAGGGAAATAAATGTAATGATCTAAGGCAATCTCCTCCAGGCTTAGGGTTTTGTCTGGGGTTGGCTCAGTAGAGAAATCAAGGGTTGAGCTGCCCTCAGAGGCTGAGCCTCACTGGCAGAATTAGAGGTTAGAACTAAACTTGCCTTTACTGACTCTGTCCACACCTGGTTCTCCTTCGATCTCTCTGGCCACTCCGTGGTCTCTTTTACAGGCTCCTCCTCTGCTTCCCATCCCCTAAGTGTGGGAGTCCCTCAAGCCTCAGTTCTGAGTCTCGTTCTAATTCTCCATCTTCACCCACACCCTTGAAGAACTCATTTCCTCCTGTGACTTCAACCACTATTTCTACACAGATGATTCTCAAATCTACCTCTCCAGTCCCAGTCTCTCTCCTCTTCGGTCTTGCATTTCCTCCTATACTTCAGGATATCTTTACTTGGATGCCCAGCCAACACCTCAAACTTAACATGTCTAAACCACAACTCCTTGTCCTCCCACCCAAACCCTGTCCTCCCCTACATGTTTCCATCACCGTAGACAACACCACCATCCTCTATGTCTCACCAGCCCATACTCGGCTCATCTCTCCCATTCAACCGACATACTGAGTCTGTTACCAAATCATGACCATTATACTTTCACAACAGCTCTAGAATTTGCTCCTTCCTCTCCATCCAAACTTCTACCACACCGACCCAAGCACTTAACCTAACTTAACCTATGCAGCCTTGACTACTACATTCCCCTCCTCACTGACTTCCTTGCCCCCTGTCTCTCCTCTTTCCAGTCCATACTCTACTCTGCTACCAGGATCATTTTTTTAAAAAAACACACAAACAAAAAATAGCTTTTTCCATATCTTCCCATTCATCTAAAACCTCCTATGAGTGCACATCCATCTCCGCATCAAACAGAAACTCATTACCATTGGCTTTAAGGCATTTGGACAATTCTCCCTGCACTACAGACCAGCCAGTATACTTCATTCTTCTAACACCAACCTACTTGCTCTACCTCAAGCTAGTCTTTCTCAACACTGACTCCTTGCCCATGCCCTTCCTCTGGCCTGGAACACTTCCCCCACCCTACAGACCACCCCTTTCCCCATTTTCACGGCCCTACTAAAACCATGTCTCCTCTAAGAGGCCTTCCTTGACTAAGCCCTTATTTCCACACCTTAATCATCCTCTCTTCTGCCTATGCACTTGAATCTAACCCCTCAAGCAAGGTTATACACACCCAACTCCCCAGCCCCATGGCACTTATCAATCCATCAGTCAATCAATGGTATTTATTAATAATAATATTAATTTTGATATTTGTTAAGCACTTACTACGTGCAAAGCACTGTTCTAAGTGCTGGGGGGATACAAGGTGATCAGGTTGCCCCATGTGGGGCTCACAGGCTTCATCCCCATTTTACAGATGAGGTATTTGAGGCACAGAGAAGTTAAGGGACTTGCCCAAAGTCACACAGCTGACAAGTGGCAGAGCCAGGATTAGAACCCATGACCTCTGACTCCCAAGCCCGGGCTCTTTCTACTAAGCCATGCTGCTTCTCTTCTTCTTTATTGCTTCCTATGTGCAGAGTACTGAACTAAGCGCTTGGTAGAGTACAACAGAATTAGAAGACACATTCCCTGCCCATAGTGAGCTTACAGTCTATGTACTTGTCTTATACCCTGCTGCTTCCCCTATCTGGATTTTATTTTAGTGTTTGTCCTCCCCTCTAAACTGTAAGCAGCTTGTGGGCAGGGAACATCTCTATCAACCCTATTGTATTGTCCTCTCCCAACCCCATTGTATAGTGCAGTGCTCTGCATATGGTAAGTGCTCTGTATACTGCTCCGCAACAACATATTTGCTGTGTGACCTTGGGCAAGTCACTTTACTTCTCTGGGCCTCAGTTACCTCATATGTAAAATGGAGATTGAGACTGTGAGCTCCTTGTGAGACAGGGACTAGGTCCATCCCGGTTTGCTTGTATCCACCCCAGTGCTTAGTATGGTGCTTGGCACATAGAAAGTGCTTAACAAATACCACAGTTATTATTATCATTATTATTATCATTATTATTATTATTGTAAGTGCTCAGTAAATGTCATTGATTTATTGATTGGTACAAGGAGGTTCTGGGCATAAATTTTCCAAGCCTGGTGCTGTGTCCTTGTGAGTCTCTTTCCAAATTCTGCTTGCTTCAGGAAATCCACTTGATTCAAATAACTCCAACCATTCCTTAACTAGCTCACCCTTCTGTGACCTTGGAACAAAGTGTGCCTCTGAGTCCATCCCATCTCCTCTATTTTGCTGCCACTTTCTCAAGGACAGGGATTGTGTCTTTTCCCACGTCCATAATTTATGCACAGCTGTCCTCACCCAAGTTCAGTGGGTGATGGCCTAGTGAGTCGAGTACGGCCCGGGAGTCAGAAAGACCTGGGTTCTAATCCTGGCTCCTCCACTTATCTGCTGAGTGACCTTGGGCAAGTCACTTAACTTCCCTGTCCTTAGTTATCTATCAAATGGGGATTAAGACTGTGAACCCCACTTGGGACAGGGACTGTGCCCATCCTGATTAGCCTAGAATAGTGCTTGGCACATAATAAGCCCTTAACAAATATCATCATCATCTAACACAGGTACTGGTACTCAGCTAGATGTCTTCTTGCTTCTCTGGCTAATAAAGGATACCCAGCTGAGCTCCTTGGAATGCAGAGAAGGGGCTGGGGGCAGGGAGGGTGTTGCTCAGCCAGCTTCTTGAGGAGCAGCTGAAAGGATGGGAGTCTGAACTGTAATTAACCAGGGTGACTCACCCAGAGATGAGCAGTAGGGACTGGAGTGGAGCACGGTGGGCTACATGCCAGGCTGGGGACCACAGTTCCAAGTTTCCTGGGGGAACTGCCCAGGGTCACGTCTCCTGCCTACTCCCTATGTGGTAGGTGGAGAGGTAGTGAGATGCAGTATAATGGGAAACAAACGAGCTGGCTCTCTCTCTGACTCAGGGAAACAGCGTTCTGTCTAGTTTCTAAAAATGCCCATTATTTCCCTTATGAAATATTCATTGTCCACCATCCGTCTTCCTGCTGTGGTCCCTTGACCATTCTGAACTGTGTGGCAGACCCCAGCTGATCGACCAGTAGAGTCAACTCAGCTCTCTCCAGTCCTCGGTAACTGAATCAAAGCCCCTCGTTGGCGTCTATTTTCTGAAGGTCTGGGCTGTTCCTCGGAGTGGGTGGGGGCAAGCATGGTTTCCAAGCTTGGATCTCTAATCTAGCCTAAGAAAATCCGTTCTCCTTATTTTTCTCCTCCCTCTTCTGCAGTTGTACTCTGGACTGTAAACTCCTGCCTCTGGCCTGGAATGCCCCCTCTCTTCATATCTGACAGATAATTACTCTCCTTACTTTCAAAGCCTTATTGAAGGTACATCTCCTCCAAGAGGCCTTACCTGACTAAAACCTCATTTCCTCTTTTCCCACTCACTTTTGCATCACCCTGACTTGCTCCCTTTATTCACCTCCACCCTCAACCCAGTCCCTCACCACTTATGCACGTGTCCATAATTTATTTATTTATATTAATGTCTCTCTCCCCCTCTAGAATGTAAACTCACTGGGGGCAGGGAATGTTTCTGTTATATTGTGTTATATCTCCCAAGTGCTCTCTGCGCACAGTAATATAATTGATCAATTTGGCTCCTTGTGGGCAGGGAATGTATCTCTGTTGTATTGTGCTCTCCCAAGCACTTAGTTTATCGCTCCACAATAGTAAGCACTCAATAAATACTGGTGATTAATTGATCTTCACAACAGAGGCAGGGAAGGAGCAGAGAAAATTCCAGTCCCTCATTGTGCTGAACAGATAAAAGCATCTTAACAGGTCATTCAAGGAGAGACTAGAGTCTTAGGGTCCTGATTGTTGGTAACCCCCTGCCCTCATCCTCACCTGCCCTGATAGACCCAAGGGTGCCAGAGCCAAAGCTAGCAGCCCTTGACTCTTGTAACAATATTTCAGAACTTAATGTTTTAGACTTTGGTTTATAGTTAAGTTTCCCCAGCTTCATTGCAACTGGTCTTGACCCTGACCCAATCACCTCTGAGGTCCTATGCAGCTGTCTGTCTCAGCCCCACCCTTCCCCAGAGCCTGATCTATTGCTTTTCTAAGCATCAGTTCACATTTAAACCCCTGCCTCAACCCCTCTGTTCAATCTGAGGGAATCAAAGAATTGACAGAACCTTTCCGAGCTAATGTTACCCTTTCCCACCTCCAGGCTTGCCTTGATCAAACTCCAAGAATCTTTCCAGGGAAGGAGCCCCAGAGCAATTCATTGATTGAATATGTTAGGACCTCTAATGAGCTAGATGGCCTGGAAGCCCTTCCTACATATGACTTGGATCCCTCCTGCTGCAAATAGTTGCCCCCCCCCCCCCCCCATCATTTGCCATCCAAGACACAATCGATCTGTCAATCAATGGATTTTATTAAGTGCTTCCTGTATCTGCCCAGTGCTTGTCACTTCTCCCAGCCTTGGGCCCTGGAGGTCTGGGGCATCAGCCCCCAGGAGAAAAATCAAGCTCTTTTGGAATTGCATCCCTTTCTTTAATCAGAGTCAATCTCTCTCTCTCTCTCTCTCTCTCTCTCTCTTTCTCTTTCTCCCCCCCCCCCCCCCCGCGACTCCAGAGGCATTTTCTTTGCGGATTTTCCCACTGGAGTTGCCCCCCCCACTGAGAGAAAATTACCTTCATCTGCTTCTGGGAGGATCTCCCTCCAGGCTTTTGGCAGTCTCCTTAGGCTGGATCAGAAACAGACACTCAGTTACTCCTCCTCACAGTTTTTGTGGTATCTGGACCTGAAGGTCTACCAAATCCACTGTACTCTCCAAAGTGCTAAGTACACAATAAGCACTCAGGAAATATAATTGATTTATTACTGGTCCATCAGTGCTCCTCCAGTGTTCCTCCTTCTAGTGGTGCCAAGAGGCAGAACGTCTGGGCAATCTTGCCCTGGTCCTTGTTATTCCTCAGGTCTCAGTTTTTTTCCTTGGTGAAATGGAAAGATAACCCCCTCAGGAATTCTTTTGAAAAGCACCACAGTGCCCCATATCAAGTGTTGCAGAGTGTTGGGTGGATGCAGACATGGCAGTTCTGGCTCTAGAAGTTGTGAGTCAATTCTAAGTTTTTTAGATTCTAAGGGATCCAGTTGCAAGTGGACATTGTGTGTTGTCCAGTTTTTCCTGAGAGCTCTAGAATGGTGAGGCAAGAAGAGGGGGTTATTAGAGATATTTTGAGGTATTCTGGAAAAAAACAGAGCTGGAGAAGATGAATTCCCACAGATCCTGGTCTCTGGCTAGGAAAACAAGAACTCCTCTCCTTTTAGCCTAGACTCAGTGGCTGCAGATCTGCTAAAAACGTGCCAAAGCAGTTTAATCAATCAGTGGTATTTATTGAGCACTTACTATGTACAGAGCACTGAACTAAGTGCTTGGGAGCATACAATAGAACAGAATTAGCAGTCACATTCCCTGCTTATACCAAGCTTCAGTCCAGAGGGGGAGACTGACATTAACAGTGTGGCTCAGTGGAAAGAGCATGGGCTTTGGAGTCAGAGGTCACGGGTTCAAATCCTGACTCCATCAACTGTCAGCTGTGTGACTTTGGGCAAGTCACTTTTCTGTGCCTCTGTTACCTCATCTGTAAAATGGGGAGTAAGAGTGAGCCCCCTGTGGGACAACCTGATCACCTTGTAACCTCCCCAGTGCTTAGAACAGTGCTTTGCACATAGTAAGTGCTTAACTAATACCATTATTATTATCATTATTATTAATATAAGTAAGAGATTCATAATATATATAATTTAAAGATATGTACAAACGTGCCCTGGTGTTGAATGTGGGGTGAATATCAAATGCTCAAAGGTTACAGTTGACTCAAAAACAATTAATGTTAATTTGTAAGGTGTTCTGCAACCAATTTGCAAAATCCAAATATACTGAAATCTTCATAGTCCTTTCCTCCTCCTGCATCCTCAGCCCTAACTCTACTGGTCTGGCCTGGTCCAGACTGGAAAAAAGACCTCATTGGATTCCACCTGGGTATTTTTACCTCCACAGCAGCCTGACTCTCACCCACTCTCTCATTGACTACCATCTTTCAAGAAAAGCGGGGCACTGAGCTAGGTGGACACTGGGGAAAGAGGATTTAATTAAATGAATATATGAAATTAATTTAAAAAATTGCAATATTGAAATGATCATGGTATTATTAAAAAAGAGAAGCACTTTCAAAATGGCCTCTGGAGCCAACGTTAGAGGCAGAATAGTGGACTGAATTAATCACTGATCTGAGCCTCAGAATGGCATGTCTGAATGTTCTGAGATGTACAACAAAAGATGTTCTTTATGCAAGACGTTCTTTAGAGAAGCAGCGTGGCTCAGTGGAAAGAGCCCGGGCTTTGGAGTCAGAGGTCATGGGTTCAAATCCTGGCTCTGCCAATTGTCAGCTGTATGACTTTGTGCAAATCACTTAACTTCTCTGTGCCTCAGTTCCCTCATCTGTAAAATGGGGATTAAGACTAAGAGCCCCACGTGGGACAACCTGATCACCTTGTAACCTCCCCAGTGCTTAGAACAGTGCTTTGTACATAGTAAGTGCTTAATACAATGCTATTATTATTATTATTACAAAACTAAAAATAAAAGTCACAAAGTACAAAAAAGTTATAAGGTGAAACTTTGAACCCTACAATTGTAAAATGCGCCCCCAAGACAACTCTGCAATGCTACATGATGTAGGGGTCAGTCTCAGCATAACCTTTCCTTCTCTCCCATAGTGTCCCCCGACCCCGGCCAAACTTTTGCCAGTTAAAGGGCTTTCTGCTTCCTCCTCCAACTTTCCCTGCCTCATAGTGTGTCTGCTTGCATAGTTAAGGCATTTCTTTGCATTTGCACCAACTGGTTGGGATACTCGAACAGCTTAATTCAAAGCCTTTTTAAAAGCACATTTCCTCCAAGAAGCCTCCCCTGACTATGCTGTCATTGGCTTTTTCCACTCCTTTCTGTGTCACCCTTACATTCGGATTTTCGCTCTTTATTCACCTCCCCCTCAGTCCCACAACACTTATGTACAAATCTACAATTGATTTGTTATTTATATCTGTCTCCCCCTCTAGACTGTAAACTCACTGTGGGCAGGGAATGTGTCTACCAACTCTGTCTTGTACTCTCCCAAGTACTTGGTACAGTGCTCTGAACACAATAAATGCTCAGTAGATATGATTGATTGACCTCACCGTATCTCGCTCCCTCACCATACCTCGCTCTCGCCTGTCCCGCCATCGACCCCCGGCCCATGTCAACCCCCGGGCCTGGAATGCCCTCCCTCTGCCCATCTGCCAAGCTAGCTCTCTTCCTCCCTTCAAGGCCCTGCTGAGAGCTCACCTCCTCCAGGAGGCCTTCCCAGACTGAGCCCCTTCCTTCCTCTCCCCCCATCCCCCTCTCCATCCCCCCCATCTTACCTCCTTCCCTTCCCCACAGCACCTGTATATATGTATATATGTTTGCACATATTTTTTACTCTATTTATTTATTTATTTATTTTATTTGTACATATCTATTCTATTTATTTTATTTTGTTAGTATGTTTGGTTTTGTTCTCTGTCTCCCCCTTTTAGACTGTGAGCCCACTGTTGGGTAGGGACTGTCTCTATATGTTGCCAATTTGTACTTCCCAAGCGCTTAGTACAGTGCTCTGCACATAGTAAGCACTCAATAAATACGATTGATGATGATGATGATGATGATTGACCTAATAAAGTTAGGATGGTGCCTACATAACTGGAACATGGACCAAGCCTACTTTTGCTTCCCACCCTCTTCACAGATCCAGTAGTGGTCAGCACTAGCCAGTCCTGTCCAGCCCCTCATAATTGTAAAATGACACACCCCTTCTGGACCCAGGCTTCTCCCTCACTTAGAAAACTCAGCATTGCTGTGGGCCATCCTACTGCAGCCAACAAACCTGAAGCCATCACCCCTGCAGGTCATCCCACTTTCCCTTCGACCTCCTCCTGTAAGAAACTAATGATGAGATGGACACTGGCTGTGATATTGCTAACCAGACTTTAGGGATTTTTGAAGAAAGGGCAGAGGCATACCTTCAATAGCAAACATTTTCTGTCTGGAAGCTGTTCTTCTAACGCCATTGCTGGCTTTCCTGCCATGCTGTTCATAAATTATTCAGGCCCCTCCTTTGGCAGAACAGTAGAACTCTCTTTGCTCAGGAGCATAAACAGCAGCCCAGTCCTGGAATTTAAAACCCAGTAAAGCTTTCAGGTACCAAAAAGAATAAGACAGCACGATAAAAACAAATCTGTCTAAAGTGAATCAGTGCCTGCCTGGCAGGGAAGGAGCAATGCTCAGAAGAGAAAGTACCAGAGTGAGTACATTTGATGGGTGCTTCTTGAGGAAAGAGATTGGGCTTCTCTGCTGGGAACAACTTACCTCCCTCTGGAAAATTCGGTCTCCATCCATTGGCCTTACAGAACATCTGGTGCAGACCACTTCCCTGGGCACGCCTGCCTCTCTGGCCCTCTGGCCCCTCCCATGGCCGGTCACCTTGGGTAAGTTCTGGGAGCAGTATCTCCTCTTTGGAAGATACTGCCTCAGAGGAGACCTCTCTTCATATCGCTTCACATCTCTTTCTAACTCAGCATGGCTCTTCCCAAGCTCTGGGACCCTTTTTTCATAAATCCATAAAGTCTGGTTAGCAATACCACGGTCAGTGTCCATCTCATCATCAAGGGGAGGCTGAAGGGAAAGTGGAGTGACCTGCAGGGGTGATGGCTTCAGGTTTGTTTACTCAGCTCTGGCACCCGGTGGGACCTGGAACCTGTGAGTCTGCTCTTCCAGTTGGCATCTGGAAGCAGATATACACATTCCCCCCAACCCATGCCTCCTATCTTGGATTTACTGTACTCTGGGGGGTGACAAGGGGGTCTGGGTTTAGGAATGCAGGAAACACAGCTCAGCTGAGGCTTGCAGGGCCACCTGGGTTTAATTTGGCTAAACAAATATGGCCTAGTGGAAAGAGCCTGGGCCTGGAATTCAGAGGATCTGGGTTCTAATCTGCATTCTGCCACTTGCCTGCTTTGTGACCTTGGGCAAATCACTTAACTTCTCTATGCCTCGATTTCCTCATCTGTAAAATGGGGATTCAATATCTGTTCTCTCTCCTACTTAGACTGTGAGCCCCATGTGGGGCAAGGACTATGTCCAGCCTTGTTAACTTATATCTATTCCATTGTTTAGAACAGTGCCTAACACATAGTAAGCACTTAACAAATACCATAATAACCAATAACATACTACTACTACTAATCCAAAGCCAAGCAGAGTAGCCTAGGGCTAGTCTTTCCTATTTCCAGGCCAGGGGACAGCTAAGAACCTGGGGGCCCAGAGGAGACACCCTGTACCCCTCACAAACTCTCTCCAGCAGGTTTTCTGCCTCCTGAAGAAAGGGAAGGGAAGCAGGCCCTCCTAGGGGATGTCAACTTGCTTGGAACTTTTCTGACCTCTTTCTGAGACTTTGAGCCCCCTTCTAGGCCTCTAAGACTGTAAACTCGTTGTGGGCAGGGCATGTGTCTGATAATTCTGTTGTATTGTACTCTCCCAAGCTCTTACTACAGTATTCTGTAGATAGTAAACACTCAGCACATATCCTTGATTAATTGATTGATTTAAACTGTCCAGCTTTTCCCTTCCAACATGAAATCCTTTCTCACTTGCTTCAGTTTCAATATATCTGGGCCAGTCTACCACCTCTTCTCCCTCTATACCACCGCAGATAGTCTGTGACCGCCACCCCCCACCATGCTCTTCCTCTCCAAACACAACTTCCTTCTTCCTACCCTTTCATATTCCTTCCTACTCCTGACACCTTTGCCTCCAAGGCAGGAGGATGGGGATACTTCCTTTATTCCTGTAAAGGTGGGCAGGGGAGTTGGGAACTGGCCCTGTTCAGCATCTGAACAGCTGAGGATGGCATCCCAGGCAACAGCGGTGCAAGGGCAACAGTTTGCCAATTCCTAAACATCCTCAGTTTCATGTTTGGACAGAGTCCTGATGATCCCATCCTGGCTTTACACTCTGAGAGTGTCAGGGGGTCTGCAGATGGCTGGCTTTGAGAACACAGGAAACACCTCTCAGCTGAGCCTTTCAGGGCCACCTTGGGTCTAATTTGGCTAAGCACACCATTGGGGGAGAAGGGAAAGAGGGATATCTTCTGAGATGAGAGTCCTGGGGAAAAGGCTGAGCTGGATGCACACATTCAAATAGTGTGGCCTATTAGCTAGAGCATGAGCCTGGGTGTCAGAAGGACATGGGTTCTAATTCCATCTCCATCAGTTGTCTGCTGTGTGACCTTTGGCAAGTCATTTCACTATTTTGTGCCGCAATTCCCTCATCTGTAAAATGGGGACTAAGACTGTGAGCCTCATGTGGGACAGGGTCTTTATCCAACCTGATTACCTTGTATGTACCCCAGCGCATAGAACAGTACTTGACACATAGTAAGTGATGAACAAATACCATCATTATTATTATTATTTTTCAAGGATCTCATTAACTCTTGTGTCTTGCAGATCTGGGCAGAGGAAGGAGTTTCAATTTTCCTTTCTGGGGCTGGGCTTGAGTGAAAAGGGTAGGGAAGGGAGAGAAGGGTCTGGGATGGGTGGAGAACAGGGGCTGGGGAAGATCTCTGCCTTTCCCTCCATTAAGGGCTAGTTCCGGCTTCAGGCTTTCTCAGTCCTACCTCTAGGTGACCTCAGCTTAGAATCAATCATATGTATTTAGGGCCTATGGTGTGCAGAGTACTGTACTAAGCACTTGGAAAAGTACAATACAACAAAGGTGGTAGATGTGATCACCACCCCCAAATCAGGAAGTGCTCCCACAGTTCCGGGTGTGAGATGCTGGGTCCAAAGGGAGACTCAGCCATCTCTGTGCCTGGAGCTCTCTAAGCATAGGGCAGTCCAGTTTCCCAACTCCCATCTAATTCACACTGCTCCCCACCTCGAGCTGACTGCCTAGAGAGTCGGGCCCTAGTTTTCTTGCTTTCTCTCCTCCTGTGTATCCCTATTTCCCCCCACCAAGCAGAGCCAGCCTGAGTCAATGGGATAAGAAATTACTCCTGCTTCCCACTGAGGAAGGATCCGTGAAGATGAGATATGCACCTCGTCCTCCTCCTCAGAGCTGAATTATTGAATCCCCTGTCTTTCCCCCTGAATCAATGAAACTAATGAATATCTTTTGCCATTTCCTCCGTTCTTCCTCCCTCCACTGTCCCCCTCCCTCTCCTTTCTTGCCAGCATGGTCTCTTCCCCTCAGTTATATTGAAGTTTTTTTACTTCACTGCTGCCTGTGGTTTCCTCTAAGGGAAGCAAGGGGACACTGAACACAGGCAGAGCAGCCCCCCCACCCCACCAACCCCCAGACCCCAACCCCTGTTCCTTCAAAAACATGCTTCTTGTGCCATGTGATCCCACTGCCTTGGGACTGCGGGTTTGAGCGGCCATCAGAAGAGAGAAAGGGCAGTGACTTCTCCCTGAGAGGGAGATTTGCAAGTAACTAGGTGAAGCCTCTCCAGAGTCACTTGTCTTGACTACGTGGAAATCGATTGCTGAGTTCCCTAATGGAGAGTGAAACACCTGATGGGGAGCTGGGAATGTAAGCAGGAAACCTGGAAAATGCTTAAAAAATGACACCAAAGCCGAACAAGTTGGCAATGTAGTCTATTGCCGACTCCAACCAGACTTCAGGGCAAGGAAGAGAGGGTGAGGCAGTGGAGTCTCATTTCAGCTCTGGCTTCAGGCTTTCTCAACCCAACCTCCAGGTGACCTCAGCTTAGAATCACTCAATCATATGTATTGAGGGTTTACTGTGGGCAGAGCACTGTCCTAAGCGCTTGGGAGAGTATAATCCAACAGAGTTGGTAGATGCAATCACCACCCCCAGATCAGGAAGTGCTCCCTCACAGTTCAGGGTGTGAGAACGCTTACATAGTAACTGCATAACAAATACCATTAAAAAAATTGGGAATTTGGAATTTCATCACAGGCACTTTTTAGGTAAGACTGTCAGCCATGGACCAGAGGCTTTTTTAAGTGCTATGCCCCAGTCAAACACAGTCCCTGATATGGCAGCTTGATCATAGGGTCTACTGCTCACTAAGATTTCTGTTTTCACCCGAGAAGGCTGGTGCACCTGCCCCCTGAATTCCTACTTCCTTCTCAGCTCTCTGTCTCTGTGTCTCTGTCTCCCTCTCCCTGTCTTTTTCCCTGTCTGTCTCTGTTTGTTTTGGGTAGGGAACATGTCTATCATCTCTGTTATATTGCACTCTCCCAAGCACTTAGTACAGTGCTAGTGTGCACTTAGTACACAGTAAGCATTCAATAAATATGACTGGTTGAGTGATCGTTTCTCCTCCTCTTTGTCTCCATATCTCCCCCCTACCCCAACACCTGGCTCTCTCTTGCTCTTTCTCTCTTCTCTCCTTTTTTTTTCATTGTCTCTCTCCATCTTTCACTCACCATATGCCTCCTGGCTGTGTTTACAGAGTCCTGGTTGCTAGTTGAGATGCACTCAGCAGGACAATAGTCAATATTTCTTTTAGCTGCTCTTGCTTCCCACCTGCCTCTGCTCAATGTGGGTGGATTTCTGTCCCCTTCCCTCCCCCTGGACTTCGCCCATTCAGAGACCTGCACATTTTCTCCATACTGATTGTCTTGTTCTTGCTTTGGCCCCTGTATCAGTGCTTGGATTTCCTGGGGCTTATGTATTTTTTTTCCTCTTTTAAATCTGTTTCAACTTCATTAAGATGCAGAGAAACAGCAACAGCACAGGACACAGGCTCCTAATGCAGTGTGTGCCTCAGTATGAGAATCCCTCACCCTTTAACTAGCCCCATTAGCCCCTCTGGGAACACTGGCCGTCACTCTGTGACCAGCTTCAAGGAGGCTGGGCATTCTGGCCTGCTTCTGGGCAGGGTTTTCTCTCCCTCCTGAAATGGCTGTGAAGCAGTTGTCAGGTCTACTCCTCTCAACCGAGGAAATCAATCAATCATATTTATTGGACATCTACTGTGCACAGGGCACTGCATTAAGCAATTGGGAGCGTACAAAATAACAGAGTTTGTAGGCATGTTCCCTGCCCTCAATGAGCTTACAGTCTAGAGGGAAAGGAAGGAGCTGAGCACCAACTCCCCAGGGAATGCCAGTGGTCAGAGTTCACTCCTCCTGGGTCTTGCTTTCATGAGAGATGTGCTGTCCAGATAGAATGATATAATGATAATTAGGATATTTGTTAAGCTCTTACTCTTTTCCAAGCATTCTGATAGATACAAGATATGAGAATGGATATTGAACCCCCATTTTATAGATGAGGGAACGGAGGCACAGAGAAATTAAGTGACTTACCCAAGGTCACCCAGGAGGCAAGTGGCAAAACCAGGAATAGAACCCAGGTTCTGTGGCTCCCAAGCCTTTTCTCTTTCCACTAGGCCACATTGCAGGAATTGCTTATGATGGCTATAAGCTGGGAGACAGGGGTCTGGCAGAGAGTGGAGACACATGCTAATGACCACAACTGTGAGTGAACAGAGTGCCCAGACTAGGGAGAGGCTAGGAGGTATTGGGCTCCATTTTTAGCTTTGTAGTCTATTCCTGATTTTGGTGTCTTTGGAGGTTGAGTAAGCACTTTCAAACTTATTTACACCTTCCTTTGCATTAATGTATATATTTCACCTCTATTTATTTTCACCAATCTAGTAGCAAATTTTTTAATGCACATCTCCCCTGTTAGAGTGTAGGTTCCTTGGGGGCAGGGTACATGCCACCTTGTTATTCGGTACTTCTCAAATGCCCGATACAACACAGTGCACCTAGTGGGCACTTACTACTACTTTTTGAGCGATGGAGCATGCAGTCTGGCCCATACCCTTGGGACAGTCAATCAGTCAATCAATCATATTTATTGAGAAGTTACTTTGTGCAGAGCACTGCACTAAGTGCTTGGGAGAGTACTGTATAACAGAGTTGGTAGACAGGTTCCCTATGCACAGTGAGCTTACAGTCTAGAGGGGCAGACGGACATTAATATAAATAAATAAATTATGGATACATACTTAAGTGATGTGGAGGTGAGGGATGGGGTGAACAAAAGGAGCAAATCCAAGTGCAAAGTTGGGGCAGAAGGAAATAGGAGAAAAGGAAATGAGGGCTTAGTCAGAGAAGGCTTCTTGGAGGAGATGTGGCTTCAATAGCACTTTGAAGGTGGGGAGAGTGATTTTATATTGGGTATGGAAAGGGACAGCATTCCAAGTCAGAGGCAGGATATAAGTGAGAAGGACAGGCCAATTTAGAGGATGTAACCTGGCAAACTCTGGTCCTCCCAGTCAACTCCCTTGGTGGAGATAGGTCATTGGCAACATCTACCATGAGGTGACAAGTGACATCAGCCGAGCCCAAGGGACCTGGGTGGGGTTCCCTGTTCTCTCTTCAAATCATCAGACATTATGGGGTCATTATGGAGTCTCCATAATCAAAGACTTCCCACACCCCTCATCATCATTTTCATATATGATCATCCAGGATGTTGTATCAATAAATACAGTGAGTCCCCTTGGAAAACAGCATTCCATTCATGACAAACCACATGTCAAGGAAAATTGTCAAGTTAGATAACTTGCCTCCTGACCAATGACATGCTCAATCACACTCTCTTCAGACATCACATCACACTGCATCCAGCCAATGCTCATTTTTGGAAGAATGTTAATTAATTCCCTAACATGTTCTATCAAAAACACACTGTGAAGACTCAATACCTGCACACCTACCCACCAACACAAAGACAATCAATATGAGTGTATGTGGTGGGAAGGGGTGGTGGGGCGGGAAGCTGAGGTATGTGTGCTTTATATTGTGTTTGGAGTTAGAGAAAAAGGGTAATCAGAGAAACTGTTTAGAGGAGGGGTTCTTGAGCTGTGACGGAAGGAAAGGGAAGGGTATGGTGGATGGACAGAAATAGGGAAACTGTTTCCAGACTTAAGGGCCAGAGTGTGCTTGGAGGCTGGAGATGGAGCCTGGGATGGAGAAGTCTCACTTATCCTGCAATCAAGCAGCACGGCCTAGTGGAAAGAGCAGGGGCTGGGGAATCAGAGGAACTGGGTTCTTATCCCGGCTCCGCCACTTGCCTGCTGTGGACCTTGGGCAAATCACTTCACTCTTCTAGACTATAAGCTCGTTATGGGAAGGGAACATGTCTGCTAATTCTGTTGTATTGGACTCTCCCAAGCACTTAGTACAGTGCTCTGCACATAGCACTCAATAAATATGATGGATTGATTGATTCTTTCTGCCTCTGTTCCCTCATCTGCAAAAAGGGGCTTCCATGCCTATTGTCCCTTCTTCTTAGACTGTGAGCCCCATGTGGAACCTGGCAATCTTGTTTCTATCCCAGGGCTTAGTTCAGTGGCAAGCACTTAACAAATGCCACAATTATTATTATTATCATTATCATTATTATTGTTATTATTATGATTATTATCCTGGAATCAGTGGTATTTATTGAGTGCTTACTGTGTGCAGAGCACTGTACTAAGTGCTTAGGGAAAGTACAGTATAACAGATTTGGTAGACATGTTTTCTGCCCACAAGCAGCTTACAGTCTGGAGGGAAGTCAGTGAGATTCAACATTGAGTCTCCAACTCTCAGAGATTTCCCACATTTTATGTCCAAAATTTGACCTCTGGTAAGTTCAGTGCCCCTGACTCTCCATCTTCTAATGTGGATTACCTTAGTGGGGGTCTCTCTAAAAAGCACTTTTCCTGAGTGGACTACATGTTGGCAAAGGTCTGCCAGGAAACCACCTGTCTTCTGCATCTACATTAAACTGAATATAGGAAGGACATCTAAACAGAACTGGCTTGAAGCTCAAAACATGATATGATCATCCCTCAGACCCAAAGCATCTTTACTGAATGGACTGGAAAAACACGTAGTTGTCAAGTGCTATTGTTCAATACACACTCACGCTGGGCATTCAGCATGGCTCAGTGGAGAGAGCATGGGCTTTGGAGTCAAGGGTCATGGGTTCAGATCCGAGCTCTGCCAACTGTCAGCTGTGTGACTTTGGACAAGTCACTTAACTTCTCTGTGCCTCAGTTACCTCATCTGTAAAATGGGGATTAAAACTGTGAGCCCCCCATGGGACAACCTGATCACCTTATAACCTCCTCAGTGCTTAGAACAGTGCTTTGCACATAGTAAGTGCTTAACAAATACCATCACTATTATTATCTTGAAAGATAAGCTAAGACTGCTCAGTTACTCTCAGTTTACCCTCTAGGGCCATCCTGGGCAACCTGCTACCTCCATGCCACCCTGCCCATGCCTCAACCCTGACATGCCATCCTGTGCATCAAAGCTCTCCAAGAAAGAATGCCAGTCCTCTTTGGCAAACCCAGTCTTTTTCACCCCTCACAGTCAGGAACTCTTCCTTTTGGCTCAGCTAGGACTAAAGATATTGATGCCTTTTTACTTGTTTTGATGCCTGTCTCCTCCCTTCTAGACTGTGAGCCCATTATGGGCAGGCATTGTCTCTGTTGCTGAATTGAACTTTCCAAGCGCTTAGTACAGTGCTCTACCCACAGTAAGTGCTCAGTAAATACGATTGAATGAATGAATGAGTGAACGTCTCAAGACTCAGAGAAAGAAAGAAACTGTATACAAGTTTTGTTTTTTATGGTATTTGTTAAGGGATCATTATGTGCTGGACACTGCACTAAGCTTTGGGGTAGATATAAGGTAATCAGGTTAGACACAGTCCCTGTTCCACAAGAGCTCACTATCTAAATGGGAGGGAGGCATTTTACAGATGAGGTAACTGAGGCACAGAGAAGTAAAGTGATTTGCCCAAGGTCACCTAGCAGACTAGTGGCAGAGCTGAGATTAGAACTCAGGTCCTCTGGCTCCCATGCTTATGTTCTTTTGACTACACCACATTGTTTTCTTCTTTGCCTCTGGTCAGGAGCAACATCCTGGTCATTTGGACTGATCCTAATCTTGAGCCCCCCTTCTAGACTGTAAGCCTGTTGTTCGGTAGGAACCGTCTCTACATGTTGCCAAATTGTACTTCCCAAGTGCTTAGTACAGTGCTCAGCACAGAGTAAGCGCTCAATAAATACAATTGAATGGATGAATAAATCTCCTGCTTCCTTGGAGAGATGGTTAACACTGAACACTGAACTTACTCTTTTCCAAGTAGTAGAGGAAGGATTCCAGTGCCTCATTTTAATTTCCAGCCCCTTATCCTACTCAGTCTCTCTCTAATTTAATCATCTCCACGCTGAGTGGCTTTTCTGAATACTCTCTGAGTCTTCCCAGCTATTATGGGGCTGGGATCATATCTCTTCGCGTGCTAATCGGCTTCTGGGTATCATTCGTGTTCCAACAGTTTTGTTAATATGGCTCAACCTGGAACCTTTCTGGCAAATACAATGTCAGCATTTACATAAATGATTAAATTGGGTTTTTAAAATTAGGCCAGAGAAGATGCCAGCCAGCCTCACCCTCTCCATCTCTGCCAGAGTGGGGAGATAGATCCCAGAAATGGCCTGTAGTGCCCTCACAGCAAATTGATGATAGACCAGCCAATGAGGGCTGTTTTGCAGAGGATGACTCTAGAGTTTCTCCATCTTCATTGGGACAGGATGAGGGAAACTGAGCTGGTGAGATTTAGGATAGACCCAAGGAAGAACTTCCTTTCAGCAAAGACAATGAAGGGCCAGAATGGGTCCCACAGTGAGACAGTGGGGTAACTCCCTTCTGGGAGATATGAAATAGCTCAGGAACAGCTCTGTCTGGAGACAGGGGATTGGACTAAATGGGCCCTGTTGGATCCCGCCAACCCACGGAGTCTTTTTGTCAGCCCCCTGGAATCCTCTTTTCCCTGCTGCACATGTATGGCTTATATATGGGTGAAATCCAGATCGGACATAGTTCAGTGGGCAGGAGAAATACCTTGCTACCACTTAGGGTTAGACTAAGAGTCCCACATGCAATAGGCACTGGGTCAGCCTGATTATCTTATATCTACCCCAAAACTGAGTAAAGTGCTTGGCACATAGTAAGCACTGAACGAAGACCACAAAATAAATAAATAGGGCCAAGCAGAAGGAAATTCCCCTCTTACACCAAATCCCATAGTCCAAGAGACAGAGCAAACTCGATTAGTTCATCTTCAACAGCCAGCAATCTCCCGGCCTCTACACCATCAATCCTTTAACCATGAGCAGAGTCATTGTCATCGCTTCATAACAGATGTGAAATGAACCTTACGGGAAGACAGAAGAGTGGCTATTCAAACTCACTTGAAAATGCCACGTACGATGAAATGAATCAGAGAATCAGAGTGTCTCTGGACTGGAAGGGACCATGAGAGGGCAAATCATCCATTCTCCAGCCTCCAGACTGGAGAGCACTGAGTCCAACCAGAGAGAGATGGAGGGCCTCTCCTGAACTCCATGCCAATCCCCCAGTTGAAAAGGAAAGGGTATTAAAAAAGGCACCCCCTTCTGCTCCCCATAGTAGCAGACTCTTAAGTTCCCATCACCTTCCCTCTACCCCATTCTGTTAGCCACCCCTGCAACCACACTGACTCATAGTCTTCCACACTCACATGCTAGAAGCAGCATGGCTCAGTGGAAAGAGCATGGGCTTGGGAGTCAGAGGTCATGGGTTCTAATCCCGGCTCCCCCACATGTCTGTTGTGTGACCTTGGGCAAGTCACTTAACTTCTCTGAGTCTCAGTTACCTCGTCTGTAAAATGGGGATTAAGACTGTGAGCCCCACGTGGGACAATGTGATCACCTTGTATCTCCCCCAGCGCTTAGAACAGTGCTTTGCACATAGTAAGCGCTTAACAAATGCCATCATTATTATTATTATTCAACCATATGCACACTCAAAACACTCCCGCACAAGCAGAATTCACACAATCTCTTATACATACAATCCCATAACTCACAATGTTTTAGCCACACACTCCCCAAAATTCAAAATTCAATTTCAGTGAACAACCAGATGCATCTAATTAAAGCTTTTAATCTATTTAAATTGATGCAACTATTAATTTAGCCTGATGAGAACTAGATGATTTGAATTTGGTCTCCCACTGTTCCCGTTTCACTGGCTGGTTGGAGCCATGACGTTGCTGGAGTCTGAGACGCATTATCAGGGTCACAGTTCCTTGTCTCTCAATGCCCGCGGTGCTCCCCTCTGCCTAGTAAATTACACAATCTTGATAAACCTGGCTCGTGAAAGCTAATCAAAGTTGATTGCTTTTAATTAAAAATCTCATGATCAAGTGGCCCTTAAGACTGATCAGTCTTTGGAGCACCTCCCCTGAAAGTCCCCCAACCAAGATCCCACCTAGGGGGTCTGAGACTCCTTTGACCTAAAGTTCCAGCTGTCCCTTTGCCTCCTTTTCCACCTTTCCTCTTCTAGAAGGCTCAGGCAGCTTGGAGTCGACACTTTGGAAAGTTCCCCAACTCTCAAGTGAATGAGCACTTTTGCTGCCTCTATTTTATGTTTTTCATTCTATGTCAAAATGCAGCACTCCCTAGCACAATTTAGCCCTTGCTCCTTTTCCCCCAGTGTCCCTGCCCATCGCTCTTTTTCAGCTCCTTCTCCTCTGTGAGTGATGCCCCCTGCCCCAGTCCTCCCCACAGTGACTCCAGCCCCTATCTCTCTCCTCTCTCCCCTCAGTATGCCTGGAATCTGCTGGATCAGGTCGGGGTGGCGACTTCTGGCCAAGCAACTGATGGGACTCATCCTCCAAGGTCCCAGCCCTGCCGAAGGGCTAGTCGAGCAGCTTTTCCCCCAGGGAAGGCATAGAGGAGAGTTCTCTTGGAGTTGGTGCCTCTCAGGCCCTGTAGGATTCCTCCAGGGATGAGAGTCATCTTCTCAGCAAGTTGGAGGGAAGCCCAAGTGCCCATCCTATAGGGTTGCCGACTGAAGGGCAGAGCCAAATCCACCCCTGTTGCTCCCTTGTTGATCTCCTGGACTTTCTGGAGCCTCAGTGCATTATATTCTTCTCCCCTAAGTCAGTAGGGAGCCATTAACAGCAGGTATATATCACGGATGGAGATGAGGCCTGAGACAAAACACTCTCTGTCATTACAGCAGTCTTGGTTCAGGTTATCCCCTGTCATGGAGGAGGAAAAGGAGTTGGATCAGAAATCACTGTGGGTCCAGGAGCTGGGAACTAACTCCAGTGGTTGCCCATCCACCTCTGCATCAAACAAAAGCTCCTTGCCATTGGCTTTAAAGCACTCCACTGCTTTGTCCCCTCCTACCTCACCTTGCTTCTCCCCTTCTACAATCCAGTCTGCACAGTTCACTTCTCTGATGCTAACCTTCTCACTGTGCCTCGATCTTGCTTGTCTTTCTGCCGACCCCTAACCCACATCCTGCCTCTGGCCTGGAGCATCCTCCCTCCTCAAATCTGACAGACAATTACTCTCCCCTCCTTCAAAGCCTTATTGAAGGCACATCTCCTCCAAGAGGCCTTCCTAGACTAAGCCCCACTTTCCCTCATCCTTCACTCCCTTTTACATCACCCTGACTTACTCCCTTTACTCTTACCCACCACAGCCCACAGCACTTATGCACATATCTGTAATTTTATTTATTTGTTTTGATGTCTGTCTCCCCTCCTCTAGAAAGTAAACTCATCGTGGGCAGGGAATGTGTCTGTTGTTGTGTTGTGCTCTCCCAGGATCTTAGTGGTGTGCTCTGCACACAGTAAGCACTCAATAAATACAATTGAATGAATGAATAAATAAGAACGGGGAACCGAGTTTTGATTACTGTTTTTTGATGATGATGATAATAATAATAGTATTTGTTAAGTGCTTACTATGTGCCAAGCACTGTTCTAAGAGCTGGGGTAGATACAAGGTAATCATGTTGTCCCACATGGGGCTCACAGTCTTAATCCCCATTTTACAGATGAGGTAACTGAGGCACAGAGAAGTTAAGTGACTTGCCCAAAGTCACACAGGGGACAAGTGGTGGAACAGGGATTAGAACCCACGACCTCTGACTCCCAAGCCCGTGCTATTCCCACTAAGCCATGCTGCTTCTGATCCAATGGTTGTGCAATGGCAGTGTCAACTTTCTGACCCTCCCTCTTGCAACCCAGCATGCCATGGGGATGACTGGGCATACCCATGGTAACTCATCTGACCCATCTCTCACCACATTTCTCTTTAGGGGCCACACCAGGACTAGGTTTCTACTCCCAGGGAATCAGAAATCTATCTCCTCTCCCCAGTCAAATTATTCTCCTCTACTCAGGGAAATTTGCGGTGATGGACAGCTTTATCCTGTCCCTTTTATTCATTCTCTGATGCTAACCTTCTCACTGTGCCTCGATCTTGCTTGTCTTGCTGCCGACCCCTAACCCACATCCTGCCTCTGGCCTGGAGCATCCTCCCTCCTCAAATCTGACAGACAATTACTCTCCCCTCCTTCAAAGCCTTACTGAAGGCACATCTCCTCCAAGAGGCCTTCCCAAACTAAGGGAATGAGGAAGTTAGTTCCCTCATTCATTCAATCGTATTTATTGAGTGCTTACTATGTGCAGAGTACCGTACTAAGCACTTGGGAAGTACAAGTTGGCAACATATAGAGATGGTTCCTACCCAACAATGGGCATTTTCATCTGATGACTGATTTCCCCTTGGGTGTTTCCAAGATGCCTTTCCTTTTCTCCAAGGAAGGCTCAGCTTATAATGGAGAAAAGGGCTTAGACTTGGTCATTCTTTCATCTAAATCTCTAGTCATTTATTTATTTCTACCTTTCTAGATGGTAAGCTACATTACAATCAAGGTATTCATCAAGCACTTGCTGTATGTAGAGCACTGTATTAAGTATTTGGTAGAGTACACGACAACAGAGTTGGTAGACATGTTCCCTGCCCACAGGGAGCTTACAGTCTAGAGGGAGGTGGGGAACCTATATTTGTAGCACTGAAACATCACAGTGCTTTGAAATATTCATCCTTCCAGTTGCTCCTGACTGGTTTCTGCAGCCAGCCTGGCTGGGCTGTCACTGACACAGGGAGGCAGTTATCTTGCCAGGTTAGAGTCTCATCCTCTCATGCATATTCAGCTCCTTGCCTGATCTGGTTATTTCTCCCAGGGATTCTGGGGCTGTCCATTATGGTGACCGCATCTCACTGTATAACTGTGATTTCTGCGTGGATTCTTTGGCAGTGATACTGGACAATCTGGGCTGGGGGCACTGGCACCCAGCAGGTTTATGTTCAATACAATTTATTTTATGAGCTAGTGACACCAAGGTGAAGCTTCTCACATTGGGCAATTCAAGTCTGGTAATTGCTACCCTGAGAGTCTGTTTTCTCATTGGTGTACTGTTGAGATGCCCATCATAAGCAAGTGTGAAGGGAATATGAGAAGACACTGGCTAGCCTCATTCAGCTTGACTCTGGTTGGCTAGAGAGTGAGGAAACAGGATTTAGGGGGTCTGAACCCTGAGCAAAAACATTTTCTCTGCTCCTTGACCTGCACCTTTCCCCAGCTGACCTGGTACAATGACTGCCTCTGTGTGTGTGTGTGTGTGTGTGTGTGTGTGTGTGTGTGTGTGTGTGTGTGTGTGTGTTTAGGGATGGGAATGGAAGGGTAGGGTGAGTGGGAGAGACCCTCCATAATGACCCAAGTCCCACATCAAATTGGTTCCATCCCAACTCCTGGCAACTCGGAGCTAAGAAACATCATCCAAAAATCAAGAAATCCAGACTGATCATTACTATAACAAGGCTGAGAGGCCTCCTCCTCGTAATTACAACAATAACAATAATTGTGGTATTTATTAAATGCTTACTCTATGCCAAGCCCTTTACTAAGCGCTGGAGTAGATACACGATTAGCAGATAGGACTAATCGGGACCCATAGTAAGCTGACACACTTGGCTTGTTTATTGGCAGAGTTTAGATTTTGGTACCAGCCACATCACTGGGTTCATAGGGGATCGTCATGGGGAGCTGAATCCACAGGAGTGGCTTCCATGACTACTTCTATCCAAAGAATGCAGCCTCTCTTACAAGCTCCAAAGATAGCCAAGCTGAGCGAACATAAAGGGGGCTAGCCTGGGAAGCATCCAGTGGGAGGGCCAGGCAAGGGGGAGGGAGGAGGGAGGTGGGGGGCTGCCGCTCTCAAGTTGTTCCGAGGGTAAAGAGAAGCATGCTCCTTCCTGAGACCAATTTGGATTTACCCGAGTGAGTAATTGCTTCCTCCATCCCACAGCAGAGATAAGTGCCCTCCGAGCCCTGCATCTCTGAGTTCACGTTAATACCTGACAGGCATCAAATTGGAACCAGAATATCAGCTGCAGGCCTGTGAGCAACTGTCTCCCCCTTCTCTCATCTTTTTTCCTAAGCAAAGCAGGAAAAATTCCTGGAAAACCGTTTTTGACCCAGATCCTTCTTCTCCACCTCATCCTCCTCATTCTCCTCCTCATCCTCTTCCTACTCCTTCTCCTCTTCCTCTTCTTTCTTCTCCCTTCCCTCCTCCTCTTCCTCTCTCCCCCCCATGTTCTCTCCTCTCCCTCCCACCCCCATGACCTCCTCCCCCACTTATCCACTGCCCTTTCCCTCCCAAGACTCTATTTTACCTTACTCCCCTGCTATTTGCACTGATTTCAGGGTCATGACTAATTTGTAATGGGATTTTTCCTAGTCGTTTCCAGTAACAAGTGGCCCAGACAGCCCCCTATCAACTCTCCCAATGAGTTGTGGCTATCTTCCTAAGGGTTCCTGGGCCCAGTTGGTTTAATCGAATACTTGGCATATATCATGTTCTCCCTTCTGGCCAAGGGGCAGCATGGCACAGCAACGGAAAAGGTCTCTGCGTTTTGGAAACAGCAAAGAGCAGGAGGGCCTGCCAAGGTGCCTAAGGACTCTCCCGAGGAGGGAGATGTCTCTACCTGCCGAGTTCCCTTTTCTGAATTTTCCAGGGATCAGAGCCAGATCAGAGCTCAGGATGTCCATCTCATGATTTCAGCTGCTATCATTTTGCATCCTCTTCAAAGATTGCTTCTGGGATAAGGGTCAGAGATGAAAGGGGAGATCAAAAGGGAGATATCAGAGGGTTTTCAATTTTAATGTGATGAATTTCCCTTTTGTTTTGAAAAACTTCTAGACTCTTAGAATATTAGAGGTGGAAAGGGCCTCAAAGAGTCATCTGGTTCAGCCCCCTGGTCCAGGCAGGTAAATGCCTCAAACTTCCAAGGCAGGTGAGTAATTGTTTTTTGTTTAACACTCTTCAGTGGAGGAAGTTCCACAAGCATCCCTTGGTTATCTGTTCTGTTTTTCTTGTCAGTCAAGGGTCGAACTGAACTCCCATTGGCTGAGGAGAAGGGGGAGGAGGGAAAGGAAGAGGAGAAGGAAGAAGGAGAATGAGAAGGAAAGAGGAGGAGAAGGAAGGAAAACTTTGTAGGAGGTCCTGGTTCCTCTGCATCCGGGCAAGCCTCCTGACAGCTGAGAAACAGTCAGGAAGACCAGGCCAACCCTGGCTGAGACGACATCATTGACAATGGCCCCTCTGAATTCCTACATTTCTGGGGGCCAGTACTGGGGGACAGAGGTAGTGAAAGGGGAGATCAAAAGGGAGATATCAGAGGGTTTTCCTAGAAGGGCCAGGAACTGGCCTAGCTGCTGGTGGAGAAGCTGATGCAGGAAGAATGTTCCTTGTGAAAAATTCACCCTCCACTCACCCTCCACTCACCAAGGCAGAGTTCCTCCCTACTCTTTCCCCCAACAGAGCTCCAGTGGTTTCTATTCCTGGGGAAGGGGTTGAGAGTCTTGGGACACCAGGTCTAGCAGTGAAAGTTTGTTTCCCCCAGCCTACCCAGTTCTTTCTTTAACTGTATAAATCTGGATCGAGCATATCAGAAAAATGAGGAGACTCTTGGAGAAAAAGGATTAAACAGCTGAAATCCCCCTCTAAAGCCAAGTTTTTTTTCTTAAATGGCACTTATTGAGTGCCATGCACTGTACTACGCACTGGGGTAGATACATGATAATCAGGTTGAACACAGTCCCTGTCCCACATGGGGCTCACAGTCTAAGTCAGAAGGAGGAGGATTGAATCCCCATTTTACAGATGAGGTAACTGAGGCATAGAGAAGTTAAGTAACTTGCTGAAGGTCACACAAAATAAAGTGGCAGAGTCAGGATTAGAACCCAGGTCCTCTGACCCCCAGGTCTGTACTCTATCCACTAGGCCACGCTACTTCTTGGTTCTGCTGTGACAGTGTTGGCCCCATTGGTTAATATCAAATGGGGAAGGGAAATGGGAGCCCCTGGACAACACCAGGGAACAGGAAGCCAGGTGTTTGAAGTACCAATATGAGAAAGGGCAAAGGTCACTTCAGTAAACTTCCTAAAATCCTGACCAAACCCCTTCCCTTTCTCCTGGGCTGGGATTATGTGGCTCTCCACTTTACCTGGGTCAGGTTTTATTCAGAGCAGAAAATAGAACCCTTATCCAGCTAAAGGAATTCCAGAGAACAAAACTAGTTTTCAAGACTCTGGCCTTCCTGAAGCACAGGAAGCACAGGCCTACCTGAAGCAGTGCATAATGAGATGAATAAGGTTCTCGTGGCTCAAGAGGGAAAAACAATGGTGATTCTGATTCTGTTCTTTGGAAATAATCTGGTGAATTCAAATGAATTTAAACTGCTGATTATCCATGTCTCTCCTTGGCTCCATCACTTCCTTATGAAGTTTGGTCTGTAGAGTTAGAGATCTGTGGGGGCCTTCTTTTTCTCTATAGCTCTCTGTGCAGTGGATTGATTTTTCAGAGGAGGTGAAACTTATCCACGATCCCCAAACTGGCAATGTGCGTATTAAAAATGCAGCAGATTCCTGTGATCTGTTTGCCTTTGGATTTATTTCACTTCATACGTCACTGATGCCTCCTCTCTGTTCAGAACACACAGTACCCCGTTTCACTGAGGGGAGAGAGGATGGAGATTCAAGCATCACTTGTTTTCTCAGCAAATTCAATAACGCTGAAATCAGAGACAGGAGTTTGAATAAACAGAAGTCTGGAAGTTCGGATCCCAGGGGTCACTTGAGAAGCAGCAAGACCTAGTGAATAGAGCATGGCTCTGGGAGTCAGAAGGACCTGGGTTCTAATCCCGGCTCCACCACTTGTCTGCTGTGTGACCTTGAGCAAGTCACTTAACGTCTCCGTGCCTCAGTTACCTCATCTGTAAAATGGGGATTGGACTTTGAGCCCCATGTGGGACAGGGACTGTGTCCAACCTGATTGGCTTATATCCACCCCAGAGCTTAGTAAAGTGCCTGGCACATAGTAAGCACTTAACAAATGCCACAATTATTATTATTATTATTATTATTGTTACTCTGACTCCCAGGGCTGCATTCTTTTCACTTAGGCCATGCTGCTTCTTTAAGTTGCTGTTTGTGGATCTAAGATTCACAAACACTGGGGCATCTACTATCCAAGTCAGTTCGACATTTTCTAATTACAACTGGATGACCTCATATCCTTTGGAGAGAACTTTTCAGCGACAAACCAGTGTGCTGCAAGCAGGTATTAGGAGCCAAAGTATAGATAGTTCTAAATATTCAATTCTTTCCCATATGTCCCAAATCAATATATGTAAGGAAAACCCAGCCCCATGCAGCCCCTTAAGAACCCCAGTGACTGGCCTCCTGAAGAGATTGGAAGTAAGAAAAGAATTAAAAAAAAAAACCTATGCAGTTCCCCTTGATATTTAATGATAGTCAATCCAACAAAACGGAGACTTATAACTGGTCAATTTTGTTGCAAGTCAATATTCAAGGTTGGACTTTTTATGGTATTTGTGACGCGCTTACTATGTGCACCATTCTAAACACTGGAGTAGATACAAGCTAAGTATGTTGGACATAGTCCATGTCCCATGTGAGGCTCACAGTTCTAATCCCCATTTTGCAGATGAAGTAATTGAGGCACAGAGAAGTTAAGTGGTGTACCCGTAGTCACATATGTCAAAACTGGGATTAGAACCCAAGACCTTCTGACTGAAAGGCCCATGCTTTATCCATTAGGCCATGCTCTGACTGAAAGGCCCATGCTTTATCCACTAAAGGTCACGCTGCTTTTCAAGGGAGAATTTTAACCTCCCTTAAAGGAGGCAAGAGAATGCAGCAGATACCATATGAGGGACTCCCAGGGAGAAAGATGCTGCAGAAACTCATTTTGTTTTGAGGGGGCAGTTCTCCTTATTCAAATGGGGCTACACATTTCTGTGGCCTCTGGACAGGCTGGAGGGAGAAGCCATACAGCTTTCTGGCAGATTCTCAAGCTCTTCCTTCTCTGTTTCTCTCATTTCTTTTGGCTAACATATTGGGAAAGGTTACCAATCTGATGTACAGCTCCGTAATAAAGTAGCGATGCCTGGAAGCCATTCCAGAGGGATTTGGGCTTGATTGCAGAGCTAAGACCACATGCTCCAAGGTTTCGGATGATTTATGGACAGTCAGCTCGGACATACTCTCTCCTGCTCCCCCCACTCCAGACTCTTAGGGAGGATCTGGGCACTCTATTTTGTTCCTAAATCACAGAGTTCTCCTTGACACTAGGTACCCTATCCCAGGCTGGGCAGAAGCTGTTGTGGTTTGGCCTGGCTCCGATGCCAACAACCAAAATCTTTGGATAAGAAGAGGATGGTAGGAGTGCTTGTGGGAGAACGTTTCAGCGGAAGGAGGAGGAGAGAAGAAAGATGTGTGACTGTGCATGTTAAGAGTCAGAAGGGAATCCACACCTGATAGCCAGTCTGGGGAAAGGAAGATAATTAGTGATGATGAAATTTATCAGCCACTCCTCACTCCGCTCTGTGAAAAAAGACAATTATGTCAAATCTCTGATATCTCTGCCCCGAGAGAGATGAGAGGTTTTGAGAGGCTCTTAATAGTATCACATGTGACATTGCTAAACAGTAAAGTCAGAGGGAGGCTGCCTTTCCCTATCAGGAGCGAGGTTCAGAGACAAAACCCTATGTCTCCAACTTCTGAGTCAGTGAGAAACTCTGGAGAGAATTTGGTTTGGGAATTCTTGGTTCTGAAAGACACTTCTGGGCCTGAATTTTAATTGACTTGCAGGGCAGACTTCATCAATCAATTACTGAGCAGTTATTGTGTGCAGAACACTGTATTAAGCGCTTGAGTCTCCTCACTGACCTTCCCGCCTCCAGTCTCTCCCTCTCCAGTACAAACTTAATTCTGTTGCCTAGGGTCATCATTCTAAAACGTTGTTTTGCCCACTCCACTCCACTCCTCAAAAACCTCCAGTGATTGCCTGCATCACAAAAATTCCTGACAATCAGCTTTAAGGTGCTCAGTCAGCTCTCTCCCTTCTACTTACTCCATTCTCTTCTCCCACTGCATCCCCCAGCTCACCCATTTCATCCCTCTTGAGCCAATCAACTCTTGATGCCTTCTTGATCATCTTCCCTGCAGACCTCTTGTTTCCTGTGAAACGCCCTCTCCCTTCACACCCGGGAGACCACTGCTCTTCCCATCTTCAAACTCTTTCTGAAATCGTATCTCCTTCAAGAGGCCTTCCTTGATTAATTTCTTATTTCCCCATCCCACTTCAACTATCATTTCAGCACTTCTGTGTTGCCTAAGCACTAGGGTACTCACACCCTCTGCGGCCTCCTTTCTCAAAGCACTTATGTATCTCTCTTTCTAGTCTATTACCTGCAATTATTTCAATGTCTGCCTCTCCTTCTCAATTGTAAGTCCTTTGAAGGGAGGGATCATGTCTACTAAATCCATTCACATCCACTCACATCTACTACTAGAGAAGCAGTGTGGCTCAGTGGAAAGAGACCTGGCTTTGGAGTCAGAGGTCATGGGTTCAAACCCCGGCTCTGCCAGTTGTCAGCTGTGTGACTTTGGGCAAGTCATTTAACTTCTCTGTGCCTCAGTTCCCTCATCTGGAAAATGGGGATTAAGACTGTGAGCCCCCCATGGGACAACCTGGTCACCTTGTAACCTCCCTAGCTCTTAGAACAGTGCTTTGCACATAGTAGGCGCTCAAAAGATGCCATCATTATTATTATTATTAAATCTACTGTATTCTCCCAAGGACTCAGCAGACTACTCTACCCATAATAAGGCAGAGATCATGGTGATTAAGTCTACTGTACTCTCCCAAGTGCTTTATATAGTGCCCAGAGTAAATGCTTAATAAATACAACTGATTAATTCAGATTGATTGATATCAAGTAGTTGGGGTTCTTTAATGGTTTTTGGTAGTAAGCACTTACTATGATCCAAGCACTGTTCTAAGTGCTGGGGTAGATACAAGATAACCAGGTTGGACACGGTCCTTATCCCACATGAGGCTCACAGTCTTAATCCCCATTTTACAGATGAGGAACTGAGGCACAGAGAAGTTAAGTGACTTGCCCAAGATCACACAGTAAACAAGTGGTGAAGCTGGGATTAGTACCCAAGTCCTTCTGACTCACAGGCCTGTGCTCTGTTCACTAGGCCACATTGCTTCTCAGCTTCCCAGTGGCTCTCAAGCCCTCCCTGTCCAACATCTACTCTGAGTTGGGGGAAGCCCTGCTGATTGGATTAGCTTTTTCCCATCCCTGCTGCTGGACCCTTCTTCTCAAAGTGCTCCATACAATCCCTCACACATAGCGTAGTTCCCAAGTTATGTTCCTGTTAGAGCCCAACTTCAGAGCCCTGCCTGACCTGCTCTCCTGTTAATTCTCTCTCTCTCTCCTGTATTCTCCAACCTCTACTCCTGTTCCCACTGAGGGGAGGGTGGAGTTTGAGAGACAAGTATGTTACGATAGTGGTCTGCAGTCCCTTCCCTCTCCACTTCCCTAGAGAGTGGTCTGGAAGAGAGCAGGGCAGCCACCTGAGTCCAGAGGAAATTGCTAGGCCATTTTCTGTTCCAGGAGCTGGTTATTAAGAACCTAATACAGAGCAGTGAATAGCAGCTGCCTGGGTGGAGGAGAGCACTCCGGTTTAATGAGAAATATTTCAATGATAAAAGGGGCTTTTCTGTGTTAATACAAAGGCCTTTCATTAGGTCCAGACTGGTAGAACCATGCAGACAATGTGTGTCCCATCTTTAATATGCCAACCAGCAGCCCAAGCAGCTGGGAGGCAGGGAAACCAGGGCTTGAGAAGAATAATCTAGCTTCTTTGGCCTGAGGACCAGAACTGTCCCCTCTGACGTCATGGCTCCAGGATTCCAGGCTGGCCAAATCTCTGCTCTCCAGGAAGTGGGGAGTCTACATGCAGGGGACACTGAAATTTCACTCTTGTTTCTTAAATAGTGTGAGTTGAGAGGATGGGCTTTAAATCTCATACAAGCCAGAGGAAATGATGGAAAACAAACGAGCCAGAGGGAAACCCCATGGATAGGTGGACCACAGATTCCTAAGTCCTGCATATCCTAAATGGAAATTAACAGGCAAGGACTGAGATCAATTGGTCCTGCCTCTGGCCATACATACCCCTCAGAGCTTGTCTCGGAGTCCCAGGGAAGGGGGAATCCTGCAGAGATCATCCAATACATTCCCCTGCCTCCAGGCATGAATGTTTTTGCCATATCTCAGTTGAATGGGTTTGGGGTGGAGGGAGAGTCCTAACCCATCATTTAAAGATCACAAGTAAGAAGGCAGTTCCACAGCCTCTGTTGGTAACCCTCACCATAATCCAGCCCATCACATTTCCTTCCCAGAGAAGCCCTCTTCCCTCTGTCTTGTGGGATAAGTTGCAACCCTGTTTGACTTTTGTTCAGAAGCCTGGGGTAGTAAGAAATCAGCCTCAGCTCAGAGAGTTTTGCTATTGGACCCTTCAGCTGCCATTCTGTTCAGCATGAGAGAGCCCTTACTGGCCAAACCCAAGTCACCCAGGCCACCATTCATTCATTCAATTCATTCATTCATATTTATTGAGCACTTACTGTGTGCAGAACACTGTACTAAGTGCTTGGGAAGTACAAGTTGGCAACAAGTTGGTGACACCAGAGATGAGCTTCTGTGTAAACGCCTACTGATTGGCTAGGCTTCAGAAGAATTCATTTTAACTTTCATGCTTGATGGCTCCACCGTGATGAGGCAGAGAGAACAGCATGGCCATCCAATTCTAGAGCAAACAGGGACTCACACTGCTTTGTATCTGTTCCAATATATGATGGATTCCCGGTCTCCCAGCTCAGAGGTAACTACTGAGGGAACAGCGTAAAAGTCTTTATTTATGGCGTGTGACACTTTGAGTACCAGATGTGGATTTAGGAGCATGCTGGGTTATGGTTCTTGTGCAACTCCCAGAAACCAAATACCACATTTAAATAATACATGGGAGTCAGAGCATTTATTAGTCCTCTCTGTCTGGTCATGGCCTCAGCCTCCGTCTGGGGCTGTGGACTCTGGTCAGCTCCGGGGGCCCAGGGACAGGGAGGCTGCAGTTCCAGACAAACCCATAGTAGCTCTGAGTCATTCCAGCCCTGTGCTGCAGGGACAGGAGCCTGGGAAGAATTATGCAGAGAGGAGTGTGGGCTGAGGGAATAGGGGCTCAGAGATCTGTCAGTCCTGGAAAGTTGAGGAAGCAGTGACTATTTCCCGAGAAATACCCATTCCCCCTAAAAGGTAGCCAGTCCAGCAGCTTGCTTAGTGCTAGTCTCAGCCCTAAGACTGATGGAAAGCTTGATACAGAAACCCTGCCTCCAGAAAGCTCTGCAGAAATTCCTCATCCTCAGTTTAAAGGTGTTCAACCAGCTCTCCTCCTCTTACCTAATCTCTCTCATCTCCCACTACGATGCAGCCTGCATATTTCACACCTGATACACACCTACATACATACTGTTCCTCAAACTCATCTCCCTCACAGACAACCTCTTGTTCACATCCTTTCCTGCCTGGAGCTCCCTCCTCCTTTATCATATATGACAGACACCGTTCTCCTCATCTTCAAAGTCCTACTAAAATCACATCTCCTCCAGAGAGTCTTCCCTGCTAATCTCTAATTTCCCCACCCTATTCTCCCTCCCTTCTGGGCCACATTTACACTTGGTTCTGTACCCCTAAAACACTTAGATACAAACCCTACCCTGAGCTTCACAGCACCTATGTCCATATTCTTATACTCTGCTGCTTCCCCTATTTGTAATTTATTTTAATGTCTGTCTCCCCCACTAAGCTCCTTGAGGATAGGGATCATGTCTACCAACTCCGAGAAGCAGCATGGTGTAGTGGATAGAGCACGGGCCTGCGAGTCATAAGGTCATGGGTTCTAGCCCCATTTCTACCACTTGTCTGCTGTGTGACCTTGGGATAGTCACTTCACTTCTCTGTGCCTCAGTTTCCTCATCTGTAAAATGAGGATTGAGACTAAGCCCCATGTGGGACAGGGACTGTGTTCAACCCGATTGGCTTGTATCCACTCCAGCACTTTGTACGGTGCCTGGCACATAGTAAGTGCTTAACAAATACCATAATGATAATTAAGTGCTTATAACAATGCTCTACACAGAGTAAGTACTCAATAAATATCATTGATTGGTTGATTGGTTGTACGGCTTCAGGGGGCAGGGGGATGGGAAGCTGGTGAAAGCTCAGGGAGGAGGGGAGAAGCAGCTTCAAATAAAATGAAACCTCTCTGCCAGCAACACTGCTGAGCCTGGCTGCCCCTAAAGTCCCTGCATCATTTCTTGGCAACCCAGTACAATCCTACTTGTACAATCCTTAGGGAAGCAGTGTGGCTCTGTGGAAAGAGCCCAGGCTTGGGAGTCAGAAGTCTTGGGTTCTAATTCCGGCTCCACCACTTGTCAGCTGTGTGAGTTTGGGCAAGTCACTTAACTTCTCTGAGCCTCAGTTACCTCATCTGTAAAATGGGGATGAAGACTGTGAGCCCCGTGTGGGACAACCTGATCACCTTGTATCCCCAGCGCATAGAAAGTGCTTCACACATATTAAGTGCTTAACAAATGCCATCATTATTACTATTACTGGTCCCCATAGTGTTCTGATGGGGCTCATTTGGATTCCATTTCCTTGGGGAGAGGAGAGTTGGTTCATGTGTGCTTGTCCAGATGGATGTTCTCTGATTATGTCACTCCAAGACATAGAGTAATTGCTCAATAAATACGATTGATTGATGATGATGATGTAACTGTCAACTGGAAAATCTGACATAGGATTGACAAGTGCATCCATATACTGTACACATGATTGTTTCTTGATGTGCTGGTATTATCATTATCAGAAACTGCTGCTGTTCCCTATCTGTAATTAATTTTAATTACTAAACAGTATTCTATACTAGTAAGTGCTCAGTAAATACCACTGATTGATTGCCTTCAGCACTTTGTTCTGTGTTTCTTTTTTGTCTCTTTGTTCCACACTACTCCTTCAACTGCTGCTCAAAAAAGAGCCTCCTTTCTTGGCTGCTATGCCCCAAGCTGCCCTTCTTGATTGGATTTTCTACTTCCTTATTTATCGTTGCATTTCTGGATAGTGTGCTGCCCATGTAACAGAATGAAGTCCTTTGGTTGTATGTAGTGTAAGCTCCTCTAGTTTGAAAGCTCCCCTCTAGGCCATAAACTCTTGTGGACAGGGAATATAAATAATAATAATAGTGATGACATTTGTTAAGCACTTACTATGTGCCAAGCACTGTTCTAAGCACTGGGGGAGATACAAGGTAATCAGGTTGTCCCACGTGGGGCTCACAGGCTTCATCCCCATTTTACTGATGAGGTAACTGAGGCACAGAGAAGTTAAGCGACTTGCCCAAAGTCACACAGCAGACAGGTGGTGGAGCTGGGATTATAATAATAATGGCATTTGTTAAGCACTTACTATGTGACAAGCATTGTTCTAAGTGCTGGGGGGGGAGGGGTTACAAGGTGATCACGTTGTCCCACATGGGGCTCACAGTCTTAATCCTGATTTTACAGATGGGGTAACTGAGGCTCAAAGAAGCTAAGTGACTTGCCCAAGGTCACACAGCAGACATGTTGGGGAGTTGGGATTAGAACCCATGACCTCTGACTCCCAAGCCCATGCTCATTCCACTGAGCCACACTGCCAGTATATCTACCAACTCAGTTATATTGTACACTCCCAAGAACTTAGCACATAGTAAATATAATCGATCAACTGATTGATTGATAGTGTCTCCTTGGTGCTGGCTGTTTCATTTCCTTGGTTTCAGTCTATAATTCCAGACTGACTCTGTTAAAGGTTTATGGTAATCTGCATATCCTCTTGGGTGTGTGCCTCTAGAGTGCAGTCCTCTGCCTTTTGAAACTCTTAAATGTCTCTGTCTGGATTTATATTGTGAGCTATTAGAAGCCATAGAACAACAGTCTTGTTTCTGTTGTATTCTCCCAAGGACTTAGTACCATGGTCTGCCCTCAGTAGGTGCTCAAAAAGTACAACTGTTGGATTGATTGAAAATGCCTGAAGCCTGTGGATTTGAAAGTATTTCTCAGAGGATCCGAACTGTATTCTCACACAAACATCCGGGTTCCTTGACACATCTCAAGGCTCTCCATTGCTGGCAAAATACTGGGCAGAATAGCCTCTCCTGTTAGAATGTTAGCTCTTTGAGGGTAGTTTCACTTCATTATTCTGCATTTCTCTACTTCCCAAGTGCCTAGAACAGAGGACTACACTAAGTGGGCACCCAATAAATGTTGTTATCACTATTGCTGCCACTATTACTACTACTATTACTACTACTACTACTACTACTACTACTACTACTACTACTACTACTACTACTACTACCACCACCACCCAGAATCCTTGCAGGACATTCCCCTGCATGACTGTATCCAATAAATTAACAGGGCTTGGATCTAGTCCCTAGGCCTGCTTTATCCAGTTGGGGTTGGGGTATGGATTGAACAGGAATGAATCCAAACTGATCAATTTTAAGGCACTCTTTTCATCTTATCACTTACCTCTACTCACCCTGAGTAATTCTTGATCACAGGTGAATGCTAAAGATGTTAATGTCATTCATGGTATCCCCTGTACCCCTTTTTGGATGAGGGAGTCTGGTAACTTATTTTCATGGTTGGGTTAAACTAACCTGGCCATTACTCAGTGGCTTGTATTGCTGGAAATGACTCATATCTGGCCTCTGGATTTCCACTGTTAAATTTCTGCTTGTGCAAGTGGAAGCTCAACTTCTAAATGAGAGCCCTAAATGAAAGGTGTGAGTCTAATCCATTAATCAATGACATTTATTAAGCATCTAGAGCTACTGTAATAAGTGTTTAGGGAAGCATAAATGAAACAAGACACATACTTCTTACCTTCAGGGTGCTTACAATCAAACGGAGAATATAGACAAAAGTTATTTACAAATAGTAAGAGCAGAAGACGAAACAAAGAGATACCAGGTAGTAGAATGATTCTGTCAGGATGAAATAGTTAACCAATTAAATGTACATCTGTACCTAGGGGCTGATCAGTCAACCAATTAATGGTATCAACTGAGAGCTTACTATGTGAAGAACACCATATTAAGTGCTCGGGAGAGTACAATGCAATAGAGTTGGCAGACATATTTCCTGCCCACAAGGAGCTTTCAGTCTAGAGGGGAAGAGAATACCTAGGCACTAAGGATAATCAATCAATCAATCAATCATATAGTCACCCCTCCCCCTTCTCCATCCCCACAGCTCTCAACTGTCTCTGCTACTTTCCCATCTTTCCCAGTAGTATCTTCAGATGAGATCTCTTCCCTCCTCTCAAGTGCCTCCCCATTCACCTGTGCTTCAGACCCCATTGCCTCCCATCTTATGAAAACTCTCACCCCTTCCCTCCTCCCCTCCTTAACTTCCATCTTCAACCGCTCACTCTCCAGTGGTTCCTTCCCCTCTGCCTTCAAACATGCCCATGTCTCCCTGATCCTAAAAAACCCTCTCTTGACCCCACTGCCCCTTCTAGTTATCGCCCTATCTCCCTCCACCCTTCCTTTCCAAACTCCTAGAATGAGTCATCTACACTCGCTGCCTTGAATTCCTCAACTCCAACTCTCTCCTAAACCCCCTCCAATCTGGCTTCCGTTCCCTACACTCCACCAAAACTACCCTCGCAAAGGTAATCAATGACCTCTTTTTTGCCAAATCCAATGACTCTTATTCTATCCTAACCCTCCTCAACCTCTCAGCTGCCTTCGACACTGTGGACTACCCCCTCCTCCTCAACACGCTATCCAACCTTGGCTTCACAGACTCTGTCCTTTCCTGGTTCTCCTCTTATCTCTCTGGCTGTTCATTCTCAGTCTCCTTTGCAGAGTCCTCCTACCCCTCCCATCCCCTTACTGTAGGGGTTCCTCAAGGGTCAGTTCTTGGTCCCCTTCTGTTCTCTATCTATACTCACTCCCTTGGTGAACTCATTTGCTCCCATGGCTTCAACTATCATCTCTACACTGATGACACCCAAATCTACATCTTCCCTCCATTCTCTCTCCCTCCCTCCAGGCTCGTATCCCCTCCTGCCTTCAGGACATCTCCATCTGGATGTCTGCCCACTATCTAAAACTCAACATATCCAAGACTGAGCTTATCTTCCCTCCCAAACCCTGTCCTCTCCCTGACTTTCTCGTCACTATAGGCGGCACTACCATCCTTCCTGTCTCACAAGCCCGAAACCTTGGTGTCATCCTTGACTCTCTCATTCACCCCACTCATCCAATCCATCACCAAAACCTGCCGGTCTCACCTCCATAACATTGCCAAGATCCACCCTTTCCTCTCCATCCAAACTGTTACCTTGCTGGTTCAATCTGTCATCCTATCCTGACTGGATTACTGCATCAGCCTCCTTTCTGATCTCCCATCCCCCTGTCTCTCCCAACTTCAGTCTATACTACACTCTGCTGCCCAGATTCTCTTTGTACAGAAACGCTCTGGGCATGTCACTCCCCTCCTCAAAAATCTCCAGTGGTTGCCTATCAACCTTTGAATGAAGCAAAAACTCCTTATTCTCAGCTTCAAAGTGCTCCATCACCTCACCCCCTTCTACCTCACCTCCCTTCTCTCCTTCTACAGCCCAGCCCACACCCTCTACTCCTCTGCTGCTAACCTCCTCACTGGGCCTCATTTCGCCTGTGCCACCATCAACCCTTGGCCCACATCCTACCTCTGGCCTGGAATTTCCTCCCTCCACACATCCGAACTAGCTCTCTTCCTCCCTTCAAAGCCCTACTGAGAGCTCACCTCCTCCAGGAGGCCTTCCCAGACTGATCCCCCTCTTTTTCCCTCTCCTCCTCCTCCTCCTCTTCCCCTTCCCCTCACCCCCCTCCCTCTGCCCTACCCCCTTTCCTTCCCCCTGCCCTACTCCCTTCCCCTCCCCACAGCCCTTATGTATATTTGTACATATTTATTACTCTGTTTATTTTATTAGTGATGTGCATATAGCTATAATTCTATTTATTCTGATGGTATTGACACCTGTCTACTTGTTTTGTTTTGTTGTCTGTCTCCCCTGTCTAGACTGTGAGCCTGTTGTTGGGTAGGGACCATCTCTATCTGTTGCAGAATTGTACTTCCCAAGCGCTTAGTACAGTGCTCTGCACCCAGTAAGTGCTCAATAAATACGATTGAATGAATGAATTGAGTGCTTATTGTGTGGACAGCACAGTACTAGGCTCTTGGGAGAATACAGTATAGCATAGTTGGTAGACATGTTCCCTGCCCACAGTGAGCTTACAGTCTAGAAGGGGAGACAGACATTAATGTGAATAAAAAAATTATGGTTATGTACATTAGTGCTGCACATAAAGGGTGCAAATCCAATGCAAGGGCGATGCAGAAGGGAATGGGAAAAGAAGGAATGAGGGCTTAGCCAGGGAAGGCCTCTTGGAGGAGATGTGGTTTGAAAAAGGCTATGAAGGTGGGGAGAGTGTACACTTGTTGGATATAGAGGGAGGACATTACAGGCCAGAGGCAGGCTGTGCGGGCTAGGGTTAAGTTCCAAGATAGATGAGATTGAGGTACAGTGACTAGGTTGGCATTAGAGGAGCAAATTGTGGGCTGACTTTTAGTAGGAAGACAGGGATGTAAGGTAGGAGTAGGGCATAACTTGTTGGGTTGCTGTGAATTAAGTTTTGCAAATTAGTCAGGGAAGATATCTGTTCTATTTCCTAATCCATGGCCCTTTCATTCCTGGACCCAGAGGTCTGGAGGCGGGGCCTTGCACCATGGAGTGAAATGAAGGTTTGGAGTTTACTTGTGATGTGCGTTCGAGTCATCTTTTCATTTTCATTGCAATTTTCTCTGGTTTATTGAGCACATAAAGATCCACAAAGTCAGTCCTTTAAATGTAGTTATGTAGCTATAAACGTATACAGCTGAAATAATTGCATTTTAATGATTTTTTATATTCCCATAATTGCTATATTTAATATTCACATCAACAGAGAGAAGGAAAGAAATGCTTCCAGTAGTCCCTACTCAGAAATTAGACCCGGGTTTGCCCTTTAGCCAGCCTGAAGGACAAAATTCTTCTGAATCCCCCATTTCTCACAACAAAGGGGGGTCCCTTCTGATCATCTGTGAAATATTCAATTCTAATGGGGAATGGATCACTCTGATCCAGACATTTAATTTGCCTTTTTTTAGTAACTAAACTTAGTTACAAACTCCCCCTAGATGGGGCTTTGCTGAAAAGTTGATTATTTCTTTTTCTGTTTTAGCTACTACTCAGCTGCACTGTAGTTTTCCATCAGTAGTTTTCATTATTAGAGAAAAATCTGGGAAATAAAATATTTTTGTGCTTGTGTGTATGTGCACACTTTTTATTTGATCATGTCCCAAGAGCAGAGAGGAAAAAAAACCCTTCTGAGATCAGAGTGGAATGAAATTTCCCATTTTTAGCTGGAGGGAAAGAAAAAAAAATTGGCTTGACAGAAAAATTCTCATAAAATTTGCAAAATCTGAGACAAAGAGCAAAGTCCTGCAGTGCTGAGGCTCTATAGCAAGTGAAAGGGGAAAACTTCAACTTCTTTCATATAGGCTGGGCTCTATTATTGAGGAAGGAAGGAGAGGGAGGAGGGGAAAGTGAGGGAGAAAAGGATGGGAATTTTTTTCTCCAACAGAAATGAATTTGGGCAGGACTAGAAAATCCACAGGAGTCTAAGGGAAACATACAATTTTATTCCCTCCCATTGCCCTTATTTCTCCCATCCAGAGGTGGCTAGAGGGCAATTGTTGAAGGCTGGTTAGCCATGGAATGGAAGGAGGGATTTGAATTAAATGTAGGGAACTTGTGGAGGCCAAGGGAGATGAAAGGATGAAAAGAGGAAGCTAGAAAGGATAACTCTGTCCCAGGATTAGGAACACCCAAACACCCAGGGTAGGCAGTTGGTTTGGGTCCCCTTTTATTCTCCATCTACACCCACTTCCTAGGAAAAATCATTTGCTCACACAGCTTCAACTGCCATCTCTACATGCATGATTCCCAAATCTACCTCTCCAGCCTTGACTTCTCTCCTCTGCATCTTGCAATTCCTAAGACATTCTTCACGTGGATGTCCACCAACATCTCAAGTTTAACATGTTCAAGCAGAACTACTCATCTTCTCTCCCAAATCCTCTCCTACCCCAGTCTTTTTTCAAATGGTATTTGTTAAGCACTTATTATGTGCCAGGCACTGTTCTAAGTGCTGGGTTAGATAAAAGCTAATCAGGTTGGACACAGTCCATGTCCCACATGGGGCTCCCAGTCTTAATCTCCACTTTACAGCTGAGGTAACTGAAGCACAGAGAAGTTAAGTGATTTGCCCAAGGTCACACAGCAGGCAAGTGGGAGAGCCAGGACTAGAATCCAGGTCCTTCTGACTCCTAGATCCATGCTCTGTCCACTAGGCAGCACAGCTCCTCAATGTTTTCCATCACTGAAGGAAACACCAGCATTTTCTCTGCCTCACAATACTGTAACCTTGGTATTATCCTCTACTCATCTCTCTCATTCAACTCACATATTCAATCTGTCACCAAATCCTGTAAGTTCTACCTTCACAACACTGCTAAAATACACCTTTTCCTCTCCATCCAAACTGCTGCTCTGCTGAGCCTAGAGCTTATCCTATCCTACCTTGACTACTGCGTCAGTCTCCTCACTGACCTCCATGCCTCTTGACTCACCAGCCCTTACTCACCAGCCCTTACTTCATTCTGCTGCCTGGATCATTTTTCAAAAAAACCCAATTCAGTCCATGTCTCCCCACTCCTCAAGAACTCCCAGTGGTTAGTCATCCAACTCTGCATCAAACAGAAACTCTTTTAAAGCGTTCAACTGGTTTTAAATGGCTCGATCAGCTGGCCCACTCCTATCTTACTTCAATGCTTTCTTACTACAACTCAGCCCTCACGTTCCACTTGAATGCCAATCTACTCACTGTCCCTCAATCTCATCTCTCTCCCTTCATATAGGACAAACTTCCACTCTCCCCACCTTCAAAGCCAAATTAAAATCACATCTCCTCTAAGAGGTCTTCCCTAAGTCCTCATTTCCCTTACTCCCTCTCCCTTCTGTGTTGTTCTTGAACTTGGGTTTATAATAATAATGTTGGTATTTGTTAAGCACTTACTATGTGCAAAGCACTGTTCTAAGCACTGGGGAGGTTACAAGGTGATCAGGTTGTCCCAGGGGTGCTCACAGCTTTAATCCCCATTTTACAGATGAGGTAACTGAGGCCCAGAGAAGTTAAGTGACTTGCCCAAAGTCATACAGCTGACAGTTGGTGGAGCTGAGATTTGAACCCATGACCTCTGACTCCAAAGCCTGTGCTCTTTCCACTGAGCCACACTGCTTCTCCAACCCTTTAAGCACTTGATATTCACTACTCCCTATGTCCCACTGCACATGTAATAATAATAATAATAATAATAATGACATTTATTAAGCGCTTACTATGTGCAAAGCACTGTTCTGAGCACTGGGGAGGTTACACGGTGATCAGGTTGTCCCACGTGGGGCTCACAGTCTTAGTCCCCATTTTACAGATGAGGTAACTGAGGCACAGAGAAGTTAAGTGACTTGCTCAAAGTTACACAGCTGACAATTGGCGGAGCCGGGGTTTGAACCTATGACCTCTGACTCCAAAGCCCGTGATCTTTTCCACTGAGCCATGCTGCTTCTCTAATACCAGAATTTATTTTAATGTCTATCTCCCCCTCTAGACTGTAAGCTCCTTGTGGGAGGGAATGTGTCTACTAACTCTATTATATTGTACTCTCCTAAGCATGTAGTACAATGCTCTGCACATAATAAATACTCAATAAATATGATTAATTGAGTGAAATGTTCACTCCATGTCTCCCAACTGCTCAAGAACATCCAGTCATTGCCCTTCCACAACCACATCTAACAGAAACTCCCAGCATTGGTTTTAAAGTACTCAATCAGCTCAATCACCTCCTTCTTCCTTACCCTATTAATATCCCAAAACAGCTCAGCCTGCACACTTTGCTCCTCTAGCACTAGCTTACTGATTGTGTCCCAATTCTGTTTATCTCGACACTGATCCCTCTTCCACAACCCCCCTATAACCTGGAGCTCCCTCCCCCTCCATATTCCACAGACCACCACTTTCCCCACCCTCAAAGCCTTACTAAGACCACACTTCCTCCAAGAAGCCTTCCCTGATTGAGCCCTCTTTTCCCCAGTTCCCTCTCCCTTCTACTTCATCTATACACTTGGATCTGTGACCTTTGGGCATTAAATATTTGCTCCACCCTCAACCCCACAGCACTTCTGTACATATCTATAAATCATATATAATATATGATTTATTTATATTAATGTCTGTCTCCTCCTCTATACTGCAAACTTGTCATGGCCAGGGAATGTGTCTACCAATTCTGTTGTATTGTACTCTCCGAAGGGCTTAGTACTGTGCTCTGCACACTGTAAGTGCTCAATAAATACAGCTGATGATTGATGATGAATTACCAGAGGAAAGAAAAGTGGCGAATTTCTCAGCCTGGGTCTGTGGCACTGAAACACACCACTGCAGCCAGGAGTGAATAATTCTGGTGATTGTGTACAGATGAGTTTGCCTGCAGCACGGCAAGCCCTGGTTCCAGGCATTAAGGCCTGCTTCACTGTTGCCCGGGGGAGCCAGTGTTGGCCCTGAAGGACTACAGCAGTTGTGTCGTGCCTTTAGGCCACTCATCCATGCCAGGACAAGGAAATCAGAGCCCCATTCCTCTAGCCCCCCAACCTGCTGGTTGTTCCTGTCCCTATTGCACCCAGAATCTAGTGCTGTCCTCTTGTCCTCTTCCAATCCTGGCAGGAAAGATAAGTAAACTCGTTATTGGTGTCTGGCTCTAGTACTTATATCTGCAATGCTGCCTTCTTAGAGCAAATTTTCTTCTACAACAGTCCCCCCCTCTGCCCACACCACACCACACCAGACACACACACACACACACACACACACACACACACACACACTGAGCCTTTGCATCAAAAAGCAGAAACCCCCTCTAACCTTGAAGTCTTCCACAGGCTCAGCAACCCTTGGGACCTGGGAGGGAAGGAGGAAGGCTGGGAGCCGAGAGCAGGGCCAGGGCCTGGGGCTGGGCCAGGACTAGGGCCAGAGCCAGGGCCAGCTGCAGGACTTAGAAATTCACCGTGCAGCCTCAAGCACATAGCCAAAACCTGCTCTGACCTGAAGGGATGTCACTGCAGACCTTGTCGGGGATGGGGAGAGGCTTACATCCCTGAGGCAAGGAGAGGGGAGGGGTGAGAGAAGAGATTGATCTTTGCCAGTGCTGTCCCGTCCAGCCACCATTCCTTTCCTCTCCCCTTCCTCTTCCCTCCCTGTCCTTACTTCTCTCTCCCCCTCTTCTTCTATTTTCTCCACTCTTCTCCCTTCCAGTTCCCCTCCCTTCCTCTACAGTCCACTCCTCTGAGCAGCTGTTGCTATGAAGCAGTCATACAGTTTAATGATGTCATGACCTGATGCCATAATGTTTTCACATATATGTCCCATAAAACCGAGTAGCCCTGGGTCCCGGGGGAGGCTATTTGTTGACTCAACTGCTGCTAAGTGGGCATGCTGTGGGAGTTGGGGATGAACCATTTAAAACCTTTACATTTACAATGATGTAACCTACCTCAATGTGAGTTTAAATTTTATGATCAGATCTTTGAGCACCAACTGATCAAAGGTTTCATTTTGTTTGCATCTTCTGCACACAGAGGTTGAGATCCCTGCTAAGAAAGGATAAGAAGAAGCCAGCTGGAACCACAGCAAGAGGGATTTATGGGCCAGCAGTGGGAAGATCCTCCTGGTGTGTGCTCTTCCAAAGCGCTTAATGTAGTGCTCTGCACATGGTAAGTGCTCAGTAAATACCATTAAAGATGATGGTTGGTGTTGGGCTATTCACTGGAGCAGCTCACCGAAGAAGGTTCCGGAGTCTTCTATTCCTGAAGAGTTTAAAAAGATAATCAGAGTCCAGGGAAGGATACATGACCTGTGAAGGCCCTGCCAATTTAAAGATTGCCCAATTCCCATAATAAACCACATGAAGGCTGATAATCCAGGTACCAGTAACTCTGGTAGATCAGAGGAGGCACCTTCGGCTGTCCTGGTTAACACACCAGCCTCTGGCCAGACCTGGGATTGCCCAGACCAGTGGCCACACTTGATCTGTAACAGCACCACACTACAGCAGTTTCAGTTCCCCTTGCTTTCCCTGTCATTTCTTGAGGGGTTTGGACATCTTGTGTGGAGAACTGAACAAGTGGCCTATGCCAAGAGTGGCTACCTGAATCTGTAAGTGGTGGCAACAGCTTCCTCTGGCAATTTGACATATAGCCCAATCTCTCCCTCCCTGCCCCTCACGGTTGGGTACAGCTTACATTTTTGGTTGTCGATGCCTATATGCATAATGAACTAAACGAAGACCCTAGAGACCTGGTAAATGACTTATTATGCTGCTCTTCACACCAGACTACTTCACTTGTCAGGCATATCCCCAAATCACAATGGCATCTGTTGTCTGGTCTGTGGCCAGAATGTTTCTGAGTGGGCATGAATTAAAATCGATGAAGTTCTTTCAGTTGTACCCACTTTTCCCACCAGAGACCCAGCCATGATGAATGTGGTGGAAACACTTGCCAGATGAATTGCTATGAATTGCAACTAACTGAAAAAAAAACCTGTCAGGGAGAGTTAAATAACTGGAGCATTTAGCTGTAGCTGGAGGGGGCTGACCGGACCTTTATCCCTATCTTCCTATCTTGCTGGGCTGCACAATTATTAGCTGCATGTTTTGGTCCCAGTTTACCTGAAGTTTCTCCCTGAATCGTCCTAAATTTGGGCTCCTGAAAATCAGAGGAGTCCTGGGTTTGCTCTGAAAGCGAGACCAAGCCAGCTACCTCAGGCACAGAACTGGAGAACTGGAAGTAATCCCAAATTGTCTAGAATTTAGCTCCAGGGTAAGAGGAGTCCAGGACAGATGGAAGGGTTTGGAGGGAAAGCTTCTGGGTCTACCTCACCATGAAAAGCCTGCTCAATCAATCAATCAATTGTATTTATTGAACGCTTACTGTATGCAGAGCACTGTACTAAGTGCTTGGGAGAGTACAACACAACAATCTAATAGACACATTCCCTGCCCACAGTGAGTTTACAGTTTAGAGGGGGTTGCTTGCTTCAACCAATCCCCCCTGCTCCCAGAAAACTTGCTTACCTGCTGGAGGTCTTCCTGCTAGAAATTGTTTTTCACTTTCAGCACAGCTCAGGCACTCGAACAGCAAATCATCTCAGACCTATCAGCCCTCTATTCCTCCCAGCTTCAGAGCAGATGCTGGGAAGAGGAATCACCAGCTCAGCAAAATGGCCTGCTATTTAAGCAGGGAGGGAGAGCCTGCCAGTCTGATCTAGGTACTTGATGTCCATGTTAGAGAAATGGATTTCAATCAATCAATCAATCAATAGCATTTATTGAGTGCTTACTGTGTGCTGAGCACTGTACTAAATGCTTGGTAGAGTACAATACAACAGAGTTGGTAGGTATGTTCCCAGACCACAAAAAGCTTACAGTCTATAGGGGGAGATGGGCATTAAAATGAATTATGGATATGAAATCTAAGTACTTTGGGGTTGAGGGTGGGGTGAATACCTAGTGCCTAAAGGGTGCAGATTTCAAGTACATAGGTGATGCATAAAGGAGAGGGAATAGAGGAAATGAAGGCTTAGTCAGAGATGGCCTCTTGAAGAAGATGCAATTCGAATAAAGCTTTGGAGGTGGGGATAGCTGTTGTTTAGCAGAGGACATGTAACACGTAAGCAACCCGAATCAAAGTATATATGCGGTTCCAGTAATGATGGGAGTGAGTGAAAAAAAGGGTGAAGTGGCTCATGAATTGGGCTGGTAGATTGGAAAGGGCTAGGGTTGAACAAGGAAGGCTTTCTGGATGGAGTGACTGTGAGCTGTAATGTAAGAAGAGGGTACAGTAGGGCAGCAGGTAATAGAAGATGAGCGCCCAATGGACTGAGGCCTGCAGATAGAGGGTGGCATAGGGCACATGTAGAGACTTGAATTGCCTCTGCAGGGGGCTGGAAAGCCACTGCATTTTACTAAGCCTGTTGTTTTTTGACTAATGAACAGGATAAACCCAGCACATTCTCTTTTACCTGGAAGAAGGGGGAACAGGGAGAGCTTGGTTTTTTCATATGTTATCTGTTAAGCACTTATTATGTGCCAGGCACTATATTAACACTGGGATAGATACAAACTAATCAGGTTGGACTCAGTCCATGTCACACATGTAATAATCCCTGTTTTATAGATGAGGTAACTGAGGCACAGAGAAGTAAAGTGACACATCCAAGTTCACACAGAAGACATGTGTGGGAGCCAGGATTAAAATTTAAGTCCTCTGACTCTCAGGCCTGTACTCTATCAACTAAGCAGCGTTGCTTTTTGGATGATCATAGATAATCATAGATAATCCCAAGCACCCATTTTATGAATTTCCACTTTCTCCTCCTTCAAGTTCTTCATCGAGGTCGATTGCATTGACAAATCACTTTAATTCCCCGATTCTGCCCCTAGCCAGGAGCACTGAAATAGCCACATGACAGGAAGGAGGAGAAGGGGACCAGATTATCCTTAGATCAGCTAATCCACTCCTGGGTAATTAAGACTTGGCTGGATAAAGAAAAATCTCAGCTAGACTGCTGCCGGCTAAATCCTCTCTACAACCACAGGGATAGGGACAGTGGGAAGAAGCTTTTAAAAAATGACCAGAATGAATAAAAACAAATCAGTCTCTCCTTTAAAGTGACATCCTGGGAATGAACAAGGGAGAGGGGCACTTTGGTGTGGTGAACTGTCAGTACTCTTGGAATAACGCAGTGCCAGGCTGAAGCCACCCTGGTCTATGTTTACTGCAATCAGAGGACAAACAGGAATGCAGAAGAATGGGAATGGATCAATCAATCTTTTCTTATGGTATTTGTTAAGCACTTACTATGTGCTAGGCACTATAATAAGTACTGGGTTACATACAAGCTAATCAATTTGCAAACGGTCCATGTCCCACGTGGAGCTCACAGTCTTAATCCCTATTTTATAGATGAGGCAACTGAGGCACAGAGAAGTAAAGTGACTTGCCCAAGGTCACCAGGAAGACAAATGGTGGAGCCAGGATTAAAACGCAGATCCTTCTGACTCCTAGGCCCATGCTCTATTTACTAGACCACACTGCTTCAATCATATTCATTGAGCACTTAATAATAATAATAATAGTGGCATTTGTTAAGTGCTTTCTATGTATCAAGCACTGTTCTAAGCGCTGGAGGAGATGCAAGGTAATCAGGTTGTTGCACACGGTGCTCATATTCTTAATCCCCATTTTACAGATGAGGTAACTGAGGCACAGAGAAGTTAAGTGACTAGCCCAAAGTCACACAGTTTACAAGTGTGAAGCTGGGATTAGAACCCACGACCTCTGACTCCCAAGCCCATGCTCTTTCCACTGAGCCACGCTGCTTCTCTTAATCTGTGCAGAGCAGTGTACTGGGTTGGGAGAGTACAATATAGCAGGGAGATCATGTCTAATGGTTTCAATTTTATGGATGAAGTATGAGGGAAGGTCATATTGATAGCCATATTACCTGCTCACAACGATCTTACTGGGTAGAGGTACTACCCTCCTCAGAGAAGAGGAAGGAATCCTGCAGAGAGGGCAGTAACACTTCAGTCACCAGGGAAGATTTTTGGGAGATCATGCCTAATGGTTTCAATTTTATGGATGAAGTATGAGACAAGGTCATTAGGAACAAGAGAGGGGGTTAAGGGGACAGAGTGTTTGAGAATGGAGTTAGAAGTCTGAAAAATTTGGGGAGGGCAATGGGTATAGGAGTCACTAAGGATGGAGAAATATTATTGCTGGAGGGTGAAGTCTTCCTCAGCCTTGAGAACCATGCAGATTGTGAAGTTGTGGCCTAAGGTCCAACTTCCCTTGGGTGCTACCACAAGTCAAAACCATAAAAAATGATAAAATGTCTGGATCAAATGGCACTCCTGCCAGAATCCACAAATCCACATGAATAATTCTGCACAGACTCTGCCCCAGCATATGGAGCACTACTTAGTACAGTGCTCTGTACATAGTAAGTGCTCCATGAATACCACTGATTGACTGACCACTACCATCCCAGTCTTCAAAGAAAGATGAGAGAATTGACTGCAGAAACTTTCTGAAGGACCTCACTTTTCATTTCCAGCAAGATTCTAGGCAGAGTCCTTTTAGGTTGGCTATTATTTTTTATAAATATAGATCAGTTACTGAGGAATACCATTAATGACTCCCTCCTTGAAATACAATGTAACTTCAGCTGCAAATACTAAACCAGCAGACCTGATCATTGCAACATGAGAGATACAGAAGCACAGGAGTGTCACAGGGCATTAGACCTCTAATCTGAATTTGCAGATTATTGTTATTATTATTCCTATATTTGTTAAACACTTACTATGAGTCATGCACTGTTCTAAGTGCTGGAGTAAATACAAGATAATCAGGTCAGACACAGTCCTTCTCCCACATAAAGCTCTTTTTTAAATGGTATTTGTTAAGTGCTTATTATGTGCCAGGCACTGTACTAAGCACTGTGGTAGATACAAGATAATCAGGTTGGACACAGACTCTGCTCCACATAGGGCTCACAGTCTTAATCCCCATTTTACAGATGAGGTAACTGAGGCACAGAGAAGTTAAGTGACTTATCCAAGGTCACACAGCAGACAAGTGATGGAGCTGGGATTAGAACCCAGGTGCCAAAATGCTGTATGACCAGTTGAGCTAGAGTGGAAGAAACTCTGCCTGATCCTTTGCTCCACATCATGGGTGCAAAGTAGGATGGTGCAGTAGATTTAGCCTTGTTCAACGTATTCTATTCCACATGTGAGGATGCAACAAGAGATCATGAAACCAGTGTCAGAATATGCTTCCTATATGCCAGAAAACTCTTCCAACTCAACAGATGAAGGACACCTTTGAAATTCTGAGTGACAGTCATCTGGAAACTGCTGTGTGCTAAGCACCGTATTTGGGAGGCAAATTACAAGAAGACATAAAAGTGATCATGAATCTACTCCATCTTAATCCTCCTCAACCTCTCAGCTGCCTTTGACATTGTTGACCACCACCTTCTCCTGGAAACATTATCTAACCTTAGCTCACTGATGCTGTCCTCTGCTACTTCCCCTGCTATCTCTCTGGCTGCTCATTCTCAGTCTCTTTGTGGTCTCCTCCTCTGCCTCCCACCCACTAACTGTGGGTGTTCCTCAAGGTTCAGTTCTGGGTCCCATTCTGTTCAACTATCACCTCCTTGCAGATGATTTACAAATCTACATCTCCAGTCCTGATCTCCCACCCTCTCTGGAGTCTCACATATCTTCCTGCCTTCAAGACATCACCACTTGGATGTCCCGCCATCACCTCAAACTTAACATGTCCAAAACAGAACTTCTTATCCTCCAAGCCAAATCCTGTCCCTCACTGTAGACAGCACCACCATCCTTCCTATCTCACAGGCCATCCTTCCTGTCTCACAGGCCTGTAATGTAACCTTGACTCCTTTCTCTCATTCAACCCACATATTCAATCTATCACTAAATCCTGTCACTTCAACCTTCACAACATTATTAACCCTTTCCTCTCCATCTAAACTGCTACCACATTAATCCAAGAACTCATTCTTTTCTGCCTTGATTACTGTATCAGTCTCCTTGCTGACCTCCCTGCCTCCTGTGTGTCCTCACTCCAGTCCATTTCACTTTGTTGCCTAGATCATATCTCTACAAAAATATTCAGTCTGTCTATCTATCCCAGACTGAGCCCCCTTTTTCCTCTCCTCCTCCCCGTGCCCTACCTCCTTCCCCTCCCCACAGCACTTGTATATATTTGTTCAGATTTATTACTCTATTTATTTTAATTGTACATATTTACTATTCTATATATTTTGTTAATGATGTGCATATAGCTATAATTCTATTTATTCTGATGGTTATGACACTTATCTACATGCTTTGTTTTGTTGTCTGTCTCCCCCTTCTAGACTGTGAGCCCATTAATTAATTAATTCATTCATTCATTCATTCAATCGTATTTAGTAAGCGCTTACTGTGTGAACAGCACTGTACTAAGTGCTTGGGAAGTACAAGTCAGCAACATACAGAGACGGTCCCATCCCAACAATGGGCTCACAGTCTAGAAGGGAGAGACAGACAACAAAACAAAACATGTAGACAGGTGTCAAAATCGTCAGAACAAATAGAATTAAAGCTATATGCACATCATTAACAAAATAAATAGAATAGTAAATATGTACAAGTAAAATAAATGGAGTAATAAATGTGTACAAATATATACACAAGTGCTGTGGGGAGGGAAAGGAGGTAGGGCAGGGGGGATGGGGAGGAGGAGAGGAAAAAGGGGGCTCAGTCTGGGAAGGCCTCTTGGAGGAGGTGAGCTCTCAGTAGGGCTTTGAAGGGAGGAAGAGAGCTAGCTTGGCAGTTGTGTGGAGGGAGGGCATTCCAGGCCAGGGGAAGAACATGGGCCAGGGGTCGATGGCAGTAGGGACCATCTCTATATGTTGCAGACTTGTACTTCCCAAGCACTTAGTACAGTGCTCTGCACACAGTAAGTGCTGAATAAATACAATTGAATGAATGAATGAATCTATCTCTCTGCCCAACTCTGACCTGGATCTCCCTCCCTCTTCATATCCAACAGACAATTACTCTCTTCACCTTCAAAGCCTTATTGAAGGCACATTTTCTCCAAGAGGCCTTCTCTGACTAAGCCCTTATTTCCTTTTCCCCCACTACCTTTTGTGCCACCCTGATTTGCTCCCTTTATTGACCTCCCTGCCCCAGCCCACAGCACTTAGGTACAAATCTGTAATTTATTTATCTATGTTAATGTCTGTCTCCCCTTCTAGACTGTAAGATCATTGTGAGCAGGGAATGTGTGTTATATTGTACTCTCCAAGGTGCTTAGTACAGTGCTCTGTACACAGTAGGTGCTCAATACATCTGATTGATTGATTGATTGAAGGAGCTTACAGCCTAGAGGGAATGTAAGAAAATGGATTAGAAGATATTCAAAAAACTGTCAAAGGGGGAACTGAATGGGACATATACAAGCATGGAGGATGGAACAAGTGCTTTACAGACTCAGTGGAGCATCATCAAAAACACAGTTGGAGGCAACTGCAGCAGATAGATGAGATTGGTGAGTGGCAATCTGAAGAGAGGTGGCTCTCCTGGAACAGAGGCTTTAGGAAGATTGAGAGACAGCGGCAGGAATGACAAGTGGCAAACACATCAGGGCAGCAAAGGACTGTCTCAGCATGTATGAGGTCTGGGATGCTTCATTCTTTGCAGCTACGTGCAGGGATAGGCTCATTGGCAGAAGTGTTTTCTTCAAATCTGAAGTGTATAGAGGTGTGTTTAGAAGTACCCAGAATAAGTCAATGCTTCTCCCAAAGTGCTCCAGGTTACTGTGGGGAGCCTCTTGCAAATGAGGAAACTCAAGACTCAAGGTAAATGAGGCTTCTGCCTTGACTTAAAATCCAAATCCTGATTTACCTTGTGTCTATCAGTCTTCTAGACTGTGAGCCCATTGCTGGGTAGGAATTATCTCTCTCTGTTGCAGAATTGTACTTTCCAAGAGCTTAGTACAGTGCTCTGCACACAGTTAGCGCTCAATGAATACGATTGAATGAATGAATGAATGAATAGACTGGCAGGCAGCATGAACCTCTTCCCTCCAAAGACTTTAGGGTTCTTTACAAACTGATTTGTCAAGTTCACAGCTTCACTGCTGCCTTCCCATGACCCACTCAGAGGAAGCAGGAGTTCTGGAGAATTGAGGGAAGGGAAAGCCCTTACCTCCTCCCTCCCTCCTCACAAGACTCACAATAAGTGAGACTCACAATAACAGGTGGCCTGTAGTGGCCAGAGGCTTCTCAGTGCACAAGGGTCCTGGAACACTGTTAGAAAGGAAATCACAGAATGAGGTTTTTTCTGGCCCACACCTGCCCTTGATGTTATATTCATGCATCTGCTCAGACCCACATCCTCCACTTTGAGCTGCTTTGCCAGCTATCAAAGTTTTATCACTTTCAGATGTGGAAACAGATTCTCCCCTTCTTTGTCTTTCCTCTCCATGTGTCTCTGTGTCTTTGTTGGTCTCACTTTCTTTCTCTCCACCCAGCTCCACACTTTCCCTCTACCTCTTAGTATCTCCTTCAGTCCAACATAGAGGGGCACAGGAGATGAACCCACAACATGGGCCAGCCTTTCCTTGTGTCAAGCCTCTCATTCTGACACTGCCTTTGAGGAACTGGCCTGGGGCTAGAGCCCTGAGTGAGAAGAATTAGAGTAGCATTTGATTCCCAACATGGTACCTCTGTGGCATCTGTTATCTGAGCTCCTTTCTGGTTTCCATTCTTGGGGTCTCCTCGCCCCCACCCCCACCTTAGGGAGGAGAGAAAAATGGAAAACCTAGTTTAAGAGGGCAACAAGTGAGGCCAAGACATTCCAGGCCCCAGGAAGTGCATTCCAGACACATGCCAACTTCTCTGAGCCCCTTCTTCCATTTCCAGAGGAAACCCTAAACCACAATTAGTCCACGGGGCTGTAGGCTCAAGCACTTGCCAGTTGTGGTTCGACAGACCTATCAACACTTCTCCTGAGAGCTCACAGAACTCACCACTCTGATCTTTTTCCTGTACAGCAGGAAATAGTATTAGTAGTAGTAGTTTTAATAATAATGGTATTTATTAAGTGCTTATTGTGTGCTGAGCACTCCACTGTGCATTGGGAGAGAATACACAGGTAGGAATTAGACAGGCTCCCTGTCCCTTAGATTGTGAATCTAAGAGTATAAGTGGGGAGGAAGGACTGAAGACAGACACATCCAGAATGTTGAAATATTAAAATACCACACAAAAAATACACAGAATAAAAACAAAATCAGCAGGGTTCTGTGGCTAGAAGAGCAGAATGTTTTAACTCTTCATGTCTCAGCATCCAAGGCATAACTACAGCCACAGCATCCAAACACAGTAGCTACACTCTTCCAAGGGTTTTGTGGCAACTTTATCCTCTCATTCTGTGGATATTTTCAATCTCTTTCCTACTGGGGTGGTGGAAGGCAGGACAGAATGGTGTTTCCTCACTGATACAGAGGAGAGCTGGTGCCAATTCCCAGGGATGGCCAGGAAGGGCTGGGACATTTTCTCTCTGCTTTATAGATGGGGAAACTGAGGCCTAGGGAGGGTAAGTTATTTGCCCAAAGTCATATAGAGTCAAGGCAGAACCAGGGCCGGAATGTAGGAATCCTGACCCCTAAATGCTGAGGGAATTCTTACTGAATCTCCCTTCTACTGGGAGCAATACGAGGGACCCTCCTCACAGGGTGTCTGGGGGCATCAAGGATTCAGGCTTGATAAGTGTGATGCCTTGTACACAGGGCAATGGTCAAGATACTCATGTAAATAATAGCATGGCCTCCACTAGGTCAATGCAGCTGCCCATTCCCACTGTCATAGTGGTGGCTCTGGACCAATCAAAATCCTCATTAAAGCTACGGGTTTGGCTTTCCAATCACCCCCTCTTCCAATCAATGCCTGCCACTTCCTGAGGCTGATAGGGCCCAGCTGCAAAGGCTAGGATAGCTCAAAGCAGAAAACAGTCTTTCCACAATCTTCTTCTATCTCCCTTCCTCCTGGACACAGGCCCTGGGGAGGGGGACCAGAGGTCAGGCTGGGATTCATTCATTCATTCAATCGTATTTATTGAGTGCTTACTGTGTGCAGAGCACTGTACTAAGCACTTGGAAAGTACAAGTTGGCAACATATAGAGACGGTCCCTACCCAACAGCGGGCTCACAGTCTAGAATGGGGAGACAGACAACAAAACAAAACATATTAACAAAGTAAAATAAATAGAATAAATATGTACAAGTAAAATAAATAGAGTAATAAATATGTACAAACATATATACAAATATACAGGTGCTATGGGGAAGGGAAGGAGGTTAGGTAAAGGATGGGGAGGGGGAGGAGGGGGAGAGGAAGGAGGGGGCTCAGTCTGGGAAGGCCTCCTGGAGGAGGTGAGCTCTCAGTAGGGCTTTGAAAGGAGAAAGAGAGCTAGCTTGGAGGATGTGTGGAGGGAGGGCATTCCAGGCCAGGGGGAGGACGTGGGCCGGGGGTCAATGGCGGGAAAGGCGAGAACGACGCACAGTGAGGAGGTTAGCGGCAGAGGAGCGGAGGGTGTGGGCTGGGCTGTAGAAGGAGAAAAGGGAGGTGAGGTAGGAGGGGGTGAGGTGATGGAGAACCTGGAAGCCGAGAGTGAGGAGTTTTTGCCTGATGCATAGGTTGATTGGTAGCCACTGGAGATTTTTGAGGAGGGGAGTAACATGCCCAGAGTGTTTCTGCACAAAGACGATCTGGGCATCTGCGTGAAGTATAGATTGAAGTGGGGAGAGACAGGAGGATGGGAGATCAGAGAGGAGGCTGATGCAGTAATCCAGTTGGGATAGGATGAGAGATTGAACGAGCAGGGTAGCGGTTTGGATGGAGAGAAAAGGGCGGATCTTGGCAATGTTGTGGAGGTGAGACCGGCGGGTTTTGGTGATGGATTGGACGTAAGGGGTGAACGAGAGAGCAGAGTCGAGGATGACACCAAGGTTGCAGGCTTGTGAGACGGGAAGGATGGTAGTGCCGTCAACAGTGATGGGAAAGTCAGGGAGAGGGCAGGGTTTGGGAGGGAAGATAAGAGTTCAGTTTGGACATGTGAGTTTTAGATGGTGGGCAGACATCCAGATGGAGATGTCCTGAAGGCAGGAGGAGATACGAGCCTGGAGGGAGGGAGAGAGAGAGCAGGGGCAGAGATGTAGATTTGGGTGTCATCTGTATAGAGATGATAGTTGAAGCTGTGGGAGCGAATGAGTTCACCAAGGGAGTGAGTGTAGATAGAGAACAGAAGGGGACCAAGAACTGACCCTTGAGGAACCCCTACCGTAAGGGGATGGGAGGAGGAGGAGGAGGAACCCTCAAAAGAGACTGAGAATGAATGGCCAGAGAGATAAGAGGAGAACCAGGAGAGGACAGAGTCTGTGAAGCCAAGGTTGGATAGTGTGTTGAGGAGAAGGGGGTGGCCCACAGTATCGAAGGCAGCTGAGAGGTCGAGGAGGATTAGGATAGAGTAGGAGCCATTGGATTTGGCAAGCAGGAGGTCATTGGTGACCTTTGAGAGGGCAGTTTCCGTGGAATGTAGGGGATGGAAGCCAGATTGGAGGGGGTCGAGGAGAGAGTTGGCATTGAGGAATTCGAGGCAGCTCGTGTAGATGACTCGTTCAAGGAGTTTGGAAAGGAATGGTAGGAGGGAGATACGGTGATAACTAGAAGGTGAGGTGGGGTCAAGAGAGGGTTTTTTTAGGATGGGAGAGACATGGGCGTGTTTGCAGGCAGAGGGGAAGGAACCAGTGGAGAGTGAGCAGTTGAAGATGGAAGTTAAGGAGGGGAGAATGGACAGAGCGAGAGATTTCATAAGATGAGAGGGAATGGGGTCAGAAGCACAGGTGGCCAGAGTAGCACTTGAGAAGAGGGAGGAGATCTCATCTGAGGATAATGCTGGGAAGGATGGGAGAGTAGCAGAGATGGTTGAGAGCCGGGGGGTTGGAAAAGGCGGGGAGTGACTTTGGGGAGCTCAGACCTGATGGATTTAATTTTATTAATGAAGTAGGAGGCCAGATCGTTGTGGGTGAGGGAAGGAGGAGGGGGAGGAACAGGGGGCCTGAGAAGGGAGTTGAATGTACGGAAGAGCTGACGGGGATGATGGGCATGGGTGTCAATAAGGGAGAAGAAATAGTTTGTCTGGCAGAGGAGAGGGCAGAGTTAAGGCAGGAAAGGATAAACTTGAAGTGAACGAGGTTGGCATGGTGTTTAGACTTTCACCAGCAACGTTCAGCAGCTCAAGCATAAGAGCAAAGGAGGCAGACAATGGCAGTGATCCAGGGCTGTGGGTTAGTGGTACAAGAGCGGCGAAGGGAAAGGGGAGTGAGGGAGTCGAGCTGAATAGAGAGGGTAGAGTTGAGACCAGCAATCTGATCATCAAGATTGGGAAGAGAGGAAAGGAAGGCGAGGTGGGGTGTGAGGCGCTCAGAAAGATGGATGGGGTCAAGAGAGTGGAGGTCTCTGTAAGGAAGTAAGGCAGGTTGGGTGGGATCATATGGAAAAGTAAGAGTGGAAGAAGCATCCCTTTCTGGCTGGGAGTTTGATGGATCAAGGCTGGAATCAGGTGGGAGGGACTATCTAGATGACTTGGGCAGCTATTCTGTTTTCTTGGAAACCAATAGGAAAGAGCAAGGTTATTTAGAAACAGAGTCCGGCAACAAAGTAAAAAGGAAAATAATAGAGCTTCCCTAGAGTAAGATTCTGGACCAATTTGTTGAATCAACTTCCCCACCCCTTGCAGTTCCCCTCCCCTATAATTCCTGGTTCTTTCTCGGTTGATACATATGCTTTAAATTCCCTTAAACTATCCCTTCCCTCTCCACCTCCCCCTCCCAAATTCAGGGGTTTTGCTTATTTGATTCATTCTGACACTTCTTTTTCCTGAGGCTGCTTCAGCCTTCCCAGCCAATAAGACCGATAGAGAAAAGCTGGGACATGGTGCTTAATGAAGATTAGTGATGTAGGTACAGTTGAACACATGCACATCCCAAATGTTTGAAGAATGCTCCCATTTAAATGAGGAATGAGTTGTGTCTGCCTAGAAAGGGAATGGGATGGAAACTTTCAGCATCTTCCCACTTTATCTCAAGGCTCCAAATTATCTGACAATGGGTTCTCTCTCTCCCCCATCCCTTCCCCTTCAGCAAATATCTTGCTTTCCCAGCAGCACCAGGGCTATAGTGGTCCTTCAACTAGAGACTCTTCTTGAGATTCAGCCAGTTTACTGGACAAACTATTTGAGATACTTGTAATCCAGGTGCAGGGCCCAGCTGGAGTGAAGTGAGGTGAAACAAACTGTGTCAACAATCACCTTATGGGAGAGGATTCAAGGAGCCCCCAGCCTGCTGCTTCTCAAAGAGATCTGATATGTAGATGCCCCAGCTACAAAACACCAAGAGGATTCAGACTTTTCTCCACTGACAGCATTTCCCCATCAATACTGCAGGTTAGTAACTGGGTCAGAATCCACTTGTCAGTCTGCATCACTTTTGGTGAATCTAGATTTTTTTTGACTGTTTCCATATCCCTTTGAAATATCTGAATCTAGTTTAATGTATTATTTTTAATGGTATTTGTTAAGTGCTTCCCATGTGCCAGGTACTGTACTAAGCACTGGAGTAAATACGAGATAGCTTGGACACAATCCATGTTCCACGTGGGCCTCACAGTCTAATCCCCATTTTACAGATGAGGTAACTGAGGCACAGAGAAGTTAAGTAATTTGCCCAAGGTCACACAGCAGACATATGGTGGAGTCATTAATTGTAGAATTCATGTATTAATGAAATACCTGAATCTGAAGAATAGCTAACGCTCCAGGGATTTGGTTCCTCACCAAAACATCCAGATTCTTTGTCCAGTGTAAAGCAGGGTTGAATGGAAAGTGGCATTGGGGTTGGGGAATTCTCTTATCACTCAATCATATTTATTGAGCACTTACTGTGTGCAGAGTATTATACTAAATGCTTGGGAGAGTAAAACAAAACAGTAAAACAGAAATATTCCCTGCCCACAACGAGCTTACAGTTTCAAGTCCTCAACAGCCCTGCTGCCTTCCCCAGCTCAGCTGAGGGAATTCCTTTGAAGTTCTCCCTCAGACTGTGAGACTCATGTGGGATAGGGACTGTGTCTGACCTAATTACCTTGTACCGACCCCAGCGTTTAGAACAGTTTGACACATAATAAGTAAGCACTTAAATACCACAAAATGTTTTTTTTTAAAGTGTCTGGGAGGGTGGCTTGAAATACTGGGAAGATCACAGGATTTCTTTTCTATTTGGGAATGTAAAATTTTTTCAGTGGAGTTATCTTCTTTCTCCTAATACCCCTTCTCATCTCCCTTTCTAGCTTCCTCCTCCTCCTCTTTTCCTTCATTTTCCCCCAACTGAGCACTGGGCCCAGCACCTAGGGAGAGGGAAAATTGGCTGGGACAAAGTCCTGTCACTTGCTCTACAGGACACTTAACGATGAATGGAATAATTTGGTAGCCTAGATCCCTTCAACAACATAATTTCAAAGCTGAAAAGAAAGTGTCTCATTTCTCCAAGGATTCAAAACAGATTTTGCTGAAATGTAATTAAGTTCAAAGTCCCTGGAAATCAATCACTCTCCCAGGAACCAATATTTAACTTGTTGATTAGGTGCAAGGTGAGCCAGGGGGCAACTACTGTGTCACTTTAGAAATTCTTTGCTCTGAGCCAACCGACTGGCTGGAATATCGGCTCCAAGGAAGGAACTCACAGGTTTCCCAGGGAAAGGTGATGGCAACAGTAACCTCCAATCACCTTGGTTAATTCAACATGTCCTGTTTCTTACAGCTAAAGTTTATCATTGGTTGAGAAGTCCTCTCTCTGGTGTTCTGTTTTGAGACTTGAAGTCACCCTGAATCTGAGGATCCCTGAGAAGGATTTCATGGGATCTAATAATAGTAATAACTATGTTATTTGTTCAGCACTTACTATGTCCCAGGCACTGTACTAAGCGCTGGGGTGGATACAAGCAATTCGGAGTCCCTGTGCCACATGGAGCTCCCAGTCTTAAGCTCCATTTTACAGATGAGATAACTGAGGCCCAGAGAAGTGAACTGATTTGTCCAAGGTCACACAGCAGACAGGTGATGATGCTGAGATTAGAACCCAGGTTCTTCTGACACCCTGGCCTGTGCTCTATTCCCTAGGCCATGAGGACTTGCCATGGACCACCTTATTAGCCTCCCCTTTTCCTTCGTTTTGGTGTCCCACCCCGCCTCCCCCGCCTCGCCTCCTGGGTCTCTGACAGGGCTGGGCATTATTTAACTCACACCACAGAGACGAAACTTTATCCTGATTGTTCTTACAATCCACCCAATCAAGAAATTCCTCCTTACTTCTAACCCCAATTTTTCCTGCTCTAGTCATTCTTCTTTGTAAGAAGACTTCTTCCTGGACTTGATGATCAGATCTGACATTCTTGGCTTTTTTTTCTGGGAAGAAAAGTTGGATTAAAAAAGTCTTGACATAAATAGCCTCGCATCTTAAGATCTGCCTTCGAATAGCATGTGTTCAAGGTGTCTTAAGGCGCAAAAACCCTACCAAAGAGAGATTGGGTCAATAATGAGAGAAGTTTATTACCTGGGTAAATAGATGGATGAGTGGATAACTGGATCATGATCAGTCAGCCTTACTGAAGGCACAGAATGTCCCTCATCCCTCTTCTCCTTTTCTCTGTCAGGAATGATGCCTTTCTAATAGAAGTAACAGGAACCTGAATAAAGAGAGGACGAGGGCCAGGGGTCTCCAAAATTATTTCCTCTAGACTGTAAGCTCACTATGGGCAGGGAACTTGTCTCCTAGTTCTGTTGTATTGATTTAATTTTGTAAAAATCATTTACATGATCCCCAAACTTGATTTCTTTTTGAACTGGCCCATAAAAGCTTTCATAGACACGTGGCTGGCACAGAACCTAAATGGGATCATCTAGGGGGACCCCTTCCATTTTGGCTTCCCAAGCTCCCATCTAGGGGCTGGGGCTGGCAGACTCTGAATTCCCCCTAACAGGCTTAACAAGGAGAAGGAATATGCTGCTGGAGGAAGGAAGGTGGCCCAGTCCTTAATATACATTTAGGTGTACAGGCTCCAGCCAAAGACTACTTTGTGCAGTCTGACCTCCATGGAGAGTCGCCAACAGTCTGGGGCAAAGAACATCCTGACCGTCAGAGGGATCCAACACCAGACAGGTAACTGAGTCTCCTCCCTGGGAGGATGGACCAGCTCTGCCCTACCTGGTTTAGCTATCTGGAAGCAGGGATGACTTTAGGGAATTTCTTCCAGCTCGAGGATTCTGTAATTTTGCAACTGAATGGGATCTTTCTCACTGAACCTAAGATAGAAAATACCTTAATTGCAGGTTAGGTACGTTTATCATTCAGATCTCCCGCAAGGATCCATCCCTTCTTCATTCAGGCCCTTCTGGAACCTTGGCATTTGCCTAGAATGGTGGAATGCTGTTTGCCATCTAGGCTCTAGCAGCTAATAACCAATTTTCCACAAATCATAATTGTCTTGCCCCATTTGTACTTCCCAAGCACTTAGTATGGTGCTCTGCACACAGTAAGTGCTCAATAAATACAATTGAATGAATGTATGAATTAGACTAATTAGGAATTGATTGTCTGGTCCTGTTTGCTCAGAACACATAGGAATTGACAGCTGTCCCAGACTTTGTCCGTGAATACTGGAGTTGCAAAAGGCAATCAAATGGATAGCAGTCTCTTGTCCAGAAAACTGGCCCAGTGCAGGTGTGGGTAGGATTTGGCCAACACCTGGCTCCCTGGGATCTCCAAGCCCTCTTGGATATGACCGCAGGCATCCATTCCCCGTGCCTGGAGGGAGTGAAGGCCAGGATTGGAAATCATCATACCCATTTAACCAAAGGGCAAACCGAGACTTGCAGAGTGAAATGGGGTGAAGGTAGGTCGTCTCCTCATCTTTCCAGTCTCTGCTGCCTTTGAGGGGAGAGGCTGACCCCCTCCAGGGGAATGGTCAGGAATTCATTGATTTAATCATATTTATTGAGCTCTTCCTGTGGGCAGAGCACTGTACTAAGCATGTGGGAGAGTAAAATATTACAATAAACAGACACATTCCCTGCTCATTTAAAAGCCAAATTCCTCTATTGATCTATTGGCTTCTTATGGGTCTTTGTTGGATGAAACAGCAGAAGAATCAGTTGTAATTGCTTTCCCAGAATAGGGATTATTTGGCACTTGTTTGACTAAGAAGAACTGTTCATTTTGCCTTGTTTTCCCACCTCTTTCCCAGGGAGAGGGAAGGAAAGAGAGAGGGAAAGGACCCACAGCAAGCAGTTGTTGTGAACAGAGTGGCCTCAAGTATATGTTTGGGCTTTCCAGTTGATGTGTAGCAGTAATAATAGTATTTATTCAGCACTTACTGTGGGCTGAGTACTGTACCTAATGCTGGATGATTCAGGAGCCCTGGGTTGTAGGTTTAATAAAGAGAAAGGGATGGAGGATGAGGCTCTCCATTTCCAAAGAGAATAAAAAAATTGAGATGGGACTGACACTACAGTTAGGGAGGTTCAGGTTGGATATTGGGGAAAACTCTGAGTCAGAGTTGTGAAAAACAGACTTTATCACTGGAGTGAGAGGGCAGTGAACTCCCCTTCTATGAAGACACACCCATGACTTGGAGACAGGAGAATGACTTTTGCAAGGCTAAGTCCCGCTTGGGACTCTTTGAATTGGAGGAAAGGAGGCATTTTTAATTCTCTCTGACTCTCACATGAATTATTTAAAAAATGATGGGGTAAGAAGGAAGATCAAGGATGCAACTGGTAGTAGCAAGAATATATACGGATGAATAAATCTGAATAGACATATACATAAATGTTGACAGTGGATATAGATACTTGTGCTAAAGGTAGCTGTTGGGTTAACAACTTGGAGTTTTGGAAATTAATCAGGGGAAGCTTCTTGGAGGAGGTGGGATTTTGGGGGAAGTGTTTAGGATTTGGGGAGGGAGGAGAAGCTGCAGACTAGGGAAGAGGCTGATCCAGGAGCCCATACTTGGGGCTAATCTTGCTGAACTTTGAAGGTATGTGGTGTACTTTTTTGACCCCTTCTTCTCTTTGTCCAAGGCAGCTGCCCTGCTTGCATTGCTGCAGATATGGCCCTCACATTCCCCATGCCCTGGAGTGTGTGTGTGTCTGTGAGTGATTCCTCATTCTGTCCTTTAATCCTGCTTCTCCAGGGCAACATGGGAAGATTCACTTTCCATTTTCCTGCCCAAGTTCATGTACAATCTCCGAACAACTCCTATTGAGCAATTTTGATGATAAATTAGTTTCAAACGAAGGGTTCTCTCTCATCCTTGAAAAACATTCTTTTCAAATTCCTTTTCTCACCAGCAACCCTGGCTGACCAAAAAATAGAATTAAACTATTAACACAGAGCCCAGCTCTAAGATGCCTGCATTTCCTTGTTGCAGATTTTCTTTGAGTCTCCAGCTTTGGAGAGTGCCTTAACCATTAATTAAGGAGTGGCGGGGTCTGAAAGGGCCTGACTTCGCTGCAGGTTTAAAGGACCAAACTAGTTTTTCTTTCATCACGTGAGAAGTTTCTGCTTGTTTGAGGCTCCTTCTGCTCTTTGAAATGACCCAGCTTCTGAAAAGATGGTCACTGAGGGAACCATTGGTAATCAGGCCTGCCATTAATCAATCAGTGGTATTTATTGAGCACTTACTATGTGCATAACAGTGTACTAAGAACTTGGTCACCTCCTCCCCTACTACTCTCCTACTGCAATCCAGCCCTCACACTTCACTCCTCTGATGCTAATCTTCTCACTATAACTACATTTCTTCTATTTCACTGCCAAGTCTCGTTCACATCCTGCCTCTGGCCTGGAACGCTCTCCCTCCTCAAATCCGACAGACAATTACCCTCCCAATCTTCAAAATCTTATTGAAGACACATCTCATCTAAGAGGCCTTCCCTGACCAAACCCTCCTTTCCTCTTCTCCCATTCCCTTCTGCATCACCTTGACTTGCTCCCTTTATTCATCCCTCTCCCAGCCCCATGGCACTTATGTGCATATCTGTATTTTACTTATTTATATTAGTGTCTGTCTCCCCCTCTAGACTGTAGCTCATTATGGAGAGGGAAGTTGCCTGTTATATTGTTATACTGTATACTCCCAAGGGCTTAGTACAGTGCTCTGCACACAGTAAGTGCTCTATAAATATAATTGACTGACTGAGAGTAAGTAGGCACAATCCCTACCTTCAATTAATGAACAGTATTTGCTTAATATTAATAATGTTGGTATTTGTTGAGTGCTTACTATGTGCCAAGCACTGTTCTAAGCACTGGGGGGATACAAGGTAATCAAGGTTGTCCCACATGGGGCTCACAGTCTTAATCCCCATTTTACAGATGAGGGAACTGAGGCACAGAGAAGTGAAGTGACTTGCCCAAAGTCACACAGCTGACAAGTGGCAGAGCTGGGATTAGAACCCATGACCTTTGACTCCCAAGCCTGTGCTTTTTCCACTGAGCTATGCTGCTCCTCAATTATCCGACAGACAATTACCCTTCCAATCTTCAAAATCTTATTGAAGATAAGAAGATAAGATTAGAGAAGCAGTGTGGCTCAGTGGAAAGAGCATGGGCTTTGGAGTCAGAGGTCATGGGTTTGAATCCTGGCTCTGCCAACTGTCAGCTGTGTGACTTTGGGCAAATCACTTAACTTCTCTGTGCCTCAGTTACCTCATCTGTAAAATGGGGTTTAAGACAGTAAGCCCCCTGTGGGACAACCTGATCACCTTGTAATCTCCCCAGCGCTTCGAACAGTGCTTTGCACATAGTAAGTGCTTAATAAATGCCATTATTATTATTATTATTATTATTATTATTGAAGACACATCTCCTCCAAGTGGTCTTCCCTGACTAAGCCCTCCTTTTCCCTTCTCCCACTCCCTTCTGCATCACCCTGACCTGTTTCCTTTATTCATACCCCCTCCCAGCCCCACGGCACTTATGTACATATCTGCAATTTATTTATATTAATGTGTGTCTCCCCCGCTAGACTGTAAGATTGTTGTGGGCAGAGAATGTAACTGTTTATTGTTATACTTACTCTCCCAAGTGCTTAGTAGAGTGCTCTGCACACAGTTAGTACTCAATAAATATGATTGAATGAAAGAATGAAAGGTTAGGTTAGTTACCTACACCCTATGGCAGCTACAGTCAAGGCAAAACTACAGAATTATCCAACCCTTCAGAATTACTTAATCTTGACTCTTAGTTCCTGACAGGATTGATCTACTTATATAAATCTCTGAGAAAAAGAAATTCCAGAACTGTGATCATTTTATCCTGTCTCCTGCCTCCAAGGAGGTGAATACTTACAACAGATAGGTCATGTTGGAGTCTAATTATTTCCTAAAAGATTTCCAGAGATGGAGATTCTGCAGCCTTCCTCCATGATTTCATTCACTCATTCAGTCATATTTATTTAGTGCTTACTGTGTGCAAAGCACTGTACTAAGCTCTTGGGAAGTACAATTCAGCAACAAATAGAGACAATACTTGTCCACAACAGGCTCACAGTCTAGAAGCGGGGAGACAGACATCAGTTGTTCCAGTACAGTTATCCAGGCCTCCACAAAGTTCTTTCTAGAGTCTAAATGAGCTTTTCCAGGAAGCAAATTGAGTCTATTTCCTCTTGAATAGACTAGGGTACTACTTGATGTCTAACCAAAATCCTTCTTATTACAGTAGTCTCTTGAAAGGATGTGGACAATAGGCTCTTATCTGTAGGTAGGGTGACTTATTTTAATTGGATTGCTGTTTCCAATGGCTCTGGCCAAACTGAAAATGCCAAGAAGGAAGGGTCGTAGCGGGGGTGGGGAAGTGTTTCCCTTAAGGAGGCCAGAAATCTGAGGGGTGAACAAGTGGCTAACCATCCAAAAAGAGTGGAGAGTTGGCAACATTTATGTGGGAGAGGATTGTTAGTCCATCTCTCTGCCCCTCAACCCTAGTCCCCTCTGGATGGTGGTGGTGGTAGCAGTAGTGGGGATATCTATGGAAAAAATGGACTAGGAGAGGAAGTACCCAGGAGTCTGACTCTTGCTGAGAATTTAACTGATCCAGACATTTGTCTAAATCACCCATCCCTGAAGCGCCAAAGGGACTCTGAGGGCTGAGTACTTTGTCAGAACCCTCTCTACTTCTCTCTGGTAGGACTGGGGAAAGGATTTGTGGGTAGCCCCTGGTCTAGGAGCCAAGCCTGCTGGGGTTTGGATGGTGAGAGGGAGGGGCTAACTACCCAGCCCAGGGTGAGACTGCTTTCCCTTTCCATACAGCGGGATGGAGGTCAGGCAGACCTTCCACAGCTGCTTTGTTCACCTAGGATGAGGAAGAAAAGACCAAAATGCTGGAAATGCATTTTTCATCCCAATGACAGAGGGAAGGGGCCCACATCCCTCTCTCCATTCTTAGACTTTGTCATATTTTCAAAGAAAGTGTTGGTTTGGTCTATAAATAAAAACAACATTTTGTTTTGAGAACCTTATTTACACATGAGTATGCAACACATTTCTGGCATAAATTTTTATTTCATTGGTTATGTTAAAACTTTTAGGTCTAAATAATATAATTTATACACCAGTTAATATGCAAATGGGATTCATTTAATCATTTAAATTCATATTAGGCCGGCAAAGGCCCCGCTCTCAGTTCAGGACCACTGACTGATTTGAATATCATGTTTTCCTTTGCGTAGTGAAAATTAAATGCTCTGATCCAAATTGATCATCAAAGAAATGCAGCTTTCCCCTGTCATGCTTCTCCATGAGCTCTCTGGGTCTGGGGCTGCATTCTAACCTGCTATTAGCCGTAGGGAGAACAGTATTGTTATTGTGTGTCCTGGGGACTGGGGAGTTTGTAACCACTGTTGATTGATGGTGCCACACTGAGACAGGGGCTGAGCCAGACGTCGACCTATTCTGAGGGCTAACTGCATTCAGAATCCCAAGCTGGACACTACTGTGGGAACTTATAAATGAAGAAGTTGCCACAGTCTCTCCCCTTAAGGAGCTGATGGTCTTGTTTGGGAGACATGGGCAATGCAGATTCTTCTCTTCCCAAAGCAGAGATTGTGTCCTCTATTTCTAGTTGCTCTCCCAAGAACCTAGTCCAGTGCTCTGTATGTAGTAGGTGTTATAGTTGGTGGGAGCAGTAATGTGATAGTAATAACAGACCGTACGCAGCTAGATTGCAGAAAATCTTAGTACGTAGCACTTAGGTGCTCAATATCAATCAGTCAGTGGTATTGACTGAGCACTTTGTGCAGAGCAGTGTAGTAAGAGCTTGGGAGAGTACAAAGCAATAGAGTTGATAAGACACTTTCCCCGGCCACAAGGAGCAGAATGAAGCAGCATTGCCTAGTGAAAAGAGCACAGGCCTGTGAGTCAAAGGACATCTCAGCTCCACCAAATATCTGCTCTGTGAACCTGGGCGAGTCACCTCACTTCTCTGTACCTCAGTTACCTTATCTTTTAAATGGAGATTAAAACTGTGAACCCCTTTTGGGGCAGGGACTGTGTCCAAACTGTAACTACTCCAGTTCTCTCCTCTCACAGTCTCATCTGGAGAGTTTCCAGTGTTCTACCGGTCTCGACTACGGGAGGGAGAGTCAAACAGAGGCTACTCACTCCATTCCTAGCTCGGCCAGTGGCCAGTGGACAGAGCAGTGGAGAGTGGAAGGCAATCTGCTACAAGTCAAAACTCACCTGTGCTGGGCAGCAGCAGCATAAGAGAGAGTCAAGAGTGGAGACTCAAATTTACTGCATGGAAGGAAGCAATAGTAAAACACTTCTGTATTTTTACCACAAAAACTCTATGAATACACTACCAGAACGACTGCAGATGGAGGTGAGGTGTTCTGGGAGAGATGTGTACGTGGCATCACTGTGGGTCGGAGACAACTGGACAGCATAAGACAAGACAAGACTTCAGTTCTAGTACAGTGCATGGTGCATAATAAGCACATAACAAATACTACTTTTTAAAAATACTACTTTTTTTAAAAAAGGAGCTTAAATCCTAGAGGAGAAGATAGACGTGGTCATTTCTGCTGCTGCTGGTAGTAGGATGATAACATGGTGTCCACTGTTTCACTACAGAAGTAGTGAAACAGGCAGGGCCAGGTGCTGGTGGTAGAGGCTAGAGGCCTCAAAATCTCAGGCTACTCTGAGCTGAGGAGTAAAAAGGCCCCAGAAGAGAAGGAGCTCAGCACTGGATAGGGGTGGTGGATGAGCTGCCCTGCCTCTACTTGGGCTACCTGGCCTTCTGTTCTTTTCCTGTTTGCTGCCACAAAGTAGAAGCAGCAGGAGGGAGAAAAACACTGGAAAAGACTGAGAAGGACAAAGATAAAGAGTGCAAGCGGGGATATCAGAGTGTGACAGAGCAAGAGAGCAACAGGGACACAGTGAGAAAGAGAGAGCAGTGAGAGAGGGTGGAGAGACAGAGAGATAGACAAAGACACACAGAGTAAGAGAACCTGAACCATAGGAAAGAGAAGAATAAAGGAGTAATATGGACAAACCATTTGGAAGTGGTAAATTCACTCAATAAGGGAGTCCAAACATTTACTGGGCTCCATTTTTTTGTGGTATTTAAGTGCTTACTATGTGCCAAGGCCCTGTACTAAGTACTGGGGTGAATACAAGCAAATCATTCATTCATTAAATTGTATTTATTGAGCACTTACTGTGTGCAGAGCACTATACTAAGTGCTTGGGAGAGTACAATACAACAATAAACAGACACATTCCCTGAGCTTACAATGAGCTTACAGTCTAGAGGAGGGGAGACAGTCATCAATACAAATAAACAAAATTAAAGATATGTACAGAAGTGCTGTGGGGCTAGCTGGGGGGAAGAGAAAAGGGAATAAGTCAGGGTGATGCAGAAGGAAGTAGGAGATGAGATTTAGTCTGGGAAGGCCTCTTGGAGGAGCTGTGCCTTCAGTAAGGCTTTAAATTGGGGGAGAGTAATTGTCTGTTGGATTTGAGGAGGGAGGGCATTCCAGGCCAGGGGCAGGATGGTGGTTAGACTGACAAGATCAAAGCACAGTGAGAAGCTTAGCAATAGAGGAGCAGAGTGTTTGGGCTGGGTTGGAGAAGGAGAGAAGTGAGGTGAAATAGGAAGGAACAAGGTGGTGGAGTGCTTTAAAGTCAGTGGTGAGGAGTTTTTGTTTAATATGGAGGTGGATGGGCAACCACTGGAGGTTTTTGAGGCGTGGGGTGACATGTCCTGAACATTTTTGTAGAAAAATGATCCGGGCAGTAGAGTGAAGTATGGACTGGAATGGGGAGAGACAGGAGGCTGGGAGGTCACTGTGGAGTTGGACATAGTCCCTGTCCCACGTGGGGCTCACAGTCTAGATCCCCATTTTACAGATGAGGTAATGGAAGCATAAAGTGAAGTGACTTGCCCAAGGTCCCACAGGAGCTGGGATTAGAACCCATGACCTTCTAGCCACCATGCCATGATGCTTCTCTGCTTCTCTTGATGGCTATTGAGAGTTTAGGAAGGCAGAGTTCATTTTAAATATTGAGACTGTGCTCTGTGCTCCTCTTCTGCATCTATGGACCACATCAGTATTGTACTCTCCCAAGTGCTTGGTACAGTACTCTTCACACAGTAAGCACTCAATAAATATCACTGATTGATTGGTCAGTCATCACTACCTCATAGTGTGGATAAATGGGAGGTTGAGATTGGGGGCCAAAGTGAAGGTAACTATAGAATGGGTAGCTTTGGAAAGTGTGGAAAAGCTAGGAAAAATATTGATGGGCTAGTAGATTTTTCTGGAACTCTGGGAGAGGTAGGTTTTTAGCATAATTTCAAAGATGTGGTTAAGAAACGAGTCAGAGAGTTGGGAGTTCTGCACTGATGAGGCATTTGGATTAGGCTCGGTAGACAAAGACCAGTTTTGCATGGCTGTAATCTCCCAGATGGTTGGTCCAACTCTCCTTCCCTGCTCCTACACCCCCCACCTGCCTCCTGGATTATTCCAGCCAACTCTGTGCAGAGCTGTCCTCCTCCCGAGATGACTACCCAAACATGACTGCTCACACACAGACTTCAGCCTGAATATTTTCTTCAATAGTTTATTCAGTCACATTTTCCAGAGACAGTTGCTGGGTGGGTCAATCATATTTATTGAACAGTTATTGGGTGCAGCGCACTGTACTAAGCACTTGGGAGAGTTCTGTTTCTGTGAGGAATCCTCCAGCTGCATCTAGTCCTCGGGGTCACTCAGCTGGAAGATGGCAAACTATACGTGGTGTTGTTTCAGGTCCAAGCAATTCATGCCCTTTCTACTTGGGAACATGGTAACTTTCAGGGAAGTTAACTTCACTAAGTGACCCCCATGCCCATTCTTACCCCTGCCTTGCCCACATTCTCTCCTCCCTGCCTCCACACCTGGGTATTTGTCTGTCTGTGTAAATTCTTAGTTTCCAGAGCCAGGCTTTTGCCCTTAAGGTTCTAGTGGTTCTGGGTATCATAATAATTATGGTATTTGTTAAGCACTTACTATGTGTCAACTAATAGTCTAAGTGCTGGGGTCAGACACTGTCCTGTCCCTTATGGGGCTCAGAGTCTAAATAGGAGGGAGAACAGGTATTGGATCCCCATTTTACAGATGAAGAAACTGAGACACAGGGAAGTTAAGAGACTTGTCCAAGGTCTTTCAGCAGGCAAGTGAAGCAGCGTGGACTAATGGAAATAGCACAGGCCTGGGAGTCAAAAGGACCTGGGTTTTAATCCTGGCTCTGTCGCTTGCCTGCTATGTGACCTAGGGCAAGTCACTTAACTTCTCTGTGCCTCAGGTACTTCATCTGTGAAATGGGGATTAAGACTGTGAGCCCTGTGTGGGACAGGGTCTGTGTCCAACCTGATTAGCTTGTATCCCTGACTGGTTTGTATTTTCCCCAGTACCAACCCAAGTGCCTGGTACATCATAAGCACTTTACAAATACAATTTAATAAATGTGGCAGAGCAGGGATTAGGACGCAGGTCTTCTGATTCCCAGATCTCTGCTCTTTCCATCAAGCTATATTACTTCTCTGCACATCATCCTCTGGGGGCTCTGCATATTAGACATAAGTATCACTTGCCGTAGGTGGCACTAATTCTTTATTTTATTTCATTTTCCATACTTAGATTTAGATCTTTTAATATACAACTTGTACATCTAAATTAACACCCAAATAACTAGAGCAAATGTGCCCTTGGATATTCAGGATTTGAGCCACTGGCTTTACTTTGGACATGATTCGTCCTTCTCACTTGGAGATTGCTCTAAGAGGCTCACTTGTCACAGACGTGCTGCACATTTTATTAATAACCCTGGAGGGCACTTAACATGCAGGGCAGGTGACTCTGGAAAGGACTTGCTATTCTAGGCACTGTCAGGGTGCGAATACTTTCACTTACAGAAATCACAGGAAGTTAATAATAAGCAGTTCTCAAGAAACCTATATATACAGCAAGCTCACAGGGCACTGGCCAGATAGCTGGTGATAGATAGACAGCTTGAACACCCATCCACTCTTAAGACATCGCAATCAAGCGTTAGGTCACAGCTAAACCTGGCCTAAGTTCCCCCCGGATGGTCTTTCCAAAAGATGCTGTTGGGAGAAATTCCCTGCAACATGCACTCTTCAGTGCTTTCCCCAGCTGGGATTCAATCAGTGATGCCTCTTTGAGCATTTATTCAATGAACTTGATCCAGAGCACTGTCTTCAACACTTGGGAGAGTAAGATAGGCTTGGTAGACACGATCCCTGACCCCATGGGAGCAGTCTAGTGAGATTCAATTTTCCATCCTAATTAGGATGGCTTTTACAGTTCTGAAGAGGGAATGTGTGGTCACATTGACCATGGGCTTCTCCATCTCTGCAGATATTTACAAACCTGAGAGGACCCTCTGTGTTTGGACTAGAGGGGGGATTCTCTGGGCCAGAAGCAAGCAGCTGGCTGGGGGGGATCTCTAGGGTTCTGGGATTGTCCCTCAGATAATCAGTTTTATGGCTCATATTTAGGATAGCATGACTTATTTCAGAAGCATCAGATTAATTTTTCCCAGTGACTCTGGCAAAACTGAGAATGCCAAGAAGCAGCTGGGGGGAATATCCTAAAGGAGACCAGGAGTCGAAGATGTGTCTAAGTGGTCAAACCATCCACTCTCTGCCCCCAACCCAGCCCCCTCTATGTGGTGGCTGGGGCCAAGGGGATATCCTGGGACAAAATGAGCTTGGAGGCACCCAGGATCTCTCATTTTCCTTCAGACTGCCAGGGAAGCAATGTGGCCTATTAGAAAGAGCACAGGACCAGGAGTCAGGAGACCTGGGTTCTAATTCCGCTCTGCTTCTTGTCCTCTGTGTGTGACCCTGGGCAAGTCACTGAACTTCCCTGTGCCTCAATTTCCTCATTTGTAAAATGAGGATTAAATGCCTCTTCTCCCTTCCCCTTTAGACTGTGAGCTCCATGTTGGACATGTACCAGGTCTGATCTGATTGAATTATATCTACCCCGGTGCTTGGCACATATTAAGTGTTTAACAAATTCCACAGTTATTATTAAGCCAGGCAGCTCCAGCAATGCAACTGAAGCCAATCCTCCCTTGTTTTCCATTTCCTTGGTGTGAAAACTGCCCTCTAGAGCTAGGGCATTGATCTCAGAGAGGAGGAGGAGGAGGCTTTAGTTTCCCCAGGACACCTCCTTCTGAGCTCCTCCATTTCCCCTTTGTTTGTTTTCCCACCTTTCATATGTGCAATTGCCATTTATAAAAGCAAAATTATTCACAGCTTCAAATCAATTTTGGCTAAAACGGATAGTTTCTAAGCAAGCGCCACCGGGGAATCACATCATGGCATCACTATGATTTTTACTGCAAATGCTTAGGGACAAATAAGAATGTAAATATACGCTCATGTTTGGAAATTTCAAATCTTCTCTGAAAGCTAATTAGGCCCTGTAGTCTCCTTGTGCTCTAAAGTACATGGTGACACATCCCTCCCCTACATGAAGCCTCAGCTTGGGACATTGGGGGACCTGCCTACTAAAGGGTTATTTGGAGCTGAAGTTGTCATCTGGGAAGAGCACTTACTCCACAACAGGCTCAAAGCTGGGAAGCAGAGAGCAGGGAAGATGGCTACAAGCCTAACCTTATTGATAATAATAATAATTATTATTATTATAATTGCATTTGTTAAGCACTTAATATGTGCTAGATGCCATTCAATTAGCTCAGACACAGTCCCTGTCCCACATGGGATTCAATGAGTAAAGGGGAGAGAGAACAGATATTTAATCCCATTTTACTGATAAGGAAACTGAAGCACAGATCATTGACGGAAAAGCTGGAAATAGAATCCAAGACTCTGGACTGTAAACTGCTGTGGGCAGGAAACATGCCTACCAACTCTGTTATATCGTACTCTACCAAGTACAGTGCTCTGCACACAGTAAGCACTCAACAAATGGAACTGATTGATTGAAGACTCCTCACTTCCAGTCCTATACTCATTCCACTAGATAAAGTAACTTAGCCAGTCAGTCAGTCCATTGTCTGTAATGTGGCTGTTGTAAGTCATCCTGGCTCCACCAATTGTCAGCTGTGTGACTTTGGGCAAATCACTTAACTTCTCTGTGCCTCAGGTACCTCATCTGTAAAATGGGGATTAAGACTGTGAGCCCCACATGGGACAAACTGATCACCTTGTATCCCCCCAGTGCTTAGAACCGTGCTTTGCACATAATAAGCACTTAACAAATACCATCATTATATTATTATTATTATTCCCAGAGAAGGAAATCAGTCAGGTGTTACTTCTCTTACTGAGCTACTTACAAGTGAACTCAGGACAAACCCCCCCACCACTGCTCCTACCCTTAGCTTTGCTTTCACTCCTCTGCTGCAGTACTTCCCGCGTCTTTCTGGAGTATCCTTTCTCTTGAAGGAGTAGCATCCCAGCAGTTTTCCCTTTATAATAAATACAGATATACTTTCTATTCTAATATTTTAACATTTACCTTAAATGCTTAATAATCCAAACCCATCTGTTTCCACCCAATTTTAAATGCCACATCTATTTTTATAAAATCCCCAGTTGTCTTCTTTCTCGTTCACTGTAAACTGCTCAAGTGTGTGACTGTCATTACTAATCAATGTAGTGTTTTAACAATAACAAAATTCAATCAGCCCAGACAGTCCCTGTCCCTGTCCCCTGAAAAGTGCTTATACTGCACTAGTATGTGATGAATGATACCTTTGTGGTCAGTGAACCCCAATTTCTTTTTAATAGAATGCCTTTGTTCTTAATTTTCATATTTGTCACCTTGACCCAATTCTTGCTATTCTCTGCCACACTGCCTTAACTATTGTTGTTTCCTGTCAGTCACTTAAATTATAAATTAGCTTCAGCTGCTTAACATATGCAATAGTTGGATTTAAATCCCATTCTTCTAGTTTCAGTTGTGCTTTTATTATGTCTGCATTTCTTATTCTGGCCACCATTTGATGTCTAATGGAGGAATCTGCAAGCATTTCAGAATCACAGTCTTTTCTTAAATTCTTCAGCTGGATTAGGTTGCAAAAGGTCCACCACCTTCTGAGATCTTACATGAAATTTTAGCCTATTTGTCGTGCCTTTGGTAAACATTTGTCCTGGATTATCTGGACTAGTAGGCTGCAATTAATTAGATTAATACAATTAAACAAGGACACAGCTTTCCCCTTTTCTGTCTCTGTCTCTCTCCTCTCTTTCCTAAATTTGGGTTGCAATTACTTGAGAATCCTTTGTTAGATTTAGTTCACTTTCTTTCAGGAACACATAAAGTGCTTAGTACAGTGCTCTGCACACAGTAAACACTCAACAAATATCACTGATGATGATCAAACTCTCATATAAATCATTTGTAGTCTTGAGAAGTAATCAGTGTCAGTTTTTAACTGCTCCAATGGCTGTTCCTTGTCTAACTAAGATCATTCTTCACTTACCAGTCTACAGTCTCCATTCAGTTTGCTCTTGATTGCAGGCTTATGGTTTATAGAGAATCAAATGAACCAGATTTTGCTAAATAAGTAACTTATTTGTCTATCCAACTGAAGTGAACCTGCTATAAACTGTGCTCTTCCACCGCTTCTGTCCTGAGCTCTGATCCTAGCCCTCTGCAGCAATATTCTTGTGCCGCTTTAGAGTATTCCCTGTCTTAGCAATCAATCGATCAATGGCATTTATTGAGTGTTTAATGTGTGCAGAGCACTGTACTACACACTTGGGAGAATACAATACAATGTAGTATTACAGATATGTTCATAAGTGATCTGAAGGTAGGGTGAATATCAAGTCCTTAAGGGGTACAAATCCAAGTGCAAGGGTAACAAAGAAGGAAGAGTGAGTAGGGGAAAGAAGCATGGCTCTGTGGAAAGAGCATAGGCTTGGGAGTCAGAGGACATGGGTTCTAATCCCGGCTCTGCCACTTGTTAGCGGTGTGACTTTGGGCAAGTCACTTAACTTCTCTGGGCCTGAGTTACCTCATCTGTAAATTGGGATTAAGACTGTGAGCCCCACGTGGTACAAACTGATCACCTTGTATCCCCCCCAGTGCTTAGAACAGTGTTTTGCACATAGTAAGTGCTTAACAAATGCTATTATTATTTGGGGAAGGCCTCTTGGAGGCCAGTGAGTAATGGGGAGTGACAGAAGAAGGCAAAGACAAGGTCCCTGCCTTTGAAGATCCTGCTTGTCTAATGGAGAAGATGGAACAGGCACAGAATCTGGAATATAAAGTTCAGGTGACAATAGCATAAATCAAATTAGCATGGAAGCAGCATGGCCTAGTGGAAAGAACCCAAGCCTGGGAGTCAGAGGACCTGGGTTCTAATCCCAGATCTGCCACTTGTCTGCTGTGTGACCTTGGGTGAGTTACTTAACTTCTCTGTGCCTTTGCTTGATTATCTGTAAAATGGAGATTGAATCCTCCTCCCTCTGACTTAGACTTTGAGCTCCAGGAGCTACAGGGATGGTGCACAACATGATTATTTTGTATCTACCCCAACACTTAGTATAGTACTTGGCACATGGTAAATGCTTAATAAATACCATGAAAAAGCAAGCCCAAAAAGAGTTACAGAAGAAAGAATAATATTTAATTACAGAGAGAGACTAAGCATTATGGGGATGCAGAGTAAATGGAGAGACCAGAATTGAATCCATGGAGAGGAGTTTTTAGCAGAGTCCTGAAGGAGGGGGAAGACTTGTTTTGGAGAAAAAGACTGGAGAGGGCAATACTGGATGGAAGAATGGCATGTTCAGTGGCACTACAGTAGAGAATTGTGTGAGAATGAGAATTAGGAGATTGGCTTGGCTGAAAGAGAGTTTCCAGCCAGGTCCCATGCCCTGTATATTATTTCCCACTGACTCCCAAGAGGATTTACATCATCAGTCATATTTATTGAACGCTTACTGTGGCCAGAGCTCTGTACAAGGCACTTGGGAGAGTACAGTGCAATAGAGTTGGAAGATATATTCCCTGCTGACAACAGGCTTACATCTTAGAAGACTTAAATCTGTTTAGGGAAGTAGCATGGCCTAGGCAATAGGTCATGGGTCTGGGAGTCAGAATAATAATAATAATAATAATTTTGCTATTTGTTAAGTCCTTACTACGTGCAAAACCCTGTTCTAAGTGCTGGGGGGATACAAGGTGATCAGGTTGTCCCATGTGGGGCCACCAGTCTTCATCCCCATTTTACAGATAGGGTCACTGAGGCCTAGAGAAGTGAAGTGACTTGCCCAAGGTCACACAGCAGACAAGTGGCGGAGGCGGAATTAGAACCCATGACCTCTAACTCCCAAGCCTGGGCTCTTTCCACTGAGCCACACTACTAATCCCTGTTCTGCCGCTTGTCTGTGCGTGACCTTGGGCAAGTCACTTACATTCTCTGTGCCTCTGTTCCCTCATCTGTAAAACAGAGACTAAGACTCTGAGCCCTATGTGGGACAAGGACTGTGTCCAATCCTATTTGCTTGTATTCACCTCAGCACTTAGTACAGTTTCTGGCACATAGTAGGCATCTAACAAATGCCATAATTATAATTATTATTAAATCTGAGAATTGCCTCATCCATGGAACACTCTGACCACACAGGTGGGCAGGTCATGATCCTCTCTATCCAGATTCCTCCTTCCTTGACCAATTGGACAGATAACTCAGGGTTTGCTCAACTGGTCCCCTTTACCCAGCTAAACTGCTCCCACTTGTCTCAGAAATGTCAATTTATTCCAAGTTTGGGAAGACAAACTTGTCAGACAGCCTTGTTCTACTTCTTCGTACAGTCCCAGCAAAGTACTCCCCAGAGAATTTAGCTGGGGGTGCTGAGGCCCTGGTTCCCACTTAGTTGATTAGATGGGGTTTAGCAGGGGGAGCAGGAAAGGGGTAGGTCAGGCTAGTATTCATTACCACTCCTTGCTGGGTACCTGACCTCAGTGGCTGTTTTGGGGGAGCCTGATCAGCTGGGCACTGTCTTGGGGACTAAGATTAGCTTGTGGCTAACATAGTTTAGTTTCCAGAGTAGGAGTCCCTAGGGACCAGAAGACCCTGTTTGGCTAGGCTCCCTATCCCTATGGCAGTTCCACTTCTGCTTCCCTGTCCAGTAGGAGAAGTGGAGGAAGATTGAGTCGATGCCAAATTCAAAATGATTTATGGAGTCTGACTGGAAATGAATGCTCTGATGTCCACACCAAGCAGCCCTTCTCTGCGAAGAGGGTTGGATCAGATAAATGGGGCTGAGCTAAAGGCAGGCAGTGGTGATTTCTCACTGTCTGCTTGACATTCCTCAGCCCAAGGTTCTCCAATCCCAGTGGGCTTCTTTCAGGAGGGGAGGGCAGTGAGCTGTCCCTCCAGCAGCTGAATATCTGGAATTTTCCCTTAATCAATGCCCAGGAGAGGCTGCAGGCAGGCCGGAGGTCTGAGTGTCTTTGCAGGGGAATTTAACCTTCCTTTGCTTCGAGCAACTTTTTCCCCAGAAGCTCCTTGTCATATTGATCCCGAAGGGCAGCTGGTTTATGATTCAAGGACCACTTTCTGGCGACTGATTTTCTGAGTCCCTCGGCTAATGCTCCAGGGCAGAGGACTGACAAGTGGGGTCAGTGTACTCTGAGTGGGGGAGAAAGCTACCGCTGTGTGGGTCCTACCTAAGATCTGGGAGACTCCAAGGGAGGAGACGGTGTTGGAACACTCGAAACGCAGGGAGCAAAGCCTGTGAGCATTTTAAAAAGTCGTGGCACTCTGCCTCCACCTGCAGAACTGGCAGTAACTCCACCTTTATTTCCCTACAGCCCCGCTATCCCTACCTCTCTCCCAGGACACTAGGTTCAGAGAAGCCTGCACTCTTCTGCCAGAGGGCTCAGTTTCCCCCTAAGCACAGAGGAAGAAGTTGACTATATTTCTCCAGGTTCTTCAGTTTGATTTTTCTCTCGTCCTGAGCATGAGCTAGTTTGATAGGGTGGAGGTGGGCCCCAGAACCCAGTGCCTGTTTCTTGTCACCCTACCTAATCAATCAATCAGAATTATTTTATTGAGTGCCTACTGGGTGCAGAGCACTGTACTGAGTGCTTGGGAGAGTTCATTATAACATTATTACAGACTCATTCTCTGCCCACAATACGTTTACAGCCTAGAGGGAGAGACAGGCATTAATATAAATAAATGAATTATGGATATGTTCATAAGTGCTGTGGGCTGAGGGAGGGGTGAATGAAGGGTACAAATCCAAGTGCAAGGGTAAGGCAGGAGGGAGTTGGAGAAGAGAAAATGAAGGAAAGTCCTCTTGGAGGAGATGTGCCTTCAGTAAGGCTTTGAAAGTGGGGAGAGTGATCGTCTGTCGGATATGAAGAGGGAGGGTGATCCAGGCCACAGGCAGGATGTGGGTGAGAAGTCAGCAGTGAGATAGATGATATGGAGGTACAGTGAGTAGGTTAGCATCCAGTTCAGCTCAACAATAATAATTAGTATTATCATTATTTTTATTATGGATTTGTTAAGAGCTTACTATGTGTCAAGCACTGCTCCAAGCACTAGGGTATATACAAGTTAATCAGGTAGAACACAGTCCTGTCTTACATGGCACTCGTAGTCTAAATAGGAAGGAGCTCAGATATTGAATATTTATTTTAATAATTCCACTATTATTATTATTATTATTATTTTACAATCATTCCATCAGTGGTATTTCCTGAGCACTTATTGTGCACAGAGCACTGTATTAAGTGCTTGGGAGAGTATAATATAATAATGGTGGTAGACACATTCCCTGCCCACCAAAAGCTTACTTAGCTTGCTGTCTAAAGGGGAAGACAGACTTTAAAATAAACCATGGATATGTATGCAAGTGCTGTGGGGCTGAGGAGGGGGTGACTATCAAGTGCTTAAAGGGTACAGATTCAAGAGCATAGGGGACATAGTAGGTAGAGGAAGAAGGAGAAATGAAGCCTAAGTCATAGAAGGCCTCTTGAAGGAGATATGATTTTAAAAAGGGTTTGAGGGTGAGGAGAATGATGTTTTATTATTTGTTGAAGGAGGACAGAGTTTCAGGCAGGAGAGAAGATGAGATCAAGGTAGAGTGAAAAAGATGGCACTGGAGTAGTGAAGAGTATGGTCTGGGTTGTAGTAGGAAATCAGTGAGGTAAGATACAATGGGAAGAGCTGATTGAGTGCTTTAAATCCAATAGTAAGGCTTTTCTGTACTTTGTGGAGGTAGTTGGACAACCATTGGAGAATTTTGAGGAATGGGGAGATATGAACTGAATTTTTTTTAGAAAAATGGTCTGGGCAGAAAAGTGGAGTGGGGAGAGACAGAAGGCAGGGAGGTCAGTGAGGAGGCTGTTGTCTTAGTAGGCTTGTTCGCTGTTGTTGAGAAGCAGCATGGCTTAGTGGAAAGAGCACAGGCTTGGGAGTCAGAAGTTGTGGGTTCTAATCCTGACTCCGCCACTTGTCAGGTTTGTGACCTCAGGCAAATCACTTAACTTCTCTGTGTCTGTTGCCTCATCTGTAAAATAGGGATGAAGACTGTGAACCCCACGTGGGACAACCTGCTTGCTTTATATCTACCCCAGTGCTTAGAACAGTGCTTGGCACATAGTAAGTGCTTAACAAATACCAACATTATTATTATTATTATTATTATTATTATTATTATTCAAGCTAGATAGGCTAAATGCTGGGATCAATGTAATATTAGCATGGACAGAGAGGAAAGGGAAGATTTTAGCAATGTTGTGAAGGTAGACCTGACAGGATTTGGTGATTGATTGAGTATGTGGGTTGAATGAGAGAGATGAGCTGAGGCCAACACCAAGGTTATGGGCTTGTGAGACAGAAAGGGTAGTGGTGTTGTTGAAAGTGATGGGAAAGACGGGGGAGGACAAAGTTTGGGTGGGAAAGTGACAAGTTATATTTTGATATGTTCAGTATGAGGTGTCAGAGGGACAACTAAATAGAGATGTTCTGAAGGTGTGAGGAAATGTGAGACTTCAAGAGAAGGTAAGAGGTCAGGGTTGGAGAGAGAGATTTAGAAATCATCCAAGTAGTCGCTGAAGCTCTGGGAGAGAATGAGTTTTCCAAGGGAGTGGGTGTAAATGGAGAGAGTAGAAGGGGTCCAGAACTCAGCCTTGAGGGATCACAGGCCATCAGCTCAGCCAAGCCGAGCCTTACTCTCTGTCAGACAACCTGACTCTTCTCAGCATGTTCTCCCAGAATCCACTGGATACTTTTTGCCATCTTGTTTCCTCTGCTCATCAGTGAGCAGCTGAGAGTCTTTACATTCATGTGATTAAAGAGCTAAAGGTCTCCCTGCCAGGCACTCTTCCAGTTGCTATAGCCCAGGGAAGTTCAGCATCTCTGTTCCTCACTCTCTGGCCAGTCTATGTAACCTTTTTCCCGTTCCCTGGTGAGATGTTACAGAGAGTGTGAGGAGGGGCCAGTGTTGGATTTGGCTCCTTGAGGATGATGTGGGTGTGTGGAAAAAGGACAGAGGGAGAACAACCAGCCTGAGCAGAGATTTGAAAGTTTAGTCTCTGCTTGAGCCAGGCTGGCTGCAGTAAAGGGAAAGGAGACTGAAGGGGTGGGAAAGCCACTGCAAGGGTGAGTTTTCTCTCCCAGTAGCCTGAGCCACCTCAGGGAAGGGGAATATTGAAGAGCTTGGAGTATGGACAAAACATCCATGAAAATCTTCCACAAAGAGAAGAGATTCTTGTGGGGAGATAATAATAATAATAATTGTGGTATTTGTTAAGCACTTATTATGTGCCAGGTACTGTACAGACACAGTCTAGCCTACATAGGGCTCACAGTCTTAATCCCTGTTTTACAGATGAGGTAACTGAAGCACAGAGAGTGAAGTGACTTTCTCAAGGTCATACAACAGACTAGTGGTGGAGCTGGGATTAGAACCCAGATCCTTTGATTCCCAAGCCCATGATTTTTCCTATAGGCCATGCTGCTTCATATTTTTGAGCAAAGTGAATGAAATGCAGTAGACTACGACCTGCTATCTTTTTTCCTCTGAGGCAGAGGGAACCTAATAAACTATTTTTGTGCTCACCCTCTGAAGATTTTGAAAATGATGTTTAATGTGTAAAATGCTGGAATCCCTAAGGACTGCTGACCAGAATGAGAACAGGAAAGAAGACAGCATGGGTAGTTTAGATGCTGCCTCTCACATTGATGAATGATAAAGGGTTTGTGTGTGTGTGTGCGTGTGAGTGCAGGGAGCCAGCTCTTATTCAGTGCATATTGTTTCCCTCTGATGCTTTGTTTGGCATCCAGGGTTTCTACCTGTCTCCTGAGCTTTTCTCTGGAAAGCAAGGGAAGAACTGTGTGTCTGCAGCTGACACAGGCCCAGATTCCCCTCATTTGGCTAGCCAGTCACTCGCAGTGGCCAAGGGGAGCAATGTGGCCTGGTGGAGAGAGCACGGGCGTGGGAGTGAGAGGACCAGGGTTCTAATCTTGGCTCCTCCACTTGTCTGCTTTGTGACCTTGAGTAAGTCATTTAATCAATCAATCAATAATTGTATTTATTGAGCGCTTACTGTGTGCAGAGCACTGTACTAAGCGCTTGGGAAGTACAAGTCGGCAACACATAGAGACAGTCCCTACCCAACAGCGGGCTCACAGTCTGTCCCTCAGTTACCTCTTCTGTAAAATTGGGATTAAGACTGTGAGCCCTTGTGGGGTATCATCTGTGTCCAACCTGATCAGTTTGTATCTACCCTAGCATTTAGTACAGTGCCTGTCATGTAGTAAGGACTTTACAAATACCATACAAAAAGAGGGGGCAGAGGAAATGGAAGCCTTAATCAGCCCCTCTCTGCCTCTGAGATGGAACCAGTGTCCAGGAGTGAGCTAAGCAGGGAATCCATGTCTAAATCCCAGCATCTATCTCCTGAGACAAAGGGAGAGGGAGAGAGAGAAGAGCTCAAGCTGTTTTCTCCCTGATATTCCTAGTTCTTCAGGGTTCGCCTTCCCCGAGGTGGCCCAGGTTCCCGGGGGAGAAACCCACCCTTGCAGTGGCTTCTCCACTCCATTAGTCTCCTTTCCCTTTGATTGCAGCCAGGCTGTCTCAAACACAGACTGGACTTTCAAACTTCTGCTCAGGCTGGTTGTTTGTTGTTCTCTCTCTGTCTTTTTCCCGCAAGCCACATCTCTTCCTGGACCCCTGCCTGAAGATGCCTGTTCCTCTGCTTTCCACCTGGAGGTGAGAAACTCTGCGATTTACGTCAACAATCTCTGCCCTCTTGGAGGCAGGGGCAGGGGGGATGGGAGGGGTCACTCCCATCCGTGGCTCCCTGAGACTGGTTATTATCAGCTCTGGCCTGCAACAAGTGTTAATTTCCTCTCCCATCCCTGAATGCCGGGCCCCAGCAATCCCAGGCCCACCTCCTCACTCCTCCAATGTCTGTCCGGCATACACCCCCAACTGTGGGTAATGGTTTTGCAGAAAACCATTATGGACTATTAAATAATTCAGATGCATTTTCAAAATGAGCATGCACAGGAAATTATGCCATCGACACCTAAGTGTTACCATAATGGGCCACTGTCTGCTCCAGGAGGAATCAGAGAGGATAAATGCTTTGCTCTTTGTCTCAGAATTACTTACCCTGACCTATATACAGGCCTGGGGGCTCCATAGGAGCCCTCTCTGAAGCGCTCACCCATATAAAAATTAAAGCGGGACAATCATACAGAAGAGAAACACAAGCCTTCTCTCCCACCCCAGAATGCCCCAGAGAAAGTTGGGGGCCAAGATGTTATGATAAGACCCTAGCCTCTGTTACAGAGAGGTAGGCAGCCTCCCAAAGCCCCTGGAGATCATCTGGAGAACTAGGTCATGGCTGGCTGAATAAGGAGAGAGAAAATCTTTAGCAAATCAAAACTTTTCTCTTGTCATTGAGAGAGCAAGTGCCATAGTGACTCCTGTCACTGAAAACTCAGAATCCTTCCTAAGTCTCTCAGACATGCTTCCCTAACTTCCAGATTTTCCTCCAAGTTTTCCCTCAGCTGCCATCAGCCTGATATTGTTTAATTAAATCTCTTTAGCAGCATGCGTCTCTCTCCTCCTGTCCTTGGCCCATTATGAAGGAGGCCAAGAGACCCTAATTAAGATGCCATCGATGCAAAACCCCAGAGAAACCTTGAGAAATGCAAAGGGAAACATGCTTTAGGCATTATAGGGTCCAGAATGTAATTTGTGAGTTGAGCCTTGCTTGCTTTTCAGAGAGAGACTGACCAGGGAACCCAGCCCAGACTTAGCTGTGTTGACACGGATATGATTTCAGTTATGGGGACAAGTAGTGGTCGTGGAGCGAGGGGACAGAGTGTAACCATGGGGGCAAGATGTTATTTTGAAGGTAGTGATGGTATTGGGTGGGTTATCGATAGATAAGGGGAAATCACTGAGTGAGGAGAGAATGGGGAGAGGATACTGCCCAATTGTGTTTCCTTTACTTCCTGGCCTTTTGACAGAGGCCTTCTTCAGGAGAGACCCAAGACCTGATCTGGACTTACAGAGTCTGGACTCAGAGTCACAGGGAACCTAAACTGGAGAGCTCTCTGTACCGAGTCCTCTTGGACATGACAGACCAGAGGAGATGGAAGAACTGACCAACTCTTCTTGGTCTCTGAGATGGGACCAGTGCAGCGTCCAGCAGAATTCAAGCCTAATCCCCCTCAATTCATTCATTCATTCAATCGTATTTATTGAGCTCTTACTGTGTGCAGAGCACTGTACTGAGCACTTGGGAAGTACAAGTCGGCAACATATACAGACAGCCCCTACCCAACTCAATCCCATCTGTCAGTCAGCCATATTTATTGAGCTCTTACTGTGTGCAGAGCACTGTACTGAGCACTTGGGAAGTACAAGTCGGCAATGTATACAGACAGCCCCTACCCAACTCAATCCCATCTGTCAGTCAGTCATATTTTTTGAGCACTTACTGTGTGCAGAACATTGTACCAAGCACTTGGGAGAGTTTGGTATAACAATTTAACAGACACATTCCCTGCCCACAATGAGCTTACAGTTTAGAGGGAGCTTACAATCTAGAGGGAGCTTACACTCTAGAGGAGTGAGTTTACAGTCTCTAGTAGTAATAGTGTTTATCCTGAGACCAAGGACTGAGAGAAAAAGCTGTTCCCACCATCCCTTAAAGTCAGTCCCTTCCTGTCCAGGGCTTCGTGCATTTACAGGAGTGCCATCAGGGCCTGGTGGAAAATAACTGCTCATTGAATGAGGTGATGTATCATGAGGCCACAGACCTGTCCCAGTCCCCAGTTTCTGATATTTGCTCTTGCAGGTGAGGTGGTAAAATCTGTGGGTGGAGGAACTGGAACTGGGGGATCTGGACCCCCTAGCACTGCTCACCCCCCTAGCACTGCTCACCCTTGTGTACCAGAAGACCACAGAAAAGTGGACACAAGTGCCACTGGGGAAAAAAGTAGTCTTGTCTTGCAGCCTGTGGGCCATGGAGACAATTGTCTCCATTGTCCCCATCGAGTTGACACCATATCTACACCTAACCACAATCCAGAGTGCCAGGTCCTTCTACCTAGGTTGTGCCCCCATCCCTGGGCACAGAAGTCTGGGTATCTCTCAACAGTCAGAGGAGCAAAGGTCTCCTTTTTCCAACCTCTAGCAATGTCCATTTGTCCAGGTCTGGGGCAAATGACTGAGCTGGAATCTGGTCCAGAGGACACATGCAGTAACCTCACTGATCAATCAAAAATATTTGAACCTCTAATATGTGTACAGCATGGTTCTCCTACCCACCCTTCCCTCTGCATCCCTTATGCACTTGGCTGTGTACCCCAAAGGCACTTTGATAATCACCCCAGCCCCAGAGTAGTTATGTACATTTTCTTATACTCTATTTACCCTATCTGTAATTTATTTTAATGTCTGTCTCGCTCTGTAAACTGGAAGCTCCTTGTGGGCAGGGATCATGTCTACCAACTCTTGAACTTTCCCAAGTGCTCTGCACACAATAAGCATTCAGTAAAGAGAAGCAGTATGCCTAGTGGATTAAGCACAGGCCTGGGGGTCAGAAGGACCTGTGTTCTAATCCTGGCTTCACCACTTGTCTGCTGAGTGACCTTGGGCAAGTCACTTAACTTCTCTGTGCCTCATTTACCTCATCTGTAAAGTAGGGATTAAGACTTAGAGCTTCATCAATCGATCAATTGATTGTATTTGTTGAGCACTCATTTTGTGCAGAGCACTGTACTAAGTGCTTGGGAGAGTACAGTATAACAAAGTTGGTAGACACACCCCCTGCCCATAAGGAGCTTACAGTTTAGAGGGGAGAGGAAAGGAAGGGGGAACCAGGGACCTTTTAACTCCTGTTCCACTCCTCCAGTTGTGTCTCTGCACAGAGCTCTGGCTACCAAAGGCAGAGCAGGCCAGCAGCCCCAATCCCAGTCAGCAGCTGTCACCTTCCCTCAGGGCCAGGAGAGGCAGAGGTCCCATGTGGAACATTGACTGTGTCCAAACTGATTAACTTTCATCTACCTCAGTGCTTTGTACAGTGCCTAGCACACAAATATCATTTTAAAAAATACCATTGATTGATTGCTTCGGAGAGTAGAATAGGATTAGTAGACATGACCCCTGTCCTCAAGGAGCTTGCAACCAAAGAGCTTTCTTGGCACCTGCCAAAGTTATCTTCATGATCGTCTGATACTGTGTTTGTCAAAGAAGGCTGCCAGTTCCTGGCCCTTTTTCCCTGCTCAGTCCAAGTTCAACCCTCAGTGCCACACTCCTATTAGTATTACAGCCACTCAAGCTGTCCAACTGTTCCCTTGGCCCCACTATTTCCCACTTTAGAGTGGTGGGAGGAAAGGAGACACATGGAATGTTGTTTGCCTCTCCCAGTGTCCACTGGATCACCTAGTTGGAGTTTGGGCTAATACAGTGAAACCTTGTAGCCATGACTGCTCTCTGTCTCTTTTATTTGGCTGATCATTAGTCCTATTAGTGGCAGGATGCAGTCAGTACTCAGGGAACAAGTGAGACAACAGCAAGAGAAGCAATTGGATCCCACTTTGGGGAGCCCCGAGCCTCTGCTTTCAGGCCTGAATGAGGGAGCCCCAGAGGCTCGATGACCGGGTTTTTTCCAACTCTTACATATTGCTGCCGACTTGCCCGAAGCTGCTGATTTCCTTTTCCACTAAGGTCTTCCATCTGCCCAGTCTTTATATCACTGAAGCTCAATGCTTAGCATCTTAATTCAATAATGAAAAATGTCTCTGGCTCATATCTTGATCTTCACAGCTCATTGAGTCTGGTTAAACGGTCCGCAATACACATGAATTAAATATGGAGAAAAACAGGGAAAGATTAGCTAAGTGGCAAACTAGCATTTCTGGCAAAACAGTCAGAGAGGAGTCAAGATAATTAGGAAGAGTCTTATCACTACTCATATCTGAAATAAAAACACTGTTTATCTTCTGCTAAGGGAAAGACTAACAAGAGAAAGAGAGATGGAGGCGGATGGGGTAGAGATAGACAAAAGATGCAGTATATATAAAGACAGGGATTAGACAAAGAAGGAAAAATAATTATTGTGGTATTAGTCATTTACTATGTCCTGAGCACTGTGCAAACCACTGGGGTAGCTGCAATATACTCAGAGCAGACACAGTCTATCCGACATGGGATTCACAGTCTAGGATAAGCAGGAGAGAAAAGGAAAGGCAGTCACTTATATTTGTTGAGCTCTTACTGTGTGTGGAGCACTGTACTAATTGTGGGGAAGAGTACAATATAACAGACACACTACTCATCCACTACAAGCAAAGGAAACAGAGACAAAGGAAGAGAGGGGAATAGGAATATAGAGTGGCAGAGATAGAAATCAGACAAAGGAAGGAAAGTGAGAGAGATGAAAAGAGTGGAAACAGGAGAGGCAGACAGCGAGGGGAGCTACATCGACCAGAAGGAAGACAAATGATCATGGAAAAGCAAATGTACTCTGTAATACTGAAGAACTGTTGACTAAAATGAATGTGTACCTAGACTGTAAGCTCCTTTAGGCCAGGGATCATGCCTACAAATTCATTTGCGTGATCCCAAGTGCTTAGTACAGTGCTCTGCACACAGGTATTCAATAAATATTACTGATTGATCTTTCATCTCTGCATCAAACGGAAAGTCCTTGCCATAGGCTTTAAAGCACTCAATCACCTTGATCCCCCTTACCTTACCTGCCTGATTTCCTATTATAACCCAGCCCACACAATTAGCTCCTCTAATGCCAACCTACTCATTGTACCTCGATCTCCTCTAATCTCACTGCCAACCCCTTGCCCTGCCTCTAAGCTAGAATGCCCTCCCTCTTCATATTTGACAGACCATCACTCTCTTCACCTTTAAACCCTTATTAAAATCCCTTCTACTCTGAGGCCTTCCCCTATTAAGCCATTGTTTCCTCTTCTCCCACTCCCCTGTCCATCGCCCCCTTTATTCAACCCTCTCTCATCCCACGGCAATTATTTACATATTTATATAGTTTATTTATATTAATATCTGTCTCCTCCTCTAGACTGTAAGCTCATTGTGGGCGTGGAATGAGTCTACCACCTCTGTTGTGCTCTCCCAAGCACTTAAGTACATAGCTCTGCACACAGTAAGTGCTCAGTAAATATGATTAACAGATTGATTGATTGATTAGGTGCTTTATGCAGCTTCACATTCTATTTCTCTTCTGGCCTAGGATTCTTCTAGCTTTAGCCTTTGTCTGTGTTTGTTCTCCTGGCACTATGGTCTGGGCTTCCCTCTCCACCTGAGAAAATGCCTCTTCCTTCCTCTCCACTGTCTCCAAGACACACAAGACCAAGTTCCCTGCTGGGAAGCCTCAGAGCCTCCCGTTGAGGAGGAAGGTAGCAGAGTGCTGAGAGGTGCTGGACTGAGAAAACTAGAGCTGGAGGCAAAGCCCTGGAGACCAGTGCTCCTTTGTAATTAGCTGAGATTTATAACTTGGCACAAGAACAGTTCTTGTTAGACATTCAGTTTTTCTGTACCCACTCCATGTTTTCGGAGAAATTCCCTTCATGCACTCATCACTCTACGGTCTCTGAGGACGCCCGAGAAAGAGTTGTTTGCCTGCTGCAGGAAGCAGGAGCACACAGCCACTGAGGTGGCAAGACTCCTGGAGAGGAATCTCTGGTGCCTCTAACTCTCTGGGAAGCAATAGGGGTAAGCTCTCTGTCTCTCCAATTCCTTCTCCCCCACAAACTGAAAAATATTCTTCCATCATGCCCCCTCCAAGCCCCACAACACTTACATGTCTTGTCTTATGCCATCCAGTAGTTTCCAACCCATAGCGACACCATGGACACATCTCTCCCAGAGCACCCCACTGTCCATCAGCAATTGTTCTGGTAGTTTATCCATAGAGTTTTCTTGGTAAAAATACAGAAGTGGTTTACCATTGCCTCCTTCTGCGCAGCAAACTTGAGTCTCCACCCTCAACTGTCTCCCCTGCTGCTGCTGCTCAGCACAGGTGAGTTTTGTCTTGACCTTGGTCAAGCTAGGAATGGAATGGGTATGCCTCTGCTTGACTCTCCTTCCCATAGCCGAGACTGGTAGAATACTGGAAACTCTCCAGATGTGACCCTGAGAGGGGCAATACAAATTATTATTGTATCTGTAATGTATTTATATAAATGTCTGTCCCCCCTCCCCACCCCAGACTTTAAGCTCATTGTAGGAAGGGAATGTGTCTGTTTATTATTGTATTATACTCTCCCAAGTGCTTAATATAGTGCTCTGCAGACAGTAAGTGCTCAGTAAATACTACTGAATGAATGAATCAACCAACAAAACCTCAATATGGGGACAGTATAGGTCATTGGAATCGATCATTTGATAGTATTTATTAATAATAATAATAATGATGGCATTTATTAAGCGCTTACTATGTGCAAAGCACTGTTGAACACCTGTTGTGTAGAGAGCATTATAGAAAGTTCTTTGGAAAGTACAATAGGCTAAAACATATGGCCCCAGCCCTCTAGGACCCTACAGTCTAATGGGGGGTGGCTGACTGACGCAAAACACTCACAGATAGTTGGAGAAAAAGAAACAGCATTCAATCAGTGGTATTTATTGAGCACTTACTGTGTGCAGAGCACTGTACAAAGTACTTGGGAAAGTACAATACAGTAGAGATGATCCACATAAACCCTGCCCACAAGGATCTTACCATCACTCCACAGGTTGATCTTGGAAGTATGGAAGGATAAATAGATAGTAATAATAGTAATACTAATTATAGTACTTGCTAAGTGCTATGTACCAAGCACTGTTTTAAGCCCTGGGGTAGACACAAGATAATCAGGTTGGACGCAGTTACTGTCCCACATAGGGCTCGCAGTCTTAATCCCCATTTTTCAGATGACGTAATTTAGGCACAGAGAAGTTAAGTGACTTCCCAAGATAGCACAGCAAACAAGTGACAGAGCTGGGATTAGAACCCACGTCCTCTGACTCCCAATAAGTTGAGAATATGTTTAAATGCTATGGGTAAGTGAATATACCAGCAGGATTTAGTGATGGACTATATTGGAGAGTTGGAACACAACAGAGAAGCAAAATGGCCTAGTTGAAAGAGCATGGGCTAGAGAATCAAAGATCTTAGGTTCTAATCCTGGTTTTTCCAATTAGCCTGCTGTTTGACCTTGGGCAAATCACTTAAGTTCTTTGTACCTCAATTTTCTTACCTGTAAAATGAGGACTAGATATCTGTTCTCCCTCCTATTTAAACTGTGAGCCCAATGTGAAGCAGGGACTGTGTCCAACCTGATTAATTTGTATTTAACCCAGCACTTAGGACAATGTTTGACACATAGTAAGCAATTAACTAATACTATTAAGTAATTAACTAATACTATTAAGTAATTAACTATAATGCTCTCTCTAGCCTGTGAGCCCGTTGTTGGGTAGGGACTGTCTCTATCTGTTGCCAAATTGTACTTTCCAAGAGCTTAGTACGGTGCTCTGCACACAGTAAGCACTCAATAAATATGATTGAATGAGTGAATGAATTATACTATATTAACAAGGAGAGAAGGATGGTGTCAAAGTTGCAGACTTCTGGGACAAGGATGATGGTGTGATTGATTGTGTTGGAAAAGTGAAGAGGAGGAGTAGGTTTTCTAGAGAAGAGGTGAAGTCCCATTTTAAGTGTACTTAGCTCGAGGTGCCGGCAGGATATATCCTTGTAGAAATGCCCAGGAGGAAAGAGAAAATGTGAGATTGCAGAGCAGATGAGAAGTAGGCACTAGTGAGATAGATTTGGGAGAATCCACAGAGAGGTGGTAGTTGAAGATGTGGCAGTGGATGAGGTAAGTGAACAAATGGAGTGTAAAGAGAGGAGAATAAGAAACCCAGAATAGAGCTTGAGGGACAAACACAGTTAGGGGTTTAGAGGCCGAAGAGGGTCCAGTGAATGAGACCAAGCTGGGGCAACCAGAGAAATGGAAGGAGACCCCGGAGAGAACTGTCAGCAATATAATGAAGATTAGATAGTGTTTCCAGAAAGGAGTGGTAAACGGTATCAAAGGAACCTGGATTCTAATTCCATCTCCACCACTTCTATGCTGTGAGACCTTGGGCAAGTCACTTAACTTCTCTGTGCCTCAGTTACCGCATCTGTAAAATGGAAGACTGCGAGCAGTAAGTGGGACATGAACTGTGTACAACCTGATTGGCTTGTGTCTACTCCAGTGCTTGGTACAGTGGCTGGCACGTAGTAAGCGCTTAACAAATACCATAAAAAAGGTGACCAGAGATCAAAGAGAAGAGTATGGCCCAGTAGATTTGGCAAGGAAGAGGTTATTGGTGACCTTGGAGTGTGTAGTCTCAGTGGACTGAAGAAGGCAAAAGCCAGATTGCCAATGGTCATGAAGGGAGTAGGAGAAAATAATGTGAAGGCAGCGTAAAACCCAAGTTAGTCAATAGCTTGGATCCAGCTCAGTCAACCAGAGCCGATCACAAAGGGTGAAGTAGAATGACTTCAATTTCTTCTCTTACTTTTTCCCTTCTTGATCCTGGGGACACACAAAAATGGGCAGCCAAAAGGAACAGAAGTCAGAGGGCTGGATTATTCACACTGAGGACTGACAAATGACTTTACTCCCAGAGAAAAAGCCCCAGCCTTCTCAATTCTTCCCTGTCTCCTTCCACTCTCCTCTACCCTGGCTCTCTTCTCTCTTCCCCAATCTCAAATATCTGTGGCTGAAAAAGGCAGCAAGCTGGTTAAACCCATGGACAAATCTGGATTCATTTCAATCCTCATGATTCATTCATTCATTCATTCAATCGTATTGATTGAGCACTTACTGTGTGCAGAGCACTGTACTAAGCGCTTGGGAAGTACAAGTTGGCAACATATAGAGACAGTCCCTACCCAACAGCGGGCTCACAGTCTAGAAGGGGGAGACAGACAACAAAACAAAACTTATTAACAAAATAAAATAAATAGAATAAATATGTACAAATAAATAAATAAATACGTAATAAATATGTACAAATATATATACATATATACAGGTGGTGTGGGGAAGGGAAGGAGGTAAGGTGGGGGGATGGGGAGGGGATTGCTCCTCTGCTCCCTTTAAGAGGTGCTGTGAGCCAGATGGGGCGGTCTCTGTATTACGTGTGTGCAGAGCAATAAATACAAATAAAAACAAATCAGCTTAAAGAATGTTTTCTCTTCCCCCGACTGAGCCTCTGGTGATGGAGGCAGATGAGATGCTGAACCCTCAGATTGTTTTATTAGATGTTTTGAAGCTTCTCAGTTATTCTAACAATGTGGATAATTCTGGCTAATTGGGTATGTGTTTATTTACCAAACTTATAAATATCTCGTTCAGCTTCCTGCTGAGCGAGTTCCCTACCCGAGGCCTGAAAAGAAATGAGAAGTCTGGATCTCCTTTCGGCTTCGGACCTAAGTTGGGGTCCTGGTCGGCTGTTGACTGTGTTGCCGGTTGCTTTCTGTAATGACATCATCTTATGACTTTACAACTTGCCTGGGAAAACACATGCTTTCCCCACCCCCTCCTCAATTCCTTCCTCTCCCACATAATTTTGGAAAATGATCTTTTCTGTGGAAAGTTCAAGAGGTTAGGGATGGTTAGGGAGAAGCCAGTTCTTCATTAAGCATAATCTAGATGAAATTAGATGGAAAGAAGGACTTCCTGATAGTGAAGGAGGCTAAATATATATTAGTTTTTGCGATGGGATGGGAGTTGGGGATAGCTATGAAAATGGGAGAGAGTCTTGTATGATCCCACCTGGAAGCAGGTGGATGGATGATATGTCCTTCTAGGCCAGTTCCCTTCTAGCTCTGGGACCCCAGGATCTTCACTTTACCTAGCTAACTCCCAATCGAAATTTTGCTCTTGACTCACCAGCTTCCCACTCGCTGCACGTACCCTTCCATCTCAGGGTTCTCCCTTATCCCTCAAATCCACCCAACCACGTTCCTCCCACTTCCATAACTCTCCTCAAAAACCCCCTCCTTCAGGAGTCTTTCCCCAAGTCATTGCACTGAGGCTTTTGATTCTGGTAAACACTCTCTAATGCTCAGATTAGCGCTCTGAACACAGTAGGCACTCAGTAAATACCACTATTTATAACCTCTACAATAATAATAGTAGTGGTATTTGTTAGTCACTTATTATGTGTAAAGCACTGTATTAACTAAAGGGGAAGATATGAGATAATCGGGTCCCACATGGGGTTCACAGTCCAAGTATAAGGGAGAATAGGTATTCATTCATTTATTCAATCATATTTATTGAGCACTTAACGTGTGCAGAGCACTGTACTAAGTGCTTGGGAAGTACAAATTGGCAACATATAGAGACGGTCCCTACCCAACAACGGGCTCAGGCATTGAGACGTCATTTTGTAAACAAGGGAACTGAGGCGCAGAAAAGTTAAGTGACTTACCCAAGGTGACACAGCAGGTAAGTGTTGGAGGCAGGATTACAACCCAGGTCCTCTAACTCCTAGGCCAGTGCTCTTTCCACTAGGCCACTCTGCTTCTCTCAGAGCACCCCCAGCAGTCACCCTTAGCATTCATATGTATATTTACTTATTGTTAATAATCATTCCTTTTTTTTTTTTTGCTTAAGCTTGTTTTTCTAGTGACCACTATGGTTTTTCCACTATTTTCATTTGTACTTTAACAATCCATGGCTGCCTGCCTCCTCCAGTCAGTTGTAAATCCCATGAAGGCAAGTATTATGTCTTACCATTAGTGCATGCTCCCAAGTGCCTAGTACAATAAAAATCATCATAATAATAATAGCATTTATTAAGTGCTTACTATGTGCAAAGCACTGTTCTAAGCGCAGGGGAGGTTACAAGGTGATCAGGTTGTCTCACGGGGGCTCACAGTCTTAATCCTCATTTTACAGATGAGGGAACTGAGGCACAGAGAAGTTAAGTGACTTGTCCAAAGTCACACAGCTGACAATTGGCGGAGCCACGATTTGAACCCATGACCTCTGACTCCAAAGCCTGGGCTCTTTCCACTGAGCCATGCTGCTTCAATAATACTGATGACATTTAAGTGCTTACTATGTGCAAAGCACTGTTCTAAGCACTGGGGAGTTTACAAGGTGATCAGGTTGTCCCATGTGGGGCTCACAGTCTTAATCCCCATTTTACAGATGAGGTAACTGAGGCCCAGAGAAGTTAAGTGAATTGCTCAAAGTCACACAGCTGACAAGTGGAGGCCCAAAGAAGTTAAGTGAACCGCCTAAAGTCACACAGCTGACAAGTGGAGGAGCTGGGATTTGAACTGATGACCTCTGACTCCAAAGCCCATGTTCTTTCCACTGAGCCATGAAACTCGGACTCTCTCAGTACCCACTAGGCACTCAGGCAATGTTGCTGTTGATGATGATATTTATCTGTCCATTTTCTCCAGAGTTGGCTCTCAGTTCTGAGACTCTCTGGAGCTGTCCTGGAGAGAATCCCTTTTTTTCTTCTTCCAGGTGGTTCTGCTACTGCTGGGATCCTGCCGGGAGCCAAGACCAGAGCCAGGGGGCACCTATTCCCCATTCTTAGCTGAGGCTGACCCCTGGACAGGTTGGTCTCCTGGGGACCATGGTGTACTTGTAGCATGGCTGCCACTAGGCTAGCCAGAGGGGCAGCTTTTTGTGGAAATTAGCAGCCAGAGCTGGTATAGTCCGTGGAGAGGGAGAAGGCGGGAGACGAAGATGGGGAAGAAACTTGTTTCATCACATTGCTGTTACAGAAAAAAGGCAGAAGAGGAATGCAGAAGGCCTAACCTTGGGGTCGGCTGAGGCTGATGGGGAATTTGCGACAAATTTCCACCTATTCCACTCTGGCCAGTGTAGTGGGTTAGGGTCCAGAGGCAGGGGGTGGGTGGGCCAAGGTGGCCTCTCCAATCTGGGACTCTAAAGTCTGCGGGATCCCAGGGGATGAGCCGAGGACCTGGACTGCTGAGAAGCAGTATGGCCTAGTGGAAAGGGCAGGCGACTGAGAGCCAGGAGACCTGGGTTCTAATCCTGGCTCTACCCCTTACCTGTTGTGTGACCTAAGGTAAGTCGCTTAACTACTCTGGGCCTCAGTTTCCTCATCTATAATAATTGGGAATAAGCTACCTGTTCCCCCTTCCCTCAGACTGTGAGCTCCATGTGGCAGGGGTGATGTCTGAACTGATTATCCTGTTTCTATCCCAGTGCTTAGCACAGTGCATAGCATATAGTAAACACTTAACAAATACCTCTAGTGACCCCTGGCTGCTCTGACTCCTCCGCTATCTGAGAATTGCCCTCATGAGCAGTCTCTGAGGTGGCCTGGAGGGGCTGCAGCCCACAGGGCTGAAATTGAATTATGGTATTTCAAAGGGTGGGTTGAGCGGGGCTACCAGATGGTTCATAGTACCAAATTCATATATATTTGATTCAGTTTCTTGGGACTATTGATGTCTCCTCAGTTTGATCGATCCCTTTCCTGATGAATTCAAAGGAGAAAATCCAAAGCCCCTGCTCGGCAGGCCCAGCACGCAGCTGCCGCGTCTGCCCTGCTATGGGAGGAAAGAATTATCTTTCTCTGCCAGGCTGGGAACTGGGGGCTGGGTGTTGGGGCCCCGGACTGGGGTCAGCAGTAGGGGGCTAGTGGAAAAATGCAGTAGCCTTGGCATCAGGAGACCATAATGACTCTGCCCCTTCCAGCCTCCTCTGCCAGCCAGTTCCTCCCAGATCTGCCCTCAGATCTCAGTGGCTTACAATGCCCTCCCCGTCACACCTCTGCAGCCCCTATCCCAACCAGGGACAACTACAAGAGACAATTACTCTCCCCACCTTCAAAGCCTTACTAAAGGCACATCTCCTACAAGTGACCTTCCCAGACTGTCCCACTTTTTTTCATTTCCCATTCCCTTCTGTGTCCCCCTGACTTGCTCCCTTTGCTCTCCCCACCACCTTCCAGTCCCACAGAACTTATGCATATATCTGTAATTTTATTTGTTTTGAAGTCTGTTTATTTGTATTGATGTCTGTCTCCCCTCCTCGAGACTATGAGCTCAATGTGGGCAGGGATTGTCACTCTATTGTTGTATTGTACTTTGCCAGTGTTCTGCACACAGTAAGTGCTTAATAAAAATGATTAATGAATGAATGAATCTGGGGAGGTGCAGACTCGGTCCCCAGGAATGCCACCCCTCCCTTTAAGGGGAGGGTCCTGGAGCTCTGTGGGGAGTGGGCTCCAGCCACCATTCCCACAGGACCACTGGGAGACTAGGCTGGGGTAGGGAAAGGGAACGGACAGGCCTAGGCCTCAGGGTGGATGGGGTTTGGAATTCTGCTCTATGAGAGGGGCTTTTGTGAGATGGGGGACAGTGAGGTGCTGGCTATAGCTGTGGAATTATAGTAGTTTCTCGCCTTGCACCAAATAGCAACTGATGAGCAATTGATGGGAGGGTAGATGGAGAGAGAAAAGAATGAGAGCGAATAATGGAAAAAAGAAAAAAGGTAAAATGAGAGAGAATTAAAGAAAAAAGGTAATGAGCAAGAATAATAGAGAAAAGAAGCACAAAGGGAAAATGGGAGAGCATGAGAGAGAAGACAAAACAGAGAGTGAGAGAGGGAAGGAGAGTGAGCAGGAGAGAATGAGTGGCAGAAAGAGAGAGATATTGAATTGTTAGTGGGAGAATAAATCCCTTGGTGCCTTCTAATGAGCTGACAAATGATTGTGGGACTCAGGGTGGTCATCCGCCTGGCATGCTCTATCAGGGGTGCCCTATGTGACAACTCCGTATCACTTGGGCTGCCACAAGTGAGTGGGCAAGTGACCCAGGGAGGGAGTAAATGCCCCAGGGGATATGATAGAGGCCCTAGGGAATTGGCAGGTGCCCTGGGGAGAGGACAGATGCCCCCAGGGAGCAGACAGGTGCCCTCAGGAAGTTGCCAGGTGCCCCCGTGGAAGAGGACAGATGCCCTTGGGAAGTTGCCAGGTGCCCCTGGTGGGAGCGGATAGGTGCCCCTGGAGAGTGGACAGGTGCCCCTAGGGAGAGTGGGCAGGTGACCCAGGGAGAAGAAAAGTGCCCTCTAGAAGGGGACAGATGCCCCAGGGCGATGACACATGTCCCCGGGGGAGAGGACAGGTGCCCGGAGAGAGGAGAGACAGCTCTCGCTCCAACTGCTTTCATCACTCATCCCAGCCTCTAGCTGCACCCGTCCCAACCACAGCCAGTCCCGCAGCTGTTCCACCCGCCCGATTTCTGTTCTGGCTCTTGGCCACTGAGGACTGCGGCTCAGCGCTCCGGCCTGCAGGTATCACGTGTTTCCCCGTGCTTCAAGGGCGATGGCTCTGCTCCTGGCAGCCCCAAGAGGGCAGGCCATTAAGCCGGTTTTAAGGGAACAAGCCCCAGGAGAAAGCCCATCGAGAAACAACACCCCCGCAGGGGTGACAACTCTGCTGCCCCGGGGAGGTTGGCTTAGTTGGCAGGCAGTGAAGGGGCTCCCAGACCAGCCTGGAGTTCTAGGGTGCTGCCTCTCCCTTGTTCTCCTCCTCCCTTCCTTCTTCCCTCCTCTTGCTTCTCCCTATCCTCCTTTATTCTCCTCCTCTCCCCCATTCTTCTCCACCTCTTCATTCTCTTCTCCTTCTTTCTTCTCCTCTTCCTCACGGGCCCCCTCTCCCCTGTTTTCCTCTTCCCCGTCCACCTCTTTCTTCTCCTCTTCCTCTTGGGCCCCCTCTCCCTCGTTTTCCTCTCCCTTCTCATCTCCCCTTTCCCTTCCTCTAAAACAAGATTAAGAGGGAGCCAAGGAGAAATCAGTGGAAGCAGAAGACTAGCGTTACCCCTGGGGTCTCAGTCCCCTCTCTCGCTTTCCCCTAGTCCCCTGTGTTTTTGTTTCTACAGGAAATAATGTGGTGTATTATTACCTGGGCCTGGGAGTCAGAAGGTCATGGGTTCTAATCCCACCTCCATCACTTGTCTGCTATGTGACCTTAGGCAAGTCACTTCACTTCCCTGTGCCTGTTACCTCATCTGTAAAATGATAATTACAACTGTGAGCCCCACATAGGACAGGGACTGCGTCCAAACTGATTACTTTTTATCTACCCCAGTGCTTTGAACAGTGCTTGGCACATAGTAAGCGCTTAATAAATATCATTATTATTAAAGAAGCAGCCTCCTAGACACCCCTTCCCACTCACTCCCTTTCTCTTGTATTTGGCAGAATGGGAACGAGCTGCAGGCAGAAGCGCCAGGATCATTGTTGGAAGAGGGAGAGAGTTGAAAGAAAAAGGGGGAGGAGGGCCCTGGGAATAAAGGGTTGTAAGCCTGTTGTTGGGTAGGGACCGTCTCTATATGTTGCCAATTTGTACTTCCCAAGTGCTTAGTACAATGCTCTGCACACGATAAGCACTCAATAAATATGATTGAATAAATGAATGAATGAAAGGGCGTTCTTTAGCAGAGGCTCAGTGGCCTCCAGTCTCCTGCCTCAGGCCTCCGGCTGTCCGGCTGAAGCCAAGCTGGTTTTATCAGCTCTGACAGCCCCACTTCATCACACTCCTGCCTCCCGGGAGCTCTTCATCTTGAAATTTCCCACCTGCACCGTCCTCTTTCTGGTGCGTCAGAGGGATGGGAGAGGGAGAAGTGGAGGTCGGGGAAAGGAGGGAATAAAGAGTGTGGAGCCCTAGTCCCACCCCAGAGTCAAGAGGAAAAATGAAGTAGAAGGAGAAGGTGGAGTTTAGGTTTTGGACCAAGAAGAAAAGATCATCAGGGACATGAGGCTTTCTCATTAGAACTTTGGAAGATCGTGACTGTGGCTATGGCTATTGTCACAGTTGTGACAGTTGGATTCTGAATAGCCCTCTGCCTGATCAGTTAGGAGCTAAAATTATCCTTCTTTAGATGCAGTGCTGTAGTACTTTTTTTGTTCTTATGGATGATCTTGTCTTTTATGTTGACTTAGTGTTTTTATTGCTTTTCTTTTCCTCCCCCATTGCCAACCCTCCCTGCTTTTTCTTATACCATGAGTACTTTTAGGGCCCAGGGAGAAGGTGATGGGTTCTAATCCCGGCTCCGCCACTTGTCTGCTGTGTGACCTTGGGCAAGTCACTTCACTTCTCTGTGCCTCAGTTACTTCATCTGTAAAATGAGGATTGAGACTGTGAGCCCCATGTGGGACAGGGACTTTGTCTAACTCAATTTACTTGTATCCACCCCAGCACTTAGTACTGTGCCTGGCAAATAATACTAAGGCACAGAGATTTTTGTATGTGTGTGTGGGGGGGAAATGAGGTCTCAGATTGGAAAGTTTTGGAAAGATAGTAGTGAGCCAGAGTTGGTGAGGATAGATAAGGTCCTTTGTTTTGAGATGATTAGATTGAGTATGTGTCCCACAGTAATGTGTGGCTGAGGTGAGATGAAGCAGGTCAGTGAGTTGGGAAGAGAAAGGAAAAGAATATCAGGGAGGTTGAAAGGATGGGAAAAAGCATGGCCTAGTGGAAAGAGCACAGGCCTGTGAGTCAGGAGTCCTTGTTTCTAATCCATGCTCTGCCACCTACCTGCTGTGCGACCTTGGGCAATGACTTAATTTTTCTGTGCCTCAGCTTCCTTACCTATACAATTGGGATGAAATTACCTGTTTTCCCTCCAGCTTAGACTGTATGCCCCAGGCGGAAGGGACTCTGTCTAAACTACTTACATCGTGTCTACCCCAGTGCTTAGTTCACGGTTTGTCACATAGTAAATGCTTAGTGAACAGCACAATTAGTATCATTATCATCAATATAGAGGTTGAGATCCCCCAGGATCAGAATAAGACCAAGGAGGAAGAGGAGGAAGGTGAGAAAAACATCATCTGTCTAAAATGCAGAGGTGGGGTCAGAAGGTGGGTAGATAACAGTGATCAGTACTCGAAGAAGGTGGTAAGAGATGAGAAGGAGTGAAAAGGAGGGTGTAAGGTGGAGGGAAAAAATGGAGAGGAAGAACCAAGTTTCAGTGGAGGTGAGGTGGATGGGGAGCGAGCAGCCAGGAACTGGTCAAGATTAAGGTGTCCTTAAGTCTTTAATTCAGAAGCAACTGGGACCAGAGCTGGTTGGAGACCAATATCATTTTAAACTTTTAGATTTGTCCTGTTTTGTTTCTTCCTGCAGGTCTCTGTCTCCCCTTTAAAGCAAGAATATCTAGTTCTAAACTCTCATTTAAATAGGAAGGGATTTCAAACGTAGGATTTGGGGTTGTTTAGTCACATTTCGTTTGATTTCATTTTGAACAGGTGCCAACTGGCACCCTTCATTTTAATTCAAAGTTGTTTGAGAGATGACACATAGTTGCATCCAAAGCTTCCGTGCTGTTTGCCTGCATTATTTATTGTGATGAGGGCCCAAAATAGAATCAGCTGAGCAAATATAGGCCACTCAGTTTTAGCAGGCTGGTAATTACCCAGTCTACAGAGAGAGTCATGCCTAAAAGCCAGATCCTTCTGCTCCTGACCCTTTTCATGCATCAGTCAAATTGGAATAGATTTAGTCATTTTAATCTCTGCAGGATTTGGTTCCTCTTCTGAAGAGGTGAGAGGTTAACATGACAGTATATAAATCTTCTGCACTTCTGTGTAAACAAGGAAGGCAGAAACTATGTCTCTTTCTCTCCTCCTGAACCAAGCTCTCATCTCCTTGGAGAAACCAAAGGTTCTTCATTGTTCTGAATCTCCCAGGTAAGGAGAAGGTGGAAATGTTTCCCGGGCCAAAATGTGGAGCCTGAGGACACTTCCTAGAAACAAAAATGCTCCTGAAAACAAGCTGTGTTTTGCACTGGAGATTTCATGGCATAGCAGATAGAGCACGGCCCTGGAAGTCAGAAGGACCTGGGTTCTAATCCCAGCTTCACCACCTTTCTGCTGTGTGACTTTGGGCAAGTCGCTTAACTTCTCTGTGCCTCAGCTACCTCATTTGTAAAATGGAGATTGGGACTGTCCCGTGTGGGACAGGGACTGTGTCTAACCTAATTACCTTGTACCTATCTCAGCTCATAGAACAGTGCTTGACACATAGTAAATACTTATTATTATTATCTGTCTATTCCAGTCACTCTCACTTATCTGAGATGTGAGATCCTGGAATGGAGGCTAGAGTATAAGCTAAACTGTAGATTGTAAACTCTAGACTGTAAGCTCCTTGTGGGCAGGGAATGTATCTATCAACTCTGTTACATTATACTCTCCCAAGCACTTAGTACAATGCTCTGCACACAGTAAATGCTCAATAAATATGATTGATTGATTGAGGCTGCAGGACACCAAAATAACATCTTCTCTGAAGAATTTTGGAACAGGTGAAACTACCATGGGACTAACCAACCATCCTATTCAGAGGCTGAAGTGGATAAGGCGATTTCCAAAGGACCCTGCCAAACTGAGGGGTCTCTGGCATTATAGAAGAGTTCCACTTGTTGAGTGTTTACTATGTGCCAAGGTCTGTACTAAGCACTGAGATAGGTACAAGATAATGAGGTCAGACACAGTCCCTTTCTCTCATGAGGCTCACAGTCCAAGTAGATCTGTCACCAAATCCAGGAGGTTCCACCTTCACAACATTGCTAAAATCTTCCCTTTCCTTGCCATTCAAACTGCTACTATGCTGATCTGAGCATTTATATCCCACTTTGACATCTGCATCAGCCTCCTCACTGACTTCCCTCCATCCTGTCCCTCCCAACTCCAGTCTTGGCTTTGCTCTGCTGCCTGGTCCATTTTTTCTAGGTAAACGTTCAGTCACCATCTCCCTATTCCTCAAAAACCTCCAGTGATTGCCCATCGACCTCCATATCAAACAGTAACTCCTTACCAATAGCTTTAAAGAGAAGCTTTGAGAAGCAGTGTGGCTCAGTGGAAAAGAGCAGGGGCTTTGGAGTCAGAGGTCATGGGTTCAAATCCCAGCTCTGCCAAATGTCAGCTGTGTGACTTTGGGCTTAACTGTGACAACTTATCTGGGCCTCAGTTCCCTTATCTGTAAAATGGGGATTAAGACTGTGAGCCCCCCGTGGGACAACTTGACCACTTGTAACCTCCCCAGTGCTTAGAACAGTGCTTTGCACATAGTAAGTGCTTAATAAATGCCATTCTTCTTCTTCTTCTTCTTCTTTTTCTTCTTCTTCTTCTTCTTCTTCTTATTATTATTATTTAAAACATCCCATCAGCTCACCCTCTCCTATCTTCCCTCACTGTTTTTCTTCTACAGCCCAGCCAGCCTGGTTTGCTCCTCCAGTGCTAACTTACTCGCTGTACCTCAAACTCGTCTAACTCACCATTGACCCCTTGCCTACTCCTTCATATACAACAGACTACCACTCTCCCACATTCAAAGCCTTATCAAAATCCTATCTCTTCCAAGAGACCTTCTCAGACTAAGCTCTTATTCCCCTACTCTCCCTTCTGCACCACTTATGCACTTGGATCTGTACCCTTTAAGAGCTAGATATTCACCCCTCCCTCATCGCGCTCAATAAATACGATTGATTGATTGATTGATTGATCTCCACAGAACTTATCTCAGGATCAGTTGCTGGAGACCTCCCGGGTCCAGAAGATTGATGGGCTACCAGTGGCTGGAACTCACCAATTAGAGGAAGTGGATCCTTGATCCTCACTTTTCATCTTCCTCATCTCTTGAATTCCCAGAGCAAACTGGTGGGGGAGGAGGGAGAGAAGTGGGCTTGTGAGAGGTTGAGTTGAATGAGAAATGATTTTTAAAAACACTGAATATTTAATATTGTGATTACTGCTGGTACATGTTCCTGGCCCATGTGAAACTGTTATTAGATCTCTTATAATGCCTTGATTAATGCTGTAAGACCATCACATTCATTACCAGAAAGTCTTAAGAAGCTTGTTTCCTGGTTCTCCTCCCTGCTTCCCCTCCCCCAGTGCAGCAGCTTTGTTGCTATCTCAAAAGGGCTTAAAGGGGAGGCTGGAGTCCTGAGTACTAGAAACTCTGGATTCTTTCCCAGGCTTGCTGTTGTGGCCCACAGGAGGGGCAGTGTATCAGCAATGGCTTGATTCTGGTTCAGTTCCTGGATGTCCAAAGTGCTGGAACACTAAGAAGCCTGCCTCAGTCAGGTTTTGTTTTGTTTCAAACACTCTCAGTTGTTTCTCATTGACCCAGAGGGAATTTGGGAAGGGAGAAGGCCAAGAGAAGACCACAGTGTGACAATGAGTGAGCATGTCTAGGTACCTGAGTGTGTAGGTTTAAGTGCTTGGAATAAGAATGAAAAACAGAAAAGAAAATTCTTTGCAAGGACTGAGCAACCCAACAGGGCTGAGTTGGGAAAGTGAGCAGAAAAGAAATGTTCGGGGAGCCCAGTTCTGATCCCGGGTTTGTGGTCAGGCCCATTTTTTTTCCAATGGCATTTTTTTCAGTGTTTACTAGTGCCAGGAACTGTACTAAGCACTGGGGTAGATACGAGATAATCAGGTTGGACCCAGTCCCTGTTCCACATAGGCTTATTGTGGGCAGGGAACGTATCTACCAACATTGTTTTATTATACTCTCCCAAGTGCTTAGTATAGTGCTCTGCACACGGTAAGTGCTCAATAAATTTGACTGATTGGGCTTACAGTCTTAATCCCCATTTTACAGATGGGGAGAAGTTAAGTGACTTGCCTAAGGTAACCGGCAGACAAGTGATAGAGCAGGGAATAGAACCCAGGTCCTCTGAGTCCCAGGCCTGAGTGCTTTCCACTAGACTACATTGCTTCTCTCCCATTCCACATTCAGGTCACTTCAGGGAGCTGGGATTGGGTAGCACTGACTTGGATGGGGGGCCCGCTGGATTCCCACTGTTCTGGGTGGTACAGATCCTTAATCTGGTCCTGGTCCTGGCCCAGAGATCTGAACAGACTTCAGAACCCCCTACCTACCTCTTCCCTGCCACCTCCCCAGCATTAATGAGAAATCTTATCCCTCAATTCCCCACTTGTCCCCAAACCAGACTTGGAACCAGGAGTCACTAGCTCTAGGCTCGTTTTGATAAAAGAAAAGCCTTGGGCATTCACTTCTGCTCATGAACATACAGCTGCTCTCCCTCCACTCCTTAAAATTTCATTACAAGTTTTCTTCCATAAAGCTTCATCTCTCGGGCTGTCAGGCAGTGTGAGCTCTGAAGGAGAAGGAAAAAAAAAATCAAAGGGTGGCTTTGGCAGGTCCCATTAAATGAGAGATGAGGTGGAACAGAACGAAATAAAAACAGGAATGAGATGACTAGAGCAGTTTGATCTGGCGGCAGGCGTTGGAGAGCTATCGGCCTGATCGTTGTCCATTCATCACCATCCACAACCTGCAGGCTGGTCATACAAATTGCTCACTGCCAGGCAGGCTTTAATGGGGCCTAATGTCTTCTACGCAGACAGGGACCCTGGGTGTATCAATCAATCAATCCAGCAGTGGTATTTATCGAGCACCGAAGCCACATGGTCTAGTGGAAAGAGCATGGGCCTGGGGAGTCGGAGGACGTGGGTTTTAATCTTGATTCTGCCACTTGTCTACTCTGTGACCTTGGGCAAGTCACTGAACTTCTCTGGGCTTCAGTTCCTTCATCTGCAAAATAGGGATTTAATAACTCTGTCTCCCCCTTCTAGACTGTGAGCCTGTTGTTGGGTAGGGACCATCTCTATATGTTGCCAACTTGTACTTCCCAAGTGCTTAGTACAGTGCTCTGCACACAGTATGTGCTCAATAAATATGATTGAATGAATGCATGAATAACTGTTCTCCCTCCTACCCAGACTGTGAATTCCATGTGGGACCTGATTATCTCATTTTTACCCAAGTGCTTTAGTACAGCTTTTGACAGATAGTAAGTGCTTAAGGAATACCACTATTATCACTATTGTGTGCAGGGCATGATATTAAATGCTTGGGAGTGTTCACTACAGTTGGTAGACACAATCTCTGCTCTCAAGGAGTTTACACAGAAAGAGCAAACATCACAGGAGTCTGCCCACATATCCTCACTGAACTCTATCCTGTCTAAAGAGGCCAGAGCTACTCTCCAAAAGACAAGCAGCTTGTAGACCACCACCTGGTTCACTGAGGCCTAATTTGGTGACCCATTTGTTCAGTTAGGCTGAAAAGCTATGTGGCCTAGTGGAAGGAGCCTGGGAGTCAGAGGACCTGGGTTCTAATCCTAGCTTCACCACTAGCCAGCTGTGTAAACTTGGGCACGTTACTTTTCTGGGCTTTAGTTTCCTCATCTATAAAATGGGGGTGCAATTCCTGTTTTCCTTCATATTTATACTGTGAGCCACATGAAGAACAGGGACTATGCCCAATCTGATTGTCTTGTCTCTGCTGCAGTGCTTAGAACAGTGCCTGATACATAGTAAGCACTTAACAAGTACCATAATTAATATTAATCGAGTCCAAAAGAAGATGGATGAGGGGCTTTCCTCATTGGTGTAGGGAGTGGCTTGAGCATTGGCCCACTGACGAATGTACTTAGTCATGAGCCAGTGGACCTATTGCATTTAAATGAGAGTTCAGCTAGATATGAAGAAGAAATTCCTGATTTCCAGGGAGACTACTCCCTGGAACAAATGGAGTGGTAGTAATAGTATTTATTGAACACCTACTGAGTACATTGCATTAAACTAAACACTTGGGAAACTACAACAGAAGCCCAAGACCTGCTCTCTGACCACCAGGAAATTACACTCTAATAGGAAAGAAAGACATAAAAATATGTCGCAACATATTCTGATATTGAAATCAGAATAAATAATTGAACGTGCAATTGAGAATACATACATATGTATATATGTGTAAATATATATACATGTATATATATACAGGCACTGCATAGTTGTCGTCATCATATTAGTAGTGATAGAATGGAATTTACTGAGTCCTCTGCTCTTTTCCAAGCACTGTACTAAGTAGTAGTAGTAGTAATAGCATTCATTCAGTACTAATGTGTGAAGAGCACTGTTCTAAGCTCTGAGAAAGAATATTGAATATGTAGGGAGACTTTGTAGGGAATCAGGGGGCTCACATGCAACAGACGCATATGGAGAGAAGACAAAGCACTGAAATAACATTCTAAGCACTGAGGGAAATACAAAATCATTGAATTTAAATATGGTCCCTGTCCCCAAATCAATCAAACCATGGTATTTATTGAGTGTTTTCTATATACAGAGCACTGTACTAAGCACTTGAGAGAGTTCATTCATTCATTCATTCATTCAATCCCTACCCAACAGTGGGCTCACAGTCTAGAAGGGGGAGACAGAGAACAAAATAAAACATATTAACAAAATAAAATAAATAGAATATGTACAAGTAAAATAAACAAATACATAGAGTAATAGAGTAGAGTTCAATACAACAGAGTTGGTAAATGTGTTCCCTGCCCACGATGAGCTTACAGTCTAGAGGAAGGGGCTTGCAATCTCTGTGGGGTTGATAGGGAGGGAACACACAGTTATAAAAGGGAAGGGCAGAAATGAGTACCTAAGTGCTAAAGGTGGCATTACCTTGAGGCTTGTTGAACTTCTTTCAAACTGGGACAGGTGCCCTAAGTCCCAGATGATTTACACATTCACCTACATGAAGGCAGGGGGGCTGGACCAGATGATATCTTGAGAGTCCTTGCAAATCTTGGGTTTTGTTATTTCTTGTGAGTCTAAGGTGGGAGCGCCTGAAGGAGAAAGGAGGAGCAGAAGGACCCCAATTTATGATTGGTTTCAGGCTACAGAGATGAGCAGAGGAGTTATTTTATATCTTTAAGAAAGAGAGGGCCTCCCTTCCTCCCTCTTGCTTATTCTCCTACCATCCCTTTATTGGCCTTGCTTTTTTCCAACACTACTCCTACACATCAGACTGGAAGGGCCTGTATACCCAATGATATAAGCTGGAACTTTTAACTATTATGAAATCCAAATCACTCGCCTCAGTCTCTCCTCTTTTCTTGGTGAGTAACTGCTTCTTTGTTTCCTGAGCTCCAACTGAAATGTCCTCAGGCACTGCACTAATTTATCTAATTGTTATTTCCATAATAAACCTTCCAGGAGAGCAGGGATGCTTACTTGGACCAAGTAGCTTCTGTTCTCCAAGACGGTGTTTTGTTTTTCTTCCCTGTCTGTGGCTAACATCTGTTGAACCAAATTGATAACGATGGGGGATCTGTTAGTGTCATTTTGGGGATGAGGCATACAGCCAGGGCTTTGGAGCTCCCTTCCCAGGAATGTTTCTGGGTGTGGAACTGGAGATCTGGTGCATTTGGTTAGAATTTCTACTTACTGAACCCATTAGCTCCCTTTGTCCTGCTCCTTGCTTGTCATTTTCCATTTGTTCTCCCTTTGTTGTAGTCATTTCATATTAGTTTGCTTCATCATTCAGGTGTGATGCTACCTGGTCCCCTTCCAGTCCCAACCTGCCAGGCTATTAATCTTGACAATGCGCCTGTGGCTTCCCTCATTCTTAGCTGCTAATCGACACAGCCCCCTCTGCACCATGTGTTACCTCGTTGATAGCAAAGAAAGAACTGGAGTCTCAGGCTCCTGCCAAATCCCTTCTGTCACATGACTCATTCTGGCTGGCCTACGGAGGACCAGTCGCCCCAATAATAATAATTATTATAATAATAATGATGACTGTGGTATTTAAGTGCTTGCTATATGCCAAGCAGTGTACTAAGGGCTGGGGTAGATACAAGATAATCAGATTTCACGTGGGACTCCCGGTCTAATTAGGAGGGAGAACAGGTATTGAATCCCCATTTTGTATATGAAGGAACAGAAACACAGAGGAAGTTAAGTGACTTACCCAGGGTCACACAGCAGATAAGTGGCTGAACTGTGATTAGAACCCATCCTCTGACTCCCAGGCCTGGGGTCTTTCCACTAGGCCATACTGCTTCTCAGTAATCAATGAGAGTGGGGGCAGGAGGGATTGGCTTTAAATTTCCAAGTAGGACTCCGATTTTCGAAGTGAAGCTGAGAATTCTCGACTCAACTAATAAGAAACTTAAACTACGGCACCTGTGCATGATTATAGGGTACCCTTCTTGTCCCTTTCTCCCCTTTCTTTCTTCCTCATCCTTGTCCCCACCATCAGTTATCCCTAGCATGTACAACATGAGATTCTGGTCAGAACTCCGAGAGGTCTGAGTCCTGTTGTCTAGGAGCTCAGCTTCTCAAGAAGATGTAAGAAAATTCCCAAATGGAAATCATTAGAAATTGCTGGGAAACATTTTCCAACAACTCAACACAAGGTCAATCTTCCCTTGAGGCTAGGAGCCATATCTGGGGCAACTTGTAGGGGCTGCCATTTCCAGACCCTGCTTACCGCAAAAAGGGCAGAACTCCTTTTGATTCTTTCTCTGCTTTGTCCAAAAGTGGTGAGTCTTGGTCAATATTGACACATCTCCACCTGGGTTTGAGGGGATCTAATGACCGGAAATATTTCCTATCTTCCTGTAATGTTGTTCCTTTAAACCCCTGTCCCTGCCAACTGAAGCTAGGGCAGTGTTGGACCCGGGAACTGATGCTCCCAAGTGCAGTGCAATAAGGGAAAACTTATGGAGTAGAACCAAAGGAACCATCATGGGGAGTTCTGCTCTTTAGACATCCCCTTAACCAAGAGAGCGAGAAAAGGCAGATAGGCCTGGGCCCTGAGACTGCTAGTCTCAGCTCTGGTGGTTCTTGAATTTCTGTTGAGTGCCCAATGTAGCATATGTGCCCAAATGATTCTGATTCCCCAAAGCATGACTCCCTCTAGACTGTAAACTCATTATGGACAGGGAATGTTTAGGCTAATTCTGTTGTATCATTTTCTCCCAAGCATTAGTACTGTGCCCTGCACATAGTAAGCACTCGATAAATACAATTAATGGATTGATTCCTGCTTTTCTCTTGTCAGGAAAAAGGAACCATTAAAAAAGAAAGGAAGTTGTAGGAGGATACCTAGCTTATTTTGCTTCTACAGCTCTCCCTATTTAAAGTCTTCCTAAATCCCACCTCCACCAGTAGCTCTTCCCTGATTAATTCACACCACCTCAGTTGTGTGGTTCCCCCACCCCACACTGAGTATAGTGCATTTGCTTTGATCCTCATATTTTATTTATGTAACTATTTATCTGTACATTCAGTTTGTTTGACTATACCATCCTGATAGGCTTGGACTGCTCCCTACCATATACTTGTTTTACCTCCAACTTGCACTATCAGAAAACTAATTTTGTTTGTCTACCCCTTTAGATAGTAAGCTCCATGAAGACACTAAATATGTTTCTTGCCTCTATTATACTCTTTCAGGGGCTTAGTTCACTACCTAGCACTCAATAGGCACTCAATTAATGTCATTAATTAATTGATTGGAGGAAAGAAGGGGAGGAAAAATGGTGCTGGGTTGGGGGGAAGGAAGAGAAGAGAAGGGGCAAGGGAGATGAGCAGAGTCAGTGTCCCCCTTAGACTGGGAGCCCCATGTGGGACTGTTCAACCTGATGAACTTGCAACTACTCCACTGCTTAGAACAGTGCTTGACACGTAATAAGTGATTAACAAATGTAATAACAACAACAGAAAGGAAGGAAGATGTTGGAGAGAGATTAGCCTTGTTTTCAATGACTTATAAATCTTTCAAGGAGGAATAATGAGGAAAATCACCTAAATCTGGGGAAGAGGAGGCCAATAGCAGTTTAGAAGACTTCATAGAGACCAGAGTTCTGCCTAAAGCAGCAGAGGTCCATAGTCGCGAAGAGACAAAGGGACAGAGAGAAAGAGACAGTGAGCAAGACAAAGGGAGAGAAACAGAAGCAGAGAACTTAGTTGTTGAGGCCCTTTAAACTGATCCTGTGTCAGCAGGAGGATGGATCTTGCTGAGTAGCCTCATTGATTCAGGTGTCAGCTCTAAATTGCAGCATTTTCCTTGAAATGTGTGTCGCACCGAAATGTTCAAAGTATCATTTTCATGGGGCCTGACAGGCGTACACCTAGGCAGCATGAAAAATCACAGCCTGGCTGTTTCCACTGTTTGGAAATACCATTCTTCACAATGTCATTAAACTAATTGAACATGCAAACTTTCCTAGGGTCTGTGGGGAGAAGGAGATAACAGCTTTGGATCCAAAATATAATTCCGATCCTGACATAACACTGATTCACCAACCTCATCCTACTTCTCGCCCAGCCCATATTTCTACCCACCCACCCACCCACTCACCCAACAAGGAGGAAGCAGGTAATAAATATTTATCATGCCAGAAAATTATTCTTGCTAATGATCTTGGCCTAGGAAATGACAGCTCCTCATTGAGACCCACCAAGTACATATTTGCACTGTTGTTAAAAGTTCAGTAGAAAAGCCATAATATCAAAGTCATCAAAAATTAGCAAGGGTCTGAAGTGTAGACAGAAATTATGTCATTCTCGCTAACTGTCCTCCCTTAACTATCTATGTCTGGTGATTTTTTTTAAAAAAAATTATCTAACAAAGATCCTGTGGACTTCCAGGTCTTAGACCTCTTGTAATATAAGTGGGGAAAAAGGATTTCTCAGTAGTATTTGTCTTGAAACCTAGAGCACTTTAGGGGTAGAGATTCAGATGGATTCGGATGAGAATCTGTGTGGCGTAGTGGAAAGAACACAGGCTTGGGAGTTGGAGGACTTGAGTTCTAATTTCAGCTTCATCATGTATCTGTTTTGTGACCTTGGGAAAGTCACTTAACTTCTCTGTGCCTCAGTTCCCTCATCTGCAAAACAGAGAGTCAATATCTATTCTCCCTCCTACTGTGAGCTCCAGGTAGGGCCTGATTATCTTGTTTCTACCCTGGCACTTAGAACAGTGCTTGGCACATAGTAAGTGCTTAACAAATATTATAGCTCATTAAAAAAAAACTCTCCCTCATCTCATCTTTTCCTTTCCTAGATGACCGTTCTCCTGTTATTAACTTCAGGCATTTACAAAACACCTATGTTAATTTGGGGCGTTCCAACAGGAAAAAAACCCTATCTAGCTTTTTGACAGAGAAGACATGTAAGATTAGCTTATAGAGTATATCAAATGTCATAGAATTCCTTTAAATCATAATGGTTCTTTAAAATAATCTCATCACATGATTCCTATAATGCACTCAGATTTCCAAGAAGTTCTTCCAGCTCAGCAGGCTGCGAACTTCATTGAAAATCTCTGAGTCTGTCATGCAGAAGTTGGTATATCCAGTTGATTGTGTCTGGAGGCACTTACAAGAAGATATGCAAATGTGCAATCAGTAAAGCAATATGGTCTAACAATAAGCCTGAAGAAAACTGTGCCTGCCTGCAATTAGAAATACCTTCTCTCATCCTGATTCACACTGAGGACCCAGAGGTGAATTGTGCCCCTAAATTCTGCCTTCTAGGGAGCAGACTGCTCATTGCCTGCCTGCAATTAGAAATACCTTCTCTCTTCCTGATTCACACTGAGGACTCAGAGGTGAATTGTGTCCCTAAATTCTGCCTTCTAGGGAGCAGACTGCTCATCAACACGAAGAGAGACAAAGAACTAGCAAACCATTTGAGCACCAGGGAATTTATGGTATTTGTTATGCACTTTCCACGTGTCAAACACTATTTTAAGCGCTGGGATACGTATAAATTAATTAGTTTGAACACAGTTCCTGTCCCACATGGGGCTCATTATCTAAGTGGGAGGGAGAATCTTCTGGAAGAGTGTAAGTCTCCAGTGTGACTTCAAGTTTTAAACCAAACTGAAGTTTTACAGTGCATCCAATTTTCCATTTGACTGTGAGATCCAATTCCTTGAGTAGTTTCATCATCATCAACATCTTCATCTTCACCTGCATGCCTTCTTTAACCCTTGGATACTCTCATGCCTCTTTTTTATGGTATTTGTTAAGCACTTACTGTGCATCAAGCACTGTTCTAAGCACTGGTGTAGGAACAAGTTAATTGTCAGACACAGTCTCTGTCCTGCATGGGGCTCACAAGCTAAGTAGGAGGGAGAATAAGTATCCCCATTTTACAGTTGAGGAAACTGAGGCACAGAGAAGTTAAGTTCCTTGCCCAAGGTCACATAGCAAGCAATCAGCAGAGCCGGGAAGAAAACCCAGGTACTTCTGACTCCCTAGGCCCATGCTCTCTCCACTAGGCCAAAACTGTTTTTCACTCCCTTCCACTCCCCTCCACTCCCCAAACATTGCACTTATGCACATATCTTTATTCTCTAGTGCTTCCTATCTGTAATTTATTTTAATGTCTGTCTCTCCCACTAGATTACAAGCTCCTCCAGGACAGGGATCATTTCTGCTGCCTACTATACTCTTTCAAGTGCTTAGGACCGTGCTCTGCACAAAGTAAGCATTCAATAAATACTATTGCTTGAAATAGCAAACCTAAGAACCTTAGAATGCCTAGAGTCTATTGCCATCGAATGAACACTTATTCCAGAAAATAGTTTCTAGGTAAAACCATGTCAGAAATTTGCAAGGTTTGACTCAGTTTAAGTTGTTCATCAAAAATATGGGCCCCACCTGATCCAACTCTGAATTAGGCTGATCTAACATGCTGATGGGGAGGGACCATTTTTGTGCGGTGTGTGACCCAAAATGATTCCTGAAACTCTGTCCCAAGGGGCTCAAAAGCACAAAATTGCTGTACATTTTTTTAATGGTATTTGTTAAGCACTTACTATGTGTCAAGCATTGTTCTAAGTGCTAGGGTTGACACAAGATAATCAATCTGAACACAGTCTGTGGTCCATATGGGCTCACAATTTAAGTAAGAGAGAGAAAACAGGTATTGAATCCCCATTTTACAGCTCAGGAAACTGAGGTCCAAAGAAGTTGAGTGACTTGCCCAAGGTCACACAGCAGGCAAGTGGAGGAGCTGGGTTAGAATCCAGGTCCTTTGGATTCCCAGGCCTGTGCTCTTTCCACTAGGCCACACTGTTTCCTGTGCTTCTCAGGGGGCTGTGGTTCCTTGGTCAGAAGGGGCCTCCAAACATGTAGAGAATGAGTCACTTTATCCTGGGAATCCCGAATCTGGTCCACCTTTTTTAGCCCAGCCTGGATAATCAGGTAGTATTCTAAAACAAGAATTGGCAATCAGCTCTGTGGAGGGGGAATGTTAAAAAAGAGGGCAGCAGAAACATTTTATAAACACAGTGAAGCATATCATCAAACAATGTAGCATAGATATGTTTTGCTAGTAGACAACAGCAACAGACAGACCAGTGAGGCATGCAGTAATGTGGAGTTAGAACAATTAGAGCTGAGGTTTGAGAAGATTATGATATCAAGACATAGAATTGAGAACAGTACCAGGTACTGCAGGTAGCAAACACAACAGCAATGCCAAGGACAGTCTTAATGGGTGCACAGAGTGGAGGGAACTAATTGTCTAGGGCTTAGAGAAGTTTACAGTCTAAGCAGGAGCAACACACAAATGGAAAAAAACCTATTTTTTATAAGACCAAATAACAGTGAAAAAGAATTATTGGCTGTTGTGTTGTGCTGTACTGTTCAGTGTGGGAGTTCTGACAACTTGAGTCTTATGTCTCTGGGTGATTCTAGGACTTAACCAAGGCAGGAGTTCATGGGTATTCAGATTTAGTAATTCTCTGGAAAGAGCAAGAAGAGTAGGCTGGGAATCATCTCTTGGCAGAGATGAAGTGAAGGTGGGAGCTGGTACCTCTTTACCTCCCAGATAGAAATGGACTTAACATTTTCCAACTAAAATCATTCAGCTTATTGCTGTTCTTTAGGCTTTTGATGATAACATTAAATAACTGTAAATTCCACTGTTTTGACAGTTAATTATTTACTTATCCCTCTTTTCATTAACTTTCCCCTCCTAACTAAATCATTTTGTGTCTGCCTCCCCAGTTTAATTGTAAGTTTCTTGAGGGCTGGGATCTTGTCTTTTACTTTTATTCATTGTATTGCTTAGAACAGTACCTAATTCACAGTAAGCAGTCAGTACATTTTATTGATTGATTGACAGTCATTATTTATCATAAAAATGTTTACTACATTAATCAATCAATCAATTATATTTATTGAGCGCTTACTGTGTGCAGAGCACTGTACTAAGCGCTTGGGAAGTACAAGTTGGCAACATTTAAAGACAGTCCCTACCCAACAGTGGGCTCACAGTCTAAAAGGACTATTAATATTAAGGACTTACCATGACACTTATACAACATAGCACTCCTCTTCATTCCAACAGACGAATCAATGATGTAATTCTGTGACACCACAACTTTTTCTATCAGGATTTATTTAGCCTGTTTGGGAGTCTGAGCTCCAATCCACTGTTTTTATCCTCAGTCAGTCAATCACTTGGGCATTTTACAGTGTGCAAAAGACTGTACTAAGCACTAGGAAGAGTGCAACAAATTTGGTAGACACATTCCCTGCCCACAAGCAGCTTATGGTCTAGAGGGGAAGGGACATAAAAATGAACTACAGAAATGTACATAGGTGCTGTGGGGCTGAGAGCGGGGTGAATAAAGGATACAAATCCAAGTGCAAGGGTGATGCAGAAGGGAGAGGGAGTAGGGGAAATGAGGGCTTAGTTGGGGGAGGTCTCTTGGAGAAGATGTGATTTTAATAAGGCTTTGAAGGTGGGGTGAGTGATCGTCTGTTGTATATGAAGAGGGAGAAAATTTCAGGCCTGAGGCAGGATGTTGGTGAGGAGTCAGTAGCAAGCTAGACGATATCTTCTTTTATTATTTTAAAAGAAAACAATGTTTTCTGACACGTATCTGACAGCACTGCTCCTGAGGTGAGCTCACATCTGGTCTATCCCAGCTGCACATAAAGCAACCCACTTCACTGATTACTGGGTTGCAATGGGCTTGTAGAATTTGTAGGACGTAAATGGCAATTGAAAGACTATAGGAAGGCACTCTGTTTTATCCCTATAAAACGTTTTCATTTCAAAAGGTTTTCTTCCCAAAAGTACCACCCTTACTCCTCCCTTTCAAAAAAACCTGCTACTCTAAATGGGGCTTTGGGGAACTATTGGTAAATCCTCCCTGCTACCAGGCAGTCAGAGCAAGGAAGAATTTCTGCAAATGACCAAAGGCCTTGAACTGAAACTCACAGTCCTGGCTCTGCTCCTTCTAAGCCACCCTCAACCTTCAGGAAAAATGCCATTGCTGCTGAGTCTGGGCAAGTGGAGGGGTGTTGTTTCTATCCTATTTATCTCCCCATAAATGGGAAATACATTAGACCAAGAGCTCTGCCTGCTATTTCTCTCCATAGCATCCTGGTTGCAGAAGGATTGGCCAGGATTAGAAAGCCCACAGACACAGTGAGTGTTTTAGAAATGGCTACTTTCCTGGTAATTCCCAAAGCTTCTGGGAAGTGTGGCTTTTCACTGGGGATGCATGCTATAAATGGGTGTTTGAGGTCAGAATAGCCCTATCTTCAGTCTGCTTTGGTTCTGATGATGATGATACCTATTAAGTATTTAGAATGGGCCAGGCTCTGTGCTAAGGTCTGATAATGAGCTTGGATATCCAGTCCCCACCCTACATGGGGGTAACAGTATAAGAGGGAAGGAGAGCATGTGTTTTATTTTCATTTTAAAGGTGAAAAAGCTGAGACAAGAGAAGGGAAGTGACTCCCTTAAGGTCACATGACGGGCAAGTGACAGAGCTGGGATTAGTGAAGGCAAACTGGAGGCTTGCTGAAGACAATTTTAGGAGAGGGTCTAGACTAATCCGTAAGAGGAAGAAGTCCAGCGCCAGGTCATCTAAGAAAGACTTTAAAGCCTCCCAACATTTCAGATTCAGTGTCTAATTAGCTGTAGGTCCCGCTAGCTCTGGGCTGGCAGAGCCCTTGGTTCTCACTGTCGCTTAGTTACGCCGTCTAATGTTACGGATGGAAGAGCTGGAAAGCCTGGATTTTCCAGGACTGAATTTCTCAGATTCTTGACTCGCATATCACTTTGAAATTTGGGAGGAAAAAAAGATGCCTTTGCACCTCTTAAATGTTTAGAACAATTAAAGTCATTCTTGCCACATGGAAGAAGATGGGAAAAGGGAGAATCTTAATTAATTGTTTCTTGTGGCTCAGTTCTGCTTTGATCTCTGAGATGATATTCTCTCAGTCTATTACAAACTTCATTAAGTTTACTTGCCTTCCAGGTGATTCTTTCATATCTTTCAGCCTTCAGGCTGTCAAAGATAAATAATTTAAGTGCATAAGCAGATCCTACCAAATGAAGCTTGCCTTGAACTTGCATTTATGGGGAAGACACCTGAAAGGAAGTTACTGTTTTGTTCATGTTATTTTTGTTTGACACAGGAACCAACCCAATTTCCTCTGGCATGCTTCAAATGATGTTCAAAGCCACATAAAGATCATAATCTAATCCAGTGTATTGGTGTGGGGGAAAGGGACTGCTTTTAAAACTGAAGTCACACGTGAAGCTTTCTGAGTATCAGTCCCATCTTATTGAGGTTAGCGAGTCATTCCTCATGATGGCTGTCTTGAAGCTGCTAACCAATCTTAATTGTAAAATCTGATATGATGTCAATGTTAATGTTAATGAGGGGAAGGTGTTGATTTATTGAAGTTAGGGCATAGCTTAAAAACACTGGGATTGTTGCTGAGAAGGTACAGTTTGCTAAGTAAATGGATTACTGTTAAACATACCCAGTAAGCACTATGGATTTAATGAAGGAACTATGGTGTGTTAAATGAGTAATTATTTTATCAATGATTTTTAAATTATGTTAATTGACTTATTAATTGATGATATTTAAGAGACCAATTCTGGTGCTTTGCTAAATATTAGAACTGGAATTACTAGCTAACCTGTTTGCAATTTCAAGGATTACTCAAATAATAAGCTGTTAAATACATATTAACATATAGTAATTGTATAAAGTATAATTAAGCAATTACTTAACATTTAATCCAATTCACAGTAAATTAGATATCAAGACATATTAAATGTCAATTAGAGGCATTAGCAAGTGACACCTAAGTGATTCAATATGCTAATGGTAATTAATTTTTATTTCTTATGAGCTTAATGTCTTAACAAAAATGGATTTACATATTTATTGATTCACAGAGTCACCAGAGTACTGCAAAAAGGGACTTCTACTTGCTGATGTGGGAGCAGTGAGGCTTAGTGGAAAGAGCACAAGCCTAGGAAGCAGAGGTCCTGGGTTCTAATCCCAGCTCAGTCACTTGCCTGCCATGTGATATTGGACAAGGCACTCTACTTCTCTGTGCCTCTGTTTCATCATCTGTAAAATGGGGATTAAATATCTGTTCTCCCTGACCCTTAAACTATGAGTCTGATGAAGGATAGGGATCAAGTCTGACCTGATGATTTTGTAAATCTCGCAGTACCTGGAAAATAGTAAGTGCTTAACAAGTATTATTACTATTTATTATGCAGTTAAAGAAACGAGAATATTTCCCCCCTCCTCTCTCTCTTTCAGCCCGCAGTCCTCTCTGAGAGTTGATCTTTAAATGTAATAATTGAAGGAATTCTTCTTTCCTATACTCTTCATTATGAGACCAAGGAGAGTCCCAACAGTAGTAGTAGTAGTAACATTAGTAGTAGCAATAGTATTTATTGAACACCCTCTGAGTGTAATGCACTGTAAGATGTGATTAGGAAGTACAAAACTGAGAAATGATAGAATCCCCACCCTAAGGGAGCTTAAACCCAAATGGGGGAGGCTGACATAAAAAAAATTACAAATAGGGCAAGCTAATTAAATATACAATTGAATAACAAATAATAGCTTCAGGATGGGTAGAAATAAGCACATAGTGCCAGAGATTGCTGGTGAGTAGATATGATGTGCTGAGAACTAACTGGGAAAGGCTTGTTGGAGGAGGGGGATTTTAAGAAGGCATTAAATGTGGTCTGTGGGACTTGTGGAAGGAGCGAGTTCCGGACTGGGGGAACATTGTGGATGAGGGGATGGAGGTGGGAGAGGTGAGCGTGAGATATAGTTAGAAGATTTGCTCAAGGGGAGCGGAGAGAGTGAGATCTAGGGCCAGGAGGAGACTTCCCTAGCTGAAGTGAGTCCTGATTAGCATGTTCCACTATGGCAGGCAGGTCTACATCTGCAAGGTTCCTCACCTGCCAGTGGCCTTGATTTGCCCTAGCCTGACTAACACTTCACAAGGGCCGTGAGCTCTGAGTGACAGGAAATAGAAAATCCTGGCCTTTTATCCTTGGGAGGAGGGGGGATTGTCTCTTCCATAGCAAAACAGAAGCTATAATGAATCCCCTCCAAAGGGCCTGTTTAATGTCTGATGATCAGGATTTAGCCAGGAAGGAAAGAGAAAGCTAATCAATCCCTCTCCCCGATATGCCTTCAGAACTTGGCTCAGCCAAGCTGGTGTTGCTTAGAAATTCAGTTTTCTACCAAACAGCTAAGGAGTACCTGTTTGAGGAGTAGCAAATTTTCAATGAAAAAAAAAAACAATTAAAAAAATCCAAATTATTTTGATAGGGACTGGAAGTCAGCAGGGGCTAGACATTTTTTCAACAATGGCATGAGCCTGGCAGACTGATTTAGAGAAAACCCCTGGGCTTTCAGTATAATAGCTGCAGGACAACTCTAAAAGCTTCTATTCTCATTTATTCTTGGCAATTAGGGCAGATAGCAGAGGGGAGTTCACTTCTTTTCCCTGGCATACTGAGCCAGTTGTCCCAAAATGATCATCCACAGAGCGCTGTTTGCAGCAGTATGAATCAAACATGGCCACTCGCAGATAGATTAGTTAGTGGAACAAGGGATGGGGGTCAAGGTTGAAGAGAGAAGCTGGAAAAGTGGAAGTCAGGGGAGCTGCCCTGGACACAGAAGTTTCTGGCAGAGAAAGGAGAAAAGGAAGAGAGTGTGGTTATAGAAATTTATATAGAGAACTAGGCCTGTCTGTAAGATCAGAGTTACACTATTGGAACAAGTTGTTCACAAATGAATGCCACCATTAACAAATGGGGAATCCAAGCAAAGGACGTAGCTGGAGAACATATGCTCTGAGCCTTGCTCTACACGGGCCAGTCCTCCCAGTGCCAAGATATTTTGGATGTAGCAACCAAGTAAAGGAAAGGATTTTGAAAGGGAGTGGCAAATGCAGATTCAGAAAAAAACAGGAAAGAATTTCCACTGAGGGTCAGTGTGGATCACATCAAACAGGAAGTGGAAAGCTGGGGAGTGGGGAAGTGGAAAGAAGCTGAAGAGGAGAGACAGGCAAGAAGAATTTTAAACAATATTTTCTCTACAGGTCACTGTGCTTACAATTTATACATCTCAGAAATTATAAATATATTATTCTGTTTAAATCATCATGAATCGGTCAAATTCATTGTTTTTCTCATATGTGGTATGGCTACAACCTGCTGGAAGGCCCAGAAACAGACAGACCACCCCAATAATCAGCATTAGGGGGTTCTTCTTGTGCAAGAGTTGCATTCACACAACCAAGTGCAAGTGTTGCTTGTAGGTGTGGCTAGGTGTGGCTACAAATTGAAGGATGGTTTTTATTTGTGCCCAGTGTGGATGAGACTGCTTGTAGTGGAATAGGACAGATAGCATAGTGGAGTCATCTTCTCTCCCTTGGGATACAGAGACAGTTGTCCCAAAACTATCACTCACAGAGCGCTGGTTGCAGCAGCTCAAATCAAACATGGCCACTTGCAGATAGATTTTCAACCTCACTCTGATTTGAGGAACCATTCACCATCAGTGGCTTATCTCCATCCCCCTCCTAGAGTGTAAGCTTGTTGTGGGCAGGAAATGTCTACCAACTCATTAGTGTACTCTCCCAAACACTTACCATTGATTGATTTGTCCTATTTATAAATAAATATAATTCAGCTGGGTTTGCTGCCTCCCTGGGCCCATCCGGGGAGCAGACTGCATGTACTAAGGCAGAAGGGACAGGCCAGGGAAGATGATCCCAGATCCAGGATCTATTTTGGCTGTGAGCATCTTGATAGTGACTAGAGAGTCTATTTCACCTGTTCCTGCTCCTTCCTCTGCCCCTACCCACTTCATTTGAGGCTCCCAGGGTTTGTGCCTTTTCCAGATGACCAACTGCAGCAGATGCAGATAAGAAATTAAAGCAGCCTCTGCAATCACCACTAATGCACCCACTGTGGGCAACAGCTACAGGCAGGACTGAGGCTCTGGGGCCTGGGCTCCATCCTCAGGCACTGGGCCCAGCAGCCAAAGCTGTGATTTGTGATGGCAGCAGCCATCAAAACTTCTATTCTTACCACATCTGTGGCAGATCCACTCCATCTTCAGTTTGTTTTCCACTGAGAATGGAAAACAGGGTAAGTGTCAGAGATCAACTGATGGGTAGGAGGCTAGGGGCTCGGTGACTAGGGTGTTTGGGGCTGAATGGTTGATAACAGGAAGACCAGGCCTTGGTCCTGTTCCCAGCTTTCTAGCCCCAGGTGAACTCAAGCAATATTACTAGCCATGGATTTAAGGCAGATTTGACTATTTTTTTTGTTAATTGTGTTTTATGTCTACATGAATGAAGGCACACAACTTCTAACCTTCCTCTTCATTACTCGGAAGAGCATCTGGAGAGCAATTTTTCCTTTTGTAGGTCTCGAATCTGTCATCTTCAAGCCTTACTTGTCTCCTTGCTCTAATGTGGGATTTGGTGAACAGTAATTCTGGGTGTACTCTGAACACTGCATGATTTTGTACCTCCTCTCGGTGTACAGCTTTCCAGATTAAAAAGTTCTAGTGCTTTCAGTGTATTCTCCACCCCACTGATCATTTTGATTGCCCTTTTCTGTATCTCCTGCAGGCCTTCTCTGCCCTTCTTTAACAGAGAAATCAGACCTTCAAGCATTATCGTAGTGTCAGGAATGCCATGCATTTGTAGAGTGGTGAAACCATGCCTTTTGTTCCTAGCCCATTCCTGATGATTCCCTGCTTTTGGCTGGCCCATTTTGCTGCTGGTACAAATTAAACGATGATTTAAAAAGCAATCAGTTGACTTTGAGAACTCTTTCCTCAGTCATGACTGATAGCTCAAAGTCCACCATGATGCAGTTGTAATTTGGATTATTTTTCCCTAGGGGAATTACCTTGCTCTTGCTCGTAGTAAAGCACATCTTGTATTTTTCAATGCACTCACTCAGCTTCATGAATTCTTCCTGTAATTTTCCCCCATTCTTAGGCAATCATCACCTGGAAGAACTTCTTGGAGATTTCACTGTGCACTCCCTCTTCCAGAACATATAAATATACTAAACAAAATACGTGTTAGCACTGCTCTATCCTGGAAACTGGCTGTTTGCCTCTGCCCTTAGTTTCCTATCTTTTAGCCAGATTTCTGTACGTGATTGAACGTTTCTTCCAATCCTGTGATTACTCAGTTTTTAAAAAGCCCTTGGTGTGGAATCTAGACGAAGGTCTTTTGAAAATCTAAATAGATCAAGTTCACAGGTTCCCTCTATCCACGTGCCCACTGACTCTTTCAAAGAGCACCAGCAGATACAGGAGGCAGAATTTTCCTTTAAAGAAACCGAGCTGTCTGTCGCTTAGTAGCAGAGCTGGTTTTAAGGGCACATGGAATGGATGGCTGCCAAGGCTGTCATTAAAGCCATCTCTGACAGGGAAAATTAATGCATAATGGCCTAGTACTGACAGAGTCACCAAATTTGGCAACCCCAGGCAAGCTGGCCTTTTACATGGGTGGGGGGGGGGGGGTGGTTAGACAGTGGAATGAATTACTTTCCTCTCCAATAGTTCTGCTGCTTCTTTTTAAAAAATTGCATTTGTTAAGCACTTACTATTCGCCAGGCACTGTACTAAGCACTGTGATAGGTGTAAGCTCATTTTTGGACACAGTTCTTGTCTCACATGGGGCTCACCATCAATCCCATTTTACAGATGAGGTAACCCAGGCACAGAGAAGTTAAGTGACTTGCCCAAGGTCACCCAGCAGAGTAGGGGAATGCTCCAGCCCTTAGACTGACAAGGTAGGGCCTCAGAAAGAATAGCTCCTGGATTCAATCTGGGGTAAAGGAGCAAGATGGGCAGAAGGATGCCAAGAACAGAACTATTGAGCAACAGATAGTTTCACATTTTTAACCAGCTTCCCACTGGTCTAGAGCCACAGAATGTCAGTTTTCTAAGGGCTACTGAAATATTAACACTGACTGTACTTATTGACGATAACCAGTCAAGTATCAGAGAGAGATTTTCTGCTTTCTAACTTCCAGGATTACTTCTGGAACCCTTCTTTATTGTTGAGAATTACAATGGGAATCTGTCAATCTCCCTGTGTAATAGCCATATCAATCAATCAGTGGTATTTACTGAGCCCTTACTGTGAAGCCATTTGTTAAAGTAGGTTACACACTCCAGTCAGGAGTTCCGCAACTTCCCCTTCAAGTGCTTTCAAAACTCTTTAGTGGCACCACCTGTAGTCAGTGATTTGTTTATATCTAATTTTCAGTTTGGTCTAAAACATTCTGTGTGACATATCAATCACTAATACTTATTGAGCCCTTACTCTGCACAGAGCATTGTACTAAGCACTCAGGAGAGCAAAGTAGAATTTGTAGACATGATCCCTGCCCACAAGGGGCTTACAATCTAGCGGTCCTAGGGAACTCGTGATAGATACATGGTAAAGAAATAACATGATGAAGCAAAGACAATAAATTAACAATGAAACAACAAGAACAACAAAAGTTGCAGTACAGATTCCTCTAAACCATAAACTCCTTTTTGGCAGGGAACGTGTCTACTAACTATTGCATTGCACTCTCCCAAGCACTAAGCTCTGAATATAGTAAGTGCTCAACAAATGGCTTGATTGATTGTTGGAATAAAAGGAAGTTTTCAGGCTCCTTGCTGCAAAGACCAGACTAGATAATTCATTGAACCTCTCTCAACTTTCTCTTTTTCATCTCTGAGTGCATTTTTTACTCTATGATCATCAAGTGGCTCCTCTGAATCCCTAGCTGCTTCCCATTTTTGATGAAGAATCTTTCATTATCTGTTTGGTTTCACTTGCAAGGGATTCGTTGAACTCCTTTTTGGCTGACAATTTCAGATGCTCTCCTGACCTGATATTCTTTGTACTTTCTTGGCTCCTAACTTGAGTAAACTTTTCAGATTTTTGAGGACATGTTTTTTCCTCCGAAGGCCTCTTTTACTCTACAGGTTAGCCATACAGAGTTTCTAGTCTATCCCTTAGGACTCTCACTGACGAGTGATCATTAAATGTCTGTTTTTCAAGGTATAGTATCATGTTATGTACTAGTAACATGTTTTTTTATATTCATGAACACCAGTGGCTTTGCAGCCTTGGAGGTAGGGCTGACTGGTCTACAGTCTGATTTCCTTTAGACCCAATCTGATTTCTTTGGGGTTTTGGACTCAAACCTCTTTGTATGGCTGCCTTGACAAGGGAGAGAAGTTAAGGGAGAGAATATAAATCTCCTGCTCTTTGGAAAGTGATCTGTTTAGGAGGCCTTTGGCTTAGAGAAAATAATAATAATAATAATAGCATTTATTAAGTGCTTACTATGTGCAAAGCACTGTTCTAAGCGCTGGGGAGGTTACAAGATGATCAGGTTGTCCCACGGGGGGCTCACAGTCATCATCCCCATTTAACAGATGAGGTAACTGAGGCTCAGAGAAGTGAAGTGACTTGCCCAAAGTCCACATAGCTGACAAGTGGTGGAGCCGGGATTTGAACCCATGACCTCTGACTCCAAAGCCCGGACTATTTCCACTGAGCCATGCTTCTTCTCCAATAGGCATTAACCCAGTCTTGTAAATAAAATAAAAGTTTACACCAGTTCAGAAATGTGTTCTATTGGCCCCCTGGCTCTGCAAATGAGTTCAGCATTATTCCCCCTTCATAGAGCACTAATCATTAATTTCTAGCATGCCCCAGTGGAAAGGTCTTAGGCCTGAGAGACAGGGGACCTGGGTTCTAGTCTAGTGTTTGCTGGGCAGCTTTGGACAAATCACTTAGTTTCTCTCTACCTCAGTTTCCTTATCTGTAAAATGGGAATCTATCAATCATATTTATTTAGTGCTTACTGTATGCAGAGCACTGTACTAAGTGCTTGGGAAAGTACAATATAATGTAACAAACACATTCCCTGCCCATAACATATTTACAGTCTAGGAGGGGAGAAGGAGAATGTTGTCAGGAGTGGGATAAAATACTTTCTTTCCTTCCATCTGTCCTGTGGAACAGAGTCTTTGTCCAATCCAATTATCTTGTGTCTAGTGTAGTGCTTTGACATATGGTGCTTTAAAAATAGCCCTATTATTATCAGTCCTCTAAGACAATGGGCTGGGTGTAAAGCTGCAGTGACATCACTTTGCTAAAAGTTGCAAAGTGTTTGAGTGTTAGGTCTCCTTCCCTGAACAGAAGGATGATCCTCTGATTAGGCGAGGGGAACTGACAAAGAGGATCAAGTTCTCAAAGAAGATATGGGCTGGGCAAAGACAATGAGCCTGTCCTGGAAGAATGAAGGGGATTAGAGGAACATCAAAGGTGATAAAATAAACAAGTGGAGAAAGGTATAGGAGGAAGGGCTTTACTTGGAAGGCAAAATTCACCCCTATTTAATCATTGCAGCTCCTGGCCGTTCACTAGAACAGGCAATATAAATAAATTCCGGAGATTTTAATGCATGCAGAATACTTCTGCGCTTCCCCCTTGGCTTTTGAAGGCAGCTCTGAGTTTGGAGAAGGGACAGGTCCCTTCTGCAGCAGTGGCTGATCCTCGCCCATCTGTCTGGGTAATTGGAGGCAACCTGGGCTATGTTTGCAGAGTGCTCTCAGCATTGACTACTAAGGGGAGGAGGTCGCAGAGCCTGGGGCAATGTTGTTTAATCTGAAGTTGTGAGTGAGTGAGGTCCGAGGGGGCTGGGGCTGGACCAGGGGGTGGTCCTGGGAGTCATTCATTCAACCATATTTATTGAGCACTTACTGTGTGCAGAACACTGTACTAAGCGCTTGGAAAGTATAAAACAGCAATAGAGAGAAAGAATCCCTGCCCACAACGGGCTTACAGTCTAAAGCCAGTCAGTCAATCGTGTTTATTGAGCGCTTACTGTGTGCATAGCACTGTACTAAGTGGTTGGGAGACTACTTCAATAACCAGACACATTTCCTGCCCACAACGAGCACAGGCTAGAGAAAAAAGAGTGGTGAGTCAGTGTTGAGGGTAGCAGGCAAAAATAGAGAGGTGGGCAGAGGAGCTTTGTCAGCCCTTCACATCTGCGGGAAATCACACCGGATATTAAGAGGCAAGTCTAGGGGCTGGGAAGGGTATCTAAGGGAGCAGCAGGCTGAGGAGGACCACGGAGTAGGAGGCAATGACTCCCGTCCTCTCCCCTCTCTCCCATCCTCCCCTCTTCCACTGTTTCCAGGCCTCCAGGGAGGTGAGTCGCCTTCGTGTTATAAATCCAACAATTAGCCTGAAGTTGTTCACACCTCATCTCTTTCAGCTTGAATCTTGGCTAAAGACTTTCCCCGCCTGGCTGCAGGTGAGGCCCAGGGGTTCTAGCAGTTGGGGGCACTGGGTTCTCCTCCCACCAACTCCTCACTTCAGCCTGATGGTTTGAGCTCAGAAACCCAGGAAGGGATCGGGGGAGCCCAAGCCCTCTTCCACCCACCTCTTCCTTCTGTGTCACCTCTGCACTTGGATCTGTGATCTTTGGGCATTTGGGCATTTGATATTCACCCCACCCTCAATTCCACAGCATTTATGTACAGATCTTTAAATTATATATAATTTGGCATATATTACTATGTGCAGAGTACTGTAATAAGCACTTGGGAGAGCATAGTGCAACAGAATTAGCAGACAAGTTCCCCACCATAATTCCTTCATTCATTCAGTCAGTCACATTCATTGAGTACTTAGTGTTCATTCATTCAGTTGTATTTATTGAGCACTTACTATATGCAAGGCACTGTACTAAGCGCTTAGGATAGTACAATATAACAACAAACAGACATATTCCTGCCTACAATGAGCTCACCATCTGGGGGGAGACAGACATTAATATAAATGTTATATAATTTAAAGGTACGTGCATGCATGCTGTAAATACCATTGATTAAGAGTAATGAAAACTGGGGTATTTATTAGGTGCTTACTATGTGCTAAGCACTGGGGGTAAGTACAATAAGATGCAGTCAAAGAAGGAGGGAGAGCAGACACTTAAACCCCATTTTACAGGTGATGAAATAAAAATTGCTGTATTTGTCAAATGTTTACTATGTGCCAAGTACTTCTGCAAGGCAGTGGGGTAGTTACAAGATCATCAGATCTGACTTGGTCTAAGCAGGAGGGAGAACAGGTGCTGAATTCCCATTCTGCAGGTGAGGAAACTGAGACACAGAGAAGTTAAGTGACTTGCCTCAGTTCATCCTTCAGGCAAATGGTAGAGGCAGGATTAGAACCCTGGTCTCCTGACTCCCAGTCCTGTGCTCTTTCCTCCAGGTCACAATGAATCGATTCCTGGGTGTGGCAGTTGGGGCTGATCTGCCTCGTGATCTGGTTTATGATGGGAAGTAAAAGACCGAGCAGGGAGGACTGGGCCCCTGAGGCTTCTGAGGGGAGGGGAAACATTTACCTAAGCCTCTGGCCCAGGCGGCTGGGGGCTGGAGGTTGGAGCCTGAAGCTGATCGTTTCCCCTCCTTCAGCCCTTGGGTAACTTGTGGCACCAGCCTCCCTCCCGGCCTGACACCCTGGATCTAGCCATCAATTTTCAGAACAAAAACACTTTTAAGCTATTGATTGAAGTGGATGGAGGAGAAAGTGGTCCAGGAAATGAAAAGGCAGGAGGCGGCTCAGGTTGTTTGAAATAAGTTATTGATCTTCAGCTTCCCCCTCTCCAGAGCCTTTCCCTTTGAAAACCCCCTCAGCCAGCACTTGGCCTCATACTCCAGGGGCAGAGCTTGAGATGGCTTTGGGGGTCCATCTGTCCCGCAGTGAGTTCCTAGGGCCTAATGGTCACCATGCCCATTGTTGCCAGAGCTGCCCAGTAGTGTAGGGATGGTACATGGATGACTTTGCAGGTCTCTTCCATTCTTTGCTCTCAGTGAGGGCTGGGAGACACCATACGCAGGGAAAGAGCAGCCTTACCCTTTGAAGCCATGGCCTAGGTCAGCCTCTCTCCTTTTCATCGCTACTGCTGGGAGTCAGGGGAATGGACGAGATGATCTAATGGACACTTTCAGCTTTAACTTTTTAAAATGCTTCACGCTCAGGCCGTTGGCTCCCCCCAACCCCATTATATTCCTGTGATGGTCCAGCTGGTGACAAATCCACTATCTCCATTATCCCATCAATCAATCATATTTATTGAGTGCTAACTGGGTGCAGAGCCTTGTACTTGTTGCCACTCCTGCCTAGTCAACAAGGGCCACAGTGAGGTGAGGGAGGGGAAGAAATCAAGAGAGCAGCTTCAGGGGATGTCCTGTCCTGTGATTTACCACAGGGCTCATTCCCTCCGGCACTGGGGAATAAGAGTCCACACCAAAGCAAGCCCTATCTGGTGCAGAGGATTGGAAGTTTGTGTCCAGCCCAGAGGGAGAGTAGAGACCAGAAGTAAATTCTCAAACAGAAATATGATCATGTATGTGTTGGCCACTCCCTCCCCTTCCCTCTGTGCACCCTGAAGATCACCTTTCTGGACTTTATTAGGGAAGGTCCCCATTCTGGGAGCTCGGCTTCCAGCCCAAGGCAAGAGAGATGAGGCTGAATGGATCCCTCCAAACAAGCCTGGCAAGCAGTCTGGCCTAGTGGAAAGAGCACAAGTCTGGGAGCCAGAAGACCTGAGCTCTGCCACTTATCTGCTGTGTGACCTTGGGCAAGTCATTTCACTTCTCTGGGCCTCAGTTCCCTCCTCTGTAAAATGGGGATTCAATACTACTCCCTCCTACTTAAACTGTGAGCCCCATATGGGGAGTGATTATCCAGTACAGGAAGGATGGGGTGTATGGCACATTCACTGTGTCAAGTTGGGCAGGGAAGTGAGAGAGATTTGTGCTTGAGGTAGGGAGGGAGTCCACCAAACCCCTGTGCTCTTAGAGTAAGTCATCACCTATCTCTGTGGCTAAAAAATGCCCAGGGTGTTCTATAGAGCACCTACTCTGTATAATACTGTTCTAAGCAGTTAGGAGAGTTCAAAACAGAAGACATGATTGGTCCACTCAAGGAGTTTATAGTGGGGAGACAGCCACAGAATTATTTACATTCATTCATTCATTCAATCGTATTTATTGAGCACTTACTGTGTGCAGAGCACTGTACTAAGTGCTTGGGAAGTACAAGTTGGCAACACATAGAGACGGTCCCTACTCAACAATGGGCTCACAGTCTAGAAGGGAGAGACAGACAACAAAACAAAACATGTGGACAGGTGTCAAATCGTCAGAACAAATAAAATTAAAGCCAAATGCACATCATTAACAAAATAAATAGAGTAGTAAGTATGTACAAGTAAAATAAATAGAGTAATAGATCTGTACAAACATAAATATAGGTGCCCTGGGGAGGGGAAGGAGGTAGGGCAGGGGGGATGGGGAGGGGAGAAGAAAAAGGGGGCTCAGTCTGGGAAGGCCTCCTGGAGGAGGTGAGCTCTCAGTGGGGCTTTGAAGGGAGGAAGAGAGCTAGCTTGGTGGATGTGCGGATGGAGGGCATTCTAGGCCAGGGGGAGGATGTGGGCCAGGGGTTGATGACGGGACAGGTGAGAACAAGGCATGTTGAGGAGGTTAGTGGCAGAAGAGTGGAGGGTGCAGGCTGGGCTTTAGAAGGACAGAAGGGAGGTGAGATAGGAGGGGACGAGGTGATCGAGAGCCTTGAAGCTGAGAGTGAGTTTTTGCTTGATGTGTAGGTTGACTGGTAGCCACTGGAGATTTTTGAGGAATGGGAGTAACATGCCCAGAGTGTTTCTGCACAAAGATGATCCAGGCAGCAGTGTGAAGTATAGACTGAAGTGGGGAGAGACAGGAGGATGGGAGATCAGAGAGGAGGCTGATGCAATAATCCAGTCGGGATAGGATGAGAGATTGAACCAGCAAGGTAGCGGTTTGGATGGAGAGGGAAGGGCAGATCTTGGCAATGTTGAGGAGGTGAGACCGGCAGGTTTTGGTGACGGATTGGATGTGAGGGGTGAATGAGAGAGCAGAGTCGAGATGACACCAAGGTTGAGGGCTTGTGAGATGGGAAGGAAGGTATCAGGGAAGGAAAAATGTATTCTATAGATAAATAGTCTAGTAAATAAAAGGAGGAGCCAAGATGTAAGCTCTCCTTCTTATTGGCACATGACGGTAACCATCATGTGGAGAGAAGCAGTTGAGGGGAGGGAAAAACAGGAGGAAAGGTCATAATCAGGATTATTCCAAAGTGCTGAGATGTCTAAGCTAAATCTTGCTATCCACATTATAGATCTGATGTACGTGTCCTGCCACTCAGAGCAGGTAAGGCTGCAAGATCAACCAATTAATGGTATTTATTGAGTTTTTATTGAGCACTGTACTAAATCCTTGGGAAAGTACAATATAATAGAGCTGGTAGATGCAATCCCTGCCCCCAAGGATCCCCTTGGCAACTCCTCTCAACTCTTGGGAGTGCTACTCCTGGTGAAAAGACAAATGTACCCGAAACCTGCACTCCAGTCAATAGCATTTCCTGAGTGTTTACTATGTGCAGGGCACTGTAATAAGCCCTTGGGAAAGTTCAATACAACAGAGTTGGCAGATAAGTTCCCTGCCCACAAAGAGCTTACAGTCTAGAGGGGAAGACAGACATTAATATAAGTTAATTATGAATTTATTTGGAGTATGTACATAAGTCCTGGGGGGCTGAGTGTGGGGTGAATATCAAGTAGAGCAAATATCAGTCCAGGTTTATTCAAATAGTGTTTTAGCTTCTAGGGGCTCCAGATGTTCTGTGTTGGGAAAATATTTTTAAAGGATTTTTTAATTTTTTAAATTGTGATTTTTCAGTTTCCAGATGTCATAGGGGCTGCAACCCAAGATTGCAAGCAACAGAATGACAGAAAAAAAAGCAGCGAGCCTGTGGTTTGTGGGAGGGAGGAGACAGGGACGTGATTAAGGACTAAAGTAAGGCAGGGACGGAGGTTAGCAGGCCTCCATTTTACCTGACAATTTGTCACTGAATTAAGTACGTGTCTCATCCCAGTTTCCAAAGACAGGTGTCCTCCATGGCCCATCCAGGAGAACAGCATTCCATGGTAGCCTTAGAAAAGCATGAGCCAGAGATGAAAACTTTTCCTTTTGGTGGCAGAGGTGAAAAATCCGGCAGGGATTTTATGAGGTGGTGGACTGAGAGGAGACAGGCTTCAGAGAAGTAGTAGTCCAGAAAGCCACCATTTTGGTTCTTATCAACCCTGGTTGGAAACTCTCAGGTCCTGTCAGAGATGTGGGATGAGCTAATCTAGGAGTCCAGCTCCAAATCGGCTGTGAGGACCACTGCCCCTCTGGGGTGAGTGTCCAGCCCCGTTTGAAGAACAACAAACGGGCAATGAAGGAGGGAGGTATGCCTTAATCAATCAATCATATTTATTGAGCACTTACTGTGTGCAGAGAACTGTACTAAGCACTTGGGGAGAGTATGATGTAACAGATTTGATAGTCATTTTACCTGTTCACAAGGGTCTTACAGTCTAGAGGGGCAGACAGACTTAAAAGTACAGATAAGTACATAAATCCAGTGGGGCTGAGAGTGGGGGTGAATAAAGGATACAAATCCAAGTTCAAGGGTTATGCAGAAGGAAAAAGGAGTAGGGGAAACGAGGATTTAGTTAGGGATGGCCTCTTGGAGGAGATGTGATTTTAATAAGGCTGTGAAGGTGGGGAAAATGGTGGTCTGTTAGGTATGAAGAGGGAGGGAATTCCACGTCAGAGGCTGGATGTGGGTGAGGAGTTAGTGATGAGACAGAAGAGGTTGAGATACAGCAAGTAGGTTGGTGGGAGAGGAGCGAAGTGAGCCTGATGAGTTGGTATTAGTGCATCATTTAAGCTGATTCACCCATGTTTCCGCACCCTGCGCCCAGAGCTGGTGCTGGCCCTGGCCCCTGGAAATGGGAGTGGACTCTTTAATATTCCCAGAAGCAATACCGTTGCCCTGGGCATGGTAGAAGTTCACAGTAACCTTCCAGAAGGTTTAGGAGACAAACCAGGAATGGAGCTAGAGGCAACCCAAGCCTCCATGCTTAAGGTGCCGTACAGTACAAATCAAAGTAGAATTGACACAGTGCCTCGATGTCCCCTAGAGGTTTCCAAGCCCAAACCCACCACAGTGACATGGACACAGAAGACAACAAAGTATTAAACCCATGGAAATCCATGAAACCTAGGAATAAGGTAAATAATTATAGGAAATAGAAACATATCTTCTCAGTGTGTACAGAGTCCAGTTTCTGGTTTTTGGGTTGGGGACAGGTGAAGAGGGCAAGAATAATTGCTCCATTAGCATTCAGTGATGAAGGTTTCTATGGAGGGCAGGGGTGACCAGGGAGAGGGAAGGGTGCTATCAGCTACCAGTCACCAAGAGACTAACAATTGACAATTCTCCACTCAGGAGAGCCAGAGGGACAGGGACATGATGTTCTTACAATCTATATATAGTCGTCCTTCATGGCACATGCCAAAGATGACCCCAGTGATGGTGAAGTTTGTGGATGGCTATGCAGCTGAAAAAAACTGACATGAGTCCTACACATTCCAACTGTGAAGCATTTGTTGTTTGCAGTGACTGGTGGCTATTTTCGCTTTTTCCTCTGTCTCACAATCAATCGATCAATCGACGTTATTTGTTGAGCCCTTACTGAATGCAGAGCATTGTAAGTGCAGTGGAGAGTGTGCGTAGGAAGATTGATCCCTGCCAGCAAGGCGTATACAGACTAGAGGAGGATCTTGCAGCTCACAATTCTTTTGTAGCTTCTACTCAAAAACAGGCACTTCTTCAAATGAAGTGAGCTAAGCTGGTCTGTCTGTTGCAGTTGTCAGGCTTCACTGTGCTGTGGTTTTCATCAGCCAAAATAGTATTTATTTACTGAGCACCTATTGCGTGTAAAGCACTGTACTAAGCTGTTTGTAAGAGTATAATGGAAGCAAAGGACAAGATTCCTACTTTCAGGAGGAAGCAGGCATAAGTGATTAAAGCCCGCTGTTGGGTAGGGACTGTCTCTATGTGTTGCTGACTTGTACTTCCCAAGTGCTTAGTACAGTGCTCTGCACACAGCAAGCGCTCAATAAATATGATTGATTGATTGATTAAAGGTAGTGGGAACGGAAGGAAAAACAGGGTGGCTAAGTGGAAAGAGCACAAGCCTGGGAGTCAGAAGACCTGCGTTCTAATCCTAGCTCTGCCACCTGCCTGCTGGGTGACCTTGGGCAAGTCACTTAACTTCTCTGTGTCTCAGTAACTTCATCTGCAAAATGGGGATTCAATACCTGTTCCCTCTCCTATTAAGACTATGAGCCCCATGTGGAACAGAGACTGTGTCTAACACGATTAATTTGTATCTACTCCAGCACTTATGCCAGTGCTTGACACAAAGTAAGTGCTTAACAAACGCCACAATAATAATGCTAATAAGCAGCATGGTGTAGCCAGTAGAGCATCGATCTGGGAGTCAGGAGGTCATGGGTTCTAATCCCAGCTCCGCCACTTGTCTGCTGTGTGACCTTGAGCAAGTCACTTCACTTTTCTGGGCTTCTGTTACCTCATCTATAAAATGGGGATTGAGACTGTGAGCCCCACATGGGACAGGGACTGTATCCAACTCAATTTGCGTATATCCACTCCAGCGCTTAGTACAGTGCCTGGCACATAGTAAGTGCTTAACAAATACCATCATCATCATCATTGTTATTATAATGATAACTAATATAGCAATATATAGGGATAAATGAATAAATAAGCAGAGTTGGTAAATCAATGCAATGTATTTATAATTGCTTTATGTACACAAGTACTAAGGCTGGAAGTTGGGATGATATGGCCTGAAGAGGTGGAAATGAATTAGGGAAGTCCTCCTGGAGCAGGAGGACTTTCAGGAGGACATCGAAGATGGAAAGGGCTGTGATCAAGAAGACTTGAATATTGGGGAAGTTCTGGATGGAGGAAAGGCAGGAGCAAGGGATCAAGAGCATGGCACAGTAAGAAAGCTGATTCTGAAGCAGTGGAGAGCCCCAGCTAGGGATAAAAGAGAGAAGTATTCTCTGTCCTTGTGAAGTGCCTTGCACAAGATCACACAGCAGGCAAGTGTTGGGGCTAGGATTAGAACTCAGGTCCCCTGACTTACAGGCCTGTGCTCCTTCCGCTGGGAATTCTGTTAATTTTGGCAATCGCAGTATTCATATCTGTGTTGCCAGTTGAAGACCTTTGGTTGTCAGAGCTTCCCTGATGCAAACTGATACATTACCTTGGTTTTCCTCAGACTTTTTGTCAGTCCTTGGTATAGCATAAGGACATTCCTGCAGAGCAATTGGTCCTGAATCACCTGTGTGTCTTCTCAGATGGGTGTCTAGGGAGCAGTCATCCACATATAGCAACAACTGAATTATTTTCTGTGGACTTTCGATGAGGTATGCAGCCTTTGAAGGTGGAAGAAATTCCTGGAGGAATGGAATCATATTCTAATGCCCAAGTCTAGATTCTCTGTTGCTTTCAGTAGCCTGTCTGCAGAGAAGCAGAATGGCTTAATGGATAGAGCATTGGCCTAGGAGTCAGATGGACCTAGGTTCTCATTCCAGGTCCACTATTTAATAATAATAATAATGGCATTTATTAAGTGCTTACTATGTGCAAAGCACTGTTTTAAGTGCTGGAGAGGTTACAAGGAGATCAGATTGTCCCACAGGGGGCTCACAGTCTTAATCCCCATTTTACAGATGAGGGAACTGAGGCACAGAGAAGTTAAGTGACTTGCCCAAAGTCACACAGCTGACAATTGACAGAGCTGGGATTCGAACCCATGACCCCTGACTCCAAAGCCCATGCTCTTTCCACTGAGCCCCGCTTCTTGCTTCTCTTCATTTGTCTACTGTGTGTCCTTGGGCAAGTTACTTAATTTCTCTTTGCCTCAGTTACCTTATCTGTAAAATGAGAATTAAAACTGTGAGCTCTATGTGGGCCATGGACTGTTTCCAAACTTGTATCTACCCCAGAGCTTTGTACAATGCCTAGCACAGAGTAAGCACTTAACAAATACCATAAAAAATACTACACAGTCACATCGCCCTGCTATACACCAGTGGTGATTCATTCATTCAATTGTATTTATTGAGAGCTTACTGTGTGCAGCGCACTGTACTAAGTGCTTGGGAAGTACAAGTCAGCAACATATAGAGATGTCCCTACCCAACAATGGGCTCACACTCTAGAAGGGGGAGACAGACAACAAAACAAAACATATGGACAGGTGTCAAGTCATCAGAATAAATAGAAATAAACCTAGATGCACATCATTAGAGAAGCAGCGTAGCTCAGTGGAAAGAGCCCGGGCTTTGGAGTCAGAGGTCATGGGTTCAAATCCCGGCTCCGCCAATTGTCAGCTGTGTGACTTGGGGCCAGTCACTTCACTTCTCTGGGCCTCAGTTACCTCATCTGTAAAATGGGGATTAAGACTGTGAGTCCCCCGTGGGACAACCTGATCACCTTGTATCTTCCCCAGTGCTTAGAACAGTGCTTTGCACATAGTAAGCACTTAGTAAATTGCCATCATTATTATTATTATTATTATTATCATTAACAAAATAAAGGCCCGGCGAGCCATCCTCTCAGCCGGCTCAGTGCCGTGGCTGTTTCCCGGCCCACCAGAAATCACCTGGAGGAAGAGGTGCATCAGAGGTTGGAAGTGGAACGCGTCGCCGCCCCCAAGCAGGACTTCAAAGAGCCCCATGAGCAGGCGTACATAGTCTTGGCCATCTTAGCTCAGGCACTCGGGATTCTACCGCGGCTCGCCTCTGGGGAATGACTGTGGAGGCTTCAGGGCAAACACAAAGCTCCTCAGCATAAACAGGACCATCACCAAATCGCCCACCACAACCATCTGCCCCTCGTGGAGACTGTCGATGTAGTCGGACCACATCTCCGCCGGCACCGGGCTGTCGGACGTCAACTCGGCGTGCCACTCAGTGGGGATTTCCAGCTCAGACATTATGTTTTCCAGCTGTTTCATTTTTCCCTCCAGCAGACCGAAGACTCTCTGGGCAAAGGGAAAGTGGGTTTCCTTTTGTGAAGAGCAGCAGCAGCTGACCAGCACTGAACTGACCACGGTTGAGGTCATTTTCTGCTTCACTAGACTTCCTGCTCACCAATGCTGATCAAATCTTCCACCAGCTGTAGCATCCAAGACCGGTCTTCTGAGCTGATGTTGCCGGCCAGCAGCTGGACCATTTTCTGGTTGGCCGCACCCACTGACTCTGTTGGCCTGGAGGTCTTCATCACATTCTCGAGAGCTTCTTGCCAGCCTTTGAGTAACGGGTGCAGGGAGCAGATGCCCAATTTGGCCAGCTGGACAGCCTGTCTCCGTTCCGGGGAGCTGGGATCCACGCTGGTCAGGATCATGAATGGGAGCAGGCAGACCACCACCAGGTTGGTGGTGGGGACGAGATCAGACAGTGCAACTCCTAGTTGTTTATTTTTAGTGATACTTGTTAAGTGCTTACTATGTGTCCAACACTATTCTAAGTTCCGGGGTAGGTACAAGTTAATTAGATTGAACACAATCCCTGTTCCACATAAGGCTCACAATCTAAGTAGGAGGGAGAACAGGTATGTAATCCCTGTTTTACAGTTGAGGGAACTGAGGGACAGAGAATTCAAGTGACTTGCCCAAGGTCACAAAGTAAGCAATTGGCAGAACCAGGATTAGAACCCGGGTCTTCTGAGTCCCAGGCCCGTGCTCTTTCCATGACTATGCCTACCTAGTGCAAAAGGCTCAGAATTTCAATGACCTTCTCAGGGCAACTAGCATTAAGCAATTGCCAAAGCCTGGATATCCTGATGCATCAGATGCTTGTAAAAGATTCCCAAGAACTGTGTCGAGGTCTCAGGGCTCCTCTACACACTCTTTTTTCCTTTGTGGGATCTGTTGTGAAGATCATGTCTGCTGTGCCGGGCCATGGTCTGAAACCAGATTGCTCTCCTGGAAGAGTACAGGCAATGATAGTGGATGCTAGCTAGCCATGTTCTGCCACCATAATTGCCACAGTCTGATTTTACAGCTTTACCTTGAAAAATGGTGGCATCTTTGAGATCCTCTGAAATCTGCTCAGTGTTCCATACATTGAAGAAAACTTTTATGCAATATGTCCCCTCTACAGTGGCTATGCCACTAAGCCAGGTGTGTCTCGATTGCCAAGGTGATTTTTTTCCCCAACAAAGAGGAGGACCATATTTCACCTGTTAGTAGATTTCTCTATGCTTTGCAGATCCTCATCTTTGATAGTAGAAGGGGTGTTCTGGAGGCTATTGAAGTGTGCTGATATGTTTTCAGGATTCCTTCCTTGTCTGAGCTGAGACTGGAGCCATCTTCATCCCTCAGAAGTGCTGTTACAGTGTAAATAGGGCCATGTTGTTTCTTAAAAGGTGTGTGGCAGTCCTTGATTAGATGGCAAATGAAACTTTCCCAATCATTTCCCTTGAGAAACATGCCAATTCTGGGTACCAACACAGTGGGGACTATTTTACAAATGCTTTGAAATTCTACATGGCTACCTGGTGAAGTTACAGAACACAATGCTTGGAAATTCCTGCTCCAGAAGACAATGTTTTAAATGTATTTTAGTCACCATTTTCATTCATTCATTCAATCGTATTTATTGAGCGCTTACTGTGTGCAGAGCACTGTACTAAGCACTTGGGAAGTACAGGTTGACAACATATAGAGACGGTCCCTACCCAACAACGGGCTCACAGTCTAGAAGGGGGAGACAGACAACAAAACAAAACAGGTGGACAGGTGTCAAGTCATCAGAATAAATAGAAATAAATCTAGATGCACATCATTAAGAAAATGAATAGAATAGTAGTAATGGTAAGGTTGAGGACCAAAAATCAACTAGGGAGCACTTTCTTTCCAAAGATTTTCTCAAGACCATTCACTGTCAGAGGACGATGAAAGCTGACAACTACATTGAGAAACAGTGTGGCTGTGGAGTCAGAGGTTATGGGTTTAAATCCCGGCTCCGCCAACTGTCAGCTGTGTGACTTTGGACAAGTCACTTCCCTTCTCTGTGCCTCAGTTCCCTCATCCCCACTGCTCCAGCGTTCCGGTTCTTAATAATAATTTCAGCCCCCGACTCTGCAGCTTAGAATTCTGCATGGCAAAAGCTGGAGGATTGCCTCATGGAGAAGCAGTTAACACACTGAGGTAGCCTGGAGGAGGGTAGAAAATATAATTCTTGGAGATCATCAAGAAATGATAGTGCCTCCCTCCCCATACCTACCAAGCCTGGAGAAAGACTGTCTCTTTGGAAGTAAGGGGAGAGACGAGATGACTTCCCGGAGCTCTTAATCTTTACCCTCTTTCATTCAATGCTAAAAAAGTCAATACCAAGAAACTATGGCCCCAACCTAGCAGAGAGCAGCAGGCTTCACGGCTGAAAGCCGAACTTCATTAAAAATTCTTAAAGTTAACTTCATTCCACTAGGGGGCTGCCGGCGATGGGGAAAAAAAAAATCACTAATTAGAAATGGTGTTTCCAAGCAGAGACGGTCTGCAGTAACTCTCCTGAAGGAGGGACAGGGCTACTATGCCAGCAGAAAGCTGAGAGCATATTCTCACAAGTGAAGTTTCTGTAAAGGTGTCTTAATGTCTCAGGCCCCGACAAGAGTCCCCAGTGCACCAGCTAAGTATATGCTAGCTTGGATTGCAACCAACCACAAAAAAAAATCTGATTCTCATCAATTCAGTGAATTATACATTTCCTTCGAAGGAGACTCTAAAGGAATTTGGAGGTGTGTCATCTCCATTCCTTTAATATAATCTCAAAATTGGACACCCCTTTCCTTCCAAAGAACACATACTGATCTGTGTGCTGCAGGAGGGAGACCTTGTCATTTTGAATCCAAAAACTGAGAGAGATCACAAGAGATCATTTAATCCAACCCCCTGCCTCTGTGACAGTGAACATTAACCCACATAGGACAGATCGGTAGCTATTCTTAGTTTAAAGATCTCTGTTTTTAGAGGCTCCATTAATGAGTCCTTAAGAGAAGGTGAGACCCCTATCTATTTGGGCTGGGTTAGAGACAGTTCTGCATTAAGGCAGAGAAGGCCACTTTCTGCTGTGGGACCTTGGACAGGTCACTTAACTTCTTAGTGACACAGTCACTTCATCTATACAATGGGGATTAAGACTGTGAGTGCCATATGGGACATGGACTGTATTAATCTGATTAATTTGCCCATTGTAGGCAGGGATTGTCTCATTTGTTGCTGAATTGTTCTTCCCAAGTGCTTAGTACAGTGCTCTGCACACAGTAAGCACTCAATAAATGCAAGTGAATGAATGAATTAATTTGTATCTACCCCAGCCTGGCAAGTAGTAAGCACTTAAAAAATACTATTTTTTTAAAGGCCCCTGAGTCCCTGTGTTGAAAGGACACTATATTCCTAGTCAGTAGTGATATTCCACTGGTCTCTGCAGAAGCAGAGAAGCAGAGAAGCTGCAGAAGCAACTAGAAGCTAGGATGTCTGAATAAGGTAAGCCTTAGAGGCAAACAGATAATCATCCTGATCATTATCACCATTTAAGTTTCACCATGCTGTGGGTGCTGGGCTATACAAAATCTCCCTGCCCTCTAGGAGTCTCAGTCTCCAACAGGCCACACAAACTTGGACACAGAGAACAAATAAAGAAAAAAACACTTGGAAAAAACAGAACTCAGTCTTGAGAGGGGAGCCAGGATGCCCTATACTGGCTTCCTGACCAGTTCATTCATTCATTCAATTGCACTTATTGAGTGCTTCCTGGAGTACAAATCGGCAACATATAGAGATGTTCCCTACCCAACAACGGGCTCACAGTCTAGAAGCAGCATGGCTCAGTGGAAAGAGCCTGGGCTTGGTAGTCAGAGGTCGTGAGTTTTAATCCCTGCTCTGCCACTTGTCAGCTGTGTGACTTTGGACAAGTCACTTAACTTCTCTGGGCCTCAGTTCCCTCATCTGTCAAATGGGAATGAAGGCTGTGGGCCCCATGTGGGACAGCCTGATGACCTTGTATCTCCCCCAGTGCTTAGAACAGTGCTTGGCACATAGTAAGTGCTTAATAAATACCAACATTATTATTATTATTATTATTAGAAGGGGGAGACAGACAACAAAACAGACAGGTGTCAATACCATCAGAATAAGTAGAATTATAGCTATATGCACATCATTAATAAAATAAATAGAAGTCAGTCCTTTCTCGATCAGAATGCTTGGAGTCAAGTGGAAGTGTGAGGGAGGGAGATTGGAAGGGGGAGCTTGAGGAATGGGACCACTTGTGCTTTCAGGTCTGAGAGTCCCGTTCCCACCCCAGGGACATTCCTGTATCCGAGCAGCTTAAAGTATCAGGGATCTGCCCACAGGTTTCACAGCAGGGCCTGAGAAAGGTCCAGCCTAAATTAAGTCCTATGGGAAACCTCATCATAAAGAAGATGAATAGGGGGAAAGGATCAAGAATTTTATAGCTTGGGATATCTAGCTCCATGTATTTCTGTGGCATTCGGCCTAATTTTCCTACCGGGACCACAACAGTAACAGCTCTAGCTCTCTTTCCCATCTTTTGCCTAACACTCATTAATCAAATCCATTGCTTTCAGGAGCCTGGCAGAGGAGTTGCCAGCCTTTCTTCTTAATAAACTCAAACTGTCACCCACAATGAAAGATGAAGCAGCAACCGCTTCGGAGCATCACAGCTTCCACAGTGAGAAGAACACCAGGTGAGTGGCTGGGAAGAGATGGTGGCTGCCTGGGCTGGCTATCACTCTCATGGTCTCAGTTTCCTCCACAGTTGGTGATGTCATCATTTCTGCAATTGGGGAAAGCTGTTGGGCCATCTATTTTGGGTAGATAACAGTGCAAGGGTGTGTGTGTGTGGGGGGGGACCTAAGTTGCAAATACATTATTCTGCACAGCAAGTGGTAGACAAGTTGCTTTTCCTAGCAGGTTTTTACAATTCTGTAAGTAGAAACAGATTTCTTAGGTCCCAAACACTTCATCTTCATGACCTGGTAAAGATTTGCGGGCTTCAAAGGTAGTATCGCTTTCTGGGGAGAAGGAGGAAAACAGTACAGAGGAGACGGACAATGTTACCCATCCACGAGCCCTGGGTGAGTAGTGATTAATAGAGGGTGAGTGGCGAAGGAGGCTGACTTGGCTTCTTTTACTTCTGGGAAAAGCATGGATGGGGCAACTTTTTATGTTTCTTTGGAATAGACAAGTTAGGGTATTTCCAAACCTGTGCCATGAGGGAAGGGAACAGTCACATGTTCACTTAAAAATTGTCTTCATGAACTGAAAGTTCTTAGGAAGATAATGCCAACCCATTGTTCTCTCCATCCCTGGAAGCTTGAGCAAAAAGAAGTGGCCTGAAGTGACAGTGAGAAAATTGGGTTGGACTTGAGGAAGAATTTCCTGACTGTCAAAGGTGTTTAACACTGGACATGGAAGCACCAGAGGTCATAAAATTCCTATCCTCAGAGTTCTTTAAAAACAGGAATAGGCAGCCATCTGCCCTAGAAGAATATGACATCCATCTGCCTGGAGGCAGGGGGCTGGACCAGATAGTCTCTTGAGATTCCTTCTAGTTCAAGGATTCAGTGATGCTTCAAAAACTGGGGAAATCATTTGAATACAACTCTGATGCCCCCATTCCCTCCTCCGACCCTCACCCTACATAGTTTCTCCTTGAGGACAGGTTCTGAGACCTGTTTTCCACTGTCCCTGCAGTATGTGTGATCACTGCTGGAAGGTCACCCACGTCTGGGAGCTATTTCTCTCCAGTTCAAAAGAGGGAAGCAATACCTGGGTGAAATAGTGTTGTGCAAGGGATGGATTATTAGTATCCAAGAGTGCAAAGGGGGGAGAGAGGAGGCCTGCCAAAATCTAGGCCTTACATTTGCTCCTACTTCAGAAAACAAAACAAAAAAAAGGAAACTTTTCAGATGTGAAAATGACAACATTTTTCCTTTCTTCTTCTGAAAACAAAATTCTCTGCTGTCCTTTTAAGCCCCAAAGAAAACTTACTCCAAACTTGATGCAAACTACCTTGTTTTTTACCCCTGTATCAAATAGCTTCTCAGGCTCAAGAGATTTGTGTTCAAATCCTTGTAAACGACTTACAGAGAGGAAGGAGAATATTGAGACTCATTAAGTTTCCTTGAAGTGTCAGTTGTCTTTCCCTGGGTGGAATGTAATACTCTCTTTATAATACTCAGACCAGCTTGCTAGTTGGTAGCTCTCGCTCTCGACTCATTTTCTTGGCTAAGATTATGTTCAGAGGGATTTTGTGAAGCCTCCCCAAATATCTATTTTCTTGTTTTCTGAGAGTGATTCTGAGCAAGCTCAGTGGTATGTCGGCTCTTAAGTTGGCTCCCTCCTCAATAACCAGATATGAGACTGGAAACTCCTTCAGGGCAGGGACTGCATTTTTTTTTTTACTTCTAGTATAGGTTCCCAGGTCCTCAGTACAGCATCCTGCCCAACAAGGGCACTCTATAAATGCTACTGATGTTTGAGGCAGAGTTCTCTGGACACTGTATAGGCCCTTAGATCTGTCCTCTGTGGCCAGTGAGGCCCCTCAAATTGATCTTTCGTTTTTGAACACTGCACTGGATCCTGCTAATAATAATAATGATAACTGCGGTATTTATTAAGCGCTTACTATGTGCCAGGCACTGTACTAATCAGCTTGGACACGGCCCCTATCCCATGTGGATTCACAGTCTCAATCTCCATTTTACAGATAAAGTAAATGAGGCACACGAGTGAAGTGATTCACTTAAGGCCACCCAAAAGACAAGTGGCGGAGCTGGGATTAGAACCCATGGCCTTCCGTCTCCCTGTCCCATGCGCTATCCACTATGCCATGCCTGCTGGGCCCAGGCCCCTTGGGCTGGGCCAGGTCAGCACAAAGTCAACCTACTGGTCTCAGGAAAAGTTGGAACCACCTCCTGAGCACCCAAACCCTGTGTTTCAATGTTAGTGGGAATGTCCCGGAAATTGAAGCGAGACTCACTCAACACATGTATTCAGTCGATCACAAAATCCTGTTGGTTCTACCTTCACAACATCTCTAGAATCTGCCCATTCCTCTCCACCCAAACTGCCACCATGCTGGTTCAAGCTCTTGCCATATCTTGCCTTGACCACTGCATCAGCCTCCTCACTGACCTCCCTGCCTCCAGCCTTTCTCTGCTCCATCCATATTTCACTTTGCTGCCTGGAACATTTTTCTAAAAAATAGTTCTGCACACATCCCCCTCACTCCTCAAAAATCTCCAGTGGTTGCCCTTCCATTTCCACCTCAAGCAGAAACTCCTCACCATCAGTTTTAAGGCATTGCATCTGCTCTCTCCCTCCTACTTAACCTTGCTCCTCTTCCATTACAACCCAGCCCACACACTTCCTCTAACACCAACCTACTCCCTCTATCTCAGTCTCATCTCTCTCGCCATCAACCCCTTACTCATGTCCTCCCTTCTGTCTGAAACTGTCTTCTTCATAACCAACAGGCTACTACTGTCCCCATCTTCACTGTCCAAAATCATATTTTGGACAACTTGTACTTCCCAAGCGCTTAGTACAGTGCTCTGCACACAGTAAGCACTCAATGAATACAACTGATGATGATGATGATGATGATGATGATGATATTTCCTCAGGAAGTGATCCTTAACTAACCTCTCATTTCCCCATCCTATCCTCCCTCCCTTCTGCAACACCCCTGGGTCCACTAAGTACTTTGGTACCCACCCTGCACCCACAGAATTTATGTCCCAATCCTTAGACTCTGTCGCTTCTCCTCTCTGTAATTTCTTTTAATGTCTGCCTTCCCCACTAGATTGTAAACTCCTTAAGGTCAGAGACTGTCTTTACCAATTCTACTGAGCTCTCCCAGGCACTTAGTACAGTGCTCTGCTCACAGTAAGCATTCAATAAATACTGCAGGTTGATCGATTAAGCTTCGTTAAGCTGGAAGATCCTGGAACTCGCTTCTAGGAGTGTTGCAGCCTCTGAAATCGTTTTATGGGCTGCATTTGGTAAGAAGTCTTACTCGTTCTTGGACTGAGCAGAGGAACTGGGGCTGGTAGTGGTCAGAGTCCATTTCACAGCCCGGGAGAAGTTACCAGGGAAAATGTTCTTTGCACCAGTACTTCAAATATCTCAGTAGCTCAGAGGACACGATTTCCAGACTATGAATGGCAGGAAGTGCCTGCGATACTTATAGGCAACTCTATCTGGTCTTGGGTCTTCGTTCAGGATAAATGTAGAGAGCACCATTTCTTCCTGACTCAATTCTCCTCTCCTCTGTACCCAAACCTTTAGAGAAGCAATGTGGCCTAGTGGAAAGAGCATAGACCTAGGAGTCAAAGGACCTGGGCTCTAATCCCAGCTCTGCCACTTGGCTGCTTTGTGACCTTGGGTAAGTCACTTAACTTCTCTGTGCCTGAGCTTTCTCATCTAAAAATGGGGATTAAGCACCTGTTCTCCCTCCTACTTAGATTGTGAACTCCATGTGGGACCTGGTTATCTTGTATAGACCCTAGCACTTAGTACAGTGCTTGGCACATACTAAGCGCTTTACAAATAACACAATTACTATTTGCCTAGCTCTAGTTCCCTATTGTGCACACACAAACGCCCCTCCCTCCTGAAAAGGAAAAACTCTAGAACAAGTCTCCAGCCTTCCTACTCTGATCACAGCCAGTTACATGGAGGGGAATCATTCTTATTCCAATACATTAAAAAGAAAAAGGTCATTTGCTCCACAAACCTCCTCCCCATTAGTTCACTAACTAGATTTTGAGGCCCTTCTGGCACCAGAAAAGTTCAGGCCCAGGAGCCACTGGGAACATCTGTTTCTGTCATTATTAGTGGCACTAAGCTCCCCTCTGATTGCAGTGGATAATTCCAAGCCTTTGAGCTGTTGTCTCATTGTTAATGTAGCATAACACCTTATTGATTTTCCACGCGTGTTCAGTGTCTGAGTAAATGGGCCATCTTTAGCCTAACAAATAAACATCACTGCTGAGCATTAGTCACTTCTATACCCATCTATAAAATTCATTTTTACTCCAGGAGTTGGAAGCAGAGGGGAAAATGAAAAAAAAGCAAACAAACTGATTTTTGGTCCTTGAAGATTTCCCCATTCCTTGTTGAAGCTAGGGGAATACCCTGGAAAAAGATGTGCCTGAGGGTGCTTCCTAGGCAAGAGGAGTTGGGGAGAGTCATCAACTCTGACTGCTGACTATTCCTTAAACCTATTCTCTGAATAATAACAATAATAATAATAATAATAATAATTGTAGTATTTAAGAGCTTACTATGTGCCAAGCACTGTTCTGAAAGCTGGCATAGATACAAGGTAATCATATTGCAGTGTGGCTCAGTGGAAAGAGCATGGGCTTTGGAGTCAGAGGTCATGGGTTCAAATCCCAGATCTGCCACTTGCCAGCTATGTGACTTTGGGCAAGTCACTTAACTTCTCTGTGCCTCAGTTACCTCATCTGTAAAAGGGGGATTAAGACTGTGAGCCCCCCGTGGGACAACCTGATCACCTTATAACCTCCCCAGTGCTTAGAACAGTGCTTTGCACGTAGTAAGTGCTTAATAAATGCCATTATTATTATTATTATTATTATTGAACACAGTCCCTGCCCCACGTGGAGTTCACAGTCTTAATCACCATTTTATAAATGAGGTAACTGATGGACAGAGAAGTTGAGTGACTTGCCCAAGGTCACACAGCAGACGTGTGGAAGAGCCTGGATTAGAAACCACATCCTCGGACACCCAGGCCCATTCTCTCTCCACTAGACCATGCTGTTTCTGAATACATCTAGGCACCATGTTCCTGCCCTCTAAAGAGCAGAGAAGCAGCATGGTCTAGGGGAAAGAGCACAGGCCTGGAGATCAGAGGGCCTGGGTTCTAATCCCAGCTCCACCATTTATCTGCTATCTGACCTTGGGTGACTCAATTAATCTGTGCCTCAGTTTCCTCACCTGTATAAATGAGGATTAAATCTTATGCCCTTCTAAACTGTGAGCCCCATGTGGGACAGGAACTGTCCAACCTGATTATCTTATATTTACCCCAGCACTCAGTACAGTGCCACCTACATAGTAAGTGCTTAACAAATACTATTAAAAATAAAAAGAGCAGCAGCCTCTCACCATCTGGAGGGCCTCACCAACTCAGACCATCTTTCTTTGTCATTTGGTCTCTTGAAGCTGGACGTGCCCCTGCCCAGGGAGGAAAGCATAACCTGTCCTCTCTTCACTGCCCAAGAACAGATTTCTCCAGGTTTCTGCCCTGCACCTGAACCAGAAATCACCGCACCATAGGTTGGCAATTCCAGGAAAAGTCACCCGAGGCAATGAAAGTCTCGGTGATCTACCAGAATCAGATTACCAATTTTAACTAAAGTCTGCTCTGGTCAAGAGGAGCCCCTTGCTCATTTATCGAGAGCAAAAGGAGAAGGCAGGAAGTGGAGTGGAAATGGATCCTCTGCTCTCACATTCTCTCTCTCTTTCTAGCTCCAGCAGGGCCTCCCCGGCTGAATGCTACATGGGCCAGTTGACGTGCAGAAGTGTCTGACTAGTATCTAGCTCCCATATGACTTGTCCACTCCTCCCCTCACTGAATGCGGCCAAATCAAATAACCTTCCTGCCACGCTCTTGAAATCCATCTGGGGACCAGAGCTCAGGCAGAGCCACGCTAGGAAAGTCTTGTTCTGGCTTCATAACTAGTTGCACAATTGTATTTTGGTAAAGGCCTTTTTCTCTAACCTCATTCCACACCCTCTTCTATATCGAAGAGTGAAATATCTGAGCTGACATTGTTTGGATTATTCGTATGAATAGAATCCCACTAGACTCCTCATGATGTATTACAAACACTTGTTATTATGCCATCCCGTTCTTGGGAAAACCAATCACAGCTGACACAATAATCAGTTGCCTGGGGAACACAGCTACTTTAAAAATTTAAGAGGCTTCAGGGGGCGAATAGTGGAGAATTGTTCTCTGCCTGCTCTCCTTTCCTCCTTGATACTGTGGCCCTGCTTTCATCAAGTAATTGAAAAAGCCACCAGGATCATTGATGACTGGAAAACTGGGGCAAAGAAATCTGTCCGAGTCTGAAGCTTTAGTTCATTCCACCTGAAGTGTCTGGGTCTCCACCTGGTCAGAGGTGCCACAAAGTGTCTACCCTGGGAGGAGAGTCTGGGCTAACGGAAATCAAAGAACAAAGATGTTTATACTCTGCTGCTTTCCTTATTTATAATTTATTTACTTATCTAACTCCCACCCCCACCTAGATTGTAAACTCCTTGAGGGGTGGCATCATGGCTACCAATTCTACTCTCCAATTATGGACTCTCCCAAGTACATAATATATTGCTCTGCTTACAGTAAATGCCCAATAAATACCATTGATTAATTGATTGACTGAACCTAGCTAAACCAGAAGAGAGTTGGAGGCTTGCTCCTGGGGGCTCTGTGGCCTCTGACATCACTCTTTGGGCTGTTGAGCCAACTATCCCAGAAGAGAGTTGTAGGTCCCTTCTCTTCTGGTTCAGGGGCAACTGGGGCCCCAAGCAGTTCCTAAAAATGGGCCAAGCTGGGCTGCCTCCAGGACAGCTCCATTTGGATTTCCCAATAGTACCTCGAACTTGCCGTGTCCAAAGCTGAACTATTTTCATTCATTCATTCAGTCATATTTATTGAGAGCTTACTGTGTGCAAAGCACTGTACTAAGCACTTGGGAGAGTACAATATAACAACAGACAGATACATTCCCTACTCACAATGAGCTCCCAGTTCTGAGTCAGCTTATCTTGCCTCCTCAACGTGCTCTGCCTTCCAACTTTCCCATCTCCGTTGATGAACTTCACATTCTAGAACTTTGCAACCTTTGTCTTCTCCTCCACTTCTCACCGTCTTTCAATCCTCACATGTAAGCTGCTGTTAAATCTTTCCTATATAACATTTCTCACGTTTTCCGTGTCCTTCCACCAGGTTGCTACCATCTTGGTTTAAGCTCTAAGACTATTATATGAGCCACCTCTCTGGGCTCCCTTCAACCTACCCTTCCTGCTGCTGCATAGATCATCTTCTTGAAATGTCAACCATCTCACAACTCCTCTTCAAAACCCTCCATTGGCTTCACATTTCCTTTCTCCTCAAGTAAAAACTCCTCAGGAGTTCAAGACTCTTCACCAAATCTCTTCATCTTGCTTATCCGCCCCTTTCACCTGCTACTTTTCAGCTTAGTCTCTGCTCCTCTTAAGTCAGTCTAGCTGTTTCTGTTTTTGAGAGAAAATGAGAAGCCAGATAAGCAGCGTGATTCAGTGGAATGAGCATGGGCTTTGGAGTAGGAGGTCATGGGTTCAAATTCCGGCTCCGCCAATTGTCAGCTATATGACTTTGGGCAAGTCACTTAACTTCTCTGTGCCTCAGTTACCTCATCTGTAAAATGGGGATTAAGACTGAGCCCCCCATGGGACAACCTGATCAGTTTGTAACCTCCTCAGCGCTTAGAACAGTGCTTTGCACATAGTAAGCACTTAATAAATGCCATTATTATTATTATTGTTATTTTTGACTCTCCCACCTCCATCCCCTCGCTCCATCCCCTCTACACTGCCCTAATCCAACAGGGCTACAGGTTTCCCCTCTTCAGAAGTATCCTAAAATCCCACCCCAACAAGTCTTCCCCAATTAGTTCCCATCACCTTAAGTTGCATCAACCCATCAGCACTTTTGTATTTATTCATACCCTCCTTCAGCACTTATATCTATTGTAGAACCAATTGTATGATCAATTTATTTATTCTGATTTACCGTTTGTAAATATTTTTATACCTGCCTCCCACTAAACCGTAAGGTCTTTGGAGGCAATCTTCATTTTCTCATGCTTCTGCTGTGCTTTAGCAAGTGCTTAATACAGTGCAATGCCCCCAGTGGGTGTTCTACAAATGAATAACTTGACAATGCCTAGCTTGCATCTTGACAAAGTACAACCAAAAGTGTCATATTCCTAGCCTGCAAAAAAACATTACCTTCTAGTTGGAAGAGCTTGCATTCTAGTGCCCCAGTCATCAGGGCTGAGAGGATCAAATCCCTGTTGCTTGGGACTCAAGATGTCATCCTCAACCCCAGAATACAGGCTCAACCTGTAGGAGTCTTTGCTAAGGGTGGGACTGGTGCTGAGCAGAGGACTGGGTGATGAGACTTTGCTTGTATCCGTCCCAGTGCTTAGTACAGTGCCTGGCATATAGTAAGCTCTTAACAAATACCATAACAAATATTATTAAACTTAACAAATACCATCATAATAATTACTATTATTATTATGAGACTGGTTTTACCCAAGAAAGGCTAGGCTTCTGTGCGTCAGACTTTCTGAATCTTCCCAAAGAGGCAGATGTGAGGCCTTTTTGATCTGGGTTTGCCCTTCCTGGTCTTGGCAGGCAGCCTTCAACCTTGGGCCAGGTGTTTCCAGATGGTTGCCCAGACCAGTTGCAAGCAGTCCCAAGGCACCAAGCACAGAGGGCTTACCGTTCCTGTGATTAATTCTCTCTTTCTGTCTCATTCTCTTTCTCTCTCTCCACACTCTGCTTCCTTCCACTGGCAGAGTGTGAAGTTTTGGGTATGTTGATGAGGAGTCATTCATTCATTCAATCGTGTTTATTGAGTGCTTATTGTGTGAACTGCACTAAGCACTTGGGAGAGTACAATACAACAATAAACAGTGACATTCCCTAACCACAGCAAGCTACAGTCCAGATTGGGGCCAGGGGGAGACATCAATATAAATAAATAAAGTTATAGCTATGTAGGTAAGTGCTGTGGGGCTGGGAGGAGGGAGGAAGAAAGGAGGAGGGGCTGGGAGGAGGGAAGAGCAAAGGAAGCAAGTCAGGGCAACACAGAAGGGAATGGGAGATGAGGAAAGGTGGGGCTTAGTCTGGTAAATCCTCTTGGAGGAGATGTGCCTTCAGTAAGGCTTTGAAGGCAGGGAGAGTAATTGTCTGTCGGATTTGAGGAGGGAGGGCATTCCAGGTCAGAGGTAGGAGACCTGATGAGAAAATATATGAACTGGAAAAGGATAAATTTTCTTCATACAGAAATGTCTCCAGAAAAGAACTGCACCTGCAGCCTTCAAGGCCTTTTAATTGGGAATGAATTAGGAATTTATTTATATTGATGCTATTCATGCCTGTCTACTTGTTGTTTTGTTGTTTGTCTCCCCTGTTCTAGACTGTGAGCCCATTGTTGGGTAGGGATTTTCTCTATTTGTTGTCGAATTGTACTTTCCAAGTGCTTAGTACAGTGCTCTGCACACAGTAAGTGCTCAATAGATACAATTAAGTAAATGAATAGATGTGGGCTAGGAGTTGGCAACGAGACAGGCGAGGTGAAGGCACAGTCAGAAGATTAGCACTAGAGGAGCTAATCCATCTACAACCCAGCCCATATGGTTTGCTCCTCTAATACCAATCTACTCACTATGACTTGCCCTGGTCTCTTCTGTCACAGACCCCTTCTTCAGGTCCTCACTCCTGCCTGGGGTTCCAACCCCCTTCATAGCTGACAGACCAGCACTCTCCCCATCTTCAAAGCCCTACTAAAATCACATCTCCTCCAGGAAGCCTTCCTGACTTAATCCTTCATTCCCCCCACCATACTTTATCTCCCATGTCACCTGTTCCTGAGCCCCTACCCCCTAATCATATAGGTACCCCCCACCAAGCACTTAGGAACATATGCCTCTACTCAGTTGCTCTCCCTACCTATTATTTATTTTCATGTATGTCTCCACTGCTAGATAGTAGGCTCCTTGAGGGCAGGGATCATGGCTACTCACTCTATTATACCCTCTCAAACACATAGTACAGTATCTTGCACTGAGTACTCAATAAATACCACTGGTTAAGTGACTGATTTTTCCGTCTCCAGACACTTCCAAGATTGCATCCCTTCTATCAGTGGGTAATGGGAGTCTCACTTGGCAATAGGGCACATACCGGGTTCGGTTATCAGTTGGGAATAAGTAGGATAAGCTATTTCTCCTGGATGTGTACCATAGAGAAGCACCGTGGCTTCGTGGAAAGAGCATGGACTTTGGAATCAGAGCTCATGAGTTCAAATCCCATCTCCACCAATTGCCAGCTGTGTGACTTTGGGCAAGTCACTTAACTTCTCTTTGCCTCACTTACCTCATCTGTAAAATGGGGATGAAGATTGTGAACCCCCCCCGTGGGACAACCTGATCACCTTGTAACCTCCCCAGCGCTTAGAACAGTGCTTTGCACATAGTAAGTGCTTAATAAATTCCATCATCATTATCCTTGGGCCTTTCCAAGGGTGTGGGCTCTTTTATCTTTCTAAGGATTTTAATTTTTTCTTCCTTACCCCTTCGTTATCACCAAGTGCCACTTCCATATTGTGCCATTCCAATCAGGGCTGTGAGTGATGAGGACAGTCATCACCCTGAAAGGATGGCATCAATCATGGCACCTGGGTGAGGCAGGGTGTGGAGTTGCTGTCTCAGTACTGCAACTGAGACGGACTCTGCAACATGATGAAGGATGGCTCATGGAGGCAGAGGCAGGAGGCACCTTGTTTCGGAGAGGACTTTCCTCATCGGAGAGGAGGTTTCAGGAAAGGGTTTTGCAAAAAGAAAGTCTGACCTGATGGAAAGAGCCTGGGTGTCAGAGGCCCTGGGTTCCAAATCTGCTCTGTTACTTGCCTGCTATGTGGCCTTGGGCAAGTTACTTAACTTCTCTCAGCCTCAGTTTCCTTATCTGTAAAATGGGGATTCAATACCTATTCTCCCTCCTTCCTAAGCTGTGAGCCTCATGTGGGAAAGAGGCTGTGTCCAATCTGTTTATGCTGCATCTACCCCAATGCTTAGTACTGTGCTTGGCACATAGTTAAGTGCTTAACAAATATTATTATTACCAAAACAGCGTGGAAAGAGCATGGGCTTGGGAGTCAAAGGACCTGGGTTCTAATCCCAGCTCTACTACTTGACTGCTGTAACCTTGAGCAAGTCATTTCACTTCTCTGTCCCTCAGTTCCCTCATCTGTAAAATGTGGATTAAGACTGTGAGCCCCATATGGGCAAGGACTGTGTCCAACCCGATTGTTTTGTATCTACCCCAGTGCTTAGTACAGTGCCTGGCACATAGTAAGTGCTAACAAATACCATATTATTAATAGTAAAATGATTTTATTAGAAAATCATAATAACGGTCTCATGATGCTGTGCTGCTCTTCGGGTTCAACTGTCTTTGCTAGGCTTTGCAGCTTTCTAGTGGTCGATAATTATGTGCTTTTCGTGGCTGATGTTGTTCATTGTTTTGTTTTCCATTTCTTCGTCTTTGTTTTTCCCTTTCACTTGTTTTGACCTTTACTAGCCACACAGAGTATCCGATTTAATGACTATTTACAGAAAGGGTGAGGACACAATGGTGATCACTACTTTTGAGTGTCAGTTGGTTAACAGAGTAAGTGAGGGCACAGTGATGCCTGCTGCTGTGAAGGTCAGAGGTATTCTATTCTGTGACCTCAGGATACCTCTCAGTCCCTGCCAGCCATCATTCATGTGCCAGTGGGCATAGGGGGACCAGACCAGAGATTGTGGATGGCTCAGCACAAACCATCACTGCAAAAACAACTCTAGGGTGAGTCCTGCTTATGCCAAGGCACACCCCTCCCCTCTTAACCCTGGGTCTCTGAGCACAGCTCACTCAGAATGGCAGGGACCAGACAGATACCCTGCTGTTTTTCTGGGCACAGTTTGCGGGAGACTCTCAGGATGGCACTCACCTCCATGGATGCAATCTCACTGTTAGCAGTGTTGTCTCCAAACTGAAGGAAACTCTATAGATAACTGATGATCAGTGTGAGATTCCAGATTTTGAGGCAGTCAAATCCATCTCTCCATTTCCTTGTGTGTGAGGGGTGGGAACAAGCAGGTTCTAAGGGAGACAGAGAAGCAGATAGTGCCTGTCTCTCCTTCCCCCTTGACCTTGAGTTCCTCTCAATATTACCCTCTTTGTCCAGACTAAGCTGACCAACTCTATTGTCTTGTACTCTCCCAAGTGTTTAGTACAGTGCTCTGCACACAGTAAAACACTCAGTAAATACAATTGATTGACTGGTTGGAGGAGACTGATCTCTAAAATGCCAGTACATCTGGGATCTGAAAGGGCACAATATCTGAGATCAATCAGTCGGTAATATTGATTGGGTGCCTAGTACTTGGGAGAGAACACTGTTTAGAAGACACAATCCCTGCCCTCAGTGGTATTTACTTAGTGCTTACTGTGTGCAGAACACTGTACTGAATGCTTACTATCTAGCAATCAGAGTTGGAAGACGGACTCAGAGAATGGTAGAGAAACGAACACATTCTTTCTCCCCGAGACCACCCCCCACACACACACCCCTCAAAACCATCCCCCAAAGTTGGCACACTATACCTGGGAGTGAAGTTAGATTCCCCTAGAAGTTTAGCCCAAAGGGGAATGTGTTACTTAGTCTCCCTTACCCCAAGGTCTGAATTGGAGTGCAGTACTCAGAGCTTGCCTGTTCCTCTGGCCCTGACAGAACAATTTTTAGAAACCAAGGCTCTGTGGCCTCCCCCACTGCTGGAGAAATGACTTGGCCTTCTAAGAGACAGGATCTGGGGTCTCTGAGTCCCCTTCCCAGAGAGTTCTAAGTTTTTGCAACAGTGAAATAGGCCTGTGAGAGACAAAGTGCAGGAAACAGGAGCTGAGCCAAAAATTTGGGGACCTATGTCTCTACTTCTTTACTGCAGTTACCCAAACCAGTTTTCCTCAGCTCTTTTCCCTCTGCACACAATTCACAGGCTGCTCCGTCTCTCCTCTCTCCACTCCCCTTGCTCTGGTCTGCAGCAGTGTGGTCAGTCAGTCGGTCAGCTTTCTGGTAACCAAGGTGGACACTCTCTCCCCCTGATCTTCAGCCCCTAGCTAGTTCCCAGGTTAGGGCCAGAGTGTAGTAGGGCCTGGTAGGGCCCTGGAGGAGAAAGGCTGCGTTCCAGGTTGTCTTTGCTTCAGACCCAAATCTCCTTTCCCAACGGCTTCCTACTGACCACAAGGGATTATCTCAATGAGATTTCCTCTTCCCTCCTCCTAAATGGAAAGCTTGCTCCTAACCAATAATTGTGGTATTTGGTAAAGGCTAACTCTTCACCAAGTACTGTGGTAAATACAAGATAATCAGGATGGACAAAGCCCTCTTCCCCCATCAGGCTCACAGTCTGAGAGGGAGAAAGGTAATGAATCATCATTTTACAGGTGAGGGAACCGAGGCACAGAGAAGTTAAGTGGCTTGCCCAAGGTTGCACACAGCAGGAGGAGCTGGGATTAGAACTCAGAGCCTCTGACCTCCAGGCCAGTGCTCTTTTTACAAGGCCACGTGATTTTAACCTTCATAATCCAAACTATTCCTGTTGCCTGCTCTCCAGGACATCACACACCCAAGATTGTGATGAAAGCTGCAGAGAGGCTGTTGGGAGTGTCGACCCCCCCATATTGAGGTAGCCACTCAGTCTGACTCTACAGTCCTGTGTCATAGCGGGGGCTGCAGGCTTCCCTCTTTCCTTGCAGCCTGAATCCCATGAAGTGGGTCACTTCCCACCTGCCTTCCCCCCACTCCTTCTTTACCCTACCAACCGCTCCCGGCCTTGTAGCAGCATAGTCTAGTGGAAAAAGCATGGGCCTGGGTATCCAAAAGACCTGGGTTCTAATCTTGGCTCCACCACTTAGTAATAATAATAATGATGGCATTTGTTAAGCACTTACTCTGTGCCATGCACTGTTCTAAGCACTGGGGGGTTACAAGGTAATTCATTCATTCATTCAATCATATTTATTGAATGCTTACTGTGTGCAGAGCACTGTACTAAGTGCTTGGGAAGTACAAGTTGGCAACATATAGAGATGGTCCCTACCCAACAATGGGCTCACAGTCTAGAAGGGGACTCACACTCACATGGGGCTCACAGTCTTAATTCTCATTTTCCAGATGAGGGAACTGAGGCACAGAGAAGTTAAGTGACTTACCCAAAGTCACACAGCTTGTCTGCAGGGTGACCTTGGCTATGTTGCTTCACTTCTCTGAGCCTCAGATACCTCATCTGTAAAATGGGGATTAAGACTGAGAGCCTCACATGGGACATGGACTATGTCCAACTTGATTAGCTTGTATCAATCTAAGCACTTGGTACAGGGTTTGGCACACAATAAGTGCTTAAAAAATACCATTAAAAAAACAAAAATGCACACAGGCCTGGGAGTCACCACAGCAGCAAGGTTGCTGTGCAACCTTGGGCAAGTCACTTAATTTCTCTGTGCCTGTTTCCTCATCTGGAGTGTGAACAACTGTTCTCCTTTTCCCCTTAGAAGGTGAGCTCCATGTAGGAGAAGAATTGTGTCCAGTTTGATTATCTTGTGTCTACTCCAGTGCTGAGCAGTGTTTAGCACATAGTAAGCACTTAACCAATTCCACAAATACTATCATCTGGGCAATGAGCAGGCATCTTAGCTACAGTTAGTCCAACAAGTCCAACAACTTCTTCAGAAATCATTTTTCAGAAAGGGGGTGCAACTTCCTAGCCCCTTAACCACTGTCTCCCAGTGGGAAGCTGGGCATTGCCAGTTAGCAGCTAATTTGGTGGAGGGATGGGTTGCCCCTAAGGAATAGCATAAACTCAGAGGCACAGGGACCTCGGCCTGGGGCCTCACCCCTCCCTTTTAGGCTCTTTCTCATCTCCCTCAGTCACTTCCACCAGCAGCTGAGCTGCCTTCAGCTGTCAGGCATGAATTACAGAGCTGCTCTCCCTCCCTTTCACTGGAGAACAATCTCAGTGGAGGGAACAACCACAAACATTGCTTAAGGTCTCAGGGAAAAAAAAGGAAGAAAAGAAAATCAATGCTCTCATCAAAAGCAGGTGGTAACTGCAGTTGTGATGAATATTTACTGTGCAGTGGTCTAATGATTTTAGAAATGTTTTTGCTACTAAACTGAGTGCTTATGGGATTGTTTTTCAAGAAATAAAATACATTAAAGCGAAGTCATTAAGTGCTGAAAGTATCAGTGAGCCCAGCACACAAGCTGGTAGCCCATTAGCATACTCCATATTTAAGTCAGGGCTTCATTCCTAATGCATTTTTAATTTATTCTATTTTATAAAATCAAACTTTAAACTGTTCTGTGCATTGTCAAATCATCCGCAAGTGTAAGTTCCCAGCAGCATAGCTCTGGTGAGCAATGAGGCAAGGGAAAAATGCTTGGATATGATTATTGACTTTGACCGTAGAGTTGCCTTCTGGATGGAGTATTAGCCCCTTCCCATCCTAATACCCGGGGGCCAATCCCAGTGCCTCACATTTTTTATGGTATTTGTAAAGTGCTTACTATGTTCCAGGCACTGCACTAAGCGCTGGGGTAGAAGGCAGGTATTATACTAGAGACTGCATGGCTTCTGGGGATCTATTTCGGGAGGAGGACCCATGTGTCCACTGGTGTGTTCATCCCATTCCTCTCTGAGAAACGTGAGTTTGTGGGTGAGCAAGACCGAGTCCATCTTTTAATGCAGAATTCATTTCCTAAGAGATTATTCTATGACCCCGTGAGCAACAAGGGCAAGGGAGGAATTGGAGGGGAAACAATTACCTTGCTCAAAAGTATGAGGGAAACTTGAATGGTGGAGAAGGGGAATTGTTTGGCAGAGGGGTTTGAAGAGCTGCTAAACTGATCTCCAGAATAAAGGCTGTCGGGCGGGTTTGAGCCTGAGGGGTAAGTAAGCACGGGTCGGGGGCAGGCAGGGTCGTGGTCCTCCGTGGTTTCTCCTGGTAATGAGCCGCCTGAGCTGCAGACCCCGGGGGAATCGGAGCAGCAAAGGAGAACATTCCCCCCCCCAGCCCCCGCCGCCAAACAACAGATTAAAAAGGGGAAAAGAACTGGTTCCCTGGGGCCACAGAACAAAGAAAAAAAAAAGCATCCAAGACATAGTTGACACACCGTATTGGGGCCGAGGCCAAGGCACCCAAGACTTGAACCAGGATGGCATGCTGCGGCGGGCCAAGCTCCTTGAAACTCCTCTGATGTGGGACTATCTTAAGGAAACTTGGGGAAGCCAGGCGGATTGGTAACTATTTTTGGTTGTAATTGTGTGCGTGTGTGTGAGTGTATACGTATCTACCTCCCTTTTCATTAGGCTAAGCATGGGATAAAGTGTTCTACTGTTTATGGTGGTAATAATAATAATGATGATCAGTCAATCAATCAATCGTATTTATTGAGCACTTACTGTGTGCAGAGCACTGTACTAAGCGCTTGGAAAGTACAAGTTGGCAAGATATAGAGACAGTCCCTACCCAACAGTGGGCTCACAGTCTAGAAGGGGGAGACAGGGAACAAAACCAAACATATTAACAAAATAAAATAAATAGAATAGATATGTACAAGTAAAATAAATAGAGTAATAAATATGTACAAACGGGTGCTTACTATGTGATAGGCACTGTACTGAGCGCTGGGGTTGGTACAAGCAAATTGGGTTGGACTCAGTCACTGTCCCATGTGAGGCTCCCAATCTCAGTTCCCATTTTGCAGATGAGGGAACTGAGGCATGGAGAGGTGGAGTGACTTGCCCAGGGCCACACAGCAGACAAGTGGTGGAGTCGGGATTAGAACCCACGACCTTCTAACTCCCAGGCCCAGGCTCTTTCCCCTAAGCCATGCTGCTCGGTGAGCATCTCCTTCAGGTGTGCTGGCCAGGCGGTGCTGGGCCCTGGCCATGGCAGCAGCCTCCCTCTGCTGCAATGGCCCACAGGCTCAGCCTGTTCTGCTCTTTAAACTCACCACCGATTTCCTGGGGGATGCGGACCCCCACAAGGTCAAACTGGAGGGTGGGAGCCCAGCCCAGTCCACATACTCCACTCCTTTGCCACTCACCTCCTCTCTGGGCCTCCTTCTCCCCTGTCCCGCTGTCAACCCCTGGCCCACATCCTCCCTCTGGCCTGGAATGTCCTCCCTCCACACATCCACCAAGCTAGCTCTCTTCCTCCCTTCAAAGCCCTACTGAGAGCTCACCTCCTCCAGGAGGCCGTTCCAGACTGAGCCCCCTTTTTCCTCTGCTCCTCCTCCCCTCCCCATCACCCCAACTCCCTCCCTCTGCTCTACCCCCTTCTCCACCCCACAACACTTGCGTATATTTGTATATATTTATTACTCTATTTCACTAATGATGTGTATATATCCATAATTCTATTTATCTATTTTGATGCTATTGGTGCCTGTCTACTTGTTTTGTTGCATTGTCTGTCTCCCCCTTCTAGACTGTAAGCCTGTTGTTGGGTAGGGATTGTCTCTATCTGTTGCTGAGTTGTACTTTCCAAGTGCTTAGTCCAAAGCTCTGCACACTTTAAGTGTTCAATAAATACGATTGAATGAATGAATGAATGATGTTATTGTTTTGTTTAGTTGTCTGTCTCCTCCTTCTAGACTGTGAGCCCGTTGTTGGCTAGGGATTGAGAAGCAGGGTGGCTTAGTAGAAAGAGCACTGGTTTGGGAGTCAGAGGATGTGAGTTCTAATCCCGTCTCTGCCACTTGCCTACTGTGTGACCTTGGGCAAGCCACTTAACTTCTCTGTGTCTCAGTTACCTTATCTGTAAAATGGGGATTAAAAGTATGAGCCCCATGTGGGACGACCTGATTACCCCGTATCCACCCCAGTGCTTAGAACAGTGCTTGGCACATAGTAAGCACTTAACAAATACCATCATTATTATTATAATAATTATTATCTGTTGCCAAATTGTACTTTCCAAGCACCTAGTACAGTGTTCTGCACACAGTAAGTGCTCAACAAGTATGATTCAATGAATGAATACGAATTAATAGGGTGAACCCAGTTCCTGCCCCACATAGGGCTCTGAGTCTTAATACCCATTTTATAGAGGAAGTAACTGAGGCACCGAGAAGTGAAGTGACTTGCCTGAGGTCACCCAGAAGATGATAAGTGGTGAATCCAGGAATAGAACCCAAGTCCTCTGACTCCCATGCCTATGCTCTTTCCAGCAAGCCATGCTCCTTCTCACGTGGGTTTCCGCTGCATCTCACCTACCTACCAGCAATGGTACCTCCACTCTATTTATTTTACTTGTACATATTTACTATTCTATTTATTTTGTTAATGATGTGCATATAGCTTTAATTCTATTTGTTCTGATGACTTTGACACCTGTCTCCATGTTTTGGTTTGTTGTCTGTCTCCCCCTTCTAGACTGTGAGCCCATTGTTGGGTAGGGACCATCTCTATATGTTGCCAACTTGTACTTCTCAAGCACTTAGTACAGTGCTTTGCACACAGTAAGCGCTCAATAAATACGATTGACTGAATTTCATCCACCAAGAAGGATCGATTTTCCTTGATCCTTTCTCAGTGCCCCTGTCTAGGGGGGCATGGGCACTCCTTGATAAAGGCAAGAGTGAATGAGTTTGAACAACAGTAGGAGAGAGTAAGGCTGGATAGTTGGAAGAACTATGGGAAGGTTATAGAATTTCTTTCCCTAAAATTTTTAAGAAAAGGAGAGAAAGAGATTTATCCAATTGACCTCTTGAAGCATTTTCCAGACCAGAGATCCCGTGCCAGGTCTTGAAGTGAGTTTGAGAATTTCATTCATTCAATCATATTTACTGAGCACTTACTGTGTGCAGAGCACTGTACTAAGCGCTTGGGAAGTACAAGCTGGCAACAGATAAAGACGATCCCTACCCAACAACGGGCTCACAGTCTAGAAGGGGGAGACAGACAACAAAACAAAACATGTAGACAGGTGTCAAAATCATCAGAACAAATAGAATTAAAGCTACATGCACATCATTAACAAAATAAATAGAATAGTATATATGTACAAGTAAAATAGAGTAATAAATCTGTACAAATATATATACAAGCGCTGTGGGGATGTCACCTTCTAGCATAGTGTGGCATTCCTTTGACAGTGTGGAAGTTGCTTACACCTGCTGCATCTGAAGAATGGGAAGCAGAGACCTTGTCATGGTGTTGTATGGTAGTTTTGTAGACCCCACGCTGCTGCTCATGGGGAGGGTTGGGGCTCATTGGTCTGATGTAGGGTCACCTTTCCAGCCCCAAGCAGAAGCGGGGGACTCTGCAGGTTTGGTTCCAAGACAGCCTGGGGTTTGCAAGATTTGCCAGGCAAATAAGCCTACCCTACTGCCAGATTCTCAGCTCATTGTTTTCCCACCTCCCACCCCCACACCTTGACTCACCCCCACCCCACCCATCCCCTGCATATCCCCTCCCCACCCATTTCACCTATGGCTTTTCTATTATTGAAGTTTTTCCATTTTTTAAACAGTCTTGCTGCTGTGCCACCACAGACATTTGCCTTGACTTGCAGTTTCCACCTTTTGGAGTTGTGAGGCTGGGGACAAGGCTGGACCAGGGTTGGGTGGGGGAAGGTTAGGTGGCAGGGGCCCCAGGGGAGGAGGGTCTTGGGGGTGAAAATTTGCAGTCACAGTCTCCTCCATTCCGACCACCTGCTCTCCACCTATGCACCCTGATCCAACCCCAACCCTCCAGCGTTGCAGCCCCTAAATAATAATAATAATAGCAATAATAATAATGGTATTTGCTAAGTGCTTACTATATGCCAGGCACTGGCACTAAGTGCTGGGGTGGGTACAAGCAAATTGGGTTGGACATGGTCCCTGTCCCAAATAGGGCTCACAGTCTAAATTCCCATTTTACAGATGAGAGAAGTGAGTTGCAGAAATGTGAAGTGACTTGCTGAAGGTCACACAGCAGACAAATGATAGTCCTTCTGACTCCGAGGCCCATGCGCTACCCATTAGACCATACAGCTTCTCCTAAAGTCAAGGTGTGTAATCTGGGGAAGGGGTTGCCAGGGATTCTAGCAGTGGTGGCAGTCGCAGCAGCAGCAGTGCGGTTTAAAAAATAGGAAAGTTTTGAGAAAAGTCACTCTGGAAAAAGGAGCTCAAGGAAGGCATAGGAGTAATGGGGAGGCATGGGGGGTGGGGGGTGAGGGAGGGGTGACAGGAAAGCTGCAGGCCAGAGGACTGAGGAGGGTAAGGCAAGGAGGTTCTGAGGTGTGGAAAAGGCCAGCAATCAATCAATCAATCAATCAATCAATTAATCATATTTATTGAGCACTTACTGTGTCAGAGCACTGTACAAAGTACTTGGGAAAGTACAATATAACAGAATTGGTAGACATGTTCCCTGCCTGCAGGAAGTCTACAGTCTAGAGGGGAACAGTTTTTAGTCGGCAGCAGATGCCCTGACTAGGTTAATGTTTACTCTCTTTACTGTTGGGTAACTTTGGGATCTCCTCCAAGAGCGGAACAGAGCCAGCCTTGCAAAGAACTGTCACTCTCCTCCTTACCGTTCCTCACAGAAAGCAATCAATAAAATCATCCATCAATTCTCTCAAATTAGAGAATCATTTTCACCCGGGGTTGTTAATGCTAAAATGATCCATGAGTCCAGCTTTCCCCAAACATAAACCCCTCCTGGCTCCACTGAAGATGTATGCTAATGAGTCAGATTGCCAGAACCAACTTTATTGCTGTTTTTTATCTTCATTAAATGATAAATTGCATGCACGGAAGCCCTTGTCATGACCTTAGATTTGCCCAGGAAGGAAGGAAGGAAGGCTTGTGACTCTGGCTCCCTGCTGGGCAGCTGCAGATCTGGGCTGGTGTTTTCCCCTGTTCCCAGTTTTGTTGTCTTTTCCTCTATGATTTGTCCTTTTTATTTGGCTGAAGAGAGAAGATACTAACTTCTCCCCCTCACTAACACTGTGTGTCTTTGTTGATAACCCCTGCATGAGCTGTTGACTTCCATTATAAAAGCTTCAGCTCTCTTCTTTTCTCTCCTTTCTCCACTGTGATTTTGCAGCTTGGTTCTCACTTTATTTTCAGGACACAAATACCATGAAATTACTTTTTGGATTTCCATGGTAACTTGCTGTCCAGAGTTAGTTGATAAAATAACCTGCAAGTACATGTTGTTGCCAGTAATTGGGTGGGGGAAATTATACGCAGTTGCTCACAAATAATCATCTAATCCTAAAATTCTGGATTGCTCTCTGGGTAACACTGGCTTTCAAACAACTGGCTTGCATGGCTGGTTCCCAGGCTTGGAGGGAGGGGAGCAGGGAGGTGGGGAATAACTCCTCGGTTCTGAGACCAATGACACTAAAGTCCTCTAGACTTTAAGCTCCTTGCGGGCAGGGACTGGGCCTACCAACTCAGTTGCATCGTACTCTCCTAAGTGTTTACTACAGTGCTCTGCACACAGTAAGCACTCAGTATTCATTCATTCAATTCACTCAATCGTATTTATTGAGCGCTTACTGTGTGCAGAGCACTGTACTAAGCGCTTGGGAAGTACAAGTTGGCAACATATAGAGATGGTCCCTGCCCAACAGCGGGCTCACAGTCTAGAAGGGGAAGACAGACAGCAGAATAAAACATATTAACCAAATAAAATAGAATAGTAAATATGTACAAGTAAAATAGAGTAATAAATCTGTACAAACATATATACAGGTGCTGTGGGGAGGGGAAGGAGGTAAGGAGGGGAGGAACAGGAGATGAAGGAGGGGGCTCCATTCATTCATTCATTCATTCGCACTTATTGAGCACTTACCATGTGCAGAGCACTGTACCAAGCGCCTGGGAAGTACAAATCGGCAACATATGGAGACGGTCCCTACTCAGTAAATATGACTGGTTGATTGATGGAGTGTGCGGGCTGGGCTGTAGAAGGAGAGAAGGGAGGTAAGGTTGGAGGGGATGGAGAGCCTTGAAGCTGAGAGTGAGGAGTTTTTGCTTGATTTGAAGTTTGATAGGCAACCACTGGAGATTTTTGAGGAGGGAAATGACATGCCCAGAGTGTTTCTGTACAAAGATAATCCAAGCAGCAGAGTGAAGTATAGACTGAAGTGGGGAGAGACAGGAGGATGGGAGATCAGAAAGGAGGCTGATGCAGTATTCCAGTCAGGATAGGATGAGAGATTGAACCAGCAAGGTAGCCATTTGGATGGAGAGGAAAGGACGGATCTTGGTGATGTTGTGGAGGTGAGGCCGGCAGGTTTTGGTGAAGGATTGGAAGCCTGCACCTTCTGCTCTTCTGCCACTAACCTCCTCACTGTGTCTCGTTTTCACCTGTCCCGCCATCGACCTCTGGCCCATGTCCTACCTCTGGCCTGGAATGCCCTCCCTCCACACATCTGCCAAACTAGCTCTCTTCCTCCTTTCAAAGCCCTACTGAGAGCTCACCTCCTCCAGGAGGCCTTCCCAGACTGAGCCCCCCTTTTTCTTCTCCTCCTTCTCCCCTCCCCATCGCCCCCCCTTTGCCCTACGCACTTCCCCTCCCCACAGCACTTGTATATAATTATGCATATTACTCTATTTATTTTATTTGTACATATTTACTACTCTTTTTTATTAATGATGTGTGCATAGCTATAATTCTATTTATTCTGATGGTATTGACACCTGTCTACTTGTTTTGTTTTGTTGTCTGTCTCCTCCTTCTAGACTACGAGCCCGTGGTTGGGTAGGGACTGTCTCTATATGTTGCTGATTTGTACTTCCCAAGTGCTCAGTACAGTGCTCTGCCCACAGTAAGCACACAATAAATATGATTGAATGAATGAAGTACTCTTGTGCAACTGTGCATTCTGCACCCTGTAATAGAAAAAATGAGGTCAGGATGACCATGATTTCTAAAGACAAGAGAGGCAAACCAAACTGGACTGAGATTTCAGATGTTTAACCCAAGATTTAGGCAAGGAAGTCTCCAGTCAACACATCCACCCCAAAGAGCTGACTTGAAAAGTTCAGGATTATCGTTTCCTTGCTTTTTTAAAATGGTATTTGTTAAGCGCTTCCTTTGTGCCAGGCACTGTTCTAAGCACCAGAGTAAATACAAGTTAATTAGGGTGGACACAGTCCATATCCTACATGGGGCTCACAGTTTTAGCCCCCATTTTACAGATGAGGGAATTGAGGCACAGAGAAATGAAATGACTTTCCCAAGGTCACACAACAGACAAGTGGCGGAGCTGGGCAGAGCTCTGGTCATTCCGACTCTCTGGTCCATACTCTATTCTCTAGGCTGCACTGTTCATCCCTGTGACCCATCTCCAACAAGTGGAAACTCTCCTGTTGGAGAATTCTCCCCCACTTCCCTCCAAAACCCATTCCCATGTCCAACACCCCGGGTCATTGGGATGTTCCTTGTCAGTTTAACCACTTTCCTAAACTACATAGACTAGATTGCTATTGACATGTCAACCTCTCTCATCCTATCCCGACTATCTCTCATCCTATCCCAACTGGATTACTGCATCAGCCTCCTCTCTGATCTCCCATCCTTCTGTCTCTCTCCACTTCAGTCTATACTTCACGCTGCTGCCCAGATCACCTCTGTGCAGAAACACTCTGGGCATGTTACTTCCCTCCTCAAAAATCTCCAGTGGCTACCAGTCAACCTACGCATCAAGCAAAAACCCCTCACTCTTGGCTTCAAGGCTCTCCATCACCTCGCCCCCTCCTACCTCACCTCCTTTCTCTCCTTTTACAGCCCAGCCTGCACCCTCCACTCCTCTGCTGCTCACCTCCTCACTGTGCCTCATTCTTGCCTGTCCCACCATCGACCCCCAGCGCACGTCCTCCCCCTGGCCTGGAATGCCCTCCCTCCACACATCTGCCAAGCTAGCTCTCTTTCTCCCTTCAAAGCCCTACTGAGAGCTCACCTCCTCCAGGAGGCCTTCCCTGACTGAGCCCCCTTCTTCCTCTCCCATTCCCCATCCCCCCTGCCCTGCCTCCTTCCCCTCCCCACAGCATTTTTATATATGTTTGTACAGATTTATTACTCTATTTTACTTGTACATATATACTATTCTGTTTATTTTGTTAATGATGTGCATCTAGCTTTACTTCTATTTATCCTGATGACTTGACACCTGTCCACATGTTTTGTTTTGTTGTCTGTCTCCCCCTTCTAGACTGTGAGCCTGTTGTTGGATAGGGATCGTCTCTATATGTTGCCAACTTGTGCTTCCCAAGTGCTTAGTACAGTGCTGTGCACACAGTAAGTGCTCAATAAATATGATTGAATGAATGACTGAATGAATGAACCAAAAATTCGGATCGGTGGGGTCCTTATGTGTTTGTACAGATCTGAATTCAATATCATCATCCAGAGGAAGTTCCTACTCATCAAGAGAACTGGAAAATAGGGGCTTGCTATCATTATCAATATAATCTATTGAGTGAGTGTTGTGCACAATGAACTTTTCTAAGTCTTTGAGAGGGTACACTAGAAATAAAACACATGGTCCCTGGCCTCAAGGAGTTTACACTCTGACAGTAGAGTCCAGCAGACACTATGTTATACAGAAGCATGACTTGTAGACATAGAAGTAATGGGATTAGAGGGAATCAATCAATCAGTCATTGGTGAGCACTTCCTGTGTGCAGGACACTGTGCTAAGTGCTTGGGAAAGTACAAGGGGAAGAAATGGATAACCAGTTGGCAATAGGGAGAGCGAACTATACCAATTCAGTAGGTGGGTACTGTGGATTGGTGTTGACTGCCCAACTGGATTGGTGCTGAGCATTGGGTGTTGGCCACCCAGCTGGATTGGTGTTGAACATAGGGTGCTGTTCACCCATCTGTATTGGTGTTGAACATCAGGTGTTGGTCACCTGGCTGGATTCATGGTAAACTTCAGGTATTGGCCACCCAGCCTGATTGGTGTTGAACATTGGATGTGGGCGCTTAGTCGGATTGGTGTTGACCATTGATTGAATGCTCTGGGTCAAAGGGGTGCCAAGAACACCCCAATGGAAGACTCTCCTGGGATGGAGCACCCCTCCCAGAAATCCTCACCCACCTGTCTCCTATTCTCAGGGAAGATGTGAGCCTTCCCAGTGATCCTTTCTGAGCCACAAACATCCTAGTCAAGTGAGGTTGCACCAGGAACTGAGTGATGAAATGTAATATTCATCCAAGTTCATTGCAATTTTTAAAAATCGGAATTACAATTTTGACAGCTTTAGCTACAATTTCTATTTTTAATAGACTTCTATCCCTTATGCATTAAATTATTACCATCATCACCACCACGTGAGAAAAATTCCAATGTGCCTGTTAAAAATGTCAACTTTATTAGACACTATCTCAGGATTTATTTAATTTTTTTACATGTGGCTATTCCAAAAATATGTCCCGGTTTTTCTCTCATAGCTTTTAAATACTCTGGACATCTTTAATTAATCCTGCAGCTGCTTGTGAGGAAAATGAGCTGAAGAGAGGGCAGCCGTTTAAAACAGAGGGGATGATCAGTTATCTCCCCCGGGAGCTGTTGGAAGTGGTAGCCCTGAGGGACTGGGCCTCTCTTGCCAACTCAAACAGTGTTGAGCGCTTATCCTCTGACATGCTACTTCCTCTGACTCTTGGATTCAGCCTTGGGGCTAAGGGACATCCCACCTGGCCAAGCTCAAATGGCTGAGTGGCTCTGGACACTTTGAAGTTATGTTCCAGTGTGGTTTGGCTTGTCCCTCTGGCCCCAAAGACATTTGCTTCTCCATGCTAGTCGGCTGAAAAGTCTTTTGTCACATTTTTCTAAAAAAGCAAAAAAAAAAAAAAAAAAAAGGAGTGCAAGAGCCATTCAAGGATCGTCTTTCTTCTCTTTCCAGAGTCACTTCCAGATCTTGGCAGCTCTCTCTGGACTAGTGCTGTAAATACAGTTGGATAGGAATGGGCCCTGGGGGCAGGTGGACCAGCCAGCTGACTCGCAGCCATGGAAGGGGTCAGTACACAGAGGTTAAAGCCAACTTCTCCCGCCTGCCCAGTGCAGGTGAGGAGTCCTGGGCCAGTGAACTAGGATGTCCAGAGCAAGCTATGTCCCACTGCAGTGACAGAGGCATCCTAACTGCTCCCTCTTGTTTTCTTAGCCCCCCTCTCTTCCTCTCCCTTTGCATACCTTAATTATGCTGTACATTGTTCAGTAACTCCCTACTCCACCCAGTGCCCTGTAAGGTTCACACAGTCATTAGCCATTTGTCTTCTGGGAAGATGAATTGGGTTGGATATTGAAACTACTGGACAGAGGAAATCGATATGCCTTGGATTATTCATCAGAGTCCGGGACTGTTTCCCGGAGTCATTCCTGAAAGATCCTATGAGTCTCTCTCTCTCTCTCTCTCTCTCTCTCTCTCTCTCTCTCTCTCTCTCTCTCTCCCCATCTCTCTCTGCCTCCCTCCCTCTCTCCCTCTCCCTCTGCATCATCAGATGTTCTCCATGCCCACCCAATCACCCTCACCTGCCCCTTTCCCTCTTCTTTCCCTGCAATGCTAGTGAAGACCTTGCATGACCTAGACAATAAGCACAGGTCTGCGAGTCAGAAGGACCTGGGTTCTAATCCCATTTCCGCCACTTGTCTCCTGTGTGATCTTGGGCAAGTGACTTCACTTCTCTGTGTCTCAGTTACCTCATCTGAAAAAATGAGGATTAAGACTGTGAGCCCCAAGTGGGACATGGACTGTGTCCAGTCTGATTATATCTCTCTAGACTAAGTTCACAGTGGGCAGGGAATGTATCTCTTTATGTATTGTACTCTTCCAAGTGCTTAGTACAGTACTCTGCACAAAGTAAGCACTCAATAAATATGATTGACTGACTGCCTCAGGCAGTTTACAGGTCAAAGGTTCTGTGAGCTGAAGAGTTGGGGAGGGAGCAGAATGGTGACAGCCTAGCTCAGGATCAAGCAGTCCCTGAGCTTGAAAAAATGTACCCCTTCCATGAGCAGATTTCCTCAAAAAGTTGAGCCAAGTGGATTCAGAGTTCAAAGAAATACGATTGATGAAGAAAGGGAGAATCCCATATACTAGGTAAAAATTCTCTGAGTATCCACCAACGTTTCATTCCCTAGTCACTTCCATGTCCATCATCTACCACATTAATTCTGCAAGGATATTGGTTGGTTGTTATTATAGAGAAGCAGTGAGGCCTAATGGAAAGAGCTTGGGCCCGGGAGTCAGAGGACTGAGCTTCTAATTTCAGCTCTGCCACTTACCTGCTGTGTGACCTTGGGCAAGTCACTTCACTTCTCTGTGTCTCAGTTGTCTCACCTGCAAAATGGGCATTCATTCATTCAATCATATTTATTGAGGGCTTACTATGTGCAGAGCACTGTACTAAGCACTTGGAAAGTACAATTCGGCAACAGATAGAGACAATCTCTACCCAACAACGGGCTCACAGTCTAGAAGCGGGGAGACAGACCACAAAACGAAAAAACCCAAATAGACAGGCACCCCCTTCCCCTCCCCACAGCACTTGTATATATTTATACAGATTTATTACTCTATTTATTTTACTTGTATATATTTACTACTTTTTATTTTGTTAATGATGTGCATGTAGCTATAATTCTATTCATTCTGACGGTTTTGACACCCATCTACATGTTTTGTTTTGTTGTCTGTCTCCCCCTTCTAGACTGTAAGCCCATCGTTGGGTAGGGACCGTGTCTATATGTTGCCAACTTGTACTTCCCAAGTGCTTAGTACAGTGCTCTGCACACAGTAAGCGCTCAATAAATATGATTGAATAAATGAATGAATCAATAGCATCAATATAAATTCAATACCGGCACTTTCTCCTACTTAGAATATGAGCCCCAGGTGGGACCTGATCATCTGCTACCTACCCCAGTGCTTAGTATGGTGTTTGGCACATAATAAGAGCTGAACAAATGCCATTATTATTGTTATTGTTATTAGAAATCTTGCCCATGTATGGGAGTTTGGGAGACACCTATGCTTAACAGCCTGGAGCTCTAGCAGTATTGGCAGAGAGGTCAGGGGACGTCTGGTCTTAGTGCAATACTCTGCACATAGCAAGTGCTCAATAAATGCAATTGACTGACAGGTGGGTTCACTGATTCCTTTCTGGGCTTTTCGATGTCAATCTAATGGGACCATTTCCAGAAAGCCTCGGGGATGGTTAGATAAGAGTTAAAGGGAGCAGAATGGCATATGATCCTTGCCCTCGAAGAACTTCTGTTCCAAAAGAAGTGAGTCAGCAGGATGTATTGGTAGCATTTTCCACCTTGAATTTTCTTTCTTTCTGGAGCCTGATGTTCCAAGACTTACTGAGAAATAGAATTAAGGAAAGATAGAAACAGTAATGAGAGCAGTTACCAAAAGTTGGCAGCTAGAAGGGAGAAGGATGTTTGTATTTTTTTTATGGTATCTGTTAAATACTTACTCTGTACCAGGCACTGTTCTAAGCGCTGGGATAGACACAAGTAAATAAAGTTGGACACAGTGCCTGTCCCATACAGTGCTCACAGTCTTAATTCTCAATTTGTAGATGATGTGACTGAGGCACAGAGAAGTTAAGACAGTCGGTCATTCATATTTATTGAGTGCTTACTGTGTGCAGAGCACTGTACTAATCACTTGGGAGAGTTCACTATAACAATAATAGACACATTTCCTGCCCACAATGAGCTTCCAGTCTGCCTTGCCAAAGACCACGCAGCAAACATATGGCAGAGTCAGGATTAGAACCCAGGTCCTTTTAACTCCCAGGCCTGTGCTTTATCCACTAGGCAAAACTCAGTCTCTGTTGTTGTTGTTTTCAACACGTAGGAAGAAGAATAAGGACTGACCACATTGGCCACAACTTGGGCTTCACTGAAAGTTTCAGCTGGCCCCTCTGGCACTGTCCGGGCCTGGTTCTAGGCCCTGGTTCTGGACCCTGGACATCTCTCTCTCTCTCTCTCTCTCTCTCTCTCTCTCTCTCTCTCTCTCTCTCTCTCTCTCCCTCTCCCTCTCCCTCTCCCTCTCTCTCCCTCTCCCTCTCTCTCTCTCTCCCCCTCTCCCTCTCCCTCCCTCCCCCTCTCCCTCTCCCTCCCTCTCTCTCCCTCTCTCTCTCCCTTTCCCTCTTCCTCTCCCTCTCCCTCTCTCTCCCATGTGCACACATCCACCTGACAGCAGGAGCAGAAAGTGCAAGTTGGGAAATCAGAATCAGCAGCTCCTCGTTTGGATTCTACCTCCTCCCCAAACAGCCTGGCTTCTCTGGGTGGAACCGGGATCTGAGTCAGATCGTGGGGAGCAGACCGGGAAATTGTCAGGACTCCAGGCCTAGTTGAATCCCTGTTTCACCCACCTCGGATGCCAGTTTCTGGGTACCAACAATCAGGGAAAAATCCCATGAGGGACCTCCAGAGGTAAGAAGTCCTGCAGGGTGTGTTTAGGAGTGGAATGACTGAACAGAAAAGTAAGTCTGCTCTTCAAGTGTCCTCTCCATCCCTGGTCCTCCCTGGTCATGGTCCCAGGGGAAGGGGTCCGATGGTGACCATAATTTGTCTGATGCCAGCCCTGACCCTGATGAAGGGAAGGTGTGTGTGAGTGTGCTTGGCAAATCCTCTTGCTCTTCTTGTTCTGAAAGGACCTGAGCCCTCCTGGATTTACCATTCTGCCTGTGAACAAATTTGGTGGGAATCCAAGTAACTCAGGTCAGATAGCAACGCAGTCCTTAGCAAATAATGGCAGATACTCTGAAACTGCTCATCGGTTAGCCATCAAGGCAGTAGCAGGGTAAACCCAGAATGTGGCAGGGAGTTCATCTAAAATCATTATCTAGCTGGCCTGGATTATAGTCAATTGCCAACAATATTCAATAATTGTCAGTCTCCTGGAAGCAGAGTGAAAAGAGCATGGGCCTGAAAGAGGAACTGGGTTCTGGTTCTGGCTCTTTCTCTTGTCTGCTGTGTGACATTGGGCAAGTAACAACTTCTCTGTGCCTCAGTTCCCTCATCTGGACAATGGGGATTAAATCCTCCTCCTTCCAATTTAGATTGTGAGCCCCATATGGGACAGGGACTCTGTCCAACCTGATTATCTTGTATATTCTTAATACAGGGCCTGGCACAGAGTAGCAAGTACCAGCTCAGGGAGAGAGAATTTTCTGTTACCCATCCCTCTCAAGCACCTAGTTTATCCCCTGGAGAGCTTGAACTTGGAGCACACTAAGGGGTTAGCAGCCCTGAGTACAGACACCCATAAAATCCTCCTCGTCCCTCCCTCCCCTGCGCCCTCCCACCAAAAAAACCTCTTTTCCTCCTTCTGATCCAGAGAAGCTTTTCAGACTGATGGAATGGACCCAGGTGCCGTTAGTTGTGTAACAAACAGAAAATGAACAAATCAAAAGGAAAAAAATAACTTTGTGGTTTGACAACTCCGGATGCTAGGAAGCACCTGGAAAGAAGGATAGTCCTTGTTGCACATGACAACAAGTCACCTAGGGAGTCCACATCATGTGGCACAGAATGAAATCATCTTCTGAAACAGATGCTGAAAACATCTGCTGGAATGACTGCCCTTTAATAATGATAATAATAATAATAATATTTGTTAAGTGCATAATAATCATAATAATAATTATGGTACTTGTTAAGCACTCATGATATGCAAAGCACTGTTCTAAGCACTGGGATAAATACACGTTGATCAGGTTGGACACAGTCCCTGTCCCACAAAGGGCTCACACAATTATCCCCATTTTACAGATGAGTTAACTGAGGCACAGAGAACTTAGGTGACTTGACCAAGGTGGCACAGCCGACGTGTGGCGTAGCCAGAATTAGAACTCAGGTCTTTATAACTCCCATTGCTTACCACTGTATTAAGTTCCAGGGTAGATAAGAGATTTTCAGAGCAACATCTTTCAGGCATTGAATTTGCATCCAAATTGCCTTTAATCTCAAGCATCCTAAATGTTCCCAGAGGGAATGGTACCTGACTGATGACCTCTGTTTGCCTCTGAGGAGAAGGTGTTTTACCACATTACCAGCCCATATGCTCCTACATTGGCAAACATTCATAAAGAGAAAAAAAATTTGAAAGGGATCTTCATGACCTCATTGCAGTTGTGCCCAAGTCTCCCAGCAGAAACAGTAGATGAGCTTCAGTCCTGAGACTTCAATCATTATAAAGAACATTGTGGTATTTGATCAGTGATGGCTACTATATGCCAAGCACTGTACTAAGCACTGGGGCACATATAAGAGAATTAGGTCAGACACTGTCCCTGCCCTACATGGGACTCGTGGTCTAAGTAGGAGGGAGAACAGGGATTCAATACCCATTTTACAGAGTGAGGAAACCTAAGGACTGACATCCTGCAAGGAGGAATTTGTTAGCATGCTAGGGGTTTCAATCCATGGTATTTCGTGAGCATTTAATGGGTCCTTAACCCTATACTAAGTACTTTAAAGGGTACAGCGCAATAGAGTTGTTTTGATTACTAATTCCTAAATTCCTAACCTCATGACTTTTACAGTGTAGTTGTGGAGAGAGACCTTCAAATAAATGACAGTTAGGGGAAGCCGCAGAGTATAAGGATATGTGCATGTGCTGTGGGGGCCCAGGATGGGGTGAGTATGAAAAAACATAATGGGTGGAGATAGAGAAGAACTGAATTTAGGAGTGTTTTGAAGAGCAGGAGGGAGTTCCAGGCCAGAGGGAGGATGCAGGAAATGAGTTGGGGAAGGGAATTCCAGATCAGAAAGGGAATGTGAGCAAGATGAGGAGAGAGATGAGGCTGAGGTACACTAAGTAGACTGGAGTTAGAGTAGCAACGTTTGCAGAGTGGGTTTCAGTGGGAGATGTGACATAAGGTAGGAGGAGGGATCCCCTGCCAGTTGTGTTCCCACTGGGTCATTCAGTGCACTGAACAAGTGGGTAGGCAGGAACATTCATTCATTCATTCAGTTGAATTTATTGAGCATTTATTTGGGAAAGTACAATACAGCAGTAAAGAGAGACAATCCCTGCCCACAATGAGCTCACAATATAGAGCAAAACCCATTGCAAAGAATCCACAAAAGTGTTTTACAGACAGTACCCACTGACCCATCCCTCAAATGCCGGCAGCCTAGAGCTAATGTCCAGCAGGGAGTCTGGTAAACTGACCCTCATAGGAAATTCCAATGGTCGGGTGAGAAGTAATGTTTAAATAGAGGAAGAAGTCATTCATTCATTCAGTCATACTTATTGAGCGCTTACTGTGTGCAGAGCACGGTACTAAGTGCTTGGGAAGTACAAGTCATCTGACTGCATGCGAGACGAAAGATAAATACCAATGGTTTACCTCCGCTTCATGCCAGATGTCAGTTTGCAATTACTAATACTTACCAAATAAGCAGAAAACAGAACAGATGTCCCTAAGGTTTAAATATAATAATGGCATCTCTTTGATTATGTCACCCTTCCGAAGTAGGACTTGAAAGATGAGCTGCCATCACAAGACAGGCTGTGCTAGACAGACCATGGATCGATAAGCTCCAGACTTGTGCTAGGCATCCACTGAATGTTTCGAAGAGTGGCAGTTGAATCAATTAATCAATCAGTCAATCGTATTTACTGTGCACTTACTGTGTGCAGAGCACTGTACAAAGCACTTGGGAGAGTATATTGTTATATAAATCATCAAGATGGGCCAATGTTAAGTTCCTGGTTAAGGAAAATAACTGCAGGGAACTCTTGTGATAACATCACAACAGGACTTCTGGAGTGAGGAATTCTAGTGCCTAGTACCAATGTGGATATCAGCAGGCATTCCTGCCTAATGCTTCCACCTTCCTGGTTAATCAGTTTAATCAGAAATCAATGGCATTTATCAAGCACTTACAGTGTGCAGAACACTGTACTAGGCACTTGCAAAAGTACAATATAATAGTAGATGCAACCTCTTCCCACAAGGAACTTATAGTCTGCCTGGGGAGACAGGCAATAAAATAAATCACAGATGGGGCATATAGTAGAGTATAAGATTAAGTATACAAGTGCTGTGGAGATGGGGTGAGTATCAAAGTGCTTAAGGGGTATATAGCCATGTGTATAGAGAAGCAGGGTGGCTTACTGGAAAGAGCACGGGCTTGGGAGTCAGAGGTCATGGGTTCTAATTCTGGCTCTGCCACTTATAAGCTGTGTGACTTTGGGCAAGTCACTTCACTTCTCTGGGCCTCAGTTCCCTCATCTGTAAAATGGGGATTAAGACTGTGAGCCCCACATGGGACAACCTTGATTACCTTGTATCCTCCCCAGTGCTTAGAACAGTGCTCGGTACATAGTAAGCACTTAACAAATACCATCATTATTATTATTATTATAATCAACATGGGGGGAGCGGGGATTGGGGAAATTTGAAGGCTTAGTCAGACACCAAAGTATTCACATGTTTATACTTTGTCTCTCTCCTCTTCCATCTGTTCTGTAGATGACAATTTGTGACAGCTTGTCTCCAATATGCTGAAGGCTCCTTGAGAGCAGGGACTGAATACTGCTATTGAGTGTTCCTAAGCACCTAGCACAGTGCTTTGCCCACTGTAGGCTCTCAATAATTGCTGTTGCTGCAGATGCTACTGACTCACTGAAGCCCATTTCATCTTGTTAGATTCCCAGGGGACAAGGGGAACAATTGGTCTGGACCCTCCTTGTACAAATCCTTCTTATAATTATTATTTATGGTATTTTTAAAGTGCTTACTATGTATAAAGTACTGTTCTAGGTGCTGGGGCAGATACAAATTAATCCAATTGGACACAGCCCCTTTTCCACATGGGACTCACAGTCTAAGTAGAAGAGAGATCAGGTATTGAATCCCTATTTTACAGTTGAGGAAACTGAGGCACAGGGAAGCTAAGTGACTTGCCAAGGTCACACAGCAGACAAGTGGTGGAGTTGGGATTAGAACCCAAGTCCTCTGACTCCCAGGTCTTTCCACTAGGACATGCTGCTTTCCAATTAGTATTAGTATTACTACATTGCTAATTACTATTTCTACATTACTAGTATTGTAATGTAGTAAGGTAGTAGTAATAGTAGTAAGTAAGGAGGCCTTACCTGTCTAAAAAGCAGCAAGGCCTACTGGACAGAGCACAGGTCTGGGAGTTAGAAGGATCTGGGTTCTAATCCTATTCCACTACTTGTATGCTGTGTGATCTTGGACAAGTCACTTCACTTCTCTGTGCCTCAGTTACCTCATCTGTAAAATGGGGCTTAAGGCTGTGAACCCATGTGGGACAGGGAAAGTGTCCAACCTGATAAGCTTGTATCTACCCCCAGCACTTAGTAAAGTGCCTGGCACATAGAAAGCACTTTACAAATATCATTAAAAAAAGAGATCAGCAAGGTAAGGTAAGAGGGGGAGAACTGATTGAGTGCCTTAAGGATGAGGGTAAGGAGTTTCCATTTGATACAGAGATAGAAGGTTTTGAGGATTAGGGAGACACGGACTGAATTTTTTTTGAAAAAGTGAATAACTGACTAGCCCTTTTCCATAGAACTGTGACTCATTCACACACCCTATTCCTGAGAGGCCTACTTAAACTCTCAGTGCATGTCTTTCCCTTCTGCTTTCCCATTCCCTTCTCTCTATACTGCCTTCTTCTCTCACTGTCCTCTTCTTCTACAAATCCCTAAACTCCCTTTTGGTGTCCCCATGCTGGGCCTCTGCAGAGTTGCTTATGTGCCATTGGTATGGAGTGCCAGTCACATATTTTGGTTTTTTTTTAAGCCATGGCTGTTCACAGGGTTAAGCGCTCGTGTGAGGAGCTTTTTTTTTAATAGGAAGAAAATCTCTGGGTAGGTGCATGTTTGTCAGTCAAACATGACAGCAGATCATCTGCCACACGGGCCCAGCTAATTGGTTTTCTCCACTTCCATGGATTGGCACAAGGAGGAGATGGTTAGTTGCCAACCACAGGTGCTGCCCATCTCAGAGAAGATGGATTGAGGGAGCTCCATGGCCCAAGGCTTAGAGGAGAGAGCAGCTTGCCGATGGGATTGCCACAGGCAGGCTTGAGCAGTGTTGTCTAGTGGATAGAGCACGGTCCTGGGAATCCGAATCAATGAAACCATCATATTTATTGAGTGCTTACTGTGTGCAGAGCACTGTACTAGTGCTTGGGAGAGTACAATATAACAGACACATTCCCTGCCCATGATGAGCTTTCAGTCTAGAGGGGGTGACAGACATTAACATAAATAAATAAATTACAGATATGTACATATGTACAGAAATTTATGTGTGTTTGTGCATGTGGGTGTCTGTGCAAGAATGCATCCTCCAGGATGGCTCACTCCATTTACAACTTTGGATCTATGTGAAATATGTGAAGCAGCATGGCATGGTGGTTAGAACATGGGCCTTAGAGCCAGAAGGTCATGGATTCTAAACCTGGCTCCACCACTTGTCTGCTGTGTGACCTTGGGTAAGTCACTTAAATTCCCTGTGCCTCAGTTTGCTCATCTGTAAAATGGGCATTCAGTATCTGTTCTTCCTCTCTAGAGACTGTGAGCCCCATCTGGGGCAGGGACGACTACATACAGCCCTATTTCTTTGTTTCTACCCCAGTGCTTAGTACAGGGTAAGGCACACAGTAGGCACTTAACAAATACCAAAATAATAATAATAATGATTATTATTATGGTATTTACAACAAATCTAGGAGAGGCAACATAATCTCACAGAAGAGGAACATGCCCACATCCTTCTCCCTGCTCTCTCTGCCCCACAGGAAACCAGCAACCATGACTCAGAAACTGTGCTATATTAGGCTGGGCCCTTCTGAAAATTAACCTAAATGTCTTTTAATTTTCACAGCAATATCAATCTCAAAGGGAAAAAAATTGAAGGCATTAAGGTGGTCATGGCTTGTTTTTTTTAACCTTCCTTAAGCAAACTCACATTGCTGAGGTACAAGCTTGGAAGCAGCTCACCAGGAAGGATGCAGCCCCTTAGATCTTGATTCTTAGTACAGGGGACAGTATAACACTTAGCATTCATCCTCAGCACTTAAGCATATACATAGAGGCAGTTGTATAGTTAATTATTAGTTATTCAGCTATGTCATCAAGTTTCCCTTCCTGCTCCCTTTAGTTTGTAAATAATTTAGGTCATCCTGTCTCCCCCACTAGAATGGGCTGGGGCTGAGGGCAGAGATGTGTTTTCTGCTACAGGTGCACCCTCCCAAGAGCTTAGGAATGGAACGAAATGGAACGGAAGATGTTCAATAAATACTATTGATTGGTTGCTTGATTGCTAGATTCACAAAGAACTCTCTTTATCTCATTAAACCTTTGGTCCTTCCTCCTGAAGGATTTTCTTTGCCAAGCACACAATTATATTTGTGAGATTCAGTGCTCAGGGAAAGGCTCTCAGCATTGACATTTCTCCCTGGTTCACAGCCTGGCTGACCAGTTATTCCTCACTCTTCGCAGCCCAGGACCTACCCTTCCTCCTGCCCCCAACCTGGCTGCAGAGGAAGAAGATATAAATTATCTTTCTTTAGACAGGGCCTCAGACTGCCTAGAAACGTTCCCCAATCAATCAGTCATCGAGTGATATTTATTGAATGCTTACTCTGTGTGTAGAGTACTGTACTGATGGCTTGGTACATAGAGTAGGCAGTCACAATCCCTGCCTTCCAGGAATTTACAGTCTAGTGACCTAATGGTGACAGAGACCTCCAAAATGTCCTTTGGGCAGAGACCCCTCCCTCTTCCAACTCATCACACACTGCTTCTGAAGATTCTTAAGGTCACATTCATAGGAAGTCCTTTTACAACTCAGCTTTGAGGTTTCTGAAGATTTGTAACTCTGTCAATGAATGATCTGGCTTATGGAATTTGGAGAAAAGTGGAGGCTCAATGGCAAGCTTACTAAAATGATTTATAATTTTCTCTTTAATGTGGTTCTCAAGAGATTATTCATTAGAGAATTAGGTCCCGCTTCGCCTAACGAACTGTTGTTGTTCCTAGCATGATGAACTGGACCCGAATCGACTCTCATGGTGAACATCATATTCTTTTTTTAGCTGGAAGGAGGATTCTTCCCAGTAGATTATAAATTCCTTGAGGATAATAGCCAGGACTAAGTACTGTATTGGAGTCTCTCAAGTGCACAAAACAAGGGCTCTTCACACAGGAAATGTTCAATAAATCCCATTGATTGATTGGAGTCTCTGCCTGACTTAGTTGTCCTTATCTTCGGTATTTTTTCCTATATTGTAATACTGCCAATGCTCCTACTGGGCTCCTGATGGTTCCAGAGACCCCAGGATGGGGGTAAGAGGAGGGTATGTCTAAATTTTCAAAGCACTTAAATTTTTCCAACCCCTAATTTAATCCCTCGGATACACGGAGCCAGAAACCACCTTCATGATTTATTGATTGTAAAGCCAGGGCTCTGTCCGTGGTGCTGACACGTAGCTGTTTGGGAGATGGGTAGAAGAGGGTGAGGGCACAGGAGGGCACAGGAGAATAATAATAATAATAATGGTATTTGTTAAGCGCTTACTATGTGCCAAGCACTGTTCTAAGCACTGGGATAGATACAAGGTTATCAGGTTGTCCCCCGTGGGGCTCACAGTCTTCATCCCCATTTTACAGATGAGGGAATTGAGGCTCAGTATTGAGGTCCGTCTCCCCCAGCCTCCCCGGATTGTGAGTTCGATGTGGGTGGGGATTGTCACTCTTTATCACCTGTCTACAGGTGTTGTCACCTATCTAAATGTTTTGTTTTGTTGTCTGTCTGCCCCTTCCAGTCCGTGAGCCCACTGTTGGGTAGGGACCTTCTCTAGATGTTGCCGACCTGGACTTCCCAAGTGCTTAGTACAGTGCTCTGCACACAGTATGTGCTCAATAAATACGATTGAAGGAATGAATGAATGAATACTGTACTTTCCCAAGGACTTAATACAATGCTCTGCATACGGTAAGCGCTTAATAAATACGGTGGAACGAATGATTATCGGGCCCATCAACCACCGCCAGGGACAGGGACCAGCCCGAGGACGCTGAGATCTCTCCGCTGAGCGGCCTCAGTCTGATCAAGGGGTCAGCCATCCGATCCGCCAGGATTTTAGGCCATTCCGACCGAGAAGCTGCCATTTTCTTCATCTTCCCTCATTCCCTGCAGTGGGACCAGGATGTGGCTGCCTCACCCCGGGTGACAAAGGGTCAGGTTGATAGATTATTCCATTTCCAAAGCTGCCAGCCTTCACACCTGCTCTGCCCTATCCAGCCTGTTTGCTCCAAATAATAACAACCATAATGATGGCATCTGTTAAGCGCTTACTATGTGCAAAGCACTGTTCATTCATTCAATCGTATTTATTGAGAACTTACTGTGTGCAGAGCACGAGATTAATGTATTCTATCGTATTTATTGAGCGCTTACTGTATGCAGAGCACTTCACTAAGTGCCTGGAAAGTACAATTCTGCAATAAAGAGAGACAATCCCTGCCCACAGTGAGCTCACAGTCTAGAAGGGGGGGAGACAGACATCAAAACAAGTAAACAGGCATCAGTAGCATTAAAATAAATAGAGATATATATGTTCACATCAGAACAAGTAAAACAGATATTGATATAAATAAATAGAATTATAGATATGTACATATATACACAAGTGCTGTGGGGCCAGGGGTGGGGTTGAGCAAAGGGAGTGAGTTGGGGTGATGGGGAGGGGAGGGGGAGCTGAGGAAAGAGGGGCTCAGTTTGGGAAGGCCTCCTGGAGGAGGTGAGCCGTCAGTAAGGTTTTGAAGGGGGAAAGTGAGCTAGTTTGGCGGATTTGAGGAGGGAGGGCATTCCAGGACAGAGGTAGGATGTGGGCCAGGGGCCGATGGTGGGAGAGGCGAGAACGAGGCCCAATGAGGATGTTAGCAGTGTTAGAGGAGTGGAGTATCCGGGCTGGGCTGGAGAAGGAGAGCAGGGAGGCGAGGTAGGAGGGGTCAAGGTGAGGTACCAGTGTTTATCACTTGAAGTGTTGTTGCGATTATTATTGATGTTGTTGTGATTATTATCATTGTTATGATTATTGCATACGTATCTGTAATTTTATTTATAATAATAATGATAATGATGGAATTTGTTAAGAGCTTACTATGTGCTAGGCACTGTCCTAAGTGCTAGGGTAGATACAAGCAAATTGAGTTGGACAAAGTCCCTGCCCATGTGGGGATCACAGTCTCAATCTCCACTGCACAGATAAGGCAACTGAGGCACAGAGAAGTGCAATGATCTGCCCAAGATCACAGAGCATCCCTTTGCTCTTCCCCGTTGGACAGTCTGACAGATGGACAGACAGACAGACAGAAGGACGGACGTATGGACAGATAGACAGACAGGAGGATGGACAGACAGACAGATGGACGTTTAGATGGGCAGACAGATAGAGGGATGAACGCACGGACAGACGGATGGACAGGCAGACAGAAGGACAGACGGATGGACAGGTGGACAGACAGACGGATTGACAGACAGACGGATGGACCGACAGACGGATGGACAGATGGACAGACGGATGGATGGACAGACAGACGGACGTTTAGATGGAAGGATAGGTAGACGGATGAACGCATGGACAGACAGACAGATGGATGGATGGAGGGAAGGACAGATGGACGGATGGACGGGAGGATGGACAGACAGATGGATGGATGGACAGTCCTACAGAGAGACAGATGGACGAATGGACAGACAGACAGATGGACTAACCGACAGACAGACCGATGGACTGATGGACAGACTGACAGAGGGACAGATAGACAGACAGATGGATGGACAGACGGATGGACAGACAGACGGTTCCCATGATCGCCAGGATGCTAAAGAGACTTCCCCTGAAGCAATGACCCAACTTTTGGGAAGTCAGGTCAAGAAGATATTTGACCAACCACCGAGGCCTGGTGCCAAGAACACCAAAATATATACCAGTCTTGAAAAATCCCTCGGGGTCTGCCAGACATCCTTTGGGCATTTGCAAGCAGGCTCTCATGTAGTCTTTTAGTTTTATTAACATCTTCTGGAGAGGGAGTTTTTCCTTCCAGGAACTGCATTTTGGTGCCCTAGGGAGCCTGGGGTTCTGGAGTCCGAGATTTCCACCCCTACATGCACCCTGCCTCCAATTCAATCAACCAATCAATCAATAAATAAATAAATCAAATTTATTGAGTGTACTGTGTGCAGAGCACAGGGTTAAGGGTTTGGGAGGGTACAATATATACCAGAGTTGGTAGACTTGTTCTCTACCCACAATGAGCTTACTGTCTAGAGGGGGATATAAACATGAATATAAATGAATAAATAACAGATTTGTACGTAAGTGCTGTGGGCTTGAGGGAAGGGTGCATATCCAAGTGAAAAGGGTACACAGAAGGGAGTGGGAGAAGATGAAATAAGGGCTTATTCAGGGAAGACCTCTTAGAGGAGGTGTGCTTTTAAATAAGACTTTGAATTCCCCCAGTGATCACTTTTAGATCAAGACTTCAGCCATTCATGGCCAATATGAGTCCAGAGAAGAGAGCTGTTTCTCCAGGTTCTTACAATCTGGTTGAAAGCTGAGATAGGACAGGCCACCATCCAATTTATAGCTTTCCTCTGCCTTTTACTTGGTCTAGGGAGATGAGATGGTGCATGAAGCCTGCAGTAGGAGGAGCTTCTCTTCCCAAGCCCACTTTTTCCAGGATGCCTTTTGAGAAGAGGATGACATCCCAGGAGGGCTGTGAAAGAGGGAATCAATGAAGAGATATTGAATGAAAAATCATCCCAACCACAGGGGGTATAATGAGAATAACCATTTTATTTTTATTTTTTTCCAAGCCATAACATGCCTATTTGCATGGCTTAGTGGAAAGAGCCCGGGCTTGGGAGTCAGAGGTCATGGGTTCTAATCCTGCTTGGCACTTGTCAGCTGTGCGACTTTGGGCAAGTCACTTCACTTCTCTGTGCCTCAGTTACCTCATCTGTAAAATGGGGATTAAGACTGTGAACCCCACGTGGGACAATCTGATAAGCTCGTATCTATCCCAGCACTTAGTACAGTGCTCGGCACATAGTAACAGCTTAATAAACGTCCTTATCATTATTATTATGGTTATTATTTATCTCCCTCTCAACATTCTTCTCACTCACTCATTGTCTCTTCAAGGCAGTATTTCCAGGAAAATCCAATAGCCTTGGGGTTGGTTGTCCATGGCCATGGAGAAAACATATTACAGTGATATTTCCTGATTATTACACTCTGCATAGAACATGAAGCCGACTTTACCTATGTCAGCACCCATAGGATAGGGATATGGCTACATTAAGCCACAGTAAGAACTCTCTGTGCCACGTGGCAGTAAATGGGTTTTGGTTCCACTTTAATGTATAATGAAAGGTCGTACCTAAGCCATCCATCAATGTGAAACTATTTCACAGCATCAACAGTCCTGTTTAATGGCTACCTCCCTTCTTATCATACCTCAGCCTGATTAAATTGTTATATAAAGAGAAATGTTTATGCAATAAATATCTGTCGGGAATTTCAATCAGGTACCAGGGCCACTATGGCTGAGTCACAGTTCTTTTCTTCTCAATTAATGACACTGTAGCCTGTGCTGGCAGGGTGGATTTGAAAGAGAACAACAAATCAGTTTCAGAAAATACTGGAGGAAAGGAGAAGGTGGGGAGAGAAGAAAAGAAATGCTAATGACAAATGTGGGAGCAGAGCTTTAAAAGCATGGCATGACATAGGAGAAAGAGTTTGATGCTCTGTTGTTTGGATGTCTTTGACTTTGGTCTGTGGCTCTATTGAGTTAACTGAGCTGTAAAGAAAGCAGAGAGAAATGGGAGGATGTTTGGTGATGTCCCCCAGCATTCTCTGCCAGTCTCTCTGGGCGTTTGACTTCCATTGAAGTGGAAAAATGAATAGGTGTAAATGGAGACCAGAGAGAAGAATGAGGCCAGACGACAAGGTGGCCTGTTCGTTCTATAAATTCATTCTCCCTCCTCAAGGCTCTTTGACCCAACTTAGGCACACTGACATCTCAAAGACCCTCTACTCATTTGCCAAACACCTCCTGGCTGGGGACTGAAACCTCATGCCCCTCCTGGGGGCAAAGGAGGGAACCTGAGGAAAGGCTGCATTCAGAATGACTGGTGACTTACAAATCTAATGATGAGGCTTCTCTGGGAAGGGGCAGAAACCCAGCAAGTCTAGATTCTGGACCTGATGGAGCGTTTCTCTGTGGTCCAGCCTTCAGAGAGAGTGTAAACTTTCCATGAAGTTAATTATCCCACAGATGATAAATATTTTCTTCCTAATCCAGCCAGAAAGAGATCATGGAGACACAGTTCAGAGACAGTCTGGTAAGATCCAGTACAGACCAGTTTAATTTTTCCTGCAGCACATAATGAAGCTCTTTCATTTTATTTGGGTTTACATCTTACTGGACTTTCAGACCCAAAGAGTGGAGAGCTGGCTTCCTGCCAGAGAGAAAGTCTCAGGCTGGTGAACAAAACACTTCTTCTTTCACCACTGAAATCCCTTATCAGGAGATATGTAAATAGTGGGGACTGTCAGTAAAAATGTGCAGAGGGAGAAAGACATCTCTCCTGAAGGGTTAGTGCCAATCTCCTGTAGCATGGTCACGACTGAAATAAATGCAAATGTGCAAAATGAAGACTAGATTGGGAGCACTATAACCTGCCCTTCCTCCCTTGGATCCTTTGGCCCCAGTGAGGCATGTGGCTCTCAGGCCCATTCTCAAACCTCCTGGAGGAGAGATTTCTGGAGATGTCAGATTGAGCATGTTTGCTGGGCATTTGGAGCTGGGAGGGGCAGGCAGGAGAAACCAGATGAAAACAATCCTTTTGATTTAATTTTTCCTAAGCACTTTCACATCAATTGCCTCCCAGAGACCTTCCCTGACTAAGCCCCTCTTTCCTCTTCTCCCACTCCCCTCCATGTCATTCAGACTTGCTCTCTTTATTCCCTGGGGGAAGCAGCATGGCCTAGTGGAATAGAGCATTGGCCTGGGAGTTAGAAGGTAATGGGTTCTAGTCCTGGCTTTGCACTTGTCTGCTGTGTGACCTTGGGCAAGTCACTTTCCTTCTCTGTGCCTCAGTGACCTCATTTGTCAAATGGGGATTGAGACTGTGAGCCCCACGTGGGAGGGACTGTGTCCAACCCAATTCACGTGTGTCCTCCCCAGCACTTAGCACAGTGCCTAGCACATAGTAAGTGCTTAACAACCATATATATATATATATATATATATATTTATATCCCCCGAGCTCCACAGCACTTATGCACACATCTGTAATTTATCTATGTATATTAATATCTGTCTCCCCCTCTAGACTGTAAACTTGTTGTGGGTAGAGAATGTGTCTGTTTATTGTTGAATTGTACTCTCCCAAGCACTTAGTAGAGTGCTCTACACACAGTAAGTGCTGAATAAATATGATTGAATGAATGATCTTAGCTTTATAGTAGTCCTACGAGGTAAGGAGTGGCAAGCATTATCACTCCCATTTTACAGATGAGGAAATTCATCCTTTTCCTGTGCTTTGCAATACAAAACCCTAACAGTCTTGTTCATCAGGACAATTTAAGATTTTACAATCCATGAATCTCTCAGGGGTACCTTTGGTCCAGTGTTTCCTTGTGGCTGCCTGTCCTATTTGCATTAGTCCTCCTCCACACGCTTTCTGATACATGGGCTTCTCAGATGCCCAGCTGTACATTCTTCTACCTTCCTCAAAAGGAAGAAAGTACAAAGTAGAAGTCTGTGGAACCAACACAGACACATGCATAGCTGCACAGCAGTGTGCATAAACAAACTGTCACATTCATCCATTCAATCATATTTATTGAGCACTTACTGTGTGCAGATCACTGTACTAAGCGCTTGGGAAGTACAAGTTGGCAACATATAGAGATGGTCCCTATCCAACAGTAGGCTCACATAAAGGCAGTTGCCAGAGAACCCCCATCAAAGGCAGAATTATGACTTTTCATGTGAGTATCAACCTCCACCAGCTGCTGAGGTTGACATTGGAACCCAGCATTGTTTTTTATTTGCATTGATTTCTTGTTCCTGCTGGCCCATCTGGACTCACTTCTCAAACCATCCCCACAGCAGTCCCCAGTGATGGTGCCCTGTTCCTGGCAAACCACTGAAGTTATTATTAATGATAATAATAATAATGGCATTTGTTATGTGCTTACTATAGGCAAAACACTGTTCTAAGAGCTAGGGGACACACAAGGTGATCAGATTGTCCCACGTGGGGCTCACAATCTTAATCCCCATTTTAAAGATGAGGTAGCAGAGGCTCAGAGAAGTTAAGTGACTTGCCCAAAGTCACACAGCTGACAAGTGGCGGAGCTGAGATCAGAACCCATGACCTCTGACTCCCAAGCCCATGCTCTTTCCATTGAGCCACACTGTTTCCCAAGTTCCCATTCTGGTTTCCAAGGTGAAAAGGGACAGTGAGTGATAGAGCTGGGTTTGGCACTTGTGGCCTGTTTCCTTCCTGGGGCTCTAACCCCTGGGCAACTTGTCCACCACTGTTGTCCTTCTGTGTAGAATCAGGAGTTTCTCAGCAAACCTGAGGGAAGTTAAAGATAAGAAAACCACATGTTGTATTGCACTCTCCCAAGTGCTTAGTACAGTGCTCTGCATGCTGTAAGCACTCAGTAAAGACCATAGATAGATAGATAGATAGAGAGAACTGGTGGGGAGAGGAGGGGGGGCACATTCTCTGCCAAGGTCTGCCAGCTTCTTGGTTGGTCCTGGCAGGCTCCCAGTGGCCGATGGTTAGTACAGTCACTCATCCTATCCCAACTGGATTACTGCATCAGCATCCTTTCTGATCTCCCAACCTCCTGTCTCTTCCCACTTCAGTCTATGCTTCACTCTGCTGCCCAGATAATCTTTCTATAGAAATGTTCTGGGCACGTCACCCCACTCCTCAGAAAATTCCAGTGGTTGCCTATCAACTTCTGTATCAAGCAAAAACTCCTCACTATTGGCTTCAAGGCTCTCCATCACCTTGCCCCCTCCTACATCCCAGCCCACACACTCTATGCCTCTGGTGCTAACCTTCTCACTGTGCTTCATTCTCACCTGTCCCTTCTTAGACCTCTGGCCCACATTCTACCTCTAGCCTAGAATGCCCTCCCTCCTCAAATCCACCAAACTAGCACACTTCCCCCCTTCAAAGCCCTACTAAAAGCTCACCACCTCCAGGAGGCCTTCCCAGACTAAACTCCCCTTTACCTCTGCTCCCTCTCCCCTCCCCATCACTCACTCCCCCTTTCTCTGATTTACCCTCCTCCCTACCCCACAGCACTTGGGTGTATATATGTACATATTTATAATTCTATTTATTTTATTAATGAGGTGCCTATACCTTTAATTCTATTTATGTTGATGCTATTGATGCCTGTTTACTTATTTTAATGTCTATCTCCTCCCTTCTAGACTGTGAGGTCTTTGTGGACAGGGATTGTCTCTATTTGTTGCTGAATTGTACTTTCCAAGTACTTAGTACAGTGCTCGGCTAACAGTAAGTGCTCAGTAAATACTGAATGAATGAATGAATGAATCCTCCCTGTTAGGCCTCCTTAAGATGAGGAATGAAGAGCACTGGCTCCTACCCACAAGCAGCATGGCTAAATGATGTTTACTCTTGCAGCTTATGGCTAACAGCATTCAGGGGCCGGTTCTGCAAGTCAAAACTGCCCTGCTCTGTGGCCACTTGCTCCCACAGCTGATCTAGGCAGCCTGAGTTGGGTCCACAAGGCCTTGGGCTTCCAATGCTCTGTGCACCTCTCCTGCCTTGGGTTCAAATGATCCAGAAAATAGGCAGCTCTCCCATGGCCTCTGGGGATCAGGCCTGGCAAGACTCTAGACTGTAAGCTCCTCTCTAGATGGTAAACTCCTTGGGCACTGAGAACATGTCCACCAACTCTGCACTGTTGTACTCTCCCAAGTGTTTAGTGCAGTGCTGTGCACAGAGGAAGCACTAAATAAATGGGATTGATGGATTGATTTCCCCAAGAAGTTTTGTCTGGCTGGGGAAAGTCACATTTTCCTCACTGAAATGAAGTCAGGTCTCCTGGTCAGCCTCAATCAATGGTATTTATTAAGCACTTACTGTGGGTATAGCACTGTAAGAAGCACTTGGGAGAGAGCAATACAACAGAATTAGCCAACACATCCTCTGCCCATAATGAGCTACAGTCTAGAGGGAAAGACTCCTCATGCCTGGCTTGTGTAGATTATCCTCCCAGAGGGCTACTGCAATGAAAGCTCCTCCCTCCCAATCCATTTAGATCCAACAGAGCTCTCTCCTGCCTCTGGGTGAGACTGTCCCTAATCTATCCAACAGGGGTGGTTGTGATTTCTCCCTCAGTGAACTGATCCAGAGCTGAATTGTCCTCCCAGCCTGGAATTCCTTTTAAATGCCTCACTCAAGTATTTTCTGCTACAGTCCAAGGCTTTTCCTTTTAGTATAATAGATTTTGTGGCAGTGAAAGCAATGGGTCAGCACCCTCTTTATTAAGACCTTCTTTCCAGGCTTCCTTATAATAATAGCTATGGTAGTTGTTGAGTGCTTACTATGTGTCAAGCACTGGTCTAAGCACTAGAGTAGATACAGGTTAATCAGATTGGACACAGTCCCTATCCCACATGGGGTGAACAGTCTAAGTAGGAGGGAGAACAGGTATTGAATCCTCGTTTTACAAATGAGTCAACTGAGGTCCAGGGAAGTTAAGTGATTGGACTGAGGTCACACAGTGGGCAATTGGCGGAGCTGGGAATAGAACCGAGCTCCTCTGACCCCGAGGCCCATGTTCTTTCTACTAGGCCAAGTTGCTTTCTCTTTCTGAACCCACGGTTCTTCCACTTTTGTTTGGAGAGCACGACTCAGATTCTCTTTCTGGAATATCACAGGTTCCTCCAGAGGGATGGGGGAGCAGTTAGGAGTCTCAGAAGTGAGAACTAAAACAACACTTGTAAGGGTATAACTTTCCTGGTCTTTTGCTGTTGAGTCATCTCCCACCCATAGCAACTCCATGGACACATCTCGCAGAACACCCCACCTCTATTTGCAGTCGTTCTGGTTGCACACGAGAGTTCACACTTATTGAAAGCAAATTAAGAAAGCCAACAGATTTCCCTCATTCTTCCTTAGTATAGTCACACCACACTACTTCTAGACTGTGCACCTGTTGTTCGGTAGGGATTGTCTCTATTTGTTGCTGAACTGTACTTTTCAAGTGCTTAGTACAGTGCTCTGCACACAGTAAGCACTCAATAAATACAATTGAATGAATGGTGTGAGGGCTGATTGCACCTGGTGTGTGATCAGTTTAGGGAGTTGCATGGCCTAGTGGTTAGAGAATGGTACTGGGAGTCAGGAGGACCTGGGTTCTAATCCTGGCTCCCCTACTTGTCTGCTGTGTGACCTGGGGCAAGTCACTTCACTTCTCTGTGCCTCAGTACCCTCATCTGGAAAATGGGGATGAAGACTGTGATCCCTATGGGACAGGGATCCGATTACCTTGTCTCTTCTCCAGTGCTTAGTACAGTGCCTGACACATAGTAAGCACTTGACAAATACCACAGTCATCATCATCAACATATATCATTGGCTGTATAGCACTGGGCCAGATGTGGTCATTAGACGAAGCAGTGCTGTTCCATTCTATAACCCCCATGGATTTGGACAGAGATGCAGGACAGGGCTGCCTGGTGAGAAAGGACTCTCTGTCCAGAGGCAGAGAAGGACTATCTTAGCACCAGAGCCTTTCCCCCTCTTTCTGCCACTCACCATCATTTCCCCAGGCAGAGCATGTTCCATGCCTGTCACTCTGCATATGGAAACACAGCCATGAGACACACAGTAGCAAAGAGCCACCTGCCAGCAAAATGGTTTGGAAATGGAGAAGGATTTCTCAGAAGCACTAACCTGGCAGGTCAACTGCATTTGAGGGAACTGAACAGACTAGGATCTAGGTGATGTGAGGGAGCTGGGTGAAGGGAGGTAATTAGGGTACAGGTGAGAAAGGACTAGAGCTTTGGGAGTGATTAGTAGGCAGATGCTTTTAAATGAACACATTTTAATTTAGATCTAAACCTCCGGTTGAACAAAATTGGTGACCACTTAAAATTATTAATCAGAGCCTGCTGGCAGCCAGTGGAGGGTGAAAAGCAGAAAGGTGAGAATAATTAACTGGCCTTCTGAATCCAGCTGTGGGTGGGCATGAAGATGGCAGAGAGGCAGCATAGAGGAGACAGATTGATAAGGGGGCACTGGGCAGTCAGGAATAGAGAGCTCTCTGCCAGAAGAAACCTGGTTGATTAAGAAGGGAGGTTTTCTGATGTAGGAAAAGGCAAGACAGCAACAGCAAGACCCTAGCTCTCTGAAGTTCCTTCTGGCAGTCAGGACTGGGAGAATGGAGGTAAAGCACAATCAGGGGTTATTCCGGGCTGGTTCAACTCAACTTAGCAGAAACAGCTTGTGGAAGCTTCCTTTAGTGGAAGGAGCTCAGGACTAGAAGACCCGAGTAGTAATCCCGTCTTTTCCACTTCTGTGCTCCATGACCTTGAGCAAGTCACTTGTCTTCTCCATGCCTCAGTTTTCTCATCGATTAGTCAGAGGAATTTATTGTTGCTTACTGCATGCAGACCACTATACTGAGCACTTGGTAATAATAATAATAATAATAATAATAATAATAATGGCATTTGTTAAGCGCTTACTATGTGCAAAGCACTGTTCTAAGTGCTGGGGGGATACAAGGTGATCAAGTTGTCTCACGTGGGGCTCACAGACTTAATCCCCATTTTACAGATGAGGTAACTGAGGCCCAGAGAAGTTAAGTGACTTGCCCAAAGTCACACAGCAGACATGCGGCGGAGCTGGGATTCAAACCCATGACCTCTGACTCCAAAGCCCGTGCTCTTTCCACTGAGCCACACTGCTTCTCTTGGTAGAGTACAATATAAGAGAGTTTTGTAGATGTGTTCCCTGCCCACAAGTACTTTACAGTCTAGAGGTGGGGGCGGAGGAGGTCTAGAGAACAACAATGCCATCAGACCTGCCAGCCACAAAGGCCCCCTAAGAAAGAGGTGTAGGCTGGGAACCATCAGAAGGTTTGAGGTAGCCTCAGGGGCCAGGGATCCAGAAAGGTCTGAGAAGTAGTGTGGCCTAGTTATAGAGCACAGGCCTCGGAGTCGGAAGGACCTGGCTTCTAATCCCAGCTCTATCATGTGTCTGCTGTGTGACCTTGGGCAATTCACTTAACTTCTCCCTAAAGTCTCCCCTGCTTCTCTCCAGTCCCTCCCTCCTCCTTCAACTGCCCCTTCTTCAACTCTCCCATTCTTCCCAGCAGTATCTCAAGAGGAGATCTCCCACCCTTCCTCAAAATCCACCCCCTAAACCTGCGCATATGACTTCATCACTTAGCATCTTATCAAAACATTTGCCCCTCTTTTCTTCCCTCCCTAACTGCCATCTTCAACTGTTTGCTCTCCAATGACTTCTTCCCCACTGCTTTCAAATGTGCTCATGTCTCCCCTATCCTAAAACAAATCTTCCCTTGACCCAACATTTCCCTCCAGTTATCACCCCACCTCCCTCCTACCATTCCTCTCTTAACTGCTTGAGTGAGTTGTCTACCCCCTCTTCCAATTTCTCTCCTTCACCCCCTCCAATCTGCTTTCCATCCTCTTCATTCCACAGAAACTTCCCTCCCTCTCAAAGGTCCCAAATGATCTCCTTCTTGCCAAATCCACCTGCCTCTACTCCATCCTAATTCTTCATGACCTCTTAGCTGCCTTTGACACTGTCAACTGCAACCCTTCTCCTGGAGATTTTATCCAACCTCGGCTTTACTAACACTGTCCTCTCCTGGTTCTTCTCCTTCCTCTAGACTGTAAATTCACTGTGGGCGGGGAATGTGTCTGTTATATGGTTGTGTTGAACTCTCCCAAGCATTTAGTATAGTGCTCTGCACATAGTATGCACTCTATAAATATGATTAATTGACTATCCCTCTGGCCACTCATTCTCAGTCCCTTTTGTGGGCTCCTCCTCTGCCTCCCACCTCCTTACTGTGGGTGTGCCTCAAGGTTCAGTTGAGGGTCCCCTTCTATTCTCCATCTACACCCACTCCTTTGGAGAACTCATTTACTCCTATGACTTCAACTATCACCTCTATGCAGATAAGCCCCAAATCTACTTCTCCAGCCCTGATCTCTCTGCCTCTCTGTAGTCTCACATTTCCTCCTGCCTTCAAGACATCTCTACTTGGATGTCCTGCATCACCTCAAACTTAAAAGTCCAAAATGGAACTCATTTTCTTTTTAATCAAACCCTATCCTCTCCCTGACTTTCCCATCACTGTAGACAACACCACCATCCTTCCCATCTCACAAGCCCACAACCTTGGTGTTATCCTTGATTCCCCTCTCTCATTCAACCCACATATTTAATCTATCACTACATCCTGTTGGTTCAACCTTCACATCACTAAAATCCGCCCTTTCCTCTCCTTCTAAACTGCATCCATGTTAATCCAAGCATTTATCCTATCCCTTCCTCAATATTGTAGCAGCCTTCTTGTTGACCTCCCTGCCTCCTGTCTCTCCCCTCTGCAGTCTGTATTTCATTCTGCTGCCTGGATCATTTTTCTACAGAAACCTTCAGTCCACATTCCCCACTCCTCAAGAACCTCCAGTGGTTGCCCATCCAATTCTGCATCAAACAGAAACTCCTTACCATTGGCTTTAAAATACTCAATCACCTTGACCCCTCCTATCTCACCTCATTATTCTCCTACTATAATCCAGCTCACACACTTCTCGCCTCTAATGCTGACCTACTCACTGTTCCTCAATCTCAACTATCTTGGCACTGACCTCCTGCCCATATCCTGACTCTGGCTTGGAATGCCTTCCCTTTCCATATCTGATAGACAATTATTCTCTCCACCCCCTCACCCCCACCCCTTCAAAGCCTTTTTGGAGGCTCATCTCCTCCAAGAGGTCTTCCCTAAGTCCTCATTTCCTTTTCTCCTTCGTTCATGTTGCCCTGACTTGCTCCCTTTATTCACGCCCCCTCCAGCCCCATGGCACTTATGTACATATCCATAATTCATTTATTTATATGGTCTGTCTCCCCCTTTAGACTGTAAGCTTATTGTGGAAAGGGAATGTGTCTGTTATACTGTTGTGTTGTATTCTCCTAAGCACTTAATACAGTGTTCTGCACAGAGTAAGTGGTGAATAAATATGATTGATTGATTGATTGATTCTGTGTTTCAGTTACCTCATCTGTAAAATGAGGATTGAGGCTGTGAGCTCATGGAGTGTGTCAACCTACCGTGTATCTACTCCAGCGCTTAATACAGTGTTTGGCACATTGTCAGCATTTAACAAATACCATTAAAAAACCCCAACTAGGTCAGGGTGTGTCTCAGAACTGGGATGGCCCAGGACAATGGGCAGTCCATGCTTCTTTTGCCACTCCTACCTCTCTTTACTCTTTTTGCTGCTGAGGAAGGAGACTTCTTCCATCACCATTCCAGTCACTCTTGTGACTGGCAGGCAGAAAGCCTGCTTCCTGTGATTGTGTGAAGTTAACATGAATGTGAAGATGGGCCCAGGGAGGGGTGGCACAACAAGCTGATTTGTTATCACTGAGATCCTTTCCACTTTCCTCCAGCCCCATCCCCCTGGGACCCTACATCCAGGGGACCCACAACTCACCTCTTTTCCCAGTGTCTCCCCCCTCAGACCCACCCATCTGAGGCACAAGACAGGGATGGCTCACCATTGCATTGGACCAGAAAATCAGTCCTGGATTCCTGGATTCCTGAACCTGTCTGACCCCCTGTCAGGGCCCTTTCTCTCTCTCTCCTAATGGTGCTGCAGGTCCTTCTGACCTTCTTTCCCTTTGACAAGTCGCACAAGGTCTTAAATAATGTACACCCCTCCTTACACAGAAACTGCCTGCCATCTAAAAATAACTTGAAGAGCAGACAGAGGGAAACAGATAAGTCTTAAAAATAATTTATTTATAGTGCAGAGCCGAAAGCCGTCAGATAGTCAACAACCAAGTGACAGCCACAGCCGCATTTAGTCATTGACGCTCCCCTCAGCCACCGACGGTGGAAAGTGAGCATTTCTCCTCGGAAAAGCCTCTTCTGTTCCCAGCCCAAGCCCAGGCCCCGTTGAAGGGAAACTGGGGCCCAGAACAGGACCAGATGGGGTCTCCTGTGGGGAAGGGGAGGGGGCTCTTTGGCCTAAAGCCCGTTAGAGTTATGCAGCAGAAGTGGAGTGGAAGTCGCTTAACCCTGCAGTCTGCCTGATGCAGCTGTAGAGATATAGTGGCTGACTGTAAACTTATTGTGGGCAGAGATTATATCTGTTACATGGTTGTGTTGTTCTCTCCCAGGCACTTAGTACGGTGCTTTGCACACAGTAAGTGCTCAACAGATATGATTGATTGAATGTGAAGAACAGGCAATTTCCAATCTGGCTCATTTTTTTATGATATTTGTTAAGCACTTACTATATGCCAGACACTATACTAAGCTCTGCGGTAGATACAAGCTAATTACGTTGGACACAGTCCATGTCCCACATGGGGCTTATAGCCTTAATCCTCATTTTACAGATGAGGTAGCTGAGGCCCAGAGAAGTTAAGTGAGTCATCCAAGGGCATGGAGCAGACAAGTGGCAGATCCAGGACTAGAACCCAGGCCCTTCAGATTCCCAGACCTGTTCTCCATCCATTAGGCCACCATGTTTCACATGAACATTCAGTCAGCTTGACATTTCTCAAAAATATGCACTCTGCTAGCATGGCCCTAACAGATTCTTTAAACCAGCCTTGGAAGTACCTGCCAACTATACAAAATGTTTACCAGCCCCTCTGGTCTGTAAGCTCCCTCCAGACTGTAAGCTCATTGTGGACAGAGAATGTGTCTGCTAATTCTGTTGTAATGTGCTTAGTACAGTGTTCTGCACAAAGTAAATTCTCAATAAATACAATTGATTGATTGGTTCCCAGAGGACACTTGGGGAGAAACATGGTTGGAATCAGCATTTATCCCATTTGGCTCCCGTGACCTGCTTTTCTCTCTCTGGCTTGGAAAAGCTGGACAGACTTGCTTTCCCCTGAGCAGCTTTAAGAAAACAGGCAACTCCCTTGGGGGTTTTTGGAAGTAATTAGAGGGTGATTGGTAATTGTTCTGGAGAATCACTAAGGCACATCACTCAAATGCTGGATTCTTCTCTTTGCAACTCTTCAGCCCCTGCTCTGAATGCATATTATTTGCTGCCAGAGTCAGGGAGCTGGCAGTGTTCCACATCAAAGCCCTGCTCCTTGTCTCCTCACCTCCCTCCTTCCCCTGTAAGAGACTGGAGGTTTCTCATCTGTTGCTTGGGAGGAGGAAGAGAGGGGTTTTCACACTCTATGCACACCTCCTAGAACACCTTCTTGCTACTTTGGATTCTGGGGAAATTCTGCTACTGTGAAATTCTACCCTCCATTTCCATTCTGAAATATCCCAGCCATTTTCAGCAGCAGCAGAAAGAGAATATGCCCTAGGAGAATTGATATTAGTCCTCAACCAGAGCTAAAAACTAGGCTAGAAGCAAAGCCCCTAATTCCCTCCTGGTAGTCCTGATCACTTCTACCTGAACTCCAGGAGTGTGACCAGAGCTGGTTCTTGCTAGTCAGGGAAGACCCTAAGGATATGGCCTGACCCTAGCTGATCTCTCATCCCAAAGACTCTGGGAAGATGGATCTTTATGGGCTGCTCAGAGATTTGGGTCAGTTCTGCAAGGGGTCCAGTCCAAACTTTCTGTGGGACCCTTGAAACAGGCCTCCCAAAAGAAAGAAGAGGAGGGTTTAGTAGTAACTCAGTATTCCCTGAGTCCTTCAGTCAAGAATGACCCCAGGCTGGCCATAAGAACTTAAGAACATAAACAGTGCCATTACTGTTGTGACCAATTGACCCATCCATTCCAATATTCTGTTTCTGATGATGGCAACCAGATGTTTTGAGAAATAATATAAAGCTTACTCCCCTGGCATCCACCTTAATGTTTAGGAATGTGCCAGTTAACTCCCCTATCTCTTCCTCTTGGCCTCCCAGGCTTTCCTTCTGGGCCTTTCTGACCTGGACATCTCTGGAACCTCTGGCTATGAGGGAACCCTAGATAGGATTGATACCAACCAGAATCCAATGGTTTGGAAAAGGACCTTCCTCAGGGCAGCAGGGTGGGAAATGGGCCCTGAAACTTTCCTGATTTTCTTTACCTGAAGAGACCCACGCAGGCAATGGGGGCTATGGGGAAAAGCCCAACATGAGCAGCAGGATTCCTGTATCCTAATCCCCATTGCATGATCAATCTCTCTAGGCCTTAGTTTTCTCCTCAGGAAAACCAGGGGGGTCCCAGAGAAGCTTCTTGATTAATTTGAAGTGTCATTAACTCTGCATGATAAACTTTCATTCCTCTGAGCCCTCTCCTGGGTGGAATGGGTAAATGCATTGGGAATTCTCTGGAGAATCTGGCTTTCCCAATAACAGTCATCTTCCTCATGATGGTATTTATTCCGCCCTTTACCCTGTGCCATTTATTGAGTGCTGGGGTCAGATCAGGTGCCGTATAAGTCCAAGGATGTATGTGGGTCAGAAAGACCAGGCTGCAGAATCGTCCTGACAAACTTCCTCTTCTGGATCCTGTCAGCTGAAGCTGGTCCCCAACTACTCAATCAATCAATCAATCAATCAATCAGTCAATCAATCAGTGGCATTTATTAAACAATTACTGTGTGCAGAGTACTATTCTAAGTGCTTGGGAGAGTATTATAGAGTAGGTAGGCACTAGCCTACTTGCTAAGGATCTGGCCTGACCCTAGCTGATCTCTCAGGAACTTGCTGGTTGCAATTCCCAAGCCTGGGAAGAAATGCAAAACCTTTCCAATTCCCACCCCACTGATTTGCTTGTATCCACCCTAACACCTACTACAATGCCTACCAAGCAGTAAGTACTTAACAAATATAATAATAATAATAATAATAATAATAATAATAATAATTGCCCAGGGACCCATAGCTGCAACTCAACTAAGTAGTCATACTAAGACATTTTCCTGTAATTTGTTTTAACTTTTTTAAAATTATAATTTGCTCCATTTTATCCCCCTTTATACAGGAGCTGCTTGGGACCTCAGATTGCCTCTGTCCATCACTTTCACACCTGCTTTCTGGGGTCTCCATCACCTTGAATTTTAGATAAACTGGAATTGGACTTTTGGCTTTGTCCTAAATAGAGCAGCTGGAATAGCCGATCGAAGGCCATTTTCTCACGAGTGAAAGTATGGATTCATCTGAAAGGATAGCAGAGTATCCCCCGGGTGCCCCTTCAAGCAGGGTGTGCCCAGTCTTGATCACCCCTGGCAAAGAGGCCCTCAACACAAGTGTTGCAGTGTGAGAGTTATCGTGCCTATTTATTTCATTTAATCCCTAAATCCTCCAGCAGTATCCAAATAACAAGGCAGCAAACAGATACAGACAGAATCTGCATTTAGTCTGCCATTTCCTCTATCCATTCACCATCTCTAGTTTTCTCCCTGGCTCTCGGTCTCTTGGGTTTTCTATTTTCTCACTGTCTCTATATACCTGTCATTCTGTCTCTATATGTCTCTTGTGACTTGGTCTCTGCCTCACTCTGTCCATCTCAGTCTCTCCCTTTCTCCCAGGTTTCTGCCTTTCCCTCCATTTCTCTTTGTCTCTGCCTCGCTCTCAGTCTCATCCATCCATTTCTCAAACTTCAGAACCCTCTGGTGTAGATTCAGTGGAAAGAGGGAGAACAAATTCTACCTGAGAAGCTAGCACTTGCAAAGTGCTAAGCCTCTGAGAGAGAGTGGAGGGAGGAAGCAGGTGGAAGATAGTTACCCTGCCCCCAGGTCCTATTCAGCACATTGGCCACCATCCTCAGCAGAGATGTATAGGCTGCCTGGAAATTTCAGGCCTGACCACCAGTGAGAGGTAATGCCAGGGCAGCCAGGAGGAGGATAGAAGCATGGAGGTCCTGGGAGCAGACCCCTCTATGCAAGGTAGCAGAGCTCCCATAGGGAGCTAAATGGTTTGAGAAGGGATGAAATTGGGATCCCATGCCATTCCCAGTCTACCTCTCCCCAGGCAGAGGGCCCCAGAGACCTGGGCATTGATGGAGCCTCAGTTTCCCCCCCTTAATTATCAGTATTCTTCCTTTATCCCATAAAGCTGCTTTCTCTAGGACCCCTTTCCCCTCCACACCTGTCCTGTGGTTTCTCCTTCAGCCTCATTACCCCACAGATGAGCCCATTACACACATGGGTAAACTTCTTGGAAACTTCACTCCCTCTCTCAAGGAGTGCCTTCCCAGGGGCATGATAGTATTCCTCAGCACAGTCTCAGTCCCTTCCCCTGCTTCTACTTTCTTCTCTGTCTTGCTTCTCTCCCTCACCTACAAAACCTCAGTGACACTAGCCCACCTCCTAGCCCATCCAAACAGATCTTAGCGTTTGCTGCTGGATCTAAATCCAGGAACACTGCTTAATAAAATACATTTTGATTGTCCCATCAGCTCTGCCTAGTCCTCTGACTTGCAGGTGACAACCACCAAAGGCACTTCAGGCTGTTGTGCTCCCTGGGGGATACCCCTTCCCCCCAACCTCCAGGCCCTTGCTCTGGTCCCAGCTGCTCAACCTCCAACTCAGGGCCACATGGTATGGAGCGCAGACCTCGACCCAGAGGGCTGAGATGGACAAGCACCCCCGGGCCATCAGGTAAGGCCATCTGGTGGACCACCCACCTGCCAAGGCAGGGGAGGGAGAGGGACGAGACTTTCAGGGCTGAGGAGAGTTGACAAACCATCTCTCTCTCATTCATATTCAGGTCAGCAGCTGGGATGACAAGCCCAAGGCTGCAGCCTGGAATAATCCGCCTATCTCGCTCCCCCAGACACTGCTCGGCACTGTTGTGTGTGCACAGCACAGGGAGAGATCTGGGTCTCCTCCAGCCTGGCCTGGAAGCCCAGGCCCAGCTCCTGGGCTCTCTCCTGCTGCTTGCTCCCAAGGCCTGCTCTCCTGTCTTCCAGTGGCTGGCCCCATAGCAGCTCCTCCTGCTCTTGAGGTCTCCTAAGTGGGTCGTCGAGCCTCTGGCAATGGGGGGCCACTTCCCAGATCCCCAGTCGTAGGATCCCTGAGTCTCAAGACTGGAAGGGACCTCCAGACCTTTAGGTCCAGCCCCCTGCCCCCACCAGTTCTCCATCTGTGCATTAGCTTATTCTATTTTTTAAGTATTCGGGAATGGAGACTGTACAGGTTTCCTCAGTCACCAGCTGCAGTGTTTCCTTCCTCTGACAGTCAGAAGTTCTTACTTAGGTCAAATCAAACTGGCCTTGGTTGCAATTTAATAACATTTCTTCTTATTTGGTCTCTTGGGGGAACTACTTATCAGCATCCTCCTCCTGAAAGCACTTCTTGTTCTTAATGATAATAATTGTGGCATTTGTTAAGCGATAACTATGTGTTAAGCACTGTACAAAGCTCTAGGGTAGATACATTTTAATCAGATTGGACACAGTTCCTGTCCCACATAGGTCTTACAGTCTATAGGGAGGAAGTACAGGTATTGAATCCCATTTTACAGATGAGTAAACTAAGGCACAGAGAAGTTAAGTGACTTGCCCCAGGTCATGTAGTAGACAAATGGTGAAGCCAGAATTAGAATCCAGGTCCTCTGACACCCAGGCCTTTGCTCTTTCCATGGGATTATTTGGTTTCTCTAATTTGGAGGCAGTTTTTCCTAAGGCCCTGTCTTAGCCTCCTCTTCTCCAAGATTTCTCCTCCAGTAACTCCAGATCCAGACCCTCAGAGGCTCAGAGTCAAGACCTGACTCTGAGTACAAGACCAGAGTCAGTGCTGCCCATTCCTCTCCCATCCACAAAACCTCGTACCACAGATCACCCACCCTTTCCCACACAAATCCACCAGAAAAATTCTATTTCTCCAGCCCTCAAGCAAACCAGCTTTTGCAGCATGGGAGGGAGTGTGGCCATTTGGATAGAACACCAGACTGGGAGCCGGAGGGCCTGGGTTCTAATCCCAGCTCCACCACTTGCCTGTTGTGTGGTCTTGGGCTAGTAACTTAACTTCTCTGGGCCTCGGTTTCCTTAATTGCCAAATGGGGATTCAATACCTACCTGTACTGTGAGCCCAAAGTAGGACAGGGGCTGTACCCAGCCTGACTAACTTGTACCTACTCCAGTGCTTAGAGCAGTGCTTGACATAGTAAGTGCTTAACAAATACCATTTAAAAAAAGAAACAGAGAGTTCTCCCCAGATACCTCCATACTTTCAATTATTCCTTCTGCTGACAAATTGGTGGTGGCCCAGGGACCTTCCTTCCTCTCCTTGGGGCAGTGTGGCCAAGGCAAGAGTGGATGGGCTAGGGAGGATGAAGCGGAGAAAAGGAAGAGGGCCAGGATGGCCTCTGTGCTGGCTAGGACTATGGCCATTACTGACCCAGGCATCCTGGTGGTGGTCGAGGCTGCTAGCCATTCGTCCATTCACCATAGCCCAAGCCCATAGGCAGACACTACTTGTCTAAGGCTTTAGAAGCAGCCTGGCCTAATGGAGAGAGGACAGGCCTGGGAGTCTGAAGGACCTGGGTTCTAATCCCCGTTCTGCCACTTGTCTGCTGTGTGACCTCGGGCAAGTCACTTCACTTCTCTGTGCCTTGGTTCCCTCATCTGTAAAATGGGGATTAAGATTATAAACCCCATGTGGGACAGGGACAAATACTACAATTATTATTATTATTTAGATGTCTGAACCGATGCAAAACTTCACTGTGGGAACCCGCGGGTCAGGTTAGCTCCAGTGCTACTCTGCAGGGCTTGGATTTAAGGTGATACCATTAAAAAGCAGTTCCTTCCTTGTGACAACACCTGGTTTTAGCAGATGGGAGTCCATCTGCTGTGAGCAGCCCACCCCTGACTAAAATACTCATGGCCAGAGAGGCCTCCAGGGATATCCTGAGTAAAGACTAAGAGGGAAAATTTAAAGACTTCTGGCTGCACCCTGATTGGAGCTCCAGCTCAGGAGATCTTGGCAGATTTTCCTTCCATTTCATAGGCAGAGAGGATGGTTCCCCCACCAGTCCCAGCCCCGCCTTCCCGTTTCCAATAAGCTCTCTAATCACTTCAAATTTGTGCTTAATCTTTATTAAATTTGCGGACTTGAGGGCCAGCAAGGGGAGGGAGGGGCATGTGTGGAGAGGGAGAAGGTTAATTGGTAGGCTCTCAGAACTCTTCCTGCCTTCCATGAGGGTGGAGAGGGTTCCCCCCACTCAACAGTTTCTGCCCCTTAGTCCTGAAACAAAATAAGCCCAAGTGTGTGGGAGCTAAGGAGATCGGACTTTCTAGGAAAAATAGGAGAGAGTTAATCAGCTCAGAGACCAGAGGGGCAGCATCAGTGGGATGGAGGAAGGGGGAGGAGGAAGGAAATTCTGGGAGTGGGGGAATGCAAGGAGGGAAGGGAGAGAAGAGGCCAACTCCTGGGCTCTGTCACTGCTCATCGCTGACTTGAGGCCTCAGGCAGGTGAATGGGGCTTTTGAGATTGGAATTTCATGTCCGAAATGGAATTGGAAGCCAGGGCAGATTTGACTTCTATTTACTCCAAACTGGGGCTTTCGTTTAGTTTCTGTAGCTATTTTTGATGTTGAAATAAAAGGTTCAGCTGAAAGAACGTCTCTGCTTTCAAATGGTGAACTAAATATAAAATGTGTAAGCCTTCAGGCTAGGGATGGGTCCTGAAGCTCCCTCCACCCTGCCTTTTACACTCCTCTTCCTCCTTCGCCTCTGCTCACCTCCCCCCGGCCCACCCCAAGTCCTGGGGCAAGGCTGAAACTGAGCTGGGCAGGCTAGGCTAAGACAGAGCTAGGCAGAATTGGACAAGGCTTTTCCAAGGTGGCCAAGGCAAGGCAGCACTAGGCAAGACAGAGCAGGGCAGGGCTGAACAGGGCTGGGATTTTATGGGCCAACTGACCTAAGCTTTGCTGGGTGGGGCTGGCTAGATCAGAACAGGAGTGTGGTAGTAGAAGTACTAGTAGTAGTAGTAGTAGTAATAGTAGCAGTAAGAGGAGGAGGAGAAATATTTTCAAGCACCCATTTTGCACTGTACTAGGTGCTTAAGGAAATATAGAATAAAGAAGTAGAACATTCCCTTCCCACAAGGAACTTCCACCCTAACAGGGAAGATGCACATAAAAAGGTTTATATCTACAGCGTTCCAAATAAATCATTATATTAGCATTGTATTAACCTTTGCTGAGAGCTGAGGAAGTTGTAAAGAAGTTCACAAGTTCCAGAACCAGGGATAGGGATGCCTATTGTCAAGGTGTAAGCTCCTCAAGGGCAGGGATTCTATCATTTTACTCCATTGTTCTCTCCCAAGTCCTTATTACAGAGGTCTGCATACAGTAAAAGGTCAATAAATGCCATTGATTGGTTGATTGTGAGCAGGGGTAGGTTTCCCAGAAAGAGTGAAAGCTTAATAATGAAATCTCAACTCCCACGCTAGGGAGAGGAATGGATGGGAAGGTGGTTGGGAAGGGGAAAGTTGTTGGTACTTAGTGGTTACAGGAAGCAATCAGAATTGGATTGGCTCAGTCATTGCAGAGTCCCCACACCCTGTAGAAGGCTCTGGAACTGTGAAGCAAGCTACTAGAGGCCCCGCTGGCTGTCCCAGGATCAAGGAGGGCTGTTGAACCCTGACTCTTACAGCCCATCCTAGAAGAGGCAGCTCGTGGCCACTGTCCTGCGGAGAGGAATGGCTTGGAGGAGGGCAGTGGGGGAGAAAACATCTTCCCCGTTTCCCCATCACCATGTCACCAAGCTTTCACCTCCTTAGGTCCCTGGTACAGACTACCAGAGGCTGTATCTGGACACTCTCATCACCCCCCTCCCCAAGTACTTGGACCCTTGTTGCAGCAACAGAAAGAACCAAAGTAGGGAGAGGCCAGCAGGCCTAGGCTCTGTCAGGGATGGCATTGTGGTGGACAACAGCCTAAACTCTGAACCCAGGAAGGGCTGGGATGGCTAGGGAAGGTGGGGAGGAACCAACCTTGAATTGGGAACTTTCCAAATGAAGCCATCCTGGTCCAGAGCAGCAGAGATTATCAGCCAGAGATATGACCTTCACTGCTCACTACCCAATTGGCTCCATCTGAGATGTAGCCTTCCCTAGAGGAGTCCACCTTGCCTCAGGAAGCATCTGTGAACCTCACCTGATGCCCCCCGCTGTTACTGCCCAGCTCTCCACATCATTTGTTTATTGGTTGGCACAAATAAGCAGAAATGAGATAAACGGGTTTTACCTCTTCGGGCATATTGGCTGTGCGGCACAATGGAAAGCCAGTCTGGATGCAATAAAAACAGCACTCTCTGCGTGACAGTGACTGTGTAATGTGGGGAGAGAGGAACAAGATTATTATCATCTTTTAATACCGGAGAAGCCCCAGGACAATCCATCACAGATAGAATCAGCATATTCTCTGCTTCGCAGCACCGTCAACTGGAGTTTTACACTTTTTCATTTTTAATGCCCTCCAAAGTGTTTGAGAATAAAATCTCTGTTCTCAAGGGATCTGTCTCTTTCTTCCCAGCTGGTGATTGGCTTTTCCCATTAAGCTTTTTCTGAGACCAGACCTGTTGGGTGGGGCACGGGCATGATGAGAAGATGCTCAAGGAACCAGAAAAGGAGCCCTGGAGTAGGGCTGGGGAGATGGAATAAAAGGTTTGGGGTCTTTGATCGGCTATTGCAAGGGTCAGTGAGAACAGCTGTTCTCTCTCTTTCTGCACTTGAGGGAAGAGCAGAGAAGATGGCCTTAAATTGCAGCAATAGGGATTTAGGTCACTTGTTCTAAAGAACCTTTGATTATAAAGGCTGTGATAAATGAAGATTCAATACAAGCAGCCTCTTTCTCTGGAGATTTCTTTGGAAAAGGAAGAGTCGGTGACCATCTTTAGATGATTTAAATGGTTTAGATCCTGCCCAGAGGCAAGGGAATGGACAAAGTGACCTCTCAAAGTCCTTTCCAGCCTGAAGAATCTAGGGCTGATAAATGTTTCTCACTGCCTCATCCTTCATGATATCCCCATTGGGTAGCAATGTCGCATTGTCTCGATGTGAAAGTTATTTTCCTGCTCTGAGCTCTAGGAGACAGAAAACATGCCAAAGCCACAAAGTTGGCTGAAGGTACATTTGTGGTTTAAAGATGTCCTAACTGGCTGGGCTGGAATTCTTGATGTTGACATGAAGGAGGAAAGGAAGCATTCAGTATACTGAAGCCATGAACAGATGCTCCTTCTGGGAAGGTATTAGTCAGTCTTCTGCCATGTGATTTCTCTGAAGTGGAGGAGCCAAGGGAAACTGGGCCCAGCCATGCCCTGATGCAGGACAAAGGTGGGAGCAGTGCCAAGGGACCACAAGACCTCTTTCCCCACCTCCTCCATTTGGAGAGAATCGTTCTGAAATTAAGGGAAGGGATGATGAACCCAGAGTCCTGGAACACCTCATCCATTACCCTCATTATCATCGCATTAGCTGTGGAACACAATGTGCTTTATTACAACTTCATAATAATTACAGTTATTACCAAATTCATGTATATTGAAAAGGCAGCAATTCCTTGAGAAATTTCATCTTCATATTAATTCATGGGGCCCTTTCCTAGAATTTATTGGTCAATTAGCTAATTCTAACCATTTGATATTAAATTGGGGCCTTCCCCCTGCACAGGAAGCTATTAACCATCTTGCCAGGAAGAAGTTTGGGTGACCACATTAATCCCTGGAGCCTTTTCATTCATTCATTCAATAGTATTTATTGAGCACTTACTGTGTGCAGAGCACTGTACTAAGTGCTTGGGAAATACAAGTCGGCAACATATAGAAACGGTCCCTACCCAACAACGGGCTCACAGTCTAGAAGGGGGAGACAGACAACAAAACAAAACATGTAAACAGGTGTTGAAATTGTCAGAACAAATAGAATTATAGCTATAAGAACATCATTAACAAAAGAAATAGAATAGTAAACCTGTACAAGTAAAATTAATAGAGTAATAAATCTGTACAAATATATACAAGTGCTGTGGGGAGGGGAGGGAGGTAGGGTGGGAGGGGGTGGAAAGGAGGAGAGGAAAAAGGTGGCTCAGTCTGGGAAGGCCTCCTGGAGGAGGTGAGCTCTCAGTAGGGCTTTGAAGGGAGGAAGAGAGCTAGCTTGGCGGATGTGTGGACAGAGGGTTTTCCAGGCCAGGGGAAGGACATGGGCCGGGAATCATCGGCAGGACAGGCGAGAACGAGGCACAGTGAGGAGGTTAGTGGCAGAGGAGCAGAGGGTGTGGGCTGGGCTGTAGAAGGAGAGAAGGGAGGTGAGGTAGGAGGGGGCGAGGTGATGGAAAGCCTTGAAGCCGAGAGTGAAGAGTTTTTGCTTGACTTGTAGGTTGACAGGCAGCCACTGGAGATTTTTGAGGAGGGGAGTAACATGCCCAGAGCGTTTCTGTACAAAGATAATCCAGGCAGCAGAGTGAAGTATAGACTGAAGTGGGGAGAGACAGGAGGATGGGAGATCAGAGAGGAGGCTGATGCAGTAATCCAGTCGGGATAAAATGAGAGATTGAACCAGCAAGGTAGTAGTTTGGATGGAGAGGACAGGGCGGATCTTGGCGATGTTGTGGAGGTGAGACTGGCAGGTTTTGATGACGGATTGAATGTGTGGGCTGAACGAGAGAGCGGAGTCAAGGATGACACCAAGGTAGTGGGCTTGTGAGATGGGAAGGATGGTAGTGTTGTCTACAGTGACGGGAAAGTCAGGGAGAGGACAGGGTTTTGGAGGGAAGATAAGGAGTTCAGTCTTGGGCATATGGAGTTTTAGATGGCGGGTAAACATCCATATGGAGATGTCCTGAAGGTAGGAGGAGATACGAGCCTGAAGGGAGGGAGAGACAGGGGCGGAGATGTAGATTTGGGTGTCATCAGCATAGAGATGATAGTTGAAGCCGTGGGAGTAAATGAGTTCACCAAGGGAGTGAGTGTAGATAGAGAACAGAAGGGGACCAAGAACTGACCCTTGAGGAACCTCTACAGTAAGGGGATGGGAGGGGAAGGAGGAGCCTATGAAGGAGACTGAGAGTGAACGGCTGGGGAGATAAGAGGAGAACCAGCTTTTCTGTGCTCTTCCAAAACACAATCAATCAATCAATCAATCAATCGTATTTATTGAGCCCTTACTATGTGCAGAGCACTGTACTAAGCGCTTGGGAAGTACAAATTGGCATCACATAGAGACAGTCCCTGCCCAACAGTGGGCTCACAGTCTAAAAGGGGGAGACAGAGAACAGAACCAAACATACCAACAAAATAAAATAAGTAGGCTAGAAATGTACAAGTAAAATAAATAAATAAATAAATAAATAGAGTAATAAATATGTACAACCATATATACATATATACAGGTGCTGTGGGGAAGGGAAGGAGGTAAGATGGGGGGATGGAGAGGGGGACGAGGGGGACAGGAAAGAAGGGGCTCAGTCTGGGAAGGCCTCCTGGAGGAGGTGAGCTCTCAGCAGGGCCTTGAAGGGAGGAAGAGAGCTAACTTGGCGGATGGGCAGAGGGAGGGCATTCCAGGCCTGGGGGATGACGTGGGCCGGGGGTCGATGGCGGGACAGGCGAGAGCGAGGTACAGTGACACACACACACACAAACACTCGACTGCCAGTTTTGTCCCTGTGAATTCCACTTCCCACCAGCCCATTTGGCTGATCTGACCAGGTACACCAAGCTGTGATCCCTACTCTGTTACAAAACAACTATTAGATGAATGAACATCTGTCTTGTGGCCTCAGAGGATCGGCTTCTGGAAGGCAGGAGCATAGGACACATTGAGGGGAAAAGACAACAGGAAAGCTCCAATAGAGCTAGAGACACAATTGACCAGCCATGAGGAAGTCCACTGAGAGAAAAGTGGTCTCTTTGGTGGGGAGAGTCAATGCTCGAGGAATATCTGGGTGGGAGGTAGTGTAGCCAGGGGAAGGCTCTGCCATGTGCTGGCTCTGGGGACAAACAGGTTAGCTGCCTGAGGGGCAGCGCAACCCTGCAGGGTGGGCAATGCCTTTGGTTCTCAATCAGCACCCAATCAACCTTTCCCCTCCCACCTCACCTCACTCTTCTCTCACTGTAGCCCATCCCTCACATTTGGTTCTTCTAACCCCACCCTATTTACCGTACCTCAATTTGGTCTCTCTTGTCATTGACCCTTTGTTCATTCCCTCCCTTGTGCCTGGACATCCCTCCTCCTTCACATCCCACAGGCTACCGTTCTCTCCATCTTCAAAGCCCTACTGAAATCATATTAATCAATGGTATTTATTAAGTGCTTACTGTGTGCGGAGTCCTGAACTAAATTCTTGGGAGAGTACAATACAACAGAGTTGGTAGATACATTCCCTCCCCACATTAAGCTTACAGTTTAGAGGATCTCCTCCAGGTAGTCTTCCCTGAATAACCTCTCATCTCCCCACCTTATTCTTTATCACCTTTGCACGTGGATCCATATCCCCTAAGCCCTGTGATATTCACCCCAACCCCACTCCCACAACACCTCTGCCACTCCCCCCTATTTGTAATTTATTTTAATGTCTGTCTTCCCCAATAGATTGTAAGCTCCTTAAGGGCAGGGATCGTGTTTACCAGGTCTACTGTATTGTACACTCCCAAGCCCTTAGAACAGAGCTCTGCACACAGTAACCACTCACTAAATGCTACTGACTGAGTGGTTTCGCCCATCCAGAGCTCAAGCCCATGAGCCATAAACACTGAAACGATACAAATGGGAAGGAACCCATTGTAACCCAATCTCAGCTTTGAGATTTGTTTTTCCCACCCAGACAGGCCCCATTTCCTTCCCTGAGCTTTCCCAGATGGGTTTCCATTCTAAATTCTGCCCGCCTGGAGATTCAGAGTAGCAGTGTTTCCCTGACACTGAGACCTCAGAGTCTTATGCGCGATGGCAATTAGCCCACTTATGGGGTCTATGCATGACTGATTGGCAGATACAGGAGCAGGGTGAGGGGAGGGGAGTTCGGGAAGGAGGGAGCAGGGCTTGACACTCTATAACTCTTCCAAGGAGGGACCGAGTGTCCTAAATCAATTTTCACTGTAAATCCACTCCCACTGCTACTGAAGCCACAGCTGGATATTAATCATCCACACATGTGGCAGGGAGGCTGTGCCTACAGAGCCTCCACACCACCCAATGGGAGCCCCTACCCCTGCCTCTCCCTCCCCACTCCCTACCACTAACACCAATGGGCCAGAAGAGGGTGAGGGGAAATATTTCAGAAAATTAAATTGTCACTAAACTTTCTGACCAACTTTTCCAGTGAGCATCTTCAGGCACTGACCTTCAGCCCAGTGGGTTAGGAGCTGCTGAAAGACAGTCTCCAGGGCCTTCACTGGTGTTTGGTCAGCCTACTCTATGAGGGAACTTCCTGCCTGGAGTTAAGGTGCCTTGGGTTAGGGAAGGGAGAGCATAGAATCAGGCAGGAAGAAAGACTCAGATTTCTTCTGAGTCTTTATTCTCTGCATAAACTGCAGAGAAGACTTGGCTCTCCAGCCCAAGTTGCTAGGCCCAAGGAAGTAGGCAGTGGGGGATTTTGGGTTCAAGTCAAATCTCCTACTGCACCACTGACACGAGATCAACTTCTGGGGTGGGGTATGGGAGATGGGGGAGTGTACTGGCCCGGGTGAGTCACTGAGGCTTCAGTTGTGATCACTGAGGCTTCAATTGTGACTGATGATTTTAATTCCCATCCCTGGGAAGGGATGGTTAGCAAACCTTGAGTCTTGGGAGGGTTCCAAACCCTCTTTTTAGCAATCAATCAGTAATTGGTATTTATTGAGAATTTACTATGTGCAGAGCACTGTACTACTAATAACTTGAATATTTATTCAGTACTTACTATGTGCAGAGCACTGTACTACTAATAACTTCAACTGGGATGAGGGGCAGAGGCACCGCTTTATCAATGTCTAATCTGTATTTACCCTAGCACTTTGCACAGTGCATTGAACAGTGCATTGCACATAGCAGGCCCTTAATAAGTAGCATAACTATTTATACCCTTCTCCAGGCCTCAGTCTTCTCCTCCACAAGATGGCCAGATTGATGCCAGGCTGCCTGCCAGGATGTCAGAGAAAACATTCCATAAATTTGCTCCAACACTGGAAGTGCTTGCCAAGAAATAGACCTGAGTTATTAGGCTTTCCCTTGCCTCTTGAGGGTCCTTCCATCTCTAGATTCTGGGTCTTCTAGATACAGAGCAACAGAATTGAGTAAGTAAGAAGCAACGGGGCCTAATAGAGCACAAAATGAGAGTCAGAAGAGCCTGGGCCCTAATTCTGACTCCACCATTTGTTTTCTGCGCGGCCTTAACTGCTCTGTGCCTCAGTTACCTCATCTGTAAAATGGGGATTAATAATAATGATGGTATTTGTTAAGCACTTATTATGTGCCAAGCACTGTTCTAAGTGCTGGGGTAGATATAAGGTAATCAGGTTGTCCCATATAAGGCTCACAGTCTTAAACCCCATTTTGCAGATGAGGTAACTGAGTCACAGAGAAGTTAAGTGGCTTGTTCAAGGCCACACAGCAGACAAGTGATGGAGCAGAATTAGAACCCACTACCTCTGACTCCCAAACCCATGCTCTTTCCACTAAGCCATGCTGCTTCTTTAAGACTGTGAGCTCCATGTGGGACAGGGACCTTGTCCAACTTGATTAGCTTGTACCTAACTCAGTGCTTAGAAGAGTGCCTGGCACATAGTAAGCCTTTAGCAAATACCATTAAACAAAACAAAATAAAACAAAAAAAGATTAAAAGAGCACCCTGCCTTAACTCTTTCCTACCTGGAATTGCATCTAAGCGGTACTCCATACTAATGGCTAGGGCTCTGTGCTGTGGCGTGACTGAATTAATTAGACCTTATTAATAGGAAAATGTTTCCTGAATTGTAATTAAACAAATGTGCAGCTGGCAGCAGCAGCAGCGAATATGGGAAGGAGCGACTGCTCAGCTGAGAGGCCGGGTGAGGGAGAGGGGCTCAGTCAAAACTCAGAGGCAGAAACCCAGATGGAGCTAAGTGACTCAGGCTATCTGCAGGACTCCTTCTGGACTCCCTAGTACTAGTAATGATATTTATTAAGGATTTACTGAGTGCAAAGCACTCTACCAGGTGCTGGGAAAAAACACACAGGGACAATTAGATATGGTCCCTGTTCCTCAAGGGGCTCCCAAGGCTCTCTGTGGGGCCTGGGGCAGTGGTCCTGGGTGGGCTTCCCATTCCCAAGGGTGTTCCCTCCGTGGCATGCAAGCACCCTCTCCCTCCTCACCTACTGGGACTCTTTGCAACCAAGAAAACAGCCACAACAGGCCCACTCACAGCTCCTGGGACCCCTGCTGAAAATGGCCCCCAAAACATACCAAATTTCCCCTCCAAGCCCATCAGGATGGCCCATTTAAAGCTGGTCCCATTGAAAACAACGAGCAACCCGTTTACTGAGTTGCCCAGATATGCTAGAAATGCCTGTAGGGGTGGCAATTTAATCACTATTTCTGAAATTCTACTGTATTACATTTTGCTAAATTGGTGAAAGAGGTATATAAGCAAGTTGAATACAAACTATATGGCAAGCCACATGGCCTAGTGGAAAGAATCTAGGCCTGGGGGTCAGAAGAGCTGGCTCCTAATCCCACCTCCAACACATGTCTGCTGTGTGACCTTGGGCAATTCACTTAACTTCTCTGTGCCTCATTTGCCTCTTTTGTAAAATGGGGATTAATACTGTTAGCCCCATGTGGGACAGGGACTGTGTCTGACCCTTATTAGCTTGCATCTACTCCAGAGCTTAGTATAGTGCCTGGTACACAGTAAGCACCTAATAAATACCAGAATTATTATTATTAGTAGTAGTAGTATTATAATTATTATTATGGAAGCAGGAGGAAAGCCTTCTAGGTCACTGATCCTGGCTCAGGGTGCTATGTCATCATCATCATTGGAATTTATTGAGTGCTTACTGTGTGCAGAGCACTGAACTACATGCCTGGGAGAGTACAGTAGAGTTGGTAGACATAGTCCCTGCCCAAAATGAGCTTATAGTTTAGAAGGAAAAGTTGGAGGGAACCATCTGAAAGGGGATTTTTCTGAAGTCGGGGGGTTTGGTTTCTGGGTAGGGTGGAGTCTGTGGGGAGAACTGATAGCACAGTTGGGCAAAGATACTTGTGTCTGGGCCAGATTCCCTCAAGGGCCAGGGGTCTGAGGGTCAGGGGACTCTTCATAGAGGGCCAAGGAAAACCTTGGAGAGAGAGGAACTACCCCCCAGGCCAGAACAGCTTGCAGGCTGTAGCTTAAAAGGCTGGAGAGGTTAAGAAATGGCCCTCTGGGAAAAGACAAGGAGGTAACAGGGTGTTTAGACAGGAGAGGCCAGATTTGGTTTATGGAAAAAATGAAGCCAGAAGATGATTAAGTGGATGCTGGAAAAAGAGAACACAACAGTGAAATACCCATTCATTTCAGCAGGCCCCCGACAAACAGGAGAGATTTTGAAGATACAAACTTTCTTTTGGTTGCGCCAAGTTTCTTCACATCTATTTCTCACTGCATTCTCTCCGATGCCAGAAAAAGAGAGAGAGCTCAAAAAAAGCATTTTGTTGTCTGTTGCATTTCCAGAACGTTTTTCACCAGGCCTCATTTTAGACTCTCGATCAAGCTACCTTCTTAATTAACCTCTTTCTTCCCGCTCCTGTAATGGTCTTACCACTAAGCCTTTGACTGCACAAGGAAGACGGGCAGTCAGTTTGTGTTTGTTTGGTCTGAAAAACAAACAAAATGAGCAGCAAGCCAGGCGGATGCTCAAAAATGGATTTGGGAAAATTAAAATATGCATACGTATAAGTGTGTGTGTGTGTGCATGTGTGCATGCAGTCGTTATGCTCTGCTGTGTTTTAATTACCATAATTAATTACAGCACAAATTGGATTGTAACCTGCAGAAGTCAGTAAGACCATTTTTCTCCTTCCAGCTGTCTCTCCACGAGACAGTGGTGTGCGGCAGTTAGGGTTGCCAGCCCGGATGTCCCCCTGCAGGTCTCAGAGAACTCTGGGAAGATCATTTTGAGGACAATCTGCCTCTTGCCTTTGGACCAATTTACTGGTTCCGGACAGAGAGTCACCGGCTGTGGGAGTTCAGGGACAATCGCCAGGTGGATTGGTGTTTTCACCCTGTTCAGTACACCTAGAAAAGCAGTATGGCTTAGTGAAAAGATCACGGGCCTGGGAGCCAGAGACCTTGGGTTCTAACCCCAGCTCTGCCACCTGTCTGCTGGGGAACTTGGGCAAGGCACTTCACTTCTCTGTGCCTCCTTTTCCTCATCTGCAAATGGGGATTCAACACCTGTTCTCCCTCTGATTAGACTGTGAGCCTCATGTGGGACCTGATTATCTAGTATTATCTACCTTACTACTTAGTACTGTGCTTGACACATAGAAAGTGCTCAACAAAAGGTACAATTATTAGTATTATTATTTAGTATATCATCCCTCAGATTCCATGGTGTTTCCTTAAAGTTAAGGCACTGGCCAGCACCAAAGAGAAGCTTTGTCTTTGTGAGACTCTTCCCTCACATTTTCCTTCCCTCTCCCCCACTGCAGGGACACAACTCTCTGGGCCAGAGTGGCTAGGGTTTTCCATCACGATGGCTTGCATCTGACCTTCTTACCCGGCTGCAGTTGTGTGCAGATGTTCCACCACGAGGCATTTGGCTTCTTGAACTGTGCAGGGAACACGATGGACAGATAGGAACAGAGTGACCTGCCTGGATACAGTCTGAGCCCCATAAACCCACCAGTAAGGAGCTCTCTCTGTTCCCTTTCATGTTTCCAGCAGAACAAAAGTTAGCCCCCCCGAGCAAGGAAGAAACACTTACAGCAGAGCCCAGCCTGGAATGTGACTAGATGTGAATTAAGCCAACAACATTTGATTACTGCCCTATCAAATTCATCTTTCTGGCTGAGATATGTTGAGACAGTGCATGTGTACATGTCTGTATGTATACCCGAGTGTGGTATTTACATTTGGGTATACTGAGAGTGCCTCTGTGGTGTTGTGAATATTTGAGTTTGTGTGAGTCCCCTTGAAAGTGGGATCTTTGTGTATGTTATGAATGTTCATTTATATGATGGTGTGCAGTTTGGTATGTGTGTGCTTGTGTGGTACTGTATATGTCTGTTTATGTGTCTACGTGTGGTGTGTTGTGAGATATTTGTGTTTTTGTGTAGCAGGAGAGAGCTAGGATGTAAAAACCAACTGAAAATATTTTCTCTTCATCTTTCTACCAACCAAAGAGTGAATGTCCCAGTTCTCCAAATCAGCTTGTTTGATGGAGAAAACTGGTATGCCAATGATAAACCTCTCAACAGTCTCCAGATCTAGGAATCTCAGGTGACTGCTCTGGACCATTGGCCAGTGAATGCAGAGGTCAGGACAAAGGGCGTGAAGGGAGAGGGAAGCTACTGTGCTTATTGGAGCAGAAGAGGCAGCTGAAGTTGGGCTCATGTATGAAGAATTGTGGCAGCGGAGAGAGAGAGCTGGTGGCTGGAGCTACCCTGGCGTCTCTGAGAGTAGGACGGGAACAGAAGCCACCTCTCTGGGAACTGGTAAAATCAAGCAGTGCTCTGTTGTCTCTCACTCTCCCTACCTCATAGAAGTCATAGGAGGTTTGTCCCTTTGGGGAGGATTCTCGGTGATAATAATAGTAATAATATTTGTTAAGGGCTTACTATGTGCCAGGCACTATACTAAGTGCTGGAGTGGATACAAGCCAATTGGGTTGGACACAGTCCCTGTCCCACATGGGACTCACAGTCTTAATCCCCATTTTCTAGATGAGATCAATAAGGCACAAAGAAGTGAAGTGATTTGCCCCAAGTCACACAGCAGAGAAATGGCAGAGCTGGGATTAGGTCCTTCTTACTTCCAGGCCTATGCTCTATCCAACAGGCCACACTGCTTCTAAGACTAACTAACTAAGGTCACATTTCCTCCAAGAGGCCTTCCCCAGTTAAGCCCTCTTTTCCCTGATGCCCCCTCCTTTCTCTATCATCTATACACTTGAATCTGTACCCTTTGGGTACTTTTTTAAAAAAGTATTTGTTAAGGGCTTACTATGTGTGAGGTCCTGTACTAAGTGCTAGGGTAGATAAAAGTTAATTAGGTTGAACGCAGTCCATATCTGACATGGGGCTCACAGTCTTAATGCCCATTTTGTGGATGTAGTAACTGAGTCACAGAGAAGTTAAGTGACTTACCCAAGGTCACACAGCAGAGAAGTGGCAGAGCTGGTATTAGAACCCAGGTCCTTCTGACTCCCCAGCCTGTGCTCTATCCAGTAGACCACCATGCTTCTCCATGATACTTATTTGGTATTCCACCCACTCTAAGCCCCACAGCACTTATGCATGTATCCATAATTTGTGTATATAAATGTCTTTCTCAGCTTCTAGACTATAAGCTCCTTGTGGGAAGGGAACATGTCTATTAACTCTGTTGTACTGTACTCTCCCAAGTTCTTAGTACAGTGCTTTGCACACAGCAAGTGTTCAATAAATACCATTGATTGATAGTGAATTCTCCAGTTCTGAGTGGATGAGGAGGGGGGGCCCCTCCTGCCAAGTCCTTATCTAGGAATTAGGGAAATGTCACCAAAAGGTGTCCTAGACCGGAGTCGGGGGCAGTGGGGGAGGCAGCTGAAGAAGTGGAGAATGGGGGTTTTTAAATATGGGTTTCACTGAGAACCTCCCCAACTTTTCTACTTCTTTTTGAACCTTGCAGGAGTTTGCACTGCAAAACAAAGTAGACAGGCAGGTGGGCAAGGGGCAGAAGCCCACAAGGGAGTGGAAATGGGGGTAGAGCAAAATGTCCATTTGGGATCCTCATCCTTTGCTCTGGTCACATGATAAGGGGTGCTGGGGCAGGTGTCCTACCTGGTGGTCAGTCTGGGAAAAGGAAGGAGTCAAAGAGAGGCAGAAAATCCAGAAAAGTCAACCAAACAGTGAAAGGGTGGTATGAGAACCCTAGGATGCCTTTGATCTTGAAACATAAAGGCTGGCAAAGGGCATGATTGAAAGGTCTGAGCAAAGGAAAATGGAATTATTGTTCACCAAATCTCCCGATGCTAATCCACTGAAGCTTGAAGGTGGTAGGCTCTAAGCAAACATAAAGAGACACTTTTCACACATTGGGTAGAGATCATAAGGAATTTATTATAACATAGAAACTGTGCAAGGCAGAAAATATCAGTAGAAGGGAAGAATAAATTCAGGGATGGGGGTTCATGATGAGTCATTAAAGAGAAATTGATGGGTATGAAAAGGCTCAACAGTGGTGAATGTTTTGATTGTAATGTCCATGGTAGGTTCTCAGATGGAAAAGGTAAGGATGCTTGATAGTACACACATTACCATGTGGTTGGATGACAAGGAGGGCAAGTGTCTCTCTTTGCTCCTCCATTTTTGGTTGCTCTTGTTGTTTGGTCATTGATCTGTCACTGATAATGTAGAGCATCACTTGTGTTCTTAGTTAGGTCTGGTAATATCGGTACCTCTCAGCAGAGCTCCAGGGTTTCTCTCGGGACCTAGGTGAGTGTAGATTACAGTATGTGGAAACTTTCCTACTTCTGTTTGAGACTTGCAGGTGTTGGATACTGCAAGACAAAGCAGACAGGCAGGGGCCCACAAGGAAATGGAAGTATCTATTTGGGATGAGCACTGTAATAATAATAATAATAATAATAATAGTGATAATTGTGGTATTCATTAAGTGCTTACTATGCAACAAACATTGTACTAAGTGCTGGATTGGATACGAAACAGTCAGTTCCCACATGGGACTCATAGTCCAAGTAGGAGGGAGAATGGGTATTGAATCCTCATTTTGCAGCTGAATCAATCAATCAATCAATCAATCGTATTTATTGAGTGCTTACTGTGTGCAGAGCACTGTACTAAGCACTTGGGAAGTACAAGTCGGCAACACATAGAGACAGTCCCTACCCAACAGCGGGCTCACAGTCTAGAAGGGGGAGACAGAGAACAAAACCAAACATACTAACAAAATAAAATAAATAGAATAGATATGTACTAATAAGATAAATAAATAAATACAGTAATAATAATGTACAAACATATATACATATATACAGGAGCTGTGGGGAAGGGAAGGAGGTAAGATGGGGAGGATGGAGAGGGGGACGAGGGGGAGAGGAAGGAAGGGGCTCAGTCTGGAAAGGCCTCCTGGAGGAGGTGAGCTCTCAGTAGGGCCTTGAAGGGATGAAGAGAGCTAGCTTGGCGGATGGGCAGAGGGAGGGCATTCCAGGCCCGGGGGATGACGTGGGCTGGGGGTCAATGGCGGGACAGGCGAGAACGAGGCACAGTGAGGAGATTAGCGGTGGAGGAGCGGAGGGTGTGGGGTGGGCTGTAGAAGGAGAGAAGGGAGGTTAGGTAGGAGGGGGCGAGGTGATGGACAGCCTTGAAGCTGAGGGTGAGGAGCTGAAGGAACTGAGGCACAAAGAAATAAAATGACTTGCCCTAGATCACATAACAGGTTGGTGGCATGGCAGGATTAGAATCCAGGTCCTCTGACTCTTAGGTTGTGTTCTTTCCACTAGGCCACTCTGCTTCACAGTAGAGCCCCAAAACAAGCACCAACCCCCAGGGCACACCCTAGTGTGAACAGAAACTGCCAGTAATTCAGTCAATATTTGGGGGGCTCTTTTAGAGTGTACAGCACAGGACTGATGCTTAAATCATATTTATACCTGAGGCGGGGCATCAACCCCGATCCCTTAGTTTAAAAATCAAATGTTTCATCCAATTTGCTTTAGGATGACCAATAAAACCCCACCTATCACTTGGAAAATTTTTTGTCATTGGGATGAAAGGGATTAGTTGAGTCCTTAAATCCCATCTAACGCCCAGAGGTCAAGGATGCTGGGGACCCAGTGTCAATTCAGATCATATACCCTCCCCATAGTATTCCTAAAATTCCATGTTTTCCATGCATGTAACACTCTTTGGGCATATGACAGAGAACCTTTCTTGCCTGGGTACTGTGAGGGTCCTTGGAAGTTGCAGTTGGTCTATGTATCTTATCTTGCTGGTTTTATATCTTTTAATGTTTAGTTTGCAAATTATATGAGATCTGGCTCAAAAAAGGAAAAACAGATTTTCTTAAGGGCATTTGTTAAGCATTTACTATGTGCCAGACACTGTACTAAGTACTAGGGTAGATACAAATAAATCAGATTGAACACAGTTCCTGTTTCACATAAAGCTCACCATCTTAATCCCCAATTTACAGATGAGGTTACTGAGGCACAGGGAAGTTAAGTTGTCCAAGGTCGCATAGCAAACAAATGGAGGAGCTGGGATTGGAACCTAGGTCCTTCTGACTCCCAGGACCATGTTCTAAATACTAGACAACCCTGCTTCTCTAGAGTTGACCATTTGGAAGTTGATATTGAATCCTCCTCACTTACAGATTAGTCTCTTTGGATAAAATCAGGAGGGTAGGCAGAGAGAGGATGACCCGCTAAAAAGACTAGGACAAGGGTAGTTTGTCATCTTCCTGAGGTTTCAATTGACACATACCTCTTCATTCCTCAAAACCCTCCACTGGCGCCCCTTGTCTTTCAGCATTAAGCTAAAACTCCTCACAAATGGCTTCAAGGTTCTCCACCAACTCTCCCCCTCCTTAGAGATTTGCTCTCTTCACCTGCTTCTCCCCAACCTGTTTTCTTTATTCTTCCAAGACAACCTTCCAACTATATCTCACTCTCGACTCTCTCACCTCCATCTCCTGGCTCATGCTGCTCCCCGAGTTTGGAATTCTCTCCCTTCTCCACAAATCCAAAGGACCGTAGTTCTTCCCACATTCAAAGCCCTCCTGAAGGCCCACCTCATCTGATCAATTCCCAGCATTCCAAGTCATGGAAGCCCATCAGGCATCTCTGGTACTTATGTACTTACTTATGCCTATTTTTGCACTTACAGTGTACTTTCATTCAACTAAACATTCAATTATTTATTTTGATTATTCTATTTGTAAGTTATTTGTCATTTGCCTCCCCTAATATATGATAGTATATTCATGTAAAAGTAGCATGGACTAGCGGATAGAGCACAGGCCTGGGAGTCAGAAGGACCTGGGTTCTAATCCCAACTCTGCTATGTGTCTGCTGTGTGACCTTGGGCAAGTCACTTCACTTCTCTGGGCCTCTATTACCTCATCTGTAAAATGGGGATCAAGACTGTGAGCCCCTTGTGGGACAGGGACTCTGTCCAACCTGATTTGCTTGCACCCCACCCAGTGCTTAATACAGTGCATGGCACTGTAAGCACTTAACAAATACCATTGCTATTATTACTTTGGGCAAGGAATGCGTCCCTTGTTTATCTTGTACCTAAGCACTTAGTACAATGCATTGCAACCAGTGGGTGCTCATTAACACCATTCCTACAATTGTCTGACTCATTGGCAAATGAAGAAGCATGGCATAGTGGCAAGAATATGGGCTTGGGAGCCAGAGGACATGGGTTCTAATCCCACTCTGTTGCTTGTCTGCTGTGTGACCTTGGGCAAGCCACTTTACTTCTCTGTGCCTCAGTTACCTCATCTGTAAAATGGGGATTAAGACTGTGAGCCCCACATGGGACAATCTGATTACCTTGTATCTATCCTGGCACTTAGAATGGTGTTTGGCATATAGTGAGCACTTACCAAATACTATCATTATTATTCCCCCCTTCTAGACTGTAAACCCGTTGTGGGCAGGGATTGTCTCTCTTTATTGCTGAATTGTACTTTCCAAGTACTTAGTACAGTGATCTGCACACAATACGCAATCAATAAATATGAATGAATGAATGAATGAACCTTTCTTAGAAGAATGAAGACATTTATGGTCTGTTGTTGTGCAGGGACACAGTACACCTGATGGGGAATGTTTAACCAAGAGAATTATCATTCATTCATTTAACCAAATTTACTGAGTGCTTACTGTGTGCAGAGTACTGTACTAAGTCCTTGGGAGAGTACAATACAGCAATAAACAGACACATTCCCTGCCCACAGCAAGCTTACAGTCTAGAGGAGGAGGAGAGGAGACAGTGATATAAATAACTTACAGGTATGTATGTAGGTGCTGTGGGGCTGGGAGAAGGGAGCAAGTCAGGGTGATGCAGAACGGAGCGGGAGAAGAGGGTACTGGGGCTTAGTCAGGGAAGGCCTCTTAGAGGAGATGTGCCTTCAGTAAGTCTTTGAAGGAGGGGAGAGTAATTATCTGGGATTTGAGAGGGGAGGGCATCCCAGGCCAGAGGCAGGATGTTGGCGAGGGGTCAGCAGCAAGATAGACAAGATCAAGGCACAGTGAGATGGTTAGCATTAGAGGAGTGAAGTGTGTGAGCTGGACTGTAGTAGGAGAGTAGTGAGGTAGGGTAGGAGGGGGCAAGATGATTGAGTGCTTTAAAGCCAATGGTGAGGAATGCCATCAATCAGATTTCTTTATCAATCCAGAGTCTCAAACTCAGTTCTGGGGAAGTTACAATGAAGTCATACACATATATGTTCTACCTTCAGTGAGTTTGCACTCAAAAGTATTAGTAACTGTATTGTAGCCTAGTGAATAGAGCATGAGCCTGGGAATCAGAAGGACCTGGGTTCTAATCCTGGCTCTCCCACTAGTCTGCTGTTTGACCTTGAGCAAGTCATTTTGCTTCTTGGTGCCTCAGTTCCTTCACCTGTAAAAAGGGGATTGACACTGTGAGCCCTCTGTGGGACAGCTGCTGCATCCAACCCGATTATCTTGTCTCTATACCAGTGCTTAGTACAGTGCCTGGCATTGCCAGTAAGCTCTTAACAAATACCATAACTAATATTATTAAGTGCTTATTGTGTGCAGAGCATTGAATGAGCAGTGGGAAAGTATACAGAATTAGTCACTGTCCCTGGCCTTCATGGGGCTTACAATCTATCAATCAATCAATCATATTTATTGAGTGCTTACTGCAAGCAGTGTGCTGTACCAAGCACCTGGGAGAGTACAATATAACAGAGTTGGTAGACACATTCACTGCCCACAATGAGCTTACCGTCTGGAGGGGGAGAGAGACACTGATATAAATAAATAAGTTACGGATATGCATGTTATATGTTGTGGGGCTGAGGGTGGAATAAATAAAGGGTGCAAATCCAAATGCAAGGGTAATGCAGAAATGAGGGCTTAGTCACGGAAGGCCTCTTGGAGGAGATGTGCATTTAATAAGGTTTTGGCAGCGGCTGGGCCCCCACCCCAACCCACCCCCAGCTGTGGAAGGAAGGGAATGGAGGAGAGACAGCAGCTAAGGTGGAGGTGGGGAGAACCATGCTGATTTTGGTCTGAGAATCTAAGAATATAAGAATATAAACAGAGGGAGGGGACGGGGGCAGACACATAAGGAGCACTGAAACAATAAAAAGCTAAAGCAGCATAAATGACAAGGACAGATAATGTTTATAGTCTTAAGAGATGTTGATTCTAAAACATCCCTAGGTTCAGGGTTAACCATCCTGGCACATTTTCTCTTACTGTAATTTCAGCCCATTACCTCTCATTCTGTCTTCAGTAGAGATGATGGACCAGACATATCCCAGTGCACATTCCTTAAGCAACTTGGGCTCGAACAGCTCATCCATTCTCACCAGGCAGACCGACCAAAGTCCATACAACTGCTCACCCAGCGTTCTCTCCCTGTACCAGGAGCCTGAAGCAAAGTGATTCCCCCACAATCCCTTCAGCCAAACCTTAATCTGCAGCCCACCCAACCTGATGGATGGGAGTGGTCTGGCTCAGGGCACCTTGGCACCTTGACTCTGGTGCCTGGTAACTTTATCAGGGTGGGGTCCATGGCTGTACCTACTCAGTGTTCATCTCCTCCAGTGCTCCTGGGGCTGGGGGAGGCAAGGGAATAACTATGTGGGGCCCTCCGAGGGGGGAAGGTAGGAGTATTCTACCACTATCTCGTGCGGGGCCACATGCCCAGACCGTTTCTAAGCAATTAGAAGTGTTGTATTGATCCAAACAAGCGCAATGGCAGATTCCTAGCAATGACCTTGCCTTACAAAATTACTCTTTCTCCTCCTGACCTTTTTTCTCAGGACAGAGTTAACAGCATTGTCTGAGCCCTGTGGACCATCAGAAAGTGAGGAATTCTTCTGGGCCTGGGGATAGGGAAGAAGGAGAATAAATGTGAAAAAGCCCTTGCCTTCCATCCCCCAACTACACTTTCAGGCTTGGCCTGCCCTTCTCTAGGCTCCTGCCTCTCTTAGCCACATGACACAACCACGCTTGGGCCACGATTAGAGGGGTAGAGGAAGGGAGGAAAGTATTTTTCTGGGCTGAACCTTGGGTGCCAGGCTATCATTCATTCATTCATTCGATCATATTTATTGAGCGCTTACTATGTGCAGAGCACTGTACTAAGTGCTTGGAAAGTACAATGCAGCAACAGAGGCAATCCCTGCCCACAACGGGCTCACAGTCTAGAAGTGGGGAGACAGACATCAAAACAAGTAAACAGGCATCAATAGCATCAATATAAATAAATGGAATTGTAGATATACGTACATCAAAACAAGTGAACAGACATTAATATAAATATATAGAATTATAGATATGTACATATATACACAAGTGCTGTGGGGCGGGGAGGGAGGGTAGAGCAAAGGGAGCTAGTTGGGGTGAAGGGGAGAAGAAGGGGAGCTGAGGAAAAGGGGGGGCTTAGTCAGGGAAGGCCTCATCCCTGCAGGCCCATGCCAAGAGGCAAGTGGGAGCCCCCTGGGTGGACAGACTGACATCTCCATGGAAAACTGCAGCTCTGAGTCCCAGCAGCCCAATGGGAAGGTTCCTGGGGGCTGGAAGGTCAGGGGTGACTTTCAGAGAATCCCTAGGCTGCTGTGAGGATCCTGTTAATGTGTCAGTCCAATTATGGAAATGTGCTTGGGTAATTAGCCCTCTGAGGGAGCAGGGACGCATATAAGGGGAGTAATTGCGGGTTCACGTTGCTGCACATTGCTGATCCCACTTTGGTGACTAATTATTAGCATTTAGCAGGAGGATATTGTCAACTTCAAAGCAGGTGCTGCATGGCTCCCAGGCTTGGGCTTGGCCCAGCTAAAGGCCATCCTGCTGCTTTGAAGTAATTAGTTTGTCTTTCCTGGGGTGAAAACCCACTCTGGGTTTCTCCCTCCTTATTTATTTTTCTCCATCACAGAGGCAAACCCCCTACCCACTGTAGGACTATTTCTCTGTCTGTCCCCTTTCAGGGCCCAGATGTGGCTACTCACCACCTGGCTTGAAGAAAGGGTCAAAGTTTTTGGCTCCCCCAGCCCTCTGGATCCTCGTTTAAATGCAACCTGGGATCATCTGAGACCTGGGGTCTTTCCAGAGGGGCTGGTGGAGGAAGCTGAGGTGGAGAAAGAGGACTGGGAGCAGAGTTGCTCACGGACCTGTTATTCAGGGTCAAACCCTTCCCTGCTTTCCTCTGTCCTTCGCATCCGCCCCAGCTGACTCTCTGGAAACTGTCAGGTTTTTAAGGGTTAATGATGTTTCTCTGTGCGTGCAGGGACAGAAGCCAAGTTCTTGCCAGCCAGGTTTTGTGTTGAAATGTGAAGTCAAGAGTCCAGAAATTCTCACACGTCACATCAGAACTGATAGTGGTTTCCAAGGAATTAGTCAGAAGGGGTCACTCGGTGAGAATGCCACTCCACGGAACTTTGGTCGAGACTATGAATTACAAACTCAGGAGTGGAGAAATAAATGGGTGAGGAAGAAGGTGTGGGACAAAGGTTCTCCCCAAAGGAACTGTAGCTGATAATGACCCTAGCTTCTTCTTGTCATAGAACAAGCCAGATCAGCAAACTCCTATCAGGAAGCAGGGGGATGGATTAGATGATCCTCAAATAATAACAATAATAATAATAATAATTGTGGCTTTTGTTAAGCACTTTCTATATGTCAAACACTGTACATATCAGTAATTTTATTTATTTGCATAAATAATCCCTCTCTAGATGGTGAATTTATACAGTACTCTGCACACAGTAGGTACTCAATAAATATGAATGAATGAATGAAGTGCTTGGGGAGTACAAGTTAATTTGGTCCACATGGAACTCAAGTCTAAGTAGAAGGGAGAACAGGCATTAAATCCCCATTTTGCAGATGAGGGAACTGAAGCACAGTGAAGTTTAGTGACTTGCCCAAAGTCACAAAGCAGACAACTTCCAGAGCCAGGATTAGAATGCAGGCTCTCTAACTCCCAAGCTCCTGCTCTATCCACTAGGCCACGTTGCTTCTAGGCCATGCTGCCTTGTCCAAGACAGGCCCCTCCCAGATCAGGGAGACTATTAGTTCTTGACCCCTCTGTGTCAGTACAAGTGAAAGGACCCCTAAATGATACATATAGAGTGCTTACAGTGTGCCAAGGCACTTGGACACTTTCCCTCTCCATGAGAGCTCACAGTCTAGAGGGTGCACTACAGCTATTTGATTGCAGGAATTGTGTTTTGTTTTGTTTTTTAAATTCTTTATGTTCCCAAGCAACTGCTAAGGTGCTGTACGCACTAATCAATCAATCAATCCATACCAGTGGTATTTACTAAGTTGGTGCTGTGTGCAAAGCCCTGTTAATAGGGATGTGGTTGATGACGGAGTAAAAGAGGCTTGGATGTGGACTGCAGGTTATCCTCGAAAGAGCGGGAGGCCGGCGGGAAGGGGAAGTGTTGTTGTTTAGTGCCTGAGTGTGTTAGACAGGGAGCTTGTCTTCACCAGGGAGGCAAACTGAGGCCTGAAAATATCATGACATGATTTTGCTGTGGCCTATATATTGACCGGGCCAGACAAATCCCCCGATCTGCAAGCTGACCTCCTTCTGACTGAGCAATGATCCCATTTCCAGACTAGCCACCCGAGAATTGGCTGGGGTGCCCTCACTTTACTTGCAAACCTCCATGCAAAGTGCAAAATTCTTATTTTTTTTTTAAACAAATCAAATTTAAAAAGGCCTATGTTGAGAAAAACACACAACAACCTATTTCAACCTCAACAGTATTCTTTTAAGTTTTGCTGAAACGGTGAGTGCTTAAATGTCTTTTAATTTTAGATCGGGAGTAATCTGATTTGGGCCAAGGTCTTCTCTCTCTGTCCTTCAAAATACATTAAGCTGTGGTGTTTTTCCACCTCCAGCCTGCTCTGTTTCACTTTCCAAGCTTTGGAAACGGAGTACCCCAGAGCTTCCAATGCCAGGCAAAGGATTCAGTGTGATCCTAATCTCTGCAGTCTCCTCCCTGGAGGAAGTTGGTCAACAGCTGCCTCCCCTCCCCCTGCTCCTCCCCCCAGGGATCCTGATCATTTTCCCTCCCCAACCTGGCCCCTAAAGACACATGGCTCCTCTGGGCAGGAAGCCAGCAAACCCAGCATCAATGAGCAGGCAGCAAGGGCACCTGTGGACTCCTCAGTCCCTACTAGGCAGATTGGATCCTGGAGCATGAGGTAAGTTTGCAGGCCTCCTCTTGGGGGATGGGAAACAGAAATAAAGGTTCTGCCACCAGGGAAAGTAGGGAATAACTGCTTTTTTCCTGAAACACTCAACCTAGAATGTTCTGTCCCAGAGGAAGGTATGTATAGTCTACATTGGCTGGAGCCTTTTGAAGTGCAAGTAATGGAGGACCTGGGATTTTGCATTTCCAATCTTCTTCCTAAAACCAAGCAAGTTCTGGAGACTGTTAAAAATACTGTGTTTTGAACTGAATTTCGGGTCTCTAAGCCCCCACTCTAAATGGATCTTCTAAACCTGCAAAGATGATACAATACTATTGCTATTATATTTAAGTGCTTACTCTGAGTCAAGTATTGTTTTAAGTACTGGGGCAGATACAAGTTCATCACATCTGGCACAGTCTCTGTTCCAAATGAGGCTCAGCGTCTAAGGCAGAGCTATGTATGTAATTATGGTATTTGTAAAGCACTTACTATCTGCCAAGCACGGTTATAAGCGCTGGGGTTGATACAAGGTAATCAGATTGTCCCATGTGGGGCTCACAGTCTTAATCCTCATTTTTACAGAAGAGGTAACTGAGGCACAGAGAAGTTAAGTGGCTTGCCCAAGGTCACACAGTAGACAAGTGGCAGAACTGAGATTAGAACCCATGTCCTCTGACTCTTAAACCCATGCTCTTTCTACTATGCCATGCTGCTTCTCACTATAGTCCTCTAGCCTGCTGTGGGCAAGGAAAGTTTCTACCACATCTGTTGTATTGAACTCTCCCAAGCACTTGGTACAGTGCTCTACACAAGTCAAGTGCTCAATAAATGCCACTGATTGATTGATTGAGGTAGGTGATCTAAGAGCCCCACTGCCACTCTTCTTTAATAAGAGAAGAGCCTCTACCTGAACAGAGTAGAATGGATGGGCTTGAGTTGGGAAAGGTGGCAGCTGGAAGGTTGGAGGGTGAGAGCTGGGGGAGAAGGGTGGAGCAGCCTGAGGTTTGTATGATCTATCATTGCTGAATCACAAACATGTGAGACTGAACCTTTCTCGGGACATAATACCAAAGCTTGGTTTGAAAAGCCAATGGGCCTTGGATTCCCTCAACTAATAATAACAGTTGTGGTATTTGTTATGTGCTTAGTACGTGCCAGCCACTATACTAAACTCTGGGGTAGATACAAGATAATCGGGTTGCTCTCTCTCCCTGATTGGATCCCAAACCACAGGGGCCAGCTACTCAATCAATTAAACAATCAGTGGCAATTACTTAACAGTTACTGTGTGCAGAGCACTGTACTTGGTGCTGGGGTGAGTACAATACAACAAAGTTAGTATATACATTCCCTGCCCACAGGGAGTTTACAGTCTAAGGGGGAGACAGATATTAAAATAAATTATGGATATGTATGTAAATGCTGTGGGGCTGAGGGTGGGGAGAATATCAAGTGCTTAAAGGGTACAGATCCAAGTGCATAGGAGATGAAGAAGGGAAGAGGGAGTAGGGGAAAAGAGATCTTAGTCTCTGAAGCTCTCTTGGAGAAGATAAACTTTTTATAATAATAATGATGGTATTTGTTAAGTGCTTACTATGTGCCAAGCACTGTTCTAAGTGCTGGAATAAATACAAGGTAATCCGGTTGTCCCATGTGAGGTTCACTGTCTTCATCCCCATTTTACAGATGAGTAACTGAGGCACAGAGAAGTTAAGTGACTTGCCCAAAGTCACACAGATGACCAGTGGCAGAGCCAGGATTAGAACCCACAACCTCTGACCCCCACGCCCAGGCTCTTTCCACTAAACCACACTGCTTCTTTATAGGGTTTCTTCTTTTATAAGGGTTTTAAGATGGGGAGAGTGGTAGTGTCATATATGGAGTGGGGGGAGGAAGTGTAGGACAGAGGGAGGACATGGACAAAGGTTTGACTGTGAGATAGTTGAAACAGGTACAGTGAGTAGGTTGGTGTTGGAAGAGTGAAGCTTGTGAGCTCAGCAGGGTAAGATAAGGAGGTGGTGAGCTGATCAAATGCTTTAAAGCCATTGGTAAAGAGTTTCTGTTTGATGTGGAGGTGGCTGGGCAACCACTGGAGGTTCTTGAGGAGTGGGGAGATGTGAACTGAACTTCGTTTTAGAAAAATGATCCAGACAGTAGTGTTAAGTATGGGCTGGAGAGGGGAGAGATAGGAGGCAGGGAGATCAGAGAGGAGGCTGATGCAGTAGTCAAGGCAGGATATGGTAAGTGCTTGGGTCAGCATAGTAGCAATTTGGAAAGAGTGATGTTGTAAAAGTAGAACCAACAGAATTTGGCCACTTGCTGAGCTTGGGGTGACCAAGTTCACCTCTGTGGACTGAATAACCTTTTCAGTGGCCCTGGAGAAATGATGAAGCACCTTCTCTATGTTTGTCACTGTCTGGCTCATGACCTGCCCCTGACCCCTCTGACAGGGTCACTGATGAACAGACAACTTCATTATGCCACCATATAGGCTCGAAATGTGTGGAGATCTCCTCCTTCTCTTCAAAATCTCCCACTCATCATCTTCAAAACTGCCTCCTTCTCAAAACTGCCTCCTCCTCCCTAAAGCCTCCTAATCCTCCTCCTTAAAATCACCTCCTCTTTCTCTTCAAAGCCTTTTTCATCTTAAAACCTCCTTCTTAAAGCCTTCTCCTCCTCAAAACCTCCTCCTCCAAACCTCCTTTTCCTCAAATCCTTCTTCTTAAAACCTCCTCCTCACTCCCCACTCTGACAGCAGCTTGTTCAAGCAGCTTTAGAGAAATCCAGTTCTCTCGGCATCACTGACTGGCTGTCTCCAGCCGCGGCCCTGTGCACAGGGAAACTTCCCCTTCGGTCAGAAACCTACACCTCAAAATCTCAAACGGAGACGGCGGGGGAGGGCTGACTGGAGAGAAGGGACACCATGGCCACGCCCTAGTTAATAGCTCCTCAGCCACTCACACCAACCAACACCAAACCAAACTAACACCTCCAGGGTCTTCCCTGCAGAAATTTCTCCTCTGCCAGAGGAGTCATCTCCAAAGCAGAGCAGCAGATTAGACAGAAAGCCATTTCCCCTTTCGTTAGGCTGATTTCCTCACTTTTTTATTTGGGGTCACAGAGCTTTGATATCTTTCACGAGGCATCACTGGCTTTTTCCTTCCATGGTACCAAGCAAAACAGACTTAGAGATAATCAGAAACATTCAGGGGCTCTTGCCTGAGCCTGAACTTACTGAATTCCAATTGTATGGTTCTGTGTGCTAAATCAAACTACCAATCAATGGTATTTATTGAAGGTTTACTATGTGCAGAGTGCTGTACTAAGCACTTGTGAGAATACAGCAAGGAAGGTAAACACAATCTCTACCCACAAGGCATTTACAGATTAGAGAGGGAAACAGACATTAAAGTAAATTACACATGGTTATTTGCATAAGTGTGGGACTGAGGTGAAAATCAAGTTCATAAGGGATACAGTGCATAGACAATGCAGGAGAGAGAGTGAGCAAGGAAAGTGAAGGTTTAGTCAAGGAAGGCATCTTGGAGGAGATGTGATTTGAAAGTGGGGAGAATGGTGGTCAGTTGGTTATGATGAGGGAAGGAGTTCCAGGCCAGAGGGAGGACATGGTCAAGGGGAAAGGAAGATGAGATTGAACTAGAGTAGAGAAATGAAGTGGAGTGAAGGAGTGAAGAGTGAAGTAGTGTTAGAGGAATGAAGTGTGTGTGGATTGGGTTGAAGTAGGAGATCAGTGAGGAAAGGTGAGGGGGCGAGCTGATTGAGTGCCTTAGAGCTGATGTTAAGGAGTTTCTGTTTGATGCGGAGATAGATGGGCAAGCATTTGAGGTTTGTGGAGAGAGGGGAGTTGTGGACTGAGCTGTTTTTTCAGAAAAATGATCTGGGTAGCAGAGTGAAGTATGGATTGGAGAGGAGAGAGATGGGAGACAGGGAGGGTCAGTGAGGAGATTGATGCAATAGCCAAAGCAGGATCAATCAATCAATCAATCAATCGTATTTATTGAGCACTTACTGTGTGCAGAGCACTGTACTAAGTGCTTGGGAAGTACAAGTTGACAACACATAGAGACGGTCCCTACCCAACAGTAGGCTCACAGTCTGGAAGGGGGAGACAGAGAACAAAACAAAACATATTAACAAAATAAAATAAATAGAATAGATATGTGCAAGTAAAATAAATAAATAGAGTAATAAATACATACAAACATATATACATATATACAGGAGCTGTGGGGAAGGGAAGGAGGTAAGGTGGGGGGGATGGAGAGGGGGAGGATGGAGAGGGTGGGGGGAAGGGAAGGAGGGGGCTCAGTCTGGGAAGGCCTACTGGAGGAGGTGAGCTCTCAGTAGGGCCTTGAAGGGAAATGAAGGATATGATCAGCTAAACCACTGATTATATTGCAAATAATAATGGTATTTGTTAAACAATTATAATGTTCATTCATTCATTCAATCATATTTATTGAGTGCTTACTGTGTGCAGAGCACTGTACTAAGCACTTGGAAAGTAAAATTTGGCAAGATAGACAATCCCTACCCAACAATGGACTCACGGTCTAGAAGGGGGAGACAGAAAACAAAACAAAACAAGTAGACAGGCATCAATACAATCAAAATAGATAAATAGAATTATAGATATATACACATCATTAATAAAATAGAGTAATAAATATGTACAAATATACACAAGTGCTGTGGGGCAGGGAAAGGGGTAGGGCAGAGGGAGGGAGTAGGGGCATTGGGGAGGGAAGGAGGAGCAGAGGAAAGAGGGGAGCTCAGTCTGGGAAGGCATTCTGGAATATGTGAGCTCTCAGTAGGCCTGTTAAAGGGAGGAAGAGAGCTAGTTTGGCAGATGTGTGGAGAGAGGGCATTCCAGGCTGGAAGTAGGACGTAGGCCAGGGGTCAAAGGCGGGACATGCGAGAATGAGGCAAGGTGAGAAGGTTAGTGGCAGAGGAGTGGAGTGTGCGGGATGGGCTGTAGAAAGAGAAAAGGGAGGTGAGGTAGGAGGGGGCAAGGGGATGGAGAGCTTTGAAGCCAATAGTGAGGAGTTTTTGCTTCGTGCAAAAGTTGAAAGGCAACCACTGGAGATTTTTGAGGAGGGGAGTGACATGCCCAGAGTCTTTCTGCTCAAAGATAATCTGGGCAGCAGAGTGAACTATAGACTGAAGTGGGGAAAGACAGGAGGATGGGAGATCAGAAAGGAGGCCGATGAGATAATCCAGTTGGGATGTGATGAGAGATTGTACCAGCAAGATAGCGGTTTGGTTGGAGAGGAAAGGGCGAATCTTGGTGGTGTTGTGAAGGTGAAACCAGCAGATTTTGCTGACAGATTAGATGTGTGGGGTGAATGAGAGAGAGGAGTCAAGGGTGACACCAAGTTTGTGGGCTTGTGAGATGGGAAGGATGGTAGTGCCATCCACAGTGAGGGGAAAGTCAGGGAGAGGACAGGGTTTGGGAGGGAAGATAAGGAGCTCAGTCTTGGACATGTTGAGTTTTAGGTAGTGGGCCGACATCCAGATGGAGATGTTCTGAAGGCAGGAGGAGATAAAAGCCTGGAAGGAGGGAGAGAGAACAGGGAAGGAGATGTAGATTTGGGTGTCATCTGCATAGAGATGATAGTTGAAGCCGTGGGAGCGAATGAGTTCACCAAGGGAGTGAGTATAGATGGAGAGCAGAAAGGGACCAAGAACTGACCCTTGAGGGACCCCTACAGTTAGGGGATGGGAGGGGAAGGAGGAGCCTGCGAAGGAGACTGAGAGTGAACGGCCAGAGAGATAAGAAGTGAACCAGGAGAGGATGGAGTCTGTGAAGCTAAGGTTGGATAATGTGTTGAGAAGGGGATGGTCGACAGTGTCAAAGGCAGCTGAGAGGTCGAGGAGGATTAGAATAGAGTAGGAGCCATTAGATTTGGCAAGAAGGAGGTCATTGGTGACCTTTGAGAGGGCAGTTTTGGTGGAGTGGAGGGGACGGAAGCCAGATTGGAGGGGGTCCAGGAGAGAATTGGAGTTGAGGAATTCGAGGCTCTTTTAGACTGTGAGCCCACTGTTGGGTAGGGACTGTCTCTATGTGATGCCAATTTGTACTTCTCAAGCGCTTAGTACAGTGCTCTGCACATAGTAAGCGCTCAATAAATACGATTGATTGATTGAGGCTGCGAGTGTAGATGACTTGCTCTAGGAGTTTGGAAAGGAAGGAAGGGAGATAGGGCAATAACTGGAAGGGACAGTGGGGTCAAGGGAGGGTATTGTCAGGATGGGGGAGATGTGGGCATGTTTGAAGGCAGAGGGGAAGAAGCCCTTGGAGAGTGAGTGGTTGAAGATGGAAGTTAAGGAGGGGAGGAGGGAAGGAGTGAGAGTTGCCAGTGACTGTTCTAAGAACTTGGGTAGGTATAATTAGGTAGCTGTCCCACAAGGGGCTTATAGTCTTAGTAGGAGGGAGCAAAATTTAAGAAAAATAAATCTATCAATTTATCTAAGATGATCTGTTTAGTATTCCTGGTTTTGAAGATCTAGAAACCAAGAATTGCAGACGCTTCACATTGTAAAGGCTCTCCAGAAGTCACTCAATCCAACTCCCTGTCTCCAGGCAGAACAGTCTCTCTCCTAGCCCAACATCTATCTGTCTCTCCTATTCTTTAAGCCTTTTGGATTGGAGATTCCATAGTGTTTGCCCTTTAACAGGTTGCTCTAGAGGTCAATCACCCTTACATGAAGAAGTCCTTTGTGTCTATTTTAAACTCTATGCCTTTACATTTAAACCTCTAGGGGAAAGAGTGCAGGATTACAGGTTCTAGTCCCAGCTCCACTACTTGCCTGCTGAGTGACAATGATAATAATAATAATAATAATAATTGTGGTATTTATTAAATGCTTACTATGATCTGAGTTCTGTACTAATTCCTGGGGTAGATGCAAGATCATCAGATAAGGCAAAATCCCCATCCCACATGGGGCTTTCAGTCTAAATGGGAGATAGAACAGGTATTTTATTCCCATTTTACAGATGAGGAAACTGAGGCACAAATAAGTCTAGTGATTGCCCAAATTCACACAGCAGGCAAATGCCTGAGCCAAGAACCCAGGTCTCCTGAATCCCAGGCTTGTACTCTTTCCACTACAGCATGCTACTTCCTTGGGCAAGTTGATTAACTTCTTTATGCCTCCAGTTTCCTTCATCTGTAAAATGGAGATCATATCTGTTCTCCCTCCCACTGAGACTCTGAGCCACTTGTGGTACAGCAACTGTTTCTGATCTGATGAAATTGCAAAATGGCAGGGCTTGGCACATTGTAAGTGATTAATAAATACCAAAATTGTTGCTGCTATCATTATTATTATCCTCTGCTGGCAGTAGTATTTTCTGGTTCAGACCTCTACTATTAGCAAGACCAATAAACGATTTCTTTGTAGTGAAGGTGGCCTGTGTGACATCATCCCCACCCTCCTGTTCATGACCTTTGGCCACAAGGGCACACAAAGGGAAGCAGCTGGAAGCAGTTAAAGTAGGGACAGGTGGCCCATAATGTAACTTTTTGGCAAAAGGGCAAGTTAAGAATGTAACAGGGGCTAGGAGAGTTAGGGGTTTGGAATAACATTTCCCTAAACAATAGGATCGATATCAAGGATGACCCTCATTTCTTGTTCCTTTATTCATCCTGTTGCTGCTATTGGAGACAGAATCCTGGGTTCGATAGTTCTTTATGTCTGGGATGACATGCTGTGGAGTGATTGGACCTGTATATGCCCTCCTGGAAGCAACTAAGCTAAGAAGGATGAGTGAAACTAAAGATAAAACCCCCTTCCTGTCCACTGCCGAACTAACAGATTAAAATCTACATTAAGCAGCCAGACGCTCTGATTTCAAATGCAGTTTCCCAAAGCCCTTGCAATCTAACCCTGATTAGTGTGCTAAGCCTATATTTGTGCAATCCTCCATTCAGTAAAGGTCTGAGAATGTTAGGGATCGAATCAGAGAGCCCAGAAGCAGTAAGTGACTTTCTCCTCAAATTTTCTATTAGGGCTTAACACTGCCTCACCCCTATCAATAAAGCAGAGAATTTAGGAAGCAGTAGACAGCTGACGGAGGTGTCAATAAGCCAATTTGTGGCTTGTTAGAGTGTTACACTTGTTTATCGGCCTTTAACGAGACAAGACATTGATGTTAACACAGTTGTGGGGAAGCTGCCTGGGCCAATAGTGTGCCTTGCTGAAATTAATTTAAACGGACTATCATTTGTGCCAAAAATGGCGGACCTAATCCATTACTAAAGCACTGAAAATGAGCTCTGTAATATGGAAAAGGCATCAGCTACTGGAGCACAATCCCAATTTGGGTTGAATTAGAAGTGCTAGTAGATGGAACTTTTCCAAAGAGAGGGCTTTATTCCATTTATTCCATTTAGATCTTTTCTGTGGGAGACTAAGAATAGAAGTTGGTGGTGACCAAGGCCTCAGTGTCGTCGGAAAGCTTAGCAATACTCTGTGGCATTTAACGTTAATGGTTCTGAGTTCTTGGAAGGTCAGTCTCCGTTGTCAGGATTCTATGAAAATGCCGTATGGAGCATTTAATCAGCTCTCTCAGTGTGTGGGTTTGTCTCTGATTGAACACCGATGCAGTATTATTCATCGTTTTATTCACTCTACCCATTTATCAACTTTGGTGAGTCATGTGACTTGCAGTTGTTGTAGTTCCTGCACCTCCACCCACTCTTTTCTTGCTGCCCTGCCTCTCCTCACTGCCGCTTTGCAGCTGAAGAACTGGATGGGACGACTCAGGATTGAGCTCTAATGAGAAGAAAATCATCATTATTTTAATTGCAGCCCACACTTACTTTTGGTTACAAAATGGAAATCAATCTTTTCTACCCGAAAGCAGGTCGATCTGTCCCCAAAACACACATTCCTCATACAGGCCAGGCCCTCCAGAGGTCATTTTGTCCAGCCACCTGCTTCCAGATAAATAGAGTCCTTGACCCTGTTTTTAAAGATCTGCAGGGGAGGAAATGCCACAGCCTCCTTTGGCGGTTTCTCTCCTCCTCAGAGATCACTTCTGTTTTATTGCTCTGGATGATTGAGCCCCGTCCTTCTCCGGGCATATCCTACAGAGAATGTCTGGTCTGTGGGGTGGTCCCTTCTGCTTAGGAAAAGAACTGAGCTGAAGCAAATGCAGATTCATTAATTAATCCCTGCCAGCATCTTTGAGCATCTGATATTACAGCAATTTCTTTGTCATACATTATTTTTGCAGTGGGTTTAGCTTTATCTTCCTCTATGCATCTGTGCCTGAAGGGCGGAAAAGAAAGCCTGAGTTTTTCAAACTTCCCCAAGATAAGGGGGCAAAGAAATGGTAAATTCCATTTCATGTCAAAAATCAGTATTTTGTTTCTGGCCAGGATAGGCTGTCATCCATCCAACTTTGGAATTAAGATCCATAGACAGGAATCTCCAACTTTGTTGGAAAGGAGACCCATCTATGGCAAAGCTCCCTGTGGACCTGCACAATCCTGTGCAGTTTGGATAAGAGCTGCTTGGGACAAATGAATCCATGCATTCATTTTTCACTAGCAGAGTTTATAGCACTCCAGGTAACTCTGAGCACTTACAGCTCTGTACATTGTTTAGTTGTTCTGCTCTTTCATGCATCTTTTATGTCTTTCTAGGCTTCTTTCCTCATATTATACAATTATTTCTAGGCTTTGAATCTATCGTGGACAGTGTCTCTCAGGTCCTTGAAGGCCAGGACCAGGTCTTGTCTTCCTTTGAAATTATCCCTGATACCTTATCCAGTGTGCTGCCCACAGTGTGCTTAGTACTGCTGACTGACTGGTTTGTTACAAAGTACCTCATTTCATTCAATCATATTTATTGAGTGCTTACTGTGTGCAGAGCACTGCACTAAGTGCAGTTTTAGGGGTGAATGAAGGAGGTCATTACCCAAGGTCTCCAATTTCCAGAAACTGTTACTTTGGGGGAATAATCTAATGTAAGATTTCCCCAAGCAAGAGGTCCAGGGATCAGTCTAATGGGAACAGTTTAAGGAAAGAACTACTGGTCTGGTGAGGAGGTCTGTTCCCTATCCTCCTCTTCTCCTCAGTGGAGCAACCTCAGTCCAAACCCACAAGTGGGGCATTTTCATTTTATTTTTTTTATTTCTAATTTTACCAGCCAAAATGGGTTTGTCAATTTACGAATCCTGAACTGTCCATGGTTGACTAATTCAAATTAATTCATTTCTGTGATGAATTGCCAATATCATTAATATAATCAATATGCATTTTGGAATGTGACCTGTGGAAAGTTAGGCCATTTTCAAGTGCATCATAAATATTTTTTGCTGGGCAATTTCCCTTCACCCCACTCTCAAAGCGATGTGGAGTTTCTTTGGGTAACTGGTCACTTTAAATTGGAAGCTCCGTGGGATGAGCACTTACAATGCTTAGACAGTGTTCATTCAATAAATACTTTTAATACTGGTACCAGTGGTGATTTTCCTGGGATTGCTAACAGTATGCCCCCAAAACAAAATTACGAAAATTCTGTGCCTATATCTTTTCTCCAGTTAGAAGCCACTGAAGTGGTGTAAGCATTCCACATTTGCCAAGCGGTGCTGGGGAGGGGACAGCTGGGTGACAACAGCCTAGCAGCTTTGGGAGAGGAATCCAGTACATGTGACTGACAGATCCCAGCTGAAGATGCCCTTCCCAGGTCCCGCTGACGGTGTCCTTGGCTACACCTCTGCAGAGTCAGGGGTCAGTCACTGCAGCAATGCCGCAAGGAGTCTTTCACTATTTTGAAATGAAAGAGGCTGTTGTGATTAGGGGGAAAGGAGGCAGAGGGGCCTAACCACGATCATTTCTCCATTGGGCCAGAAGCTTAAGACCCTCACCCCACCCCAGACCAGAGACCTCTCCTCATGGAAGCCCCCCACCCCCAGGGAAGAAGGAAATAACAAAATGGGGAAGAACCAAGGCCAGTTTCAGAGAGTAATCACCTCAGGTCTCATCAGAGGGGTCGGTAGCCTGGGGTCAAAGGCCCTTGTTAAAATCTGGAAAGTCAGTCAATTGTATTAATTGAGCACTTACTGTGTGCAGAGCACTGTACTAAGCTCTTAGGAGACTACAATAATAAAGAGATACATTCCCTGCTTTCTGGCCCTCACCCCTACTCCAGGGTTTGTATATTTTCAAGCTTTGGGTTGATGCTGGAGAACTACCCTAAATTAAGCTAAATTGCCTTAAAATTGCTCTGTTGCTCTCAGGAACCTCTGCTCTTCAGAGTTTGGCCATTTGCTTCATTTGTGAATGGCAGAAAAGTGTAATTTTCCACAGAAATGTGCTATACAAATGTTGTATGGGAAACTTGAAAAGAAAACCTGAATTTCCTGTAATTTAAACTCAATTTTTATCCAAATTAAAAAATGACAAAGAATGTAATCATTTTTAAAACCAGTAAAGGCTTCACTGTACTTGCAATCTGGCGCCTGCTTATTATTACCGGTCTCCTACCATTCACAGCCAGGAAGTCTTTCAGACTACAAAGCCAACCCTCAATTCTCTAAGGAAGGCCTTCTGATTTGTGAATTATCCGGAACCTTTGCTTCTCCTCTCCCTCTTCTTGCTACTCATCTTTTGTCCATTTTCCTGCTAATCAACGTCTCCAGGAGCAATAATAAGAAAGAAAATCCAAACCAAAAAGCGTTGCCCCATATGAGCAGCTCTTATTATTGATAATAAGATATCTTATTATTAAGATAAGATATCTTATTATTGATAATAATAAGAGCATTTATTAAGTGCTTACAATGTACCAAGCACTGGGGTAAATACAAAATCATCAGTTGCTGTTTCACAAAAGCCTCAAAGTTCAAGGGGGAGGGAGAACTGGTATTTACTCCCCTTTTTATGGATGAGGATAAACTGAGGAAACTGAGGCAAAGAGATGTTGAATGACTTGCCCAAAGATGGCACTGTGGGTAGAACACGGGCCTAGGAGTCAGAGGTTGTGGGTTCTAATCCTGGCTCTGAGGCTTGTTTGTTGTGTGACCTTGTTTCTTTTTCTTTTTTAATGGCATTTATTAAGTGCTTACTATGTGCAAAGCACTGTTCTAAGCACTGGGGAGGTTACAAGGTGATCAGGTGGTCCCACGGGGGGCTCACAGTCTTATTCCCCATTTTACAGATGAGGTAACTGAGGCACAGATAAATAAAGTGACTTGCCCAAAGTCACACAACTGACAATTGGTGGAGCTGGGATTTGAACCCATGACCTCTGACTCCACAGCCCAGATCTTTCCTTTGAGCCATGCTGCTTCTCTAGCAGCACAAGCAACAGCATGGCCTAATGGCAAGAGCACTGGCTTGGGAGTCAGAGAACATGAGTTCTAATCCCCACTCTGTTAATTGTCTGCTATGTAACCTTGGGCAAGTCACTTAACTTCTCTGTGCCTCAGGTACCTCATCTGTAAAATGGGAATTAACACTGTGAGCACCTTGTGGAACAAGTACTGTGTCCAACTTTATTACCTTGTAACTACCACAGTGCTTAGACAAGTGCATGCCACATAGCAACTGCTTAAAAAATACCATTATTATTATTTTAGCCCTCACTGGGCATGTGTACCAAGTTGCCAGTTCTCATTTCCATGGATCTTCTGGCTGGCTCTGACACTGAAGTTAAGACATGAGCAATTCCCCCTGTGATTGCTGCCACCTGAGAAAAACATCCCGTTCCCATGGAGACCTGGGGCTGTGTTCAGCCAAGGTCACACTAGCAGCTTTGTGCAGAACCAACAATACCCTACTCCACTTGTTCCTTGACCAGACTGCACAGGCAAATCCAGGGAAGATGAAGGGGTCTAGTCAAGGGGTTACTTCTTCTCCAAACCAGGGAAAGTTGGAGACTTTTTTGAATGGTGCCGGATCAGGAAGACAGCTGCTCACTGTCTTTCTGTTCTGACCCTTGAAAGAGAATTAATCAGCAGAGAAGTGAAGGCATTAATGAATGTGCTTCTTACAGTGTAGACTTACTGGGTCAGAGCAACTTTGGCCCAGTGGGTGGTAAATTCTCATTTCTGTGTGTCAGAGGTTTTGATCTTCTAGTAATAACATGAATTGTGCACTTATTAAGCTCCCACAGGTGAATTGCACTGTTTTGGGTTTTTTTTTTTGGTTGGGGGGGGTACAACTGAATAAATACATACTTAAGTAATGAGGATGGGTATAGCTAGTGCCTCAGTACTAGAGATGGGTTTGAACACTGTGGGATGCAGAGAATTACAGTCCTCTAGACTGTAAACTCATTCTCTAGACTGTACGTTTCTCGTGGGCAGGGAATGTGTCTGCTATATCAATCAATCAATCGTATTTATTGAGCGCTTACTGTGTGCAGAGCACTGTACTAAGCGCTTGTTTTGTTGTACTCTCCCAAGCCCTTAGTACAGTGCCCTGCACACATTAAGTGCTCAGTAAATATGAATGATTGATTATGGCCTTCAGGAAAGACTTGGAGAAGATGAAATTTTAGAAGGGCTTTAAACAGCTGTGGTGTGTCAGAACTGGAGAAGGAGTTCTAAGCCAGGGGGAAAGTGAGTGCAAGGAGAAGGGGTGGGAGAGTTGAAATAGAGAAACAGCCATAAGGTTTGTTGCGGAGAAACAAAGACAGTGAATTAAAGAGAGTGGGTAAAGAGAGTAGATATGTCCCATGAGGTGAGTTGTTGAGTGTCTTGAAGCCTTGAAGAGAAAGCAGGGTGGCTTAGTGGATAGAGCATCAGCCTGGGAGTCGGAAGGACCTGGGCTCTAATCCTGGCTTTGCCACATATCTGCTGTGTGACTTTGGGCAAGCCATGTAACTTCTCTGTACCTCAGTTACCTGATCTGTAAAAAATGGGGAATAAGAGTGTGAGCCCCATGTGAAACAGGGACTGTGCCCAACCTGATTAACATGTATCTACTCCAGTGCTTAAAACAGTTCTTGGCACATAGTGAGTGCTTAACAAATACCATGATTTTTATTATTATTATTGCTACTGTTGGTCCCTTTGCTAGTCTTCTAAATTGTGTATGGTTGACAGATATCATTATCCCTGCATGCTTCACCAGCCTTTAGTACAGTGCTTTGAACAAAGACAGTATTTTACAAATATTAGAAATTTGGAAGTCAATGAGTCCTTTTGCTAGGACTTGAGAGGATGGAGAAGAAGAGAAACAGTGTGGCGTAATGGATAGAGCCCGGGCCTTGGAATCCAAGGACCTGAGTACTTATCCCAGCTCAGCCACTTTTCTGCTGTGGGACCTTGGGTGAGTCAGTTCACTTTTCTGTGCCTCAGTCATCTGATTTGTAAAATGGGGATTAAGACTGTGAACCCCATGTGGGCCAAGAACTGTCTCCAACCTAATAAACTAACCCAGTGCTTAAAACAATGCCTGAAACAGAGTAAGTGCTTAACAAATACCATTAAAAAATGACATAAAATAAGCAGAGACTTATTCTTCTCCACCTTTTACCCTTTTCCTACTTTAATTAAGAATTTCCCAAACAACAAAAGTTGAAAACACAGCCAAAAATAACGTGCAGGCAGGTAAAAGGATTTTGCTTAGCTTGCTCCATCACCACCTGCTTGAGCCACGCCAGCCCCCTCCTAATTGGCTGGGATTTGGGCTGATTAACAAGATACTAAGGAGCGGAGACTCAGTCAAGTGCAATTAATTCGGTCTGGTCAAGGGGAGCCCGTATTGGAGGCCTCATCAGTGTAAACCAGACCAAGAGGCTTATGCAGGAGATTTCCCCTTCTTTAAGGGCTATGCTTAACACGGGCCTGGTCATCGAATAACAACGTTATTTTCTTGCAAGTTTGTCACCACATGCACATTCCGAGTGAGTTGTGAGAAATGTAACTGTTGAAGAAAGCCAGGTTGGGCTCTTGTGATTGGAATTTCAGATTCATCTTCCAAGCATTGGCTTCCTGGGAGCTGGGAGACAGCAGTGAGAGAGGCAAGGAGCGACAGGAATTATGGTCATAATGGGCCAATAATTCAACTAGTCATATGATGTGTCTGCTCTGTGGAGTCTGACACAGGGAAGGTGGGGGGATGAGTTTTTTCTCTTCCTAAAGAAAATGCAACCCAATTTTTTCCCTTCTTATTAGCATTTTTATAGCATCCCATACATTTGCTCTTACTGTTCATAATTAAATGCTGCCTGTGGTGTCCTGTCCATCTTGGTAATGCTCTGTTGGATGCCAATGAAACTGATTTTTTTTTTAATTGATGTTCTCCACTCTTGAAAACCAAGGCTGAATTCCTTATAAGTTTTCCCATTGGTGGGAGACTGGGAAAAAAAAAACCCTAACCGTGGAGGAAGGAAACTTGGAGAACTCTTCTTTCAGGCCATCACAAGGCTCACTTGAGCTCCTTGGCTTTAGCATCCCTCTTGCTCTCCAATCTGTAATGCTACTATACTCTCAGATGGTTCAGGCCCAATTTTAGGGCAAATAGGCTCCATAGTTAACCAGAGATACTCTCTTTGGCTCCAAGCTCATACTATCCCTCATCCGAGGATACATGGGTTTCTCCATGACACTGGCCAGCTGAACCTCTCTGGACACTGATCATCCGGGACCAACTGGTGTCCACATCCATCTTCCTGCCTGATCATCTGCTGCTACCCTCATCAGTCTAACCTTCAGATCTTATCGAGATCTGAGAGCAAAACAAAGAAAAGTGCTTGTTCTGGAGCAAGTGGGATTTCAGCTAGATATCAAGAAGAAATCTCTAAAGTGCAGGTTGTTAGGCCCTTCATTCATTCAGTCGTATTTATTGAGCACTTGCTTGGGAGAGTACAGTATGACAAGCAGACACAACCCCTTCCTTGGGTAGGAAGATTGCTGTGGAATATCTATCTCTGGAAGTCTTTAAACAGAGGAGAGATTGTTATCTGTCTAGGCTGATTTAGACATGGTGGCTGGAGAAGTCACCAAAGTTTCAGACTCAATAAATTCAATTAACTTGCCACGTCGATTGTGGGAAGAATTCCTTCCACTTTGGAATCCTCCTAACCAAACCCAGGGAATGTCCTTAGGAGAACTCTCAGGATATTGTCCGGTTCTAATCTGCTGTCTGGCCTGGGTGACCGCAAGTGAGGTTCTTGGTGTGGAAAGAGAGGGGCTTAAGGCTTAGGGTGTTTCCTAACAGGAAGTTTTAAAATGGGGACTGCTGGCCAGTGATGTTTTCCTCCTCCCAGCATTCTGACTTAGTGGGTGAGCTCCATATTTGGTGATGTGTCCCTGACCCTAGGCCCAGGAGAAAGTCTACTACGCTTCCCTGAGATTCCCTGAGCCCTCTTGCTCTACACTGCTGGCTGCTCGGGTTTCAGGTTGCAGGAGGGAAAAGGTAGAAAAAGGCTTCTCAGCATCAACTTGAAGTGAATTCAATTACCATGGCAACTGAGAAACCACTCATTTAACAACCAGGCCTCCAGACAGCATCAGGAGAGAGCAGCACAGGAAATCCTTGGGCCTGGAGCTTCCTTTCTTTCTCTGTGCCTGAGAGTGATCAGGGAGATCTGAGGTGTGTGAGAGGAGATATCTGTTCTGGGTAGAGCATGCATGTGGGTACCTTATTATATCGGCACAGATCTCTGGTGTCAAGGTTTTTCCAGCTATCCTTTCTTCTCTCCTTTCCCGAGCAGTGGTTGCTCAGAGTTCTTCCTGGTGAGAACGCAACAAGGAGGAGTGAAGAATGACCGTCTCTCAGCCTCAACTGAGCCGTTCAGTCCATATGGGAGATGGGTTACTGCTTCATCCCACCATAGGAACTTGGAAGAGAGGAGCTGGGTTAGCTCTCTAATTTGTAATTTAGGGTGATGGATGGTTATCCCCACTTTAGGTTAATTCCCTCCCCATGGAGAGCTGTTCTCTGTACCTTCTCGGCAAGCATCTTAGGGACGGAGTTTGGAATGAGACGGGGGCCAGGGGGGTCAAGATCTTTGGTTTTGACAGAATGAACCTGTGACCATGACAGGAGATGGAGAAACAGTGAATTACATTGTTTCTTTTGCCTTTGGGCTTGACATTTCCCTGCTTGTTAGCACCTTTCCCAGGGGCTGGAGGACTGGAGGGGAAATGCTTGGGGTCTCATTTCAGCCAGGACAGGCTGGGCAAATGACTAGACATAGTTTCACAGTGGTCAACTCCATAAGGGCAAGGATTGTACCTCTAACTCTACTGTACTCTCCCAGGTGCTCAGTACAGTGCTCTACACACCATACATGCTCAACAAATGCTACTGATTGATTAATTGACCAGGAAAGGTGAGGTAGCTACCCTTGCAATTCCATTGGCTTTCTCATCTCCTCTCTTCCCTCATCAAGTCACAAGGAAGTTGCCCCTCCCACACTCACTGCTAACTTGGAGGTGGGGAGGATGAAATGGAGTGGAGGTGGGCTTCACTTGGACCCCTTCCATGTTCTGAACTGATCTGGCAGAAAGGGGTGAAGATGGCTGAAGGTAAAAGGGCTCGCTCAAAGGACTGGGGGCATCATTGTCTCCCCTTCCCTCCATCTGCTAGCATGAAGCAGGGACAGGAGCCCCCCGTTCAATTTATTCCTTTGACCTGTGGTCAGGGGAATGGGCCAGCCCTCCTCTCGGCTCTTCTTTGTCACTTCTGCTTCCTCTCCTCCCTTGGAAGAGAATAAGTTATTTCCTTCTCTCTCTCTTTCTTCCTGCTTCTCTTCTTCTTTCTCTCTTGCTATAATTGCTTCTCCTTTACTTGTTCAAGCTCTCTGAAGGATTTCTGCCAAGCTCACTGAAGGGGCAGCAGACCTCAGAGGCCCCATTCCTTGAGGAGGGTCCAGCCTTCCCCAGTAGCTCAAGGAGAATGCAAAGTCAAAGAGTGTATGTCAGTGTTCTCCTTAGCTGTAGTCAGGCAGTGGCTGCTGCTCTCCTTGTCCTCTCTTCCCACTGTCTCTGCTTCACAGAATGACTTTCTGGGCTCCCATCTCCCGGCCTTCAGGCGCAACTGCCCCTCACCCATCCAAGGTGGAGGAGAGTCTCCTATGCTCAAGGAAGGGAGCGGGCACTGTACTGGAAGTCAGGAGACTTAGATTCCAACCCTGGGTCTACCATTTGCCTGCTGTGTGGTTCTCGAGTGAGTCAATCAATCAGTGGCATTTATTGAGCGCTTACTATGTGCAAAGCACTGTACTAAGCACTTGGGAGAGTACCCACAACAAACTTACTAGAGTCACTTAACTTCTCTGTGCTTCAATTTTCTCTCTGTAAATACCTGTTCTCCCTCTCCCACAAACTGCAAGTCCCATGGACTCTGTCAGATCTGGATTGTGTAGGCTTAATCTGAGAATTTAGCACAGTGCTTGACACATAGTAAGAACTTAAGAAATATACAATAAGTATTAAAATCATCCTCAAGCACCCAATGCAGTGTATCATATCCTTCCCTGGCCCCACTTTACAAGCTCTTTAGGGATTTGGGGACCATCTGATGAAGAATGCTAAACAGCCTCTGGAACCCCATCCTGACACTCATGAGAAGGAGGGAGCTGTCTGACCTTGGGGGGATGGGCTGAATTGGGAAGCTAGGACCACCCCATCCAGTAAGCTCATTTCTAGACTCTAAGCTCAATGTGGGTAGGGAATGTGTTTACCAATGATTGTTATACTTTCCCAAGCGCTTAGTACAATGCTTTCACGCAGCAAATGCTAAATAAATACCATGAATAATGATGATGATGAAATGAGGCTGCTCCCACCAGATCCTCAAAGGGTAGGGGATTTGCTTACTTGCATGAGAAACAGGTTTTTCACTCTCAGCCTTGCTGTCTCCTTGCTTTACGACTACTGGCGTGATTTAGTGCACACACTTAAAAAATGAAAGGACAACTTCTTAAAATTGCAGTAAATGTATTGTTCAATAGATGTGATTTACAAGTTATGAGCCACAGAAGAGTCGCCATGGCAATTTATTGGGATGTTGACTCAGACGTCGGAGTCCATCGCCTCCTTCTGGCTATGATCACCATAAAAATAATCCGATGGATTTTGATTCGCACCCTCCATCTTGGGATCAGTTTAGGGTTTCAGCTGCTCTCTCTTCCCCTCTCTCTACTCCCCAGTTTGAAATCATTGGCTGGCGGTGGGGGTCTTATGATTTGAGGGACTGATTCCAACAGGCAGCTTGGGATCTCAAAGCGGAGGTGACCAGACTTTTAGGGACTGCTTGAAGAGAACTCACCTGATGTCCTCTCAGGAGTTCTGTGGAGGAATGAGGATGTGGGAAACTGAAGACCCAGAGGAGTTATAACTTAGGTGCCTTGTTCAAGAAGATCAGCCTCCTGCTGAGGGTGGGAAAGCCCAAGATGCCCCAACTCTGTCTGTTGTGTCTGTGGAGGATCTTGTCCCAATTCAGGACCTGCCTTCTGAGTAGCAGCTGGGAGAGTTCACATCCCCTCACTGATGTTCTCCCTGGAAACAACTCTGCATACAGTTAGTGCTCAATAAATATGATTGAATGAATGGAAATGGAGTGCAACAAAGTCAGGGGACAGGGCTGGCAGAAGAACAGATTAAGTGTCCTGGGGGTAACTCAGACTGCCTTAAGTAGCCTGGGCCTCTGTTCTCTGCTGGTAGAGTACATATCCCTAGATATATATTTATATACTTTTTTATCTATATTAATGTCTGTCTCCCTCTCTAGACTGTAAGCTCATCATGGGCAAGGGAATGTGTCTACCAACTCTGTTGTATGGTACTCTCCCAAACACTTAGTATGGTGCTTTGCACACTGTAAGCGCTCAGTAAATACCATTGATTAGAGTCTGGAACATAACTATAGGAGGGGAAGGAGGCAGAGCTTTGGAATGGAAAGTGGGAGGGGCGGGGAATTAACAGGAGAGTCACCTACTTAGGGTCATCAGGTCTCCAGCCATAATTAGTTTCCTTTCCTTCCTCCAAACCTTCCCCTGGGCTGCTCACAAGAGGCCACAGAAAGCTATGGGAACCTGGAAGTAGTTTGGAGAAGAACACGAATGAGTAAAGAGACAGAAACACCATTTATCAGGAAAGGCTTAAGGAATTCTGGTTGTTGGGCCTGAAAAAGAGAAGACCAACTGGAAATTAAAGGATGGTTTTAAGTCTCAGAAGGGTTTTAGGAGCAGAAAGCTGACCAGGAGCAGCCTCCACCTGAGAGTCAGAAGAGCTGGGTTTTAATACCAGCTCCACCAGTTGCCTATTGTGTGCCCCTAAATGAGTAACTTAACTTCTTTGTGGCTCTATTTCTCCATATGTAAAATGGGGATACAATAACTGTGAGGTCCCTGTGGACAGGGAATGTGTCTACTGACCCTACTGCACTGTTCTCTTCCAAGTGCTTAGTACAGTCCTCTGCACACAATAAGCACTCAATAAATACCACTGATGGATTGACTGGTGATTGTCTGTTGTGTGACACTGGGAAAATTACTTAACTTCTCTGTACCTCTCTTTCCTCATCTGTAACATGGGAATTCAAAGCCTGTTGTCCCTCCTATTTAGACAGGGAACAGGGATTGTGCCCAACCTGATTAATAGTAAGTGCTTAACAAATATTATGATAAAAATAATAATTAATAATATATCAGTGGTCCAAACAAGAGGAAATATGCTTAAACAGAAATGGGAAAATTTTGATAAAACGTTGTGGCTGCCAAGAGGATTGAAAACTGGGCAGGCATTTGAAGGAGGGAGTGGAGACTCCCTCGGGGGAATTTTTAAAATATATATTTTTAAGGACTAAATGAATAGTTGGGAAAGGGGGTTTGATTGACATGCATTCATTTAATCAACAAATGAACATGGAAAAGCCCTTAGGGTCCCTCTTCCTGGTTGAAAGGAGGCTGAACAGTTTCCATCAGCCATCCCCTCCACGGGCTCTCCACTCTCCCGGAAAAGCCCCGCGGGGTTCCTAGCTTGGGTGGCATGCAGTAACTCCCTGCCCGGCTGTGGGCCTCGTGGTTAGAGAGCTACTGGGTGTCATCACAGGCAGCTGCCCTCCAGCTGACAGCAGCCAGACTCCGGTCAAGGTGCCAAGAATCACAACGTGTTTCTATACTTTCTTTTTGTACTGAACTGAGGACTCCATCCAAGTCTGAAAGGTTGGAAAAAGGGAGGGATGTGAGAGAGAGTGGTGGTAACTCCCCAGACTCAGCAACAAGGCTTAGGAACTCCTCGCTCTCCCTTCCCATTTATTCATTTTCCAAGACCTGCCCCAGATTTGAACTCTTTATATATGTGCCTACGAGGGGCCATCATGTGCTTTTAGACTGAAGCACTATAAATTGTACTTATAAAGTGGGCTTGTCTTTTAAAGCTCCTGGAAACGGCCTTGACTCATTCTTGAATAGAAGGCAGACACACAAACAGAACCTCTGGAGTCAGTCAAAGCTCTCCACTCTGAATTCTCTGACATGGAGCAAAGGGAAAGAGTCCTAGGGATGTCGGGGGTGGGTTCTTTCAGCCTGCATAGGCCCCAGTTCTACTGCAAATGGAAAGGAGGGCTCCAGAGTTCGAGAGGGAGGACTCAGCTTTAGCGATCCTGTCCTGACACAACCCATCAAATCTGTATAGCTCAGGTCACCCACCATAGAAAGTGGCACATCTTCACTGTGCTTTCCCCGGATGGGATAATAATAATAATAATAATGGTATTTGTTAAGCGCTTACTATGTGCCAAGCACTGTGGTAGATACAAGGTAATCAGGTTGTCCCATGTGGGGCTCACAGTCTTAGTCCCCATTTTACAGATGAGGAAACTGAGGCACAGAGAAGTTAAGTGATTTGTTCAAACTCACACAGCTGACAAGTGGAGGAGCTGGGATTAGAACCCACAGCCTCTGACTCCCAAGCCTGGGTTCTTTCCACTAAGTCACACTGCTTCTCATGCTGGGGAATAAATGAATGGCTTCTAGAGGGGATGGAGCTGCAACAGCCTGAAGAAGTTGAAGATGCATGACATATACCACAAGTCTTCCACTTTCAAAGCCCTCCTAAAATCCCACCTCCTCCAACAAGTCTTTCCTGATTAACTCCCGACACCCCAAGTCCCTTTTACCCATTCGCCACCTCTTGCCTCTCTAGCCACCTCTAAAGGAGCAGCATGGCTTAGTGAAAAGAGTAGAGAATTGGGAATCAGGAGACTTGAATTCTAATCCTAGCTCTGCCACTTGCCTACTGCGGTCCTGAGTGTTCAGTACAGTGCTCTGTACATAGTAAGTGTTCAGTAAATGCCACAGATGATGATGGGACCTTAGGTGAATCACTTAACTTTTCTGTGCCTCAGTTCCCTCATCTGTAAAATGGGGATTCAATGCCTATCCTTGCTCCTCAGATTGCAAGCTCCATATGGGACAGGGACTGATATGATTGTATATACCCCAGTGCCTAGCATATTGCTTGGCCCATTGTTAGTGCATAATACATATATTAGCACTTTCATGCATTTATGTCTTCCCTCAGGACTTCATATTCATATTTATATATATATATGTATATATATATATTTGATTGTACAATTTATTTATTCTGATGCCTCTATTTTTAAATATTTTAGGCTGATTTTCTCCCTATAGAATGTCTGCTCCTTAAAGATAGGGAATATGTCTCATGGTCCTGTTGTACTTTCCCATGTGCTTAGCACAGTACACTGCACACAGTGAGGGCTCTGCACACACATTTACCTTTACCTTCCTTTGTTCTTTAATTCAGCCAGGAAAAAAAAATATCCAACATGACTCAGCCCAAACCTGTTCTCTTCTGTAAATAAGGGGGAAGCCAAACTTTCTCTTTCTACTTGGAAAATCACAAATCATGTTGAAAGACCTGGTCTCTTCTGCACTCACACCTGCTCATTGAGTGCCCACTTGGTGTAGTGCACTGTACTATGTGCCTGGAAAGTACAGAATAAAGAAATGACATATTCCCTGCCCACAAGAAGCTTACACTCTAATGCAGGGTGACAAGCATAAAATATTAACAACTAGAGGGATCAAAATAAATAATTGAGTGCACATCTATAGATTCATTCACTCAATTGAATTTATTGAAAGCTTACTTTGTGCAGAGCACTGTACTAAGCGCTTGAGAAGTACAAGTTGGCAACATATAGAGATGGTCCCTACCCAACAATGGGCTTATAAATGAGTGCTAAGGAGGATGTAAATTAGCATTTAAGTGCTAGAGTTGACTGAAGGGATGCTATGGTTTAGGGTGCTGGGAAGTAAGCAGGGGAAGTTTGAAGGAGGTGGGATCTTAGGAGGGATTTGAATGTGGGAGAGCTGAGGTCTGCCTGATGTCGGAAGAGAGGGAGTTTCAAGATAGGTGAATTGTGTGAGTGAAAGGAAGGAGTCGGAAGAGTTGAAAAAGAAGTACACCTAGAAGGGTTTTTATTCTTACAGTATTTGTTAAGCACTTATTATGTTCACATAAGTGCCAGACACTGCTCTAAGCATTGGGATAGATACAAGTTAATCGGGTTGGACATAGTCCATATTCCACATGAGGCTCACAGTCTTAATCCCCATTTTACAGATGAGGCTACTGAGGCACAGAGTAGTTAAGTGACTTGCCCAAGGTTACACAGCAAAGTGGCCAAGCTGGGATTAGAACCCAGGTCCTTCTGACTTCCAGGCGCATGCTCTATCCTCTAGGCTATTCTGAAGGTTGTCTTGGGAGGATTGAAGGTAGTGAGTTGAGGATTAACAGGGGAAGAGAGTGGGGCCAGATGGTGGGAGAGATTGAAGTTGATTGTGAGGAGTTTTTGTTTGTTGCAAAGGCACAAAGGGAGTCAGTCAAGGGCTTTGAGGAGAGGACAAATGTGGGCCCAGCGTTGCTTCAGGAAGGTGATCTTTGCAGCAGAAGCAGGTAGTATAGATTGGAATTGGGAGAGGCTGGAGACTAGAAGATCAGTTAGGAAGCTAATGCAATAATCTAGCCAAGACAAGACCAGAGCTTGAAGCAGGGTGGTAGCAGTTTGGGAGGATAGGAAGGGGCAGAGCTAGGATCCGTTGTGCAGAAAGAACTGGCAGAATTTGACAGAATTAGACTGAAGGTGAGAATTGAATGTTTGCCAGAAGTCAAAGATGATACCGAGTTCATGGGCTTCTGGGACAGGGAGAATGGTGGCAAAGTGCACATTTCATTGTCTTCATTTGTAAGTCCTTAGGATGCTGAGCCTGCATAACTGTGGCTGAGCTGGGGAATGGCTTTGCCCTCAGTCTGGATCCATGGTGTGTGCCACCTACCAGCCCCTCTTGCCTTGGGCATTGCTAAGTAACCTATCAGGCCCTGGTCAGGAGGCCAATCCCCGAGAGGGATGGTTTTTTGAAGATTGGCTCCTGAGGAGTAGCCCAAACTACAGAAAAAAAAATGATTGTGTTTTATATATTGCTCTTGGCACCTCACCCTCCTGGCCCCAGCCCAGGGACCTGGACAGTTAAGCCTCTGTGCCAGACTGGCAGAGATCTCACTCTCGCAATCACACTGAATCTAAAGTCCTAACCTTAGGTCGGAAGGCTTCCTTCCTCAGCTCCTTCCCTAACCTAATGTAGAGCCCCACTAAAGTATGGCAGGGCAGCAAATTTCAGTCATCATAGTCTGGAGGGGGATTTGAGGAGGGGAAAGGGATATTTCCAAGTAATGGGATGCAGGTGCCACTGGCACCTGCCACCTCCATCACCCCAGGGCTGGTTTCAGGCATTTATCCACCATGAATGAAAGCTCCTTTGTGGGCAGGAACATGTCTAATAACTCTGTTATATTGTACTCTCCCAAACACTTAGTACAATGTTCTGGGCACAGTGAGTGCTCAGTAAATGCGATTGACTGACTGACTGAGGCAGGGAAGATCAGCTGCCCTCATCTGCAGCGTTGCTCAGTGGAAAGCGCCTGGGCTTTGGAGTCACAGGTCATGGGTTCAAATCCCGACTCCGCCAATTGTCAGCTGTGTGACTTTGGGCAAGTCACTTAACTTCTCTGTGCCTCAGTTCCCTCATCTGTAAAATGGGGATTAAGACTGTGAGCCCCCCATGGGGTAACCTGATCACCTTGTAACCTCCCCAGTGCTTAGAACAGTGCTTTGCACATAGTAAGCGCTTAATAAATGCCATTATTATTATTATTATCCACTCTGAATGATGTCATCATGCTAAGCTATGCTAGTAGGTATTACACCAGGCACCAGGTGTCACCCAGAACCTAGAACCATTCTCCAGGGAACATCTCCTCCCACCCACTGAGCTCCAAAGCCATTGCCTTCCCCTCCAAGGACCATGTTGGCATGACACTGATTCTGACTCAGTGAGAGGGAAGTTGGGTGCTGTAACCACTCCATCTATACCTCTTTTCCCCAATGGTATTTGTTAAGCGCTTACTATGTGTAAATACGCTGTAAATTCACTGTATTGTATACCTCTACTCCCACTGTGGAGAAGGAGGATGTCGCCAAGCTAAGAGTGGGATTCTTAAAATGTGAGGAGGGGAGATGTGAATATTTGCATGCTCCTTGTTGCAGATGGGACCGTGAACCAGGGATATTCAATGGACTTGATCATGTCTGGACACCTGGACCCTGACTAGGTGCTCTCACTTCCTAACACATTCTTGCTTCTTCTGTCCACTCCAGCCAGGCCACTCTGCTCTTCTTTCTCCCTATGTGCTTTTCCAACTTCTCAGTCACTGCTTTTTCCACCTTTTTTTTCCCTGCCTTCCCTTGAAAATTCTACTAAAATCCACCTGGTTTATGAAGCCTTTCCTTATTAACCCCACTTGACTCTGGTCACTCCAATCATGCTGGCAATGCTTCCACACTCGGGTAACCTCTGTACATTGTTTCTTCCTGTGGTGCATGTTCCTGTCGACACTTTTTACTTGCATGCTTCTGATACTTTACTTGATGTTTATTCATGTGCTGAAGTGGCTGTTCCCAACCTGTCACCCACAGGAGACTATTTTCCTGAGATCAGGGGCAATATTGTCCGCTTCTTCTGTCAAGCCCCAAGGACTTGGATTAGGGCTCTGTCCACAGAGGATGCTCCATACAGATAGAGTGGTGGTCCATCTGCAATAAAGTGGGAGGATGTTCCAGGGAGGAAGGAGGTTAAGGAGCAAGGAGGGCAAGGGGTTGAGGAGCAAAGTGTGCTGGCTGGGTTGTTGTGGGAGGAGAGTGAGATTAAGTAGGAGGGAGAAAGAGCTGAATGAGTGCCTTAAAGACAGTGGTGAGGAGTTTCTGTTAGGTAAGGGGATGGATAGGCAACCAGTGGAGGTTTTTGAGAAAGGGGAGTTTTGTGCAAGACAATTTTTAGAAAAATGATGCAGTCAGCAGAGTGAAGCATGAACTGGAGAGAAGAGCTGGAAGCAGTGAGGTCAGTGAGGAGGTTAACACAGTAGTCATGGTCAGAAAGAAGTGGTTTGACTCAGAAATCTGAACTCTTACTGCTTCATGAGCAGCTCCCCACAGTTCTTTCCTGCCCCAAAGGGCCTGCATTTCTATTGCAGATGTAACAGTTACACTTCACTACCCATGGCCGCTCTGTTTGATATATTGAGTTATTTAGGATTTCTTTAGATGGGAGTCTTTAACAATGTCAGTAAGTAAATTCACCCCCCTGAGACCAATGTTATATGGAAATTTTGTTATAAAAAACAAAAGATTGTTGTAGTTGATGTGACTTTTGCCTCCACCTTCTTTCTATTCAGGATTCTGAGTCTCTGCTGTTGGGATTGACCTGGGCTGCCCCATCCTGGCCACCAGCTTTCTCCTCCAAGTACTGGAAACATTTTGTTTTGCTTTCTGGTCCTAGAGATCTGGTGGTCAGGAGGCTGGGGAGCTGGAGGACTGGGGGGGCCAGGAGGCTGGGGCACTGGAATTCTTGGGGGCTGGGAGCCCAAAGACCAGGGCCCTGTGCTGGTCTCCAACAGTGAAAGCCCGGCCTTGCATACTTAGTCCAGCTGCTCCAGGCTGCTCCAGGTGGACAGCTGCTGTGGGTTCAGAGGCAGGCCACTGCTGATACTCATTTCCTACTTAAAATACTCCAGTTGGGAGCAAGTAGTCCCAAATTAGCTCTTTAAAGAGCAGCTGAAAGTTAAAGCGGCCGAGCCATGGGGGAAAAGTGCTGGAGAATCCCAGACAGGCAAGGAGGTGGGGTAGAGGCTGCAGGAGGGAGATGAGGGAAGACACCCAGCCTGGGCTGAGTCCTTTGGCCAGAGGCAGCCCAGGATAAGCCTGCCGGGACTCCCGTGTCCACCCGAGTTTTATGCTCTGATCCCCAATCGGGGGAGAAACAGAGAAACAGAAAATGCTGGTCTGCATTGGAGGGTGCTCTCCTCTGATAGATGTGGTGAAAGCAAGGGTGGAAGGGGGGGGGGGGGGGGGGGGTGTGATATCCCTGCTCACAGCAGCCTCAATTTACCATTCTCCAGCTGAAAGGATCCTGAGAAAATCATCTATTTAATCTAATCTTCTGCATCCAGGCAGTGCTGCACCTTACTTACTGCTTAAGAATAAAAAAATCTCCTTAGGAGAAGACTGAGTTCTTTACTGAGCACCCAGCTATCAATCAGTACTCCTTCTCAGCTCCCTGACCCAAGGGAAAACTGGAGCTAAAGTCAACTTGTTGGAGGAAATAACACTGTGGCTTTGTCGCTGCAGGCCTCTAGCAGGGAGACCTGGTGAAGAGAGAATCTTGGAGAGAAAGGAGTTCAGTGCTTGAAAACAAGTTTGGAGATAGAGGACTGGGAAGTTCTGGAAAGTGTGACTGCTTGATTTAAGCATAGAGCTGGGGCTCCTTCTGATCCCCATCCTTCCTCTGCCCCTCCTCCTCCTCTCCATCCCCCCCACCTTACCTCCTTCCCCTCCCCACAGCACCTGTATATATATATATATATATATATATATATATATATATATGTATATATGCATGTATTTATTACTCTTATTTGTACATATTTATTCTATTTATTTTATTTTGTTAACATGTTTTGTTTTGTTCTCTGTCTCCCCCTTCTAGACTGTGAGCCCACTGTTGGGTAGGGACCATCTCTATATGTTGCCAACTTGTACTTCCCAAGCGCTTAGTACAGTGCTCTGCACACAGTAAGCTCTCAATAAATATGATTGAATGAATGAACAGAGCTGGGGCTGCAGGTCCAGGCCTGAGTCAGTTTTCAATCCCTTCACCAGTCGTCTCCTTCCTACCCACTGACTTTCCTTTCCTGCCGGCACCCTTTGAGGAAACTGGACAGTGCTTTGCTCCCAGCTTGCCTATCACTGACTGACTCCTGTGGCGGAGCCCCCTCCCACTCCCAAACACCAACTCACACCACTCCCCACCTCCAGAGTCCAGGTAAAAATTTCTTTCTCCAAATTCTTGTTCCCAATCTAGCCCCACGTCTTTCAGTTATGCCACAATACTGACATTATTGTGTTTCACTGCTAACTCTTTATTGTTTAAATCTTTTTACCTATTGATTTTTAACTAGTGTACATTTGGCAGGTTATGCAGGAATTGCATCTTCTCAGTTCTGAAGTATGTGGTGCAGTGCTCTGCAAACAGGAGGCGCTCAAAAAGTGCTGTTATTGAGAAGCTGGGGGAGGAAACTGGTATTGTGATTCCCGGGGTGAAGGCCAGGGCCTGTATCTCCATCCCTCGGCCTCCGGACTCCAGCGAGCGGGGTTCTGATTCAGGAGTTCCATTATGTGCAAGGCAGTATGCAAAGCCAGCACAGCCCTTGGACTCATGGCAAGCTGCTTATATGCCCGGCCTTGACGCCATCTGGTTTATGGTACCAACTGGGTCGCCCCCCCCCCCCCCCCCCCATAAACCCCTGGTGCTGTGGGCTGCGCAAGGCAGAGCAGAGGTGGGGCGGGGTAGTGGAAGCCGAGCCACCGACATGTGTGCACTTGCCTAAGACCTGAGGAAATGAAAACCAATGACCCCTCTCCCTAACCTGAATCAGTGAGGGTCCAAACTCTTCCCCCTCATTGCCCTCCCTGTCCTACAAGTCCTGAGACTTTGACCTTCGAGGCTGAAGTGGGGCGCCTCCCTGCTGAGGAGACAGACGACAGCCTTCCCCAGTACCCCCTCGGACTTCTCCCGGTCCCCATCCTCTGTCCAAACCCCCTACCCCCGGCCAGCTCCTTTCCAAGGACTCCAAAGTGTCCAGCCGCTGCAGCCCACCTGTCACTCATTCAATCGTATTTATCAAGCACTAGCTGTGTGCAGATCACTGTACTAAGTGCTTGGGAAAGTACAATACAGTAATAAACAGAGAAAATCCCTGCCCACAACGAGTTCAGAGTCTAGAGGTGGGGAGAGAGACAGACATCAACACAAGTAAACAGACATCAATATAAATAAATAAAATTACGGAGATATATATGTACATAAGTGTCATGGGGTAGGGAGAAGAAGGTGTTAACCTCCTCACTGTGCCCCATTCGCACCTGTCCCGCTGTTGACCTCTGGCCCACGTCCTACCTCTGGCCTGGAATGCCCTCCCTCCTCACATCTGCCAAACTAGCACACTTCCCCCTACTGAGAGCTCACCTCCTCCAGGAGGCCTTCCCAGACTGAGCCCCCCCTTTTCCTCTGCTCCTCCTCCCCTCCCCATCGTCCTGACTCCCTCCCTCTGCTTTTACCCCCCTCCCCGCCCCACAGCACTTGTGTATACATGTACATATTTATTACTCTAATGATGCGCATATATCCATAATTCTATTAATTTATATTGATGCTAGTGATGCCTGTCTACTTGCTCTGTTTAGTTGTCTGTCTCCCCGCCTTGTAGACTGTGAGCCCGTTGTTGGGTAGGGATCGTCTCTATCAGTTGCCGAATTGTACTTTCCAAGTGCTTAGTCCTGTGCTGCAGAGCTCCCTCCTCCTCCACACCTTCTCCTCATCCTCCTCTCCATCCTCCTCCACACGTTCTCCCGTCCTCCTCTCCATCCTCTTCCCGTCCTCTTCCTCCCCATCCTCGTCTCCATCCTCCTCCACACGTTCTCCCGTCCTCCTCTCCATCCTCTTCCCGTCCTCTTCCTCCCCATCCTCGTCTCCATCCTCCTCCACACGTTCTCCCGTCCTCCTCTCCATCCTCTTCCCGTCCTCTTCCTCCCCATCCTCGTCTCCATCCTCCTCCACACGTTCTCCCGTCCTCCTCTCCATCCTCTTCCTGTCCTCTTCCTCCCCATCCTCGTCTCCATCCTCCTCCACACCTTCTCCCCATCCTCCTCTCCATCCTCCTCCACACCTTCTCCCCATCCTCCTCTCCATCCTCCTCCACACCTTCTCCCCATCCTCCTCTCCATCCTCCTCCACACCTTCTCCCCATCCTCCTCTCCATCCTCCTCCCCATTCTCTCCCCTCTATCCTCCTCCCCATCTCCTTTCTTTCCTCCTCCCCACTTCCTCCCCATTCTCTCTTCCTCCTCCGCGTCCTCCTCCCTATCCTCCTCCCCATCTCCTTTCTCTCCTCCTCCCCACTTCCTCCCCATCCTCTTCCTCCCCATCCTCCTCATCCTCCTCTCCGTCCTCCCCGCGAATGAATGAATGCCTGAATGAAGAGGAAAGGGGGAAATCGCCCACCTGCGCCCCCTGGTGTTGGCACCCCGCGGGGTCTGGAGGCGGCGGCGGCGGCGGGTAAGAGGACGGCGCCCCCTGGTGTTGGCGCCCCGCGGGGGCCGGGTTGGGGGGGGGGGGTGGGGGGGACGGGGACGGCGGAGCTGCCGCGGGGACGGCGCCCCCTGGCGTCCACGGTCGTCGCCGGCGGCTCCGCGGGCCGGGCGGTGGGGCAGGCGGTGCCTCCGCGGGCGGGCGGGCGGGCTCGCTCGCTCACCTGAGCGCACGCGGAGCCCCGTGCCAGCCTCGCCTCTCGCCCGCACTGTAAGGAGGCTGGGGGCGGCGGGGAGGGGGGAGCGTTCGGGGGCGCAGCGTGGAGCAGAGGGTCCAGAGCGGAGCAGGGGGCGTTCGGTGCCCGTGTGGTCCTGGTGGGGGCTCGGGACAGGCGTCCCCTCCCTCCCCCCCCCTCCCCTCCCTCCCCTCCCATCTGTCTGTCCCTGCCTCCGTCCCCGCCCCTGTGTGTCCCTCGGGGGGGTGGCGGTGCCTGGGCGGGCAGTCGGGGCCGGGGTCCCCCGGGTCGGGGCCGGAGCCAGCGAGCCGTCCTCGCCTGAGCCCCGACAGCCCGACCTGAGCACCATCCCCCCGCGCCCTGCCGGCCTGCCCGCCCGCCGGCCCGCCTGCCTGCCTTCGCACGGATTCCTCCACTCCATCCCTCACCACGCGCCGGATCGGTCAGTCCTGCTCCAGCGCTCTCTCTCTCTCTCTCTCTCTCTCTCTCTCTCTCTATACACACACACACACACACACACACACACATACACATATCCCCCCCACCCTCCCCGTGCCGGGGGTCTCGGCCAGGGGCTCCCACTCCCCAGCCCAGGAGCGGGGCGGCACGGCCGGCCGGGGGCTGCTGGCACCTCCTCCCTTCATCCTCCTCCCCACCCCTCCTCCCCACCCCCTATCCATCCTCCTCCCCACCCCCATCCATCCTCCTCCCCACCCCCTATCCATCCTCCTCCCCACTCCTCCTCCCCACCCCCATCCATCCTCCTCCCCATCTCCTCTCCATCCTCCACATTCTCCTCCCCCATCCTCCTCCCCATCTCCTCCTCATCCTCCTCGTCGTCCTCCTCACCTCCTCCCCGTCCTTCTCTGCATCCTCCTCCACAACTTCTCCCCGTCCTGCTCTCCATCCTCCTCCACACCTTCTCCTCGTCCTCCTCTCTATCCTCCTCCAGACCACCTCCTCCTCCCACCACCCTCCTCCCCATCCTCCCCTCCACCTCCTCCCACCACCCTCCTCCCCATCCTCCTCCCCTATCCTCCCCTCCACCTCCTCCCACCACCCTCCTCCCCATCTCCTCCCCTCTATCCTCCTCTCCAGTCCTCCTCTCCACCTCCTCCCCATCCTCCTCCCCCGTCCTCCCCCATCCTCCTCCCCGCCTCCTCCTCCTCCTCCTCCCCGCTCCCTCCTGCTCCCCAGCACCGTGGGCTCTGGGCCCTGCTCCCGGCCTCCCCCCGCCCCCGGGGGCAGAGAGAGGGCCCTCGCCCCTTCGCTCCCCGGGGCCCTGGGATTGGCGGGGGCCTGGACCCGGGGGCTCGGGGGGCCGGGGAGAGGGGGAGAGGAGGAGGAGGAGGGCGGGGAGGGGGCGAGCCTCGGAGTCCCGCGGCGTCGGAGGCAGAGGCAGCGGCGGGGAGGGACACAGAGGCAGAGACGAGACAGAGAGAGACGGAGGGAGCGGGTCTCCATCTCTCCGGGGAGCCGTGGGAGCGGCCGCCCCGCCTCCTCCTCCTCCTCCTCCATCCTCTTCCATCCTCCTCCTGGTCCTCCATCCTCCTCCTGGTCCTCCTCTTCCTCCTCCTCCTCCGCAGGGCAGCGGCGGGGCCCGGGGCTTTCTGGGCGGAAGGTAAGGGAGTTTCGGGAGGATGCTTAGTAGGGGGGCGGCCGGGGGGGGGGGGCTGCTTCTGCGCCTGTTGCTCGAGCTGCCCACGCGTGCCCCTTCCCCGCGCCCGGGCGAACCCCGGAATGTGGGCGGGGGGCTCCCCCTCCGAGGACACCCCGGCTTTGGGAGGGGGGGGGGTCTCCAAGCTGCTGTTTTATTCCATCTGCGTGAGAACCGCGCCCCCTCCCCCGTCCCGCCTGCCCACACTCCCCGGGGGCTTCCCAGCCGCCGGCCGGACAGGGCGTGGGGTTTGGGGGGCGGCCCGTTGGGGGTGGGGGGTGGGGGGGGAGTATGCCACAAAGTTCCCCAGCCCGACTCCCAGGGAGAGTTGGGTCCTTCCCCACTCCTACCCAAGTGGTCATTCATTCATTCATTCAGTCGCATTTACTGAGCGCCTTCGGCTGTGCTAAGCGCCTGGTCCTTGGGGTACGTTCGGAGGGGCAGCCCCCTCCCACCCAGCGGGAGCGATTTGTGTCGGAGATGGGGCTGCAGAGAAGTTCCCTAAGGCAAATCCAATCTGCTCACTTCTGGGTTGTTGACATTTGAGTCAAGTCGCAGTCGCCCCCTGCTCTTATCTGGGCGGGCAGCCTCTCCAATACAAGCAACAGGCTGGTGCTCCTCTCCCCTCCTCCTCTCCCCCCTTCCCTCTCTCTCCTTCTCTCCCCCCAGGCCTCCACCGGCCCCCACCTAACCCTTAACCGAGAAACAGCCCTGATTTGTTTTCTGCAGAACACGTCTGTGCTCTGGTATGCTAACGGCGTGTGTACTCCTTGATAATGTGCTCGTAGTGTGAATCTGGAAGAGTCAAACCAAGCGTGGCTTCATGTGTGCCTGGATCTCGTGTATATCCTGGTTAGCCATTTATACATGTCCCTGCCTGGGGAGTTTCAGTCTGTATATACGTGGCATGTTTAGAGTTGGTGCGCTCCACTTGCGCATGAATGTTCAGTAGAGCCGGATCGTGGGCGTGTGTTTTCCCACACCAACACATGGATCTGTTCAATAGGTGAACTCTTATAATGAGCTACTAACAAGTGGTAAAATGTACAGAAGGAGCACCCCCCCACACACACTCCCACACACCCCACCACTACCAGGGGAAGAGAGCTAGGCAACTGTTACATTTTGCTCCTCCCAAAGCTAGGGCCGGGGCTCTGACCATCCCCAGAAGGGACATCAAAAGAGAAAAGCCCTCTGTACCTGTGGAAGGCAGGGCCGGGAGTGAGGAGGGATAAGGCTCAACCAGTAATAATAATTATTATTATTCTTACTAATAATAATATAGGATTTATTAAGTGCTCCTATGTGTCAAGCACTGTGCTGAGGACTGGGGTAAATACAAAGTAATCAGATTAGACATAATCCATGTCCCACACCAGCTTTGGCCCTCTGGATTGTCTTTCCTTCTGAGAATCTTAAATTTGATTGGGTCATTCTGGTATTGAGGGTGGAAGATGATGCCCCAGGATTGTTTTTCAGGAGAGGTGGGAGTCCTCCTGGTGTTCTCAAGTGAGTCAGATAGCACTCTTTCTCTCCCCAGAGATGAGAACGGTGAAAGGGGTTGGGAAGACAGTCAATCCTGCTTGATTAACACCTTCCATATCACCAGGCTGCCTTGCCCAATGGGACAGCAAAGGAAAATCCTTGTTCTCTCTCCTATCAGACTTTTCAAGGGCTCCTGCCCTATCGCCCTATTCCAATTGCTTAGTACAATTCTCTGCCCACACTTAAGTGCTCAATAAATATGCTTGATTGATTGGTGTTACGGGGGGAAAACAAAGTTCTCTGAAAGTGGTGCTCGTAAAAACAAACCCACCCACCAAAACACTCGGTCCCAGGGACCCTTCTCCCTAAGGCATCCCTCCCTCTCTCCCTCTTCATGTTCTGGGTTCGTACCTGCATTTGTTTTCACTCCTTCTTGGAGACCTGCCTAGCTAGTAGGCATTTCAGCAGTTAAAACAGTCTCAAAAAAGCAGTTTCTAATCTTTGCTTGAGGTCTAATCATTACCGGCTGCACTTAGGCTAGGTAATTGGGCAATAAGCCTTTTACAGGTGGAATAATTTAGACCCCTTTCTAGGGTTTGGGTATTTTTTTTCTTTTTGGTCATTTTAGTTCTCACTGGGAGTGGTTCTCATTTCATGATATCTCCTTCTCTTTCTTTAGCCTAAAAGAATAGATTTCATTTTCTAGTCATTCGAGACTTCCACATCCTGCAGGCGCCAAGCACATTCTCTTAGTTTTTGTCCATGAGCAATGGTGATTCCCAGCTCTCAAACTTTATCTCTGATCCCCGTGAGTTTTCAGTAGAGCTGTTGTGCCTGGCTGTGTCTGCACACATTCAGTTCCCCCAAAATGTTCTTTGATTTAAGTTATCTGGAATGTTTCAGGCACTAGAGTTTTTGTTGAATGGAAATATCTAGAAAATTCAGGTCAAAGTGTATTTTTATGCCTCGGTTGCTCAGATAATTTACATGTATCGACACATGCTGCGTGTACATCTCTTTTCCCCAAGCACATAGGGTTCTGAGAGATTCGCCTCGTTTCATCCTTGAAATGCCCAGAGCTTGGCTCTCTTTTCCAGCTGGGGAGGCCCAGGCCCCGGCCCCGGCCCCGGCCCAGGCCCGGGGAGTAGGAGTTGGTACCTGGTCTTGGAGTGAGTAGGCGGCAGAGCCACAAACAGATGCTCGGCACCCAGTCCAGGCCCAGAGCTCTGACTCTCTCTCTGTCCTGCGGGGCCTGACCACAGCCTGTTCTGCTTGTTTCACTTTGGAGACCCCCAGCCTTCCACTTCTAGGGGCACTGATTCCTGCCCAAGCCAGAGCAGACATGCGAATGGGTATTTTCCACAGGCCTCCCTCCTGCTCCTGGCTGCACTGGTCTGCCTTTTTCTGATGTGAAGCGTCGGTGTCACACTCACTCCGCTACCAGACCACGTTCCCAGCAGGCCCCACTGCCACTGTTCTGATGTCTTTAATGCAGTCACAATGATTAGGGAAAGCCTGGGACCGAATGGGTGATTCGTGTTTCAGCGAGAGAGTTATGACTGGTCAGCATCACCTTCGAACTCAGGACGACTTGATGAAAAGTTGCTGGGACGTGTGCCGGTGGCTGAGGCTGAGTCTGCTTGCTCTTCTGGGAGCCAGAACTTGAAATGCCGATGGGTTTGGAAGTTGGGGGGCCGAGAGAGAAGTGGGAGATGAGAGGGCTGGGGCTGCTTCTGCCAGCCCAGAAGGGAGGACGGGCAGGTTGTTAGGAGGAGCTGGAAATTACTGGAAATTGCTTAACAGCGTGGCTAGGGGAAAGAGCATGGGCCTGAGGGTCAGAGGACCTGGGTTCTAATTCTAACTCCATTGTTTGTCTGCTGGGTGACCTTGGGCAAGTCATTTACCTTCTCTGAGCCTCAGTTCTTTCATCTGAAAAATGGGGGGGGGGGGTGTCAATACCTGCTCTCCCTCCTACTTAGGCTGTGAGCTTCATGTGGGACCAGATTATCTTGTATCTACCCCAGTGCTTAGTATGGCATTTGACATAGTAATCTCTTAACAAATGCCACTATCATTATTAGTATTAATACTAATAATCTAGACTGTAGCCTGTTTGTGGACAGGAAATGTGTCTACCAACTCTGTTACACTGTACTCTCCCAAGTGCTTAGTTCAGTGCTCTGCACACAGTAAGCACTCAAATACAATTGATTGAGTGATAATAACTGTGGAATTGGTTAAACACTTACTATGTGCCTAGCACTGTGCTAACTGTTGGAGAAGACACAAGATAATCTCGTCAGACACAAGCTCCTGCCTCATCTGAGACTCACAGTCTAAATACAAGGGAGAACAGGAATTCAATTCCCATCTTACAGGTGAGAAAATTGAGGCCCAGAGAAGTGAAGTGACTTGTCCCTGATCACACAGCAGACAAGTGGCAGAGCTGGGATTAGGGTCCATTTCCTCTATCTCCCAAGCCCACGCTCTTTCCACTAGGCCACCCTATCCTTGGGTCTGTAAATCCAAGGAGGCCCACGTGAAGACAGGGAATTGAGGAGAAGCTGGAGCCCAGGGCAGAGCAGCCAGGATGATGATGGGGTTGGAGGGAATGGTTCCTGAGAACAGGTATTAAAAGTACAGTATGGCCTAGTGGATAGAGCCTGGGAGTCAGAAGGACCTGGGTTCTAATCCTGACTTCTCCACTTGTCTTCTGCTGTGCGACTTTGGGCAAATCACTTAACTTCTCCGGACTTCAATTCCCTCATCTGTGACATGAAGATTAAGACTGGGAGCCACATGTGGGACATGGACTTTTCCCGACCTGACTAGCTAGTATCTACCCCAGCACTAGTACAGTGCCTGGCACATAGTAAGCGCTTAACAAGTACCACGGAAAAAAAGGAGTAACTCTCAGAGAGGAGGCACAGCAGCCCTGTCGGGATCAGGAGGGTGGCCCCTTGGTGGTGGGGAGGAGAAGGAGGTGGAGGAAGGAGTGCAGTTTGCTGAGAGAACAGCTTGGCTGGGAGCCGGATGGCATTAGAGATAAGTCAAGGAATAAGGCAAGACTCCACTGAGAGGTAGCCTGACTGTGAGCAGCAAGGAGTAGGAAAGTCACCTGTCAATCAACAGTATTTAATGATCATTTACTCTGTGCAGAACAATGTACCAGTTGCTTGGGAGAAGAGTACAATACAGGAGTTAGCTAGGGGAGTTTACAGTCTAGCAGGGGAGAGAGGTACTAAAATCAATTGCAGGTAACTCCCGCAGGTTGACTGGCTTCAGACCTACAATTGTACTTTGGGAACACGCATGTTACCAGCTTCCCACAGCCCTGCTGTCTCTCCCATCCATCTCCAGGAACTGTGGCTCTGAGCATCTGACACTAGTTTACAGGTGTGAACACTAGGTCTCAGGTGCAGCAGAGTTGACTCCTCAAATTATCCCGACTTGACCAGGGGAGGAAAGAAAGATGTAGGCCAGATAAGAGCACTGCATTTGGTGGACTGGAAGTACTGACCATCCCTCCCTGCCTGTTTCCTTCCTGCCCCAGCTCCGAGGGCACCTGGGTTCTTCTCTCTGTCCATCTCGCTTTTCACAGTCTGGTCAGAGCAATGGTTGTGGGCTGGGATCCTGGCCTCTTCTGTATCAAAGTGAGAGGAAAGGTTGACTATTTCATATCTGACAGTCTGTCACTCTCCCCATCATTGAAACTCCCCCCAAATCACATCTCCACCAAGAAGCCTTCCAGAATAAGCCCTTTATTTCCCCATCCACCCATCTCTCTGCGTTGACTATGCACTCAGCTGTATATAATAATAATAATAATAACGGTATTTGTTAAGCGCTTACTATGTGCAAAGCACTGTTCTAAGCGCTGGGGGGATACACAGTGATCAGGTAGTCCCACGTGGGGCTCACAGTCTTAATCCCCATTTTACAGACGAGGGAACTGAGGCACAGAGAAGTTAAGTGCGTTGCCCAAAGTCACACAGCTGACAATTGGCGGAGCTGGGATTTGAACCCGTGACCTCTGACTCCAAAGCCCGTGCTCTTTCCACTGAGCCACGCTGCTTCTCTTCTATCCCTTAAGGTCTTGGCTCACTCCAGCATCACAGTACTTATGTAAATATTCTTATTCTCTACTATTTTCCCTATCCCTAATCAATCCCTGTCTACTTCCCACTGTAGACTGCAACTCTGCTGTATTGCACTTTCCCAAGCATTTAGTTCAGTTCTCTCTCCACAGTAAGCTCTCAATGAATACCACTGATTCTCTGACCCGGAGAAGGGGGTACTAGCAAACTGATCACCTTCTCTAAGATGTAGACCAGCTCAGCTGCTTCCTGACAGCAAATGCCAAGTTGACATCCATGTTTGGGGCTCTGGAGCCCCTTTATGAATTTATAAGATTGGGGTGGCCATGTGAGGTGGGCAGCGTGGCTCAGTGGAAAGAGCCCGGGCTTTGGAGTCAGAGGTCATGGGTTCGAATTCCGACTCTGCCACATGTCTTCTGTGTGATCTTCACTTCTCTGAGCCTCAGTGACCTCATCTGTAAAGTGGGGATTAAGATTGTGAGCCCCCCGTGGGACAACTTGATCACCTTGTATCCCCCCAGCGCTTAGAACAGTGCTTTGCACATCGTAAGTGCTTAACAAATGTCATTATCCTTTTAGACTGTGAGCCCACTGTTGGGTAGGGACTGTCTCTATATGCTGCCAACTTGTACTTCCCAAGCACTTAGTACAGTGCTCTGCACACAGTAAGCGCTCAATAAATACGATTGATTGATTAAGAATAAGGAGAGCTGGGAGGCAGGGGACAGCTGTCCTCTCTTGGTAGGACTGGGTTTGCTCTTTTCTGGTGGAGACTCAGCAGTGCCCTGGGGGTCTGTGGTATTGAGAAGGAGAGTCTGAGGGCAACTATGAGCCAGGCCCATAGGGCCTGGGAAGCCTGGGGATTCTTACTGAATAGACTGTGTGGATTCCCAAGTCCTTTCCCCATTAGTCTTGTTGGCGACAAACCACATAAAAATCGTCAGGTTGTTCCTACTTTGAAATGATTTTAACGAGGAATCATTTATCCATTCCCCACTTAAACCAGTGATTCTTCTCAATTTCTTTGAGCTGTTGGCCACGTGTGTCTCTTCAGAGACTTTTTTTGCTGGAGGCCAGCCAGCCCTGCCACCCATTGCTACTTGGACTTGACCATTTGGCCCTATCAAACCTACGTTTCCTTCAGGGTGAAGTGTGCCGGACCCCACCCCGCCCTCTGCCCACTGACCCATGTCCTCTGCTTTCTCTACTCGGTGACCCGAGTCCTCTGCTTCCTCCTCCAGGGAGCCCTGAGCTGATTTCAAGCTGGTGTGCGAAGTGTCCGTGCCGCTGCCGCCCATCCCCAAAGGAGTCACCATGGCGGCTGGAGTCGCGGCCTGGCTGCCCTTTGCCCGGGCGGCGGCCATCGGCTGGATGCCCGTGGCCAACTGCCCCATGCCGCTGGCCCCGGCGGAGAAACACAAACGCCAGGATGAGCTCATCGTCCTCAATGTGAGCGGGCGGCGCTTCCAGACATGGAGGACCACGTTAGAGCGCTACCCGGACACCCTGCTGGGCAGCACAGAGAAGGAGTTCTTTTTCAACGAGGACACCAAGGAGTACTTCTTCGACCGTGACCCAGAAGTCTTCCGCTGCGTCCTCAACTTCTACCGCACCGGCAAGCTGCACTACCCCCGCTACGAGTGCATCTCGGCCTATGATGATGAGCTGGCCTTCTACGGGATCCTTCCCGAGATCATCGGCGACTGCTGCTACGAGGAGTACAAGGACCGCAAGCGGGAAAACGCGGAGCGCCTCATGGATGACAACGACTCAGAGAACAACCAGGAGGCCGTGCCGTCGCTCAGCTGTCGCCAGACCATGTGGCGTGCGTTCGAGAACCCGCACACCAGCACCCTGGCCCTGGTCTTCTACTACGTCACGGGCTTCTTCATCGCCGTCTCGGTCATCACCAACGTGGTGGAGACAGTGCCCTGTGGAGCTGTGCCGGGCAGCAAGGAGGTGCCGTGTGGGGAGCGCTACTCCGTGGCCTTCTTCTGCCTGGATACGGCCTGCGTCATGATCTTCACCGTCGAGTACCTGCTGCGGCTGTTCGCTGCCCCAAGCCGCTACCGCTTCGTGCGCAGCGTTATGAGCATCATCGACGTGGTGGCCATCTTGCCCTACTACATCGGGCTGGTCATGACCGATAACGAGGACGTCAGTGGGGCCTTTGTCACACTCCGGGTCTTCCGGGTCTTCCGGATTTTCAAATTCTCCCGCCACTCTCAGGGCTTGCGGATCCTGGGCTACACACTCAAGAGCTGCGCCTCAGAGCTGGGCTTCCTGCTCTTCTCCCTCACCATGGCCATCATCATCTTTGCCACTGTCATGTTTTATGCGGAGAAGGGCTCCTCAGCCAGCAAGTTCACGAGCATCCCCGCCTCCTTCTGGTACACCATCGTCACCATGACCACCCTGGGGTGAGTGTGGCGCTGGGGGTGGGTGGACGCGAGCACTGGCCTGAGGACCAAAGTCTGTTCCGGGCTTGATGTGGACTGCATGGGGACTTCCGGGATCAGGATCCCGGATCAGGTGGTGGTCATTGGATGGTGGATGGTGACCTCCAAGGCTCCAAAGCTTCACTCCCTACTTCTGGTTCAGTTGGCATCTCTCCATTTTTTCTCCTTCGGGTCTTCACCCGGCTGTTCGAAGGCATTGATCTACCCATGGGCTCTGTCAGCCTCTGTCTTTCAGGGCTGTGATATGGCACGGGGTGGTTTTTGTGGACTGTTTCTCTGATGCCTTGGGTCAGTTAGTTCTGGGCCCGGGTTGCCAGTCATTTGGGACTTGGAGCTCTGAGGGCTTGGGACATCCATGGCACCCAGTCTGTGGTATCTGTGATCGGGGACCAGCTTCAGCACTGACCAGGCTGGAGACTGACTGGGCCGGTGGGTTTGGACGGGAGTGGAGATCCGTCCCTACCCACAGTTGGAGATGTGTCCTTGGTATCATTCAGCAGAGGTCTGGGAAAGTGGGCCAGAGAGGGTCATCTGATCTCTGCCCCTTCTCACCTTCATTGGTTCTGTTGTTTCCATTTGGGCTGCAGAAATATCTTCATGTTCTCTGATGGGGAGCCACCGATAAGGGGAGGGGGCTGGGAGGAAAATTACAGTCCTTTTGCTCTAACGGGATTAGAGCCTATAAAGGCAGCAGCTTTGGAGAAACACTCATTTCTTTGGGTTTCTGCTCCGTCTGTTGGAAATTGTTCAGGCTAATGCAATCTCATCGCCATTCAGATGTTAGGGGTCTGTTTGCTTAGGATGGTTAAATGGAACCAGTTGCATTCTCTTGCTGATGGAGAATTCATGAAGCTTTTTATTTGGTCTTTGATGATTCCGTTTGTTTCATCCCACTGGTTCGATTTTCTTTTTTTTTCTGGCTGGAACCCTATTGTGCTAGTGTCAGTTTTCCATAGTGCTGTGTGCGCTTATTATGAATGACCAAGCAGGTGACAGGCCTTTTTAAAATGATTACACTGATCATTCCTCTTGAGTCCTGGAAGCTGTCGGTCATTTGAGGGGAAGGAGGTTTGGCGCTCAGACTCAAAATCTAGAAATGGCAGTGTCAGCGAGGGCGAAGCCAAAGAGGCCCAAGGGGGAAGGACAGATGGCTTTTATCTCCTAACCCTGGGATCCTCTCTGTGGGGGACTGGACCCCACCAGCCTTCTGGAGGACCTTTTGTCCAATGTGATTAGTCACATACCTCAGGTGAGTCTGAAACATGCCAAGTCTCGGTGAGGATGGGGCAGGAAGCAGAGACTGGTTGGCCCTAACCAATTTGTTAGGATGTCCTAGGTCACACCCTCCCTCTCGACATCATGATGACACAGCTCAAGTCGGGGTTGCAAGGCTGAGAAGCTGGTGGTGGGTTGTAATCTGACAGAGGTCTCTCTGCCCTTTCTCTGAGGCCTGATTCCCAGGCAGTCACTTCCCCTCCTCCTTCTCTCCCTGCCACTAGCCCCTAAGTACCATTAAGGTTACCCGCACTAGGGCCCCTATAAATGGTACTTGAAAGAAGACTCTGGGCAGGGCCTTGAGGAGGAAAATTGAGGGCAGATCCAGACAAGAGATGAATGGAGCCAGGAGGAAGCAACTGTCAACTTCCCTGGGGAAAAGGAAGGAAGACTATGAGTGTATGTGTAGGTAAATGCATACATACCTGCCACTTTGGCCTGTCCAGTGAATGGGAAACTCTGAGGAGGCCTCCACCCTTTCTTCCCCTCCTCCTACATGTCCCACAGATATATGAAGAGAAGCAGCATGGCCTAGTGAGAAGCACTGTGGTCTTGTGGATAAAGACTATGAGCCCCATTTGGGACAGAGACTCTGTCCAACCCTATTTGCTTGTATCCACCACAGCATTTAAATACAGTGCCTGGCACATAATAAGCATCTAACAAATACCATTATTATTATTATTATTAGAGCATATGCCTGGGAGTCAGAAGGGCCTGGGTTCTACTCCTGGCTCTGCCACTTGTCTGCTGTGTGACCTTGGACAAGTCACTGTACTTCTTTGTGCCTCAGTTACCTCATCTGTAAAATGGGGATAAAAACTGTGAGCACCGTGTGTGACATGGACTCTGTCCAACTGATTAGCTTATATCTATTCCAGGACTTGGTACAGTGTTTGTCACGTAGTGAACACTTAACAAATATGATTTTAAAAAGGCAGCCTCTGAACCAAGCAGATCTGTGTGCTGCTGGTGGAAGGGCAAAACTTCACGCTGGGCCTCGTGCCGAGCCTCATTGTTGAGGCTCATCCTGAGACTCCTGCTGACTCTCTGGCAGGCAGGCAAGAACTCCCTTCTCGGCAGGAGCTCCAGAGAGAGAACGGGCCTTGGAACAGGGCCTTCCCTTTCTGCATCTCCAACTCTGAACATCCTTCTCTCACGTATCTGAGTTCTACATCACAACCAAGGCCAGGGGTAGCTAAGGGAGAGCAAAGGAGATTGAAGGATCAGGAAGGAGAAAACAGAGGATGAGCAAGGGACAATGAACTATTATTTGGATTGATGGGGGGTGACAGGGAGGGGATGGGACTCCAATTTGACACTTTTATGTGGTAATCCCCTCTCTCTGTGTAGCAAATCCAGAAATTTCACTAAAAGGTATCCTGAAATTTTCCTCTGTAGAAATAGCCTTAGAAATGTATTGTTTTCAACCTCTGAGGGAGGCTCAGAACAGGGACCAGGACCCCAGGGTTCCTTGCAGCCAGCCCAGCTAGGAGGTGCCCAGAGTGTGCAACACTTTGGCTCTGGAGCCTGCTAGATGGGAGAATTCCTCAGCAGGGGCAGCACCTGTGTACCTGGAGGTGAGTAGAGTATCTCCTGAGGGCTGCTGGGGGACTGACCTAATAATCATGATAACAATAATCGTGGCATCTGTTAAGCACTTACTATGTGCCAGACATCATACTAAGTGCTGGGATAGATACAAGATAATCAGGTTGGACACAGTCCCTGACCCACATGGGGCTCCCCATTTTACAAATGAGGAAACTGAGTCCCAGAAAAGTGAAGTAACTTGCCCAAGTTCAGACAGCAGACAAGTGGCAGAGCCAAGAGTAGAACACATGTCCTCTTACTCCCAGGCCCATGCTCCTTCCACTGGACCACGCTGCTTCTCTGAAGGAGGACAGGGAAGTAGCTTTTTGTTTTACTTCTTTGAGCATCAAACACTTCCTCCCCCTTCTAGTCTCCACCTGACCCAGGCATATTGCTTCCCTTTTCACCATTCAACTGCTCTGACTAGATTCTCGTTATATGAAGAGTCTATGCAGATCCCTTTTACTAGGAGCTGGGGGCGAGTTGTGGGGAGTGACTGGGGAAGGGGAAGTCTCATTCTCTGCTCTCCAGGAACTAGCAGTCTAGCAGTGTTTGGAAGCAGGATGGCCTAGTGGAAAGAGCATGGGCCTGGGCGTCAGAGTACCTGGATTCTAATCCCAGCTCTGCCAAATGCTTGCTCTGCGACCTTGGGCAAGTCACTTCCCTGTGCCTCAGTTCTCCTGTTCTCCCTTCTACTTAGACTGTGGGCAATTAGGTTGTACTATGTCCAGCCTAATTAAATTGCATCTACACCAGCCTGTCCTGCTGTCGACCCCCGGCCCACGTCCTCCCCCTGGCCTGGAATGTCCTCCCTCCACACATCTGCCAAGCTAGCTCTCCTCCTCCCTTCAAAGCCCTACTGAGAGCTCACCTCCTCCAGGAGGCCTTCCCAGACAGAGCCTCCTCCTTCCTCTCCCTCTCCCCATTCCCCCTGCCCTACCTCCTTCCCCTCCCCACAACACCTGTATATATGTTTGTACAGATTTATTAGTCTATTTATTTTACTTGTACATATTTACTATTCTATTTATTTTATTTTGTTAATGATGTGCATCCAGCTTTACTTCTATTTATTCTGATGACTTGACACCTGTTCACATGCTTTGTTTTGTTGTCTGTCTCCCCCTTCTACACTGTGAGCCCGTTGTTGAGTAGGGACTGTCTCTATATGTTGCCAACTTGTACTTCCCAAGCGCTTAGTACAGTGCTCTGCACATAGTAAGCACTCAATAAATACGATTGAATGAATGAATGAATTTAGAACAGTGTTTGACACAGTAAGCGCTCAACAAATACCCTAAAAAATTCACAGCCAGAAATAGTTGTCCATAAGCCTCTAATGACAGGTATATGTAGGCCTCTATTTCCTGTAATGGTAATTGTAATACTAAACACTTACTATGTGCCAAGAACTGTGCTGAGTGCCAGGGTAATTTCTGAATAATCAGACTGGACCCAATCCCTGGACCACATGAGGCTCACAATCTAAAAGTTAGCAAAAACAGGTCATTTATCCCCATTTTACAGATGAGGCAGCCGAGGCCCTGAGAGGTGAAGAGACTTGCCCAAGGTCACACAATAAGTCACAGGCAGATCTAGGTTTAGAACTTGCTCTGGGCACAGCAGAAAAATCTCGTAGGCTAAGGGACTTGATCGGCCAGGAGGGTGAAATCAGACTGTACTTGAGGGAGACCGGGATTGAAAAGAGAAACGAAGATCTGCCCCCATTTCCCCGACCTCCCGTCCCCCAACTCTCCTCCCTGCACATACAGCCATGGTCCGAGCTCAAAGGTTTTCAGGCTTCCTGCTGCTTGGAGGAATCCTCCCGGGTGGGGTGTTCTCTAAGGGAAGGGTGAAGAGCGTTGCAAGTTAGCAGATGTTTTTTGAGGCTTAAGTATACATCATCCCCTTGCTGCTTAGGAGTAAAGTGAGGTAGATGGTCATGCTTCTCAGGAAGCAAAGGGGTCTAGTGTAAAGAACATGGGGGCTGGAAGTCAGGGGACCTGAATTCTAGCCCAGCTCCACCACTTTCCTGTTGTGTGAACCTGGACAAATCACTTAAGTTCTATGTAGCTTGATTTCCTCATCTGTAAAATGAGAATTCAATTCCTGTTCTCCCTCCTACTTAGGGTGTGAGCCCCATGTAGAACAGGGACTGTATCTGACCTGAATATCTTGTGTTTAGCCCAGAGCTTTGTACAGTCCTTGATGTATAGTAAGTACTTAACAAGTATCACTATCATTATTATTATTTTTACTATTATTACTTTGTTATTTGCCCTTGGCCTTTCCCTGAGCAGCAGTCTGTGGTCATGTCTTGCTGTTTCCAGCTGGGGGTGATTCAGTAGTTTGCTCTCTGGACTCGTCAGGCTGTTGTGGCCCGTGAGAGGATTTGTAATTCCCACCTTGACGGGGCTGCCAGAAGCACGTCACTGGAGCATCTGGATGCCTGGAAAACTCAGGCATCGGCCCCAAACCCTCCGGCTCTCTGACTGGCTCCCAGGCACTGGGAGCATTTGCTCTGAGTTCCAGTGACATTGGGATGGTGGAGGGAAATCATGTCTGCCATGGGAATAAGATGAGAAAGGGAAGGGAATTAGAGGGTCCTTGTCCCACCCTGAATTTACAATCAGGAAAAACAGACAATCAACTTAGAAGTGGCACTGCTGGGCAGCATTTCCAGTTATTTAGTGGAAATGCCAGTCCCTAACTTTCAAAGTGTTCTGTGAGAAGAACTTTAATAATGATGTTATCATTTCAATCTAATTTTGTAAAACTCGATTTCCCCACCTCCAAGTAGGTTCCAGTGTCTAGGCAGAAGTGTCAACTGGTTCAGTCCCCTTTCAAAGCCCCCTTCTGCTCCCACTTGCCTGGGTCATTTTGGAAAAACACATGAGGGAGCCATGATAGGGGTGGACCTCTAGGAAGCATCCCAGAATGCTGCCGGTATTCATTTGTGACCTGGTGTGGTGTGATGAACTGCGCTGTACAGCTGCAGGGAGCCTGGAACAAGGTGACAGAGATGTTTGGTATTGATTTGGAGGCTCTAGAGATGGAATAATAATAATAATAATAATGGTATTTAAGTGCTTACTGTGTGCCCCAGGCACTGTACTAAGCACTCGGGTGGATACAAGCAGATCGGGTTTGTCACAGTCTCTGTCCCATATTGGGCTCAGAGTCTCAATCCCCATTTTACAGATGAGGTAACAGAGAAGTGAAGTGACTTGCCGCAAGTCACACAGCAGACAAGTGGTGGAGGCAGGATTAGAACCCACAGCCTTTTGACTCCCAGGCCGTTGCTCTATCCACTATGCTATGCTACTTCTCACCATGTGATCAGGGCAGCTTGGTTGGCACCTGATCCCCAGGTGAACCCAGCCAGCAGCCATCAGCTCCAGCTGCATCCTCCGGGGTTCAGAGCTGGGGCTCAGGGCCAAGCCAGGCCTCCTGCAGGTTGGCAGCTCCCTAAGTCTGGTTCACACGTGAAAATCCAGGCCTGTGAATGTGAGGGAAGGCCCTACTGCTCGCTCCTCTCTCAGTGAATCAGAAACAATTCTATGCTGACTTGGGAGTCATGGTTCTATTCTCTTGTGGCCAGGGAGCCTCAATCCTTCTGAAACGAGGAGAACGTGGCATGGAACCAGTCAACTTGGGAAAGTGTCTGGAGTAAACTAAAAGGGCAGAGCTCAGTGGAGGAGGGGAGACTGCTCGCTCAGTGGAGGAGAGGAGCCTCTTAGACCTAGCTCTTCAGGCGTAACAGCGTTCTTGGAGTGAGAGCTTCTATGCATGACCGGTCTTTAGCCTGCTAGAGTTAGCACCGAGAGACAGGTAGCCCAGCAGGAAGAGAACAGCAAGATGCAGGGAGGCAGATTGCACTGACTTTACGTATTTCATCCTTCAACCGACCACGTGTTCAGTGCATCTGTTTTAAGTAAGTTCAAGACGGGATTTGACTCAGAAAGCTTAGCTCTGGGTTGGCCATCAACAGCAGATGTTTCCCCTGCCCTCATGTGCACCTGGAATTTGAGTTACTAAACCCACTTTCTAGGTGGAATTGTGACTCTAATAATGGTAATAGCATTTATTGAGCACCCCCGGAAGAAATGCATTGTGCTATATGTTGCTGCTCACTCCACAGCTCCTCTCCAGAGCCTAACAAGGTCCTTTTGTTTTGATTTGCTTCCCCTTTTATACAAACACCAATCAATATATTGTATTTATTGAGCACTTACTGTGTATAGAGTAGTGCACTAAGCACTTTGGAGAGTACAATACAATGGAGTTGGTAAACATGATCCCTTCCCTCAAGGAGCTTACAATCTAGATGAAGCAGCTGTTAAAATAAATTACAGTGAGGGGAAATGGCAGAGTATAAGGAAATTTACAGAAGTGCTCTGGGGTTGGGGATGAGAAGTTTTTAACAACTAGCTTAAAAGATTCAGATCTTAGTGTATAGATGACATAGAAGGGAAGAGGAATTGAGTTGGGAAATGGGAGGTTAATCAGGGAAGACTTCTTGGAGGAGATGAGCTTTTAATAAGGCTTTGAAGATGGGGAAAGAGGTGTTGTATCCGATAAGAAGGGGAGGGAGTTCCAGGGCAGAGGAACGACATAAGCATTCATTCATTCATTAGTTCAGCCATATTTATTGAAATCTTACTGTGTGCAGAGCACTGTACTAAGCGCTTGGGAGGTACAATTCAGCAACAGAGACAATCCCTGCCCACAGTGGGCTCACAGTCTAGAAGGATAAGCATGGGATTGGTGGTGAGAGAATTGAGCTTGAGGTACCAAACTATCCCTCCAGTAGCAATTATTCTCCCTCTGGGTGGGAAAAGCAGAAAACTATTGAGATTACTCTTCAGTGGAATATGGAGTTTCACTTCTGAGACCACCCAAATCTGTAACTTTCCTTATCCTCTTGATATTCCTGGGCAGGGTCTAGCAGGGTCTGCTTTGCAGATGGAGAAACTGAGGCAGTCTTCTAACCATCAGCCTGTCCTTTCTTCTGCCCCACCCCCACCTAAACAATCCACAGAAGTTTTTCTCCAAAAGGCAACTCCGCAGCCCTTCGTGGCCACCTCAGATGGTTCACAAATCCAGTTCGGGTCTTCTCAAGCACAGCCTCTTTCTGTCCTTCTTCCTCTGATGAGAAGAACACCAAAATCGTGGGTCAGTTCCCCATCTTCTCCAGTACAAATGAAGAATCACCTCGGGGAAGATGTTGAGGCTTTTGTGGACCATGACCTCATGGGGGAGATTACATTTCACTTGTGTAATCTTCTTCTGGGTGTCAGGATTGGAGAGAGTGTCATTAAAATGAATCAGAAAAATCATTTTAATGTAAGTACCACCTCGCACACACACACTCATTGATGGAAAGATGGATGAGACAAAAGGATTCCTCTGTGGTAATGTGATGCTCGAAAACCTCATCACCTTTATTAGTTCCTACCCAGCCCATGGAGAGCAATACCCAGGAGATAAGAAGAGCTTGAATTGAATATACAAAAAGTCCAATCAAACAATAAATGGATGGAGCTATATAAAGAAACCATTTTCTGGGAGACTGGCTTCATTCCCAAAGATACAGCTTCTCTGACACATGAAATGGACATCAATTTCCCCCACTCCCCCCCGACAAATGCACCAGCCAACTCAGAGGGTGCCCAATTGTTAACATCAAAACTGAGAAAGGGAAACTTTCTCCCTACATTTCCCTTGGCCCTAAGTGCAGAATTGTGTCTCAATTTCTTGGGCTTTGTAGTACTAGTAGTAGAAATAGTATTAAACTCTTACCATGTGTAGAGCACTGTACTAAGTGCCGTACAGGATACACAGGTGAAAATTAGATACAGACCCTGTCCCTCGGGGGCTCACAGTTTAATAATAAAAAGAGAGAAAGAGGATTGGCAACAGATAAGGAGAGATGAAACAAAATACAAAGACATGAAGACAAAAACAAAGATTGGTAGGGTGCTATAGATTTTAAGCTCTTTATGGGCTGGGAATGTATCTGTTATGTTGTTATATTGTACTCTCCCAAGTGCTTAGTAAGTGCTCTGCACACAGTAAGCACTCAATAAATATGATTGACTGGCTGTGGCTAGAGGAGCAGAATTTCAGCCTCCTAGAGACCTAGAGTCTACAGTCACAACCGTGGCCTCAGTGATTGTTACAGCAGCAGCTACAGCCAGCAGCAGTGGAGGAGATGCCAGGCTGTGTGCCGGAGTGGTGGGAAGCAAATTGGGCAGGAGGTCCCGCAGAGATAATAATAATGGCATTTATTAAGCACTTACTATGTGCAAAGCACTGTTCTAAGCGCTGAGGAGGTTACAAGGTGATCAGGTTGTCCCACGGGGGGCTCACAGAGTTAATCTCCATTTTACAGATGAGGTAACTGAGGCCCAGAGAAGTTAAGTGACTTGCCCAAAGTTACACAGCTGACAATTGACAGAGCTGGGATTTGAACCCATGACCTCCGACTCCAAAGCCCATGCTCTTTCCACTGAGCCATGCTGTTTCTCAGATGTGGAGGAGAGCTGGTGTAGGATCCAAAGGAAAGAGCTTGGGAGGTCAGTAGAGGGGGATGCTGAGGGCTTTAGGAGCCATGATTGAGGGGCTAGTGAAGGAGTTACATGAAGGAGAGAGCCTTTGCAGCCATCTCTTCCCCTGAAAGACTAGTAAATCACTGCCCAGCACCAATGTTTTTGATAAATCCCAGTTTCTTGAGACATCATCTGTCTGGGCAAAGTACCAACTGGAAAAAAAAAAAAACTGGGTCATCTTATTCATTCACTCAATCATATTTATTGAGCACTTACCACGTGTAGAGCACTGTACTAAGTGCTTGGAAAGTATAATTCAGCAACAAATAGAGACAATCCCGGCCCACAGTGGGCTCACCTCATGAGCGTTAGATAGGACTGCCAGATTTTTCTCCATTTACAAACGTTCATATTAAAATGGGAAAATCACCATGAACATTAAGACTAAATGGTGATAGAATCGAGATATTTACAAATCCAGATGTCACAATTCCTTTGGGTTTTTTTTTTTTTAAAGGAAAATGTTCAGTAATATTGCTGCTGCCTATAAATGCCTCGATGACTTTTTACATCCCCTGATTCCTCTGCCTCCCTGCTAGCCCCACATCAGGCCCATCTTTGCATCTCAGATTGCTTTCTTGTCGGAGATAAAGGACAGTTATCAGCTCTCTGACGGGAACAGATATATTTGGGGTCATATCAAATGATAGTTTAATAATGGCAGTTTCCCAGGAAAATGGAATCCATTTATGGATATCCCTTGAAAACAGGGGACCCTCGTGAATGGGTAGCCAGTTCTCAAGTGGGAAATAAAGGGCGACAGGAAAGATGGGAACACCCTGCATCAAGTTATCTAGAACTAGTTGTGCCTCTTAACAACACCGCTGAGAAGGGGCCAAATGGAATTGGAACTCGATTGTAAATTTTAAGGCTGGCCCAGAAGGCCTGGGTGAGTGAATGGGTTGGGGTGTGGTTGGTTAGAGACACAGTCCTGGGGTGCCACTTGAGGGTAGGGATCAGGCTCTGGGCATATCACAAGAGGGGTCTTCTGTTAAACTGTGAGATGGGGACAACATCTGGGCAGAGGCAACAGGTGGACAGTTGTGCGGAGGAGAGGTGGGTTCTGCTGAGTGGAGTGGTGGGAAAGTGGAAGGACAAATCATGGTGAACCCTCCCTGTAGGGAAATGACATCACCTGCCCTTCTGAAAAGACGGGAGCTGGCCTCTGTCCTGTCTGTGAAAAGGCCCTTCCCCAGGGAGGGTTAAAATTTTATTTTACACAGGCACTAAACTGACTACTACCATTTTGGTTTTAAATGATAAAACTTCAGTGATAAAATTGTCATTTCCTATAAAAACATGCCTGCTACAGTGCGTTTTGCAATTCACCCAGCATTCTGCCCTCTCAGAGGAGAAATTGACAGCATGGAGAGCTTCAGTGATATTCTGGGACCACCCATCTTTCTCTTTTTGTCTTCCTATAACTCATTTTTTTTATTTTGAGCTCCACTTCACATTTTCCTTTCACCCTTCTTATTAGATGTTTTCAAGGGTCCTGTCTCACAATGGGGTGAGCTTACCTACAGGCAGCCATGGGTACTGTGTAGCACTATGCTCGTTCATTTATTAATTCAATCAAATTATTGAGAGCTTACTGTGTGCAGAGCACTGTACTAAGCGCTTGGGAAGTACAAATTGGCAACATATAGAGATGGTCCCTACCCAACAAGGGGCTCGCAGTCTAGAAGGGGGAGACAGACAACAAAACAAGTGGACAGGTGTCAATACCATCAATTCACCCTCAAAAATCTCCAGTGGCTACCAATCAACCTACGCATCAGGAAAAAACTCCTCACCCTCGGCTTCAAGGATCTCCATCACCTTGCCCCCTCCTACCTCACCTCCCTTCTCTCCTTCTACAGCCCAGCCTGTACCCTCCGCTCCTCTGCCGCTAATCTCCTCACTGTGCTTCATTCTCACCTGTCCCGCCGCCGACCCCTGGCCCATGTCCTCCCCCTGGCCTGGAATGCCCTCCCTCCGCACATCCACCAAGCTAGCTCTCTTCCTCCCTTCAAAGCCCTACTGAGAGCTCACCTCCTCCAGCAGGCCTTCCCAGACTGAGCCCCCTCCTTCCTCTCCCCTTCCCCACCACCCCACCTTACCTCCTTCCCCTCCCCACAGCACCTGTATATAGGTATATATGTTTGTATGTATTTATTACTCTATTATTTATTTTACTTGTACATATTTATTCTATTTATTTTGTTAATATGTTTTGTTTTGTTGTCTGTCTCCCCCTTCTAGACTGTGAGCCTGCTTTTGGGTAGGGACCGTCTCTATATGTTGCCAACTTGTACTTCCCAAGCACTTAGTACAGTGCTCTGCAGACAGTAAGCGCTCAATAAATACAATTGAATGAATGAATGAATCAGAATAAATAGAACTGTAGCTATATACACATCATTAATAAATTAGAGTAGTAAATGTGTACAAATAAAATAAATAGAGTAATAAATAGGCATAATTATATACAAGTGCTGCGGGGGAGGAGAAGGGGGTAGGGCAGAAGGAGGGAGTGGGGTGATAGGGAGGAGAAGGAGAGGAAAAGGGGGGGCTCAGTCTGAGAAGGCCTCCTGTATGAGGTGAGCTCTCTCAGTAGGGCTTTGAAGGGAGGAAGAGAGCTGGTTTGGTGGATGTTTGCGGGGAGGGCATTCCAGGCCAGAGGTAGGACGTGGGCTCATGTCATTTGTAGGTGGAAAGTCGCTGGAAAAAAAACATGGATGGCCACAATCTATTTTCTGGTATTTTGATTTTTTTCCTGAAAATTGCCACCCCTCTTCCCTCCCCTCTGTCTTTTCCACCTCCCCACACCCCAACACCAAAAAATGCCACTCTATGCCAGGGCCTACAAGGGGCTGTAATGGCACAGAATTGGCCATTTAGGTTACAAATGGACCCCACATGTTAAAAATCATGGCAGCCTTTTACAAGATGTTACCTGCTTACTTGTTCATTTTACTCCCGGCCCAAGCGGGAACATGCCTCTCAAGGACGAGAAAGTGCAGGTGGCACTGAGCAAGACACTACCACTGAAATCACTTCCTTTATGTGGGTTCTTGTAATAGGACTGCTGAGCTTGGTCTGTCATTCTCAATGGGAGACTGACACTGCCATCAATCCCTTTCCTAGGGCTGGTTACTGCCTCTCCTCCTGCCCCACTTACAGCTAAGCAAGGGAGAATGGGCTTGCCTTTCAGTAGGACACAGAGGGATAGACAAGTTGACCTGTCAAGGGCCCTTCCAGCTCTGAGAATGTGATTCATGCTTGTAGAGCCCGTGTAGGAAAGAGGCAACCCTGTCCATTTGCCCCAGAAGCAGTCAAACTGACATCATTTTGGCCTGCCAGCCCCAGCTGGTGGCAAACCCCTCTCAGTACGGAAGTGGAGCCCTGGGGATGTGGAGGGGGAAAGGAAGGAAGCAAAGGGGAGCAGCAGGAATCACTCAATCAATCAATCAATCAATCAGTGGTAATTTTTTTAGTTATGTTTTCAATGATATTTGTTAAGCACTTTATTATGTTCCAGGCACCGTACTAAGTGTTGGACTAGATACAAGCTAACCAGGTTGGACACAGTCCATGTCCCACATGGGCTCCCAGTCTTAACCTCCATTTTACGGATCAGGTAAAATGGTACAAAGGTACAAAGGGCAAAGGTACAAAGAAGCGACTTGCTCAGGGTCACTCAGAAGACAAGTAGTGGGGCTAGGATTAGAACCCAGGTCTTTGGACTCAGAGGCCTATGCTCTTACCGCTAGGCCATGCTGCTTCTCCTCTTGAGCGCTTATTGTAAGCAAAGTTGGAATATACATTCCCTGCCCACCACAAGTTTACAATCTAGAGTGGGAGGAGGCAAAAGCTCAGTTCTAGCCAACAGGGAGAGGGTGACACTGCTCCTCTGCCGTTTCTCACCGAGCCAAACTACATACGCAGTGGGGGCTGGCAAAGGCACCACAGAGTTGATCCCTATGTTACCTGGCCCCTATCTGCCTTGGCAATTCTGAAGCAAAGGACTCCCGGGGAGTGTCCCTCAGGCATTCCAGAGGTGGTCGCGTGGGCTCCCTGAGGTCTTGCTGCCACCAGATCTGTACCATCATCATGATGCGTGCACTTTTCTCCCTTTCCCGGACTTGCTGCTGCTGTCTTTTTTGTTCTACTGCATTTATGCCATTTTGGCAAAAAAAAAGAGCCTGAAAAGTGCTTCACCATATTTAACCTCAGAGCATTTTCATATCGATCCCAGGCAAGGGACAGACCAGCTGAAAACTGTTTGGATGGCCACCCTAGAGATGGAGATAAAGTCCTTATTCTGTCCATCAATCAGTGGGATTTCTGAGCACTTAATGTGTGCAGAGCACTGTACTAAATGCTTGGGACAGTATAACAGAGTTAAAAGACACGTTCTCTGCCCACAAGGAGGAAGCACTGTTGCCTAAAGGATAGAGCATGAACCTGGGCTTCAGAAGGACTGGGGTTCTAATCCCATCTCCGCCACTTGTCTCCTATGTAATTTTGGGCAAGTCACTTAACTTCTCTGTGTCTCAGTTACTTCATATATAATAATACAATAATAATAATAATGGCATTTGTTAAGCACTTACTATGTGCGAAGCACTGTTCTAAGTGCTGGAGGGGATACAAAGTGATCAGGTTGTCCCATGAGGGGCTCACAGCCTTAATCCCCAATTTACAGATAAGGTAACTGAAGCCCAGAGAATAATAATAATAATGATGGCATTTATTTAGTGCTTACTATGTGCAAGGCACTGTTCTAAGCACTGGGGAGGCTAAAAGGTGATCAGGTTGTCCCATGGGGGGCTCACAGTCTTAATCCCCATTTTACAGATGAGGTAACTGAGGCACAGAGAAGTTAAGCTGTGTGGAAGTCACACAGCTGGCAAGTGGCAGAGGTGGGATTAGAACCCATGACCACTGGCTCCCAAGTCCATGCTCTTTCCACTAAGCCATGCTGCTTCTGTAAAGTGGGGATTAAGGATGTGAGCCCCATGTGGGACAGAGACTGTGTCCAACCTAATTATCTTGTATCTACCCCAGTGCTTAGCACCTGGAATAGAGTAAGTGCTTAAAAAACTCCATTAAAAAAAGGAGTTTACAGTCTAGAGAAGTCTAGACTAGACTAAACATGACAGCCTAAAGTCTGTCATGTTTATTCTGCCCAGTCTTGATTCCTGTGATTGTGAAGGTCAGGGAATGCTTCAATAATCAAAGCCCACAGATAGGCCAAGCCTTTACTTCAGATAAATGCCGTGGCCCCCCAATTTTGCCAGAGCTCCTCACAAGGAGTAGAAATAACAACTGGTAATTTCCTCTCCTCTTTTGCTCCTGTTCCTCTTCCTCACTTCCTCTACTCCATTCCTCCCCCTTTCCAACCCTTCCAACCTAATGAAAGGCCAGAGAGAGAGCAGGACACATATGGGAGGATAGGTCCCTGGATTAACAGGATCAGTCTTACAATTAAGAATAACAATAATCATAATAATGGAAGTATTTATTAAATTCTTACTTTGTGCCAAACACTAGAGAGTAGATTCAAAATAATCAGATTGGATGCAGTTGTTGTCCCATGAGGTTCTCACTGTCTGAGGGAGGGAGATCAGGCATTTTATCCCCATTTTGCAGATGAGGAAACCATGGCACTGTGCGGTTGAGTGACCTATCCAAGTTGCCCCCAGCAGACTGGCCAGTGGCGGGACCTTACTTAGAACACAGGTCTACTGACTCCCAATCCTGTGCTTTTACCACTAGACTAAGCTGACAGGCAATTGTTTCTCAAAAAGGAATGTTGACCCTGGGAAATGTAGGGCTGAGCAGGGAGGCCTGGATTTTCCCAGGGGTAACCAGGAAGTTGCCTAGCATCTCAAATAGCCCTTTCCCAACTCCAAGCCACCGAGACAGGAAATGAGTCTGACAGGCTCTGAAGCCCTCAGCCTGGCCTGAGGGTCTCCTTGAAGGCCCAGGTTACACTCAGTTCTTATGGGGTGCCCAACTTCCTCCCCTGGGACCATGGGAGTACCCCACCAGGCTGTCTCTGTGAGTGGCGCAGGCGATATGTTGGAAACTGAGCTAATTGAAAGGTCACCAGCCTCAACAGGCAGGCCAGGCAAAGACACATTTCGGGGGCTGCGGATGGGGATTTATTAAGATGGAAAAACCATAATCCTTTGTCTAAGACATTTAAATCTCTGCCCTCAGAAAGAGGCTTGGCCAGATTTTGGCAGGCCAGACGCATGCCTAGAGCTGGGGAGAGGGCACAGAATTGGATTCTGGACATGTAAGAAAACACAGAGTGATCCAGGACCTGTGAAAAGCCTCGGTATCTTAGCAATTTGGTCAGGGAATTGGAGGCGGGAGTGGAAGTGGCTGGTAGTTTTCATATAGAAGGTCCCCTCCTTTTCCTTAAGGAAGGGATTTTGAATCTGCATTTGACAATAGGAGTGAGCACTGGAGTCCTGAGAGGATTTGGTTATGGGGAGGGGTTTAGCGGAGAGAAGCCCCCTCAGAGAGAGAGGTAGACACGTGGGTCCTCCCCCCCACTGCTGGCTAGTATCCCACTCTGTTCCTCAGAATAGGAGGAAGTGGCCAGGGGAACCACTTGATAGCCACAGCAGACTCTCCAATCTCTGTGTGATTGGGGTCTAGGGAGCGCCTGTTACATAGAATTCCCCACTCCAGTTCATCAGTGAACTTCAATCTCTTGAGCTGTTACCACATATCAGAATGGATGGGTTTGACTGTCTCTTCTCCCCAAGCCCGGTAGAGGAATTCCTGATCAGGGGAGTGACCAAGGAACGGTGGATCCCGAGAGGAGAGGAGGAGAAGAAAATGGCCTGGAAAATCCACATCCTGGAGAACTGGCACCTAATTGAAAGTTGGTTTAAGGGGGAGAGAGGAGCTGAGGGGTTCCAAAGGGAAGGGGAAATGGGAGCCAGAGGGAAATCACTGGAGATGAGGGGGTGGCTGGAAGCATAATGGGAGTGGTGGGGGACAGAGGGAGGGCAAAACCTGGGAAAATTGGTTGGACATCACTTTTCAAACATTTACTAAGCATGGTTGTCTGCTCAGGCTGACTGGGGTTGGGCTGTCATTAGCATCAACGGCACATGGTGGGGATCAGATCCTGACAGCTCAGAGTGCCCCTTTCATGTGCCAGGCAGAGACAAAACAGCAGGGGTGGAATGAAAATGTGGCACAAACATCAGCCTTTCTGCCAGGGTCCACAACTGCTGGGTAGGGAGAGCTCGAGAGAACTCCTTGCCAGCTGGGTCTGTAGTCTCAGGCCTCACCTATTCCAAACCTGGGCGAGGTAGAAAGATTTGGTGTCCAGCTTGGAGGAGGCCTAGCTTCTTTGAATGTCTTCTAGATACTAAGCTGGCATTTGCATCCCAGCATGCCCTTGGCTCCAGGGGTCTTCTCTACTTAGCTGTGGGCAGCAGCATCAGGAAAAGACTCATTCACATCCTTTTGCTTAGATTTCAACTCCCCCTCTCAGTGAGGTACGTTAAATCAAGCAAGAACCCTAGAAATGAGCACTTAACCCCTTTGCTCCATCCCATCCACCCTCCCCTCTTCCTGCCGAGAGGGAGCCAACCAGACTGGAGATGGGCAGATCTGTCTGAAATCCAGCCAGAAACTCACTGAAGTTTTCCCTGGGTCCCCTGGAACTCTGTTCCCTGAATCAAGTCACCAAACATTCAGGGAACCTGAAGAGCCTGGGAAAATAATCACATATGCCCCCATGTGAAAGTGGGAGGTTACAGGTGCTTTCTAAATTCATTCCTTCATTCATTCATTCAATTGTATTTATTGAGTGCTTACTGTGTGCAGAGCACTGTACTAAGCACTTGGGAAGTACAAGTCAGCAACAAATAAAGATGGTCCCTACACAACAACGGGCTCACAGTCTAGAAGGGGGAGACAGATAATAAAACAAAACATGTAGACAGGTGTCAAAATCTTCAGAACAAATAGAATTAAAGCTATATGCATATCATTAACAAAATAAATAGAATAGTAAACATATACAGGTAAAATACATAGAGTAATAAATCTGTATAAATATACAAGTGCTGTGGGGAGGGGAAGGAGGTAGGGTGGGGGGATGGGAAGGCCTCCTGGAGGAATTGAGCTCTCAGTAGGGCTTTGAAGGGAGGAAGAGGGGTAGCTTGGCTGATGTGTGGAGGGAGGGCATTCCAGACCAGGGGAAGGACGTGGGCCAGGGGTCGACAGCGGGACAGGCAAGAACGAGGTACAGTGAGGAGGTTAGTGGCAGAGGAGCCGGGGGTGCAGGCGAGGCTGTAGAAGGAGAGGAGGGAGGTGAGGTAGGAGGGGGCGAGGTGATGGAGAGCCTTGAAGCCAAGAGTGAGGAGTTTTTGCTTGATTCGTAGGTTGACAGGCAGCCACTGGAGATTTTTGAGGAGGGGAGTAACATGCCCAGAGCACTTCTGCACAAAGATGATCCGGGCATGAGACAGACATAAAATAATTTACAGTTAGGATAATGATAATGATGGTATTTAAGCCCTTCCTAGGTGTCAAACACTATACTAAGCACTGGGATAGATATAAAATAATCAGATTGGACACAATCCTTGTCCCACATGGGGCTCACTGTATAAAGGGGAGGAAGAGCAGGTAATGAACCCCCATTTTACAGATGAGGAGGAAGAAGTGAATGGAAAAATGGCCATGTGGATGAGTAAGTGCTTAAATAGTAGAGCATGTAAGTAGATATTTACATTGCCTAGCATTCAAATACCCTAGCATCCCTATCTTCAAACAAGTAAAATAAAACTGATGAATCAGTGCTACGTACCACAGTTGGATTCAAACCCAAATTTGAAGCTATTTCCCACATGAGATGCAGAACAGATTTTGAAAACAATCAGTTTAATCTCATCCCAGGTTAACAGAAGCAGGAGCTCAGCTGCAAATGGCAACCTAGTTGCTGAGACTGTAGTGGCCCCCTGGCCAATCCCCAGCCAACTGAATGACCACTCTCCTGTCTTCCCCCACCCCATCTTTAAAAATAAGTTTTCTTTTGGGACTCCTTCAAGTCAGTAAGTTGAAGTGGATTTTAAAAATACATAAGTATATGCAAATCCATGGGGTCCCTCTGGATTTCTCCGCTTGATCTTCCAGCACTGTGGTATTCATTCATTCATTCAATCATATTTATTGAGCACTTACTGTGTGCAGAGCACTGTACTAAGTGCTTGGGAAGTACAAGTTGGCAACATATAGATACAGTCCCTACCCAACAAAGGGCTCACAGTCTAGAAGTGGGAGACAGACAACAAAACAAAACATGTGGACTGACATCAAGTCATCAGAATAAATAGACGTACAGCTAGATGGACATCATTAACAAAATAAATACAATAGTAAATATGTACAAGTAAAATAGAGTAATAAATCTGTACAAACATATATACAGGTGCTGTGGGGAGGGGAAGGAGGTAGGGTGGGGGGATGGGGAGGGGAGAGGAATGGGGGGGCTCAGTCTGGGAAGACCTCCTGTAGGAGGTGAGCTCTCAGTAGGGCTTTGAAGGGAGGAAGAGAGCTAGCTTGGCGGATGTGCGGAGGGAGGGCATTCCAGGCCAGGGGGAGGACGTGGGCCGGGGGTCGACGGGGGAACAGGCAAGAACGAGGTACAGTGAGGAGGTTAGCAGCAGAGGAGCGGAGGGTGCGGGCTGGGCTGTAGAAGGAGAGAAGGGAGGTGAGGTAGGAGGGGGCGAGGTGATGGAGAGCCTTGAAGCCGAGAGTGAGGAGTTATGCCTATCTACTGTGCCTGACCTCTTGTGCTTAATGCTCAACTCGGTGCTGAACCTGACGCCAGTGAGACCACAGCCTACTCTTCTAGCTCCTCTCCAGAGTGCTCTGCCACAAACACTGCTCTCCATTCTCTCATTAGCCTGATGTTGTGTGCCAGACTGGGGAAGACGAGGTCAGATCAATAAAGCAAAAATAGCACCACCATATTATCTCGAGCCCCAAGCCTTCAGCATCTCATCTCCTTTGCAGCTGCAGCTGCGCCTGGGACCCTCCCCGACAAAGCCCATACTTGCTTGTTGGGATGCAAACACTTGCTCTCCTTCTGTGGACCTCTGACTGCATGTCCTTCTGACTAAATTGACATTGGAAAAACCAACAGGAGCTGATCCCACCTCCTGACACTCCCTCCTGCAGCCCTCAATTGGATCCAGGGGCCACCATGGAGCATGGGTCATTCTCCTGATATGCACTCATGAAACTATCCCCACATCTGAGAACACAGGCCTGATGTCCCTTGGGGAGAATCTAAGAAAATGGCATCTGTGATTGAGGAGATTTTAGGAACAGGAGAAACCCCTCCTTCCACTCTGCCTCCCTCTGGGCTAAGGAAATGACTGTTCTGCCTTGAGGCAGGGGGAAGGATGAAATGAATTCAAGCAAGGAGGGTCTTTCTGGACTTCAGATTCAGTTAGTTTCACCTTTAAAACTCTTATTTTGAATCAAAAATCCTCTTGCCCCACTTTTAGCCTATCCCATCATGCTGCACCTTCAGGAAAGGTGGGGAAGAAATAGATGGGCAGCAGCTTCCATTTAACCACTCATAGACTTAAAGACCCCACAACCTTCTCTCTCCAGGTTAAATAAACCAAAGGCCCAGAAACTCTCCGGAAAGCCCTTGACCTGCCCCTTTAACCGACTTGTGTTTCTGCAAAGTGGATGACTGACATCTGACCTAGTACAGTGGATTTCACTTTGAGCTATTTTAATGTCAAGAGTCAGCCTGCAGGGTGAGGGAGAGAGGAGGACAGGTGAGCAGACAAGAATGTGTAAGGCTCTCAGCCAGTTTCACCTCTCCCTTCATCATAATAATAATAATGATGGCATTTGTTAAGTGCTTACTATGTGCAAAGCACTGTTCTAAGCGCTGGACATCCAACCCCTCCCCAGGACCTGGTTCTAGAAACTCTGGGGAGGCCAGGCTGATGGTGTTTGACCTTTGGCCTTCTCCTCTTCAAGCAACTCAGACCCCCCTCCCATCCAGTGCTGCTCTCGGTCCGGCCTCTACACTGGGGCCTGGGGAGAAAATGACCACGGTCTGTCTCCCGTAGAAGTCTGTGGTTGTGTGTGTGACCTTTGCTTCTTTGGCTGCCTACTCTCTGAGCACCTGAAATTTTGAGCTCGGGGACCTCGAGGCTCAAGCAGTCTCTGGATGCTGGCTAGTTAGCCTGCCCTTTCGGTTGGGCAGAGAAGCCCAGAAGAACAGAGCTGTCGCTGGCAAATAACACTTGGCTCTCCTCATGCTGCCAGATGGAGAGCAGAGAGCGCAGGCGAGTTTGGTCCCTGGCAGGAGATGCTGAGGGAACACAAGTGGGACGGCAGCATTCGACCGGAAAGGGGCCATGGGCAGTAATGAGACATGACACCTTCCTCCGGAGAAGATCAGACAGCACTCTCTTAATTCCCGAGAGGTGGGACAACATTTGGCCCCAACTCCAACGGAGAAAACATGGTGTGGCTTTCAAGGAGACATCTTTCTTAGGAACGTCACATGTAGGGTGGCCATTTGCCAGTTGTCAGCTGGCCTGGCCCTGTCCGGTATGCATACTCCCCTGCATGTCTTTATGTTCAGTATTTCTGTTTTCAGCATCCAACTTCCCTCCGCCTCCACTTCTTGCTGCTGAATTCCATGGCTTGGAAGTGGCGCCTGTATTTTGGGGGATCTGAGATTGACAGACACCTATCTACCCACGTTCTCTAGCCTATCTGCATTCCTCCCCGCACCCCCCTCCACCCTTACTTTTCAACTCTTCTAAATGATGGCATCAGTATGTGTGGAGTTAATCTGCTGGTTCGTGTGTCTGCCTTATCTCCCTTGTCACACTGGATCCTCTGATAGTAGAGGGATGGGTTAATTCTCTAACGTGGACTTGAGCAAGGCCCTCCCTAGGTAGGGCCATCAGGGCAAATTGCCCCGGGCTTCCCCACCTGTCTGCAAGGACATGCCAGAGTCCTGCTGCCTAGCAGGGCAGTGGGAAGGTCAGGAGGGAGGGGGTATGTGGCTGAGTCTCTTGCTTTTCCTCTGCCTGTTGTTATTACCATTATTATTATTATTATTATTATTATTGCATCACCAATGATATTAATGATAATTGTGGTCTTTGTTAGGCCACTGTATCAAGCATTGCTAATTGCTGAGGTACATACAAGTTAATCAGGTCGGGCACCATCCCTGCCCTATATGGGGCTTACAGTCTAAGTAGCAAGGAGGTCAGGTACAGAATCCCCATTTTACAGAAGAAGAAATGGAGGCACAGATAAGCTAAGTGACTTGCCCAAGGTCATACAGCAGATGAGTCATGAAGCCGTGATTAGAACCCAGGTCCTATGGCTCCCAGACCTGTGCTTTATCCACTAGGCCATCCTGCTTCCCACTCTCTCCTTCCTTCCTTCTCTCTCCCCACACTCCACACCAAGGCTGGAAGCCTCTCAGAGCGAACCAAGGAACCAGAGCTCTTTAAGGGATGAGCTGTTCAGGAAGTTAGCGGGATTCAGCATGGCCAGAGGACTGTGGTGCCAGTCAGCAGTGATGCTGTTGCCTGGGATACGATAGCAATCAGGCATGTTGGTCCTCTCATTTGAGTGGGCAGGTGCGTGGGGATGCCGGTTACATGCCCAAAACAAGAAGCTCAGAATGTCCCTTGCACCACCCAGGATCCTTGTTGATCCCTGTTCTTTGTCCTTTCTCTAGCCCTTCCAATCAGTCAGTGGTATTTATTGAGTACTTCCTGGGTGCAAAGCACAATACTAAGTGCTTGGGAGAGTACAGTACAATAGAGTTGGTAGACATGTTCCCTGCCCACAAGAAACTTACAGTCTAGCCCTTTCCAGCCTGGATCTCCTAGCTGAACTCCAGAATCTGAGAACCACAAGAGGATTGTTCAAATCAGGTGCAAAATGCCCACCTTCCCCTACCACCTTCGCATACACATAAACACGTGCATGCGCGCGCATGCGCTCACACTCTCTCTCTCTCTCTCTCTCTCTCTCTCTCTTTACAGTTTTCTCATTAAAAACCTGATGATTATCTCTCAAGGGGGAAAAGCATGCCAGAAACAATCTGCTCTGTCCTCTCCCCAATCTCTCCTGGGACCTTCACTTATATAATGTAACAATGTTTGTACCATGGACAAGCCCTTCTCTCCCTTTAACACTTGTCTCGTTTTGGGCAGGTAGGATTGTGCCAGTAGAGAAATTTGAATTTGAGAGTTTCTTTCTAAGATGCCACCCCTCTTTCCAAAGCCATAGTGCCTAAGTTTTAGGCAGAGTGAGGCTGGTTTAATAATTGTGGTATTTGTTAAGCACTTACTATGTGCCAGTTACTGTTCTAAGGGCTGGGGTGGATATAATAAAAATAATGGCACATCAGGTTGGACACCGTCCCTGTCACACGTGGGCTCACAGATTCAATCCCCATTTTATAGATGAGGTAACTGAGTCACAGAGAAGTAAAGTGACTTGCCCAAGGTCACACAGCAGACAAGTAGTGGAACTGGGATTAGAACACATGTCCCAACTCCCAGGCCCATGCTCTATCCACTACACCATGCTGCTTATCTTAGGAAAGCAGGGATGGGAGAGATCTGGAAACCACCCAGTACATTGCTCTGCATACAGTGAGTGCTCAATAAATACTACTGATTGATAAATCACAATCCTGTGAAATGAACAGAGGCAGCACAACCCCAGTGGCTCTGGGTATGGGACAACCAGTGGACTGCTGTGTTCGCTGCGATGGATTGGAATGACTTTCACACCTTGTGGGATGGGAGGATCCCTTGAAACCCAAATACGACAGTGATCATGTGTACTTCATTGTACTTTCTCAAATGTTTAGTTCAGTTCTTGGCATGTAGTAAGTACTCAGTAAATAACACTGATTGATTGATTAGTAGCCTCAAACATTCCTCCTGTAGACTATAAGTCCTTTGTGGCAGGGAATGTGTCCGCCAACTTGGTGTTTTGTACTTCCCAAGTGCTTAGTGCAGTGCTCTGCATACAGTAAGTGCTCAATAAATACCATCATCTGGGAGCTTTCTGAGACCTGGGTCAGGTGGTCAGGGTGGCCTGGTGTCAGGCTTATTTTCAGGGAGCCCTGTAAAAGGCACTTGAGGCCTCACCTCCTGATTCCAGAATCCACAGAGAAGAGGAGACGGGAGCCCAGACTCAGCCAGGACTGTCCTTGTGCTCCCTAAAAACGAGCACACTGATGCTGGAGTGGGCAAGGAGAACAAGGCACAGGAATGGAGCCGTGCAAAGCTGTCACGGCCTCTTTCCTGAGACTCTCTAACAGCAGGAGAAATACCTCTACTCCACTTTTTGGGTGGCCTGGGGCAGTGAGAGACCACCATATCTGGGGTGCAGAGGGATAAAATGGATGACCTCTGGAGGGCCCTTTAATGGTGGGATTCTGAAGGGTGGATTGAACAGTGCTGGAGTCTGGCAGTGATTCGGTGTCTGATTCCTTGTTTATCCCATCATCGTTTGCTCCAGGAAAGACATCTCTGTAAGACTGGCAATTAGAAAAGATGAAGCTCTCTGAATTGCTTGGAAAGACACTGAGGGAGAGTGCTACGGTGCTTTGGGAATGTGTGTCATCTGCACAGCCCAGGTTTATGATCTTGCTTCTCTTTGATATGCAGAGGCCATCATAATGAATGCACCAAATTATCTACTTAGGCAAGTGGACGGAGTCCAGTGATGGAATTTCAAAACAATCTTTCTGGCCTAATTGATATGCAGCTGGACTAGCTGGGTTTTATTCCCCCCACCCCCCTCCCCTGTATGGATTTGTCACTGGGTGATAAAATAGAACATGATGAGTGTCATTCTGAAGCAATTACAAGCTAGATGCATAATGGCTAAACTGGAGAACACAACATATGGCCCCAGGCAGACACTATGCAAAAAGCAAGATCAGGCAGACTTGGTTTCTCTTCTGTGGAAGCTGGGTTGCATTGCCTCCTGTGGAAGACAGGAAGAGAAAGGAAACCCCTGGGCCAGCCATGGATTGGGTGGGCCTAGGAGGGGGAAGGCTTTTGACTGGAAAATGATACAGAGCAAAGAAATCTCCGTCAGACCTTTTCCTGTCCCGTTCCTTGGCCGTGACTGGAAGCGTGTGGGACAGATGGGATAAAATGGATAGTTTGGGTGAGATGTGAGGTTAATGGGGCCTCTGGGCCAGATGTGTTCCCATTTCAGATTACCCAGCATCAAAATTGAGCAAGGTGAAGGCAGAGTAACCTCTGGAGTGTGGGCTAGCTGATGAAGTGGCCCCAGGGGACTGGGTTTATGTTGACTGTTATTCTGGTTGGCACTGTCTTACTACCAAACACTAGTTGGCTTCCCAGTCCTGCCACTCGTGGAATCTGTTCAGAGGTCAGGGTTTAGTGGGCAGGATATCACTACCTGCCCCTGTCTTTGGCCCGAGGACAGCCCCGGCTGCCGTTTTCAAATATGTTCGCTGGCTCCAGATAGATCCAGTAAAGGAAGCAGCACAGCTAGTGAAAAGAGCATGGGCCTGGGAATCAGAGGACCTGGGTTCTAATCCCAGATCTGCCAACTGCTAGCTTTGGGATCTTGAGCACTTCTCTGTGCCTCAGATTCCACAAGTCTAGAATGAGGATTTAATACCTGTTCTCCCTCCCACTTAAAACCGTCAGTCCCATTTGGGACAGGGACTGTGTCCGATCTAATTGACTTGTACTTATCCCAGTGCTTAGAACGGCATTTGATAAGAAGTAAGCACTTAACAAGTACCGTAAAGCAAACAAACAAGCGGTGAGCCACTGTGGGCATCTGGTCATCAGTGAAGGATGAGATGACACAGGATGATGCAGCAGAATCATTCCTTCGCCTTCTGCCCCAGAGCTGACATCCAACTCCCCGGCCCCAGGATCCCATGGGGAACCTTGAATCGAAAACCAGGGGGTGCCCCTGTGGGAGGGACAGGGCATCACTCCCTCCAGGGCCCGGAGCAGTGATATGGAGAAGTTCGTTGTCAATTCAGGAAAAGAAAACCAGGATCCTTCCCACTGCCAGCCACCTCCTGACTGGCTTCCCAAACCAAACTCTGATGAATGCTCCCGCTTGGGGTGAGGAGCTGGACCTGTTAAGAGGCAGGGGAGAGATGAAGGTGTTGGAGGCTGCTGATAGAGGACCTGGATGAGACTCTTTCCCTTCTTCCCCTGCCTGCACCTCAGCATCCAACTCCCTACAGTGGGGATGATAAAATAATTCTCCCTATTATGGCCATGGTGGACCTGGAGTGTGGACCCAGGTTTATGGGTCCTAGGCCTGGACCTAAGAGCAGATCTTGCTGTCTGGGACCCTGCAGAGTACAGTGAGTCCTAGGCCTTAGCTTGAGGGTGATGAGCCTTAGTTTGAGGAAAGGGAGCAGACTGGGGAGGGGCCTGGAGCTAGAGCCTGGTTAGGCTGTACCAACATGGGGAAGGGAAAAGAAAGGGCAGGAGATGGTCTTTGAACCAGCAGGAATACCAGACCTCACACTGAATGCTCTTCTGGAAGTGCTGCTTTCACAGACCAGGCCTTCCAATCAATAGGGCACGGCTATTTATAGCATCAGCCAGAGAGAAACTTAATTATGATCAAAAGGAGCTATTTAATGCCATGCCTGCCGAAGACGCAACCTCTTTTCGGGGAAAATTAATCAGTCGCCACAGATTCCTGCCCCTGCAGGCTCCGGAAGCTGGGAAAATGCCCGACGGGAGCTGAAAGGCTTCAAGGAGGAGAAGCCAGGGAAGTGGGCACCCCGCGGGGTCACCTGGTCACCAGCCACTGCCCACTGTGTGCCTGGTTCCGGGTTCTTGGCTCAGGGGACGAGGAGACAGAACGGGGTTGGGGAAGAAAACCAGAAGCTGGGAAATGAGGTTGAAAAGCAGAAGTGAAGATTGAGGGCAATGGGCCATTTGTTTAGTCTTCAACCCACTGAAGGGCTTTTCATTATGGTGGAATATCCCAGCAGGGATGATGGATATAACTGAGATGTTGGGCTTGGGAACCTTTGCAGAGGAATTTTTGTTTTGGTGGTATTTATTAGGTGCTTACTACATACCAGGCACTGTACTAAGTGCTGGGGTAGATACAAAATAATCAGGCTGGACACAGTCCATGTGCCACATGGGGCTCACAGTCTTAATCCCCATTTTATAGTTTAGGTAACTGAGGCAGAGAGAAATTAAGTGACTTGTCCAAGGTCACACAGCAGTCAAGGGGAAGAGCCAGGATTAGAAGCCAGGTCCCCTGACTCCAGGCCTGTGCTCTTTCCAATATGCCATACTGCTTCCAGATTCTCATGTGGTTCCCGTGAGGATGTGTCTCCCCCTCTAGACCGTGAGCTCGTTGTGGGTGTGGCTCAGTGGAAAGAGCACGGGCTTTGGAGTCAGAGGTCATGGGTTTAAATCCCGGCTCCACCAACTGTCAGCTCTGTGACTTGGGCAAGTCACTTAACTTCTATGTGCCTCATCTCATCTGTAAAATGGGGATTAAGATGGTGAGCCCCATGTGGGACAACCTGATCACCTTGTAACCTCCCCAGCACTTAGAACAGTGCTTGGCACATAGTAAGCGCTTAATAAATGCCATCATCATCATTATTATTATTGTATTGTACTCTCCCAAGTGCTTAATATAGTGGTCTGCACACTGTAAGTACTCAATACATCTGACTGAATAAACGAATGGGTGATAGGGAATGCAACAAGCGAGTAGGTGCATAGGGGTGCAGCACACTGCGAAGTGCCTGTGCAGATTCCATCCACGTTCATCAGCTGCAGGTGGAACTGGGACTAGAACCCAGGTCTCAAGATTCCCAAGACTGCGCTCTTTCCCCTGGACCAACAGCATCTGATTGCCATCCTCTGTCTCTCCAAAGGACAAAATACCAAGAAATGGGAGGAATTGGGATTTGATTTAACTGGATATGGTAACCAGGTAAAAGTATGGGCTCTCCCTCTTTGAGGAGAAGGAGTTTGGTAAATCAAGCTGGAGTCTCATCTTTCTGGGTTGCTATGGTTGGGGTCCCTAACTGAGAGCAGGAAGTTGCTAGAGAGGCAGTGCCCCTCTAGGACTCTTCCAGCTTGAGGAGTCTGTGAATAGAGCAATCAGCCTGCTCAGTATTCCAGGCTGAGATCACCATAAAAGCCCCTCGTGCTTTATATCTCCTTCTCTTCCTTTCTGCCACATTGGTTCCTTGGTGAGTTGTAGGATCTAGGGAACATAGGAAACTCAAAGAACCCAATCCCAAGCTGGAGAGCTTCACTGCTAAATGGCAGAGGGTCAAGAACATTGTTGCCCATTGTGAAAGCAGTGAGTATTAGGAGTGGGAGGAAACAGATCTTTATAGCATCAGGCCAGAACTTTCCATATCCAGAACCTCAGACTCCTCTTTTGGGAAATGGGGAGAATCTCCCCCTGGTCACTGTCTTTTTTTTTTAATGGCATTTGTTAAGTGCTTATTATGTGCCAGGCACTGTACTAAGCACTGGGATAGATACAAGCTAATCAAGTTGGAAACAGTCCATGTTCCAAGTGGGGCTCACAGTCTTAATCCGCATTTTACGGATGTGGTACCTGAAGCACAGAGAAGTTCAGTGACTTGTTCAAGGTCACACATCAGGCAAGTGGCAGAGTTGGGATTAGAACCCAGGTCCTCTGACTCCCGGGCCCATGTTCTTTCTACTAGGCCTCATTGCTTCACCATGACAACAAGAGTGTAATTTCTATTCAATTAGAATGGAAACCTTCCCATCTTCCTTCCATTCCAGGATAAAACCAAGTTCGAAGAGACAGTTAGTTTTTCCCACTCTGGCTTAGACCAGGATCCAGGGTGGGTCAGTGCTCCCCATTAATAGTATTGATTGATTGATCTGATGGAAGACTGTCTCTCTCCTTTTCTGATCTCATATGGAGAAATAGTCCTGAGATCGGCACTGAGCTCGGGTGCCTCCTGGGGGAAACCTGAGCAGCTGTGTCCAAAGTGGTAAGCTTGTATCTACCCAGTGCTTAGTCCAGTGCCTGGTACATTGTAAGCACTTAACAAATACCATAAAAAAACAGTTGAGGGGCCCAACCTTCTTAGCCACTCAAGTGCTTCTGCTCAGGGTGGGGGTTGGAAGACCTTCTGAAGCAGGTGGCTCCCTTACTGCAACTTTTTTATGGCATTTGTTAAGTGCTTACTATGTGCCAGTCACTATACTAAGCTCTGGGGAAGATACAAGCTAATCAGGTTGGGCAAAGTTCACGTCCCACATGGAGTTCACAGTATTAATCCACATTTTACAGATGAGGTAACTGAGGCACAGAGAAGTGAAGTGACTTGCCCAAGGTCACACAGCAGACAGTTGGAGGAGAGGTTTTGAGAGGGAAGATGAGTTCAGTTTTGGACTTGTTGAACTTGAGGTACAGGCAGGATATCCAGCTAGGGATGTTTTGTAGTCAGAAGGAAATTTGAGGCTATAGAGGAAAAAGGTCAGGGCTAGAAGGGTAGTTTTAAAAGTCATGGGTCAGTTGTTTCTTGCAAGGGGCAGTTTGGGCAAAAGCTCAGAGGGTCAGGAGTGCGAGGCCAACAATTGGCAAGGTTGTCTAGGTCTGAGGCCATGATTGGTTTATACTGGGGGGGTGAGTTAAGCTGGGCAATGTGGAGCCTCTGCTGTTGAAGAGCTAGCCAAAAAAAGATGAAAAGAATGAACAGCCAGAGATCAACCTAACAAATAGCGGACTGGAAATGGAGGACTCAAAAAAAAAAAAAGAAGAAGAAGAAAGTTGTGAAGAAGTCCAGGCTCTGTCTGTAGATTAACCTCTCTGCCTACGCTACGTCTGTTGGCCTAGCTAGTGAAATATTCTAGGAACTTCACGGGAGATTGGCTTTGTGCCCAAGGGAACTAATGAGCTTTTTTCAAGAATGATCAATTCACCACTAAACACCGCAAATGGATGCCTCATTGCCGAGTTGTGCTCATTTACTTGCTGGCCATGATTGAATAGCATCTCCATGCTACCACTAAGACCATGAGCAGAGTCCCTCTAAGGTGGTAAAGCGAAAGATGGGAGTGGAAGCCCAAGACTGCCTCCAGGACCAGTCACTAGAGGCTGTGATATATTGCTCCCTTCTATTCCTCCCATATGAAGAATAGGAGCTTCCCAGTTTACAAATAATAATAATTGTGGTATCTGTTAAGCTCTATGTGCCACATACTGTACTAAGCACTAATTTTAGATACAAGATAATCAGGTTGGACACAATCCCTGCCCCACATGAGTCTCACAATCTGAAGGGAAGGGAGAACAGGTATTGAACCCCCATTTTGCAGATGAGGAAACTGTGGCACAGAGAAGTGAAGTGATCTGCTCAAGGTCATAAAGCAAGTAAATGTCAGAGTCGAGATTACAACTCAGATCCTCTGACCTCCCTGGGCCTTCCCATTAGATCACTCTGTTCTTGGTAGAATTTCTTATTCTTTGTGTTGACCCAAGCAGAGAATTTAAGGCTTCTGGTCTCTGGAGAAGTATCAGGAGGAAATTCTAGTATTGTTCTGGCCACTGTTCAGTTAATTTGAATGAGAGCAAATGATCAAAAGCAGCAGCAGAAAGGATAAGGGATATGTAGGAGGAAGGGCTTTCTGGCTGTCATGAGTGAAGCAGTGTGGCTCAGTGGAAAGAGCACGGGCTTTGGAGTCAGAGGTCATGGGTTCAAATCCCAGCTCCGCCAACTGTCAGCTGTGTGACTTTGGGCAAGTCACTTAACTTCTCCATGCCTCACTTATCTCATCTGTAAAATCGGGATGAAGACTGTAACACCCCCCAACCCCGTGAGACAACCTGATCACCTTGTAACTTCCCCAGTGCTTAGAACAGTGCTTTGAACATAGTAAGCACTTAATAAATGCCATTATTATTATTATTATCCAGATGTGGTTAACCATGGATGGCTGTAGCAACTGCACATACTGGAGATCTTTAAGTTCAAACAGTGAAGAAGTCATATGAATTGACTTCTGGAAGATCTGACCAATGGATGGCTGTAGCAACTGCACATACTGGAGATCTTTAAGTTCAAACAGTGAAGAAGTCATATGATTTGACTTCTGGAAGATCTGCCCAATGTTAGGAAACTGTTCCCCAGTCTATTCTGTACCCAGATGCCATAATAATAATAATAATAATAATAATAATAATAATAGTTAAATGCCTACCCTGTGCCAACTACTGAACTAAGTACTGGGGTAGATACCAATAATCTGATCAGATACAGTCCCTGTCCCGTGTGGAACTCACAGCCTGAATAAGAGGGATGAGGAAACCTTAGGAACAGAGAAATTAAATGACTTGCTCAAGGTCAAACAGCAGGTAAGTCACAGAGCTGGAATTAGAACCAGATCCTCTGACTCCCAGACATATGCTCTTTCCACTAGGCTATGTCATATGCTCCCAAATTGGCATTTTGGACTAGATTTGGGGTGACACTTTTCCCTGGGGTGTCAGCACCAAAATACCCTGATTTTCCCAACTCTGGGGTTAATTCTCCTGGCTTTGGAAAGTTTCATTTTCCCCTCCAAAATCAAGGTGCTAGGCAAACAGCTGATTATTTCCACCCCATTCTCCCAGCTGTCCACTAAGCAAGTGTTAAGGGACCACACTACTCCTTCCCCAGGTCCCTATCTGACCAGTTATCCAAAAGCAAATTAGGAAAGGGTCTCCTGGAGAAGAATGTACTAGTACCCTTGCAGTCTGACATTCAGGTATTCAAGGAAGGTACTTTGGACAGGAAAAATGGGATGGTATTGGGGAGGGTGGACTTGTCATGAAAGTGTCAATAGCCAGAGGCACCTGATTTGTCAAGGACAAATGTTCTACCTGGCCCACCACAGGGGACTGACAAGGTTGAATTTAGCAGGTCATTCCATGGCTGACTATGTTGCTGAATGATCAATGGAGCTGGCAGGGTAAACTTTACCTGTTGAAATGCTGGTTGGGACTGAGCCTGGCTTGTATCATTAATGAGGGGAGTTCCCAAATGAGAAGTGGATCCCTGATTTTCTCCTTCCTCCTTTTCTCTCCCATCCCTGCATCCCACAGCCCCCTGTTCTCTGCCCCCCAGCTCCCCACTAAATACTCAGTTATTGCTATCAGTCTTGAGAAAGAGAGAGAGAGAGAGAGAGAGGGAGTGTGTGTGTGTGTGTGTGTGTGTGTGTGTGTATACGTGTGTTGGGAAGAGGGGGCAGAAATTTGGCAGCATCTGTTTGAGGTCGTTAAAATGGTTGCTGTCCACAAACCTGCCTCTGCTGACTTCACTCTCCTTTGGAGCAGCTCTGCTAACTTCTGGTCACCACCAAATGTGCTAGAAGGGAAAGAAGGAGGAAAGGATGGAATGATTCTTAGCCTCTGACCCAAGCTAGATGGAGTAATCCCCTTTTCATCCTTTTGTGAGGAAATTAAGATAAATTGCAGCAGCGAAACCCCTCCCACCCACCCCCGACAGCCAAGAGGCTGTGTCCCCAGGTGGGATGGGGAGAACCCCTCCTCGGATACTCTCCAGCCAGAGTTTCAGCACAGCCAGAAAGGGCGTGTTTGTAGTTTTAATTGTAGCCTAACCTTTCATTAATTCGTCCCTGTGACATGAGCAGAAACCCAGTAAGAGACCTGGGAGCATGAGCAGCAGGCAACTGTGTGGCCATCAGGAGATGCTCCCAAGTCTGAGCTTGGTGTTTCTGGAGTGTTCCCCAGCCCTGCAGGTGATGCACCCCCACTTTAGAGCTAGTCAGCACTCTCCACATCTCCGCAGACATGCGTGATCTAATTTTCCAATGCTTTCCACCTGGGAAACTATTTCTGAGTAATAAACCTAATAGCAGGTGTTCAGGGAGATGGATAGGAACACTGTATTTGGGTTTTCCTTAGGGGTTTAGTTCCTGATGAAGCTGGGCCTGGCACTGTCTTGGTGCTGCAAATGGAAAGTCCAGATCCCATCAAGGTCTTAACTTTATGAAGACCTGCCTGGCAGAGAGAACCATGGGCACTGCCCCTCTCCCTGCCCTCACCCTCGGCCAGTTGGTACTACTACTGTGTGAGAGGGAGGTAGAGAAGGAGTGGGAAAGGGGCATGGGATTACCACTCTAACCCACCCCCCTTCCCGAGTGCCCACCTCATGCTCACAGCTGTCCCTCATTCACTATTAGCTGGAGGACCATGGGTCACCTTCCCCAGTTCCCCTTCTGGGAAGTTTTCTGACAGAAAACGACACCCACTTTGTTACTAAAGTTGTATTTTTTGGCTGGGTCCTCACATAGACTTGTCTCTCAGCACAACACCCTGTGTCTGCCAAAAGACCCAAAAACCAAGAGACCCAGGAGCCCGGTGCTCAGACTACAGCAACAAAAGCAGTCAACAGAAGGACCCGGGGGTCAGAGAGGTCCCATCCTTCCCTGGGGGCCACATTTTACCCCCCCATGATTCATGTGAGGGCCCCCAAGAGCGTCCAGCAATGTTGGTAACTTCCTTCTCCATCCACACCGTCCACTGCTCAGGCTTGGTATTAATTGGCATGTTACGCTAGCCATGACTATTCAGATGAGGTTTTGGCTATGTAAAAAAAATCACCTTTGTCACTGCATGTCTGATAGTTACGACGAGGACACAGGCCAGCTAATAAGTAGTCAACTCCTCCCCTATCAGGGCGACTTCTGGTCAATTCTCATTGATGCCAAAGTTTATCTCTGTATTGTCTTCCAGTATCTCCATTTCTTAATACACAATCCAACTGTTTCCTTGGAAATCAGGTTCCCCTAGAAATGGTTCCCCCTACTTCAGGGTCTTCTCAGCATTAATCCTTTCCTTCCCCAGTGTTCATTTTCACAAAGCTGGGAATGAGGCAGGAATGATTCTCCCCATTGTGCAGAGGGCAAAACTGAGGCCAGGAAGTGGGTGAGACCTTGAATATCCTAAGGTTTAGCATCCCAACCTTCAGCTTTATTGGGTGGGCGGCCTTGTCCTATGCTCTGGGCTAATTTGCTTCCTGCCAAGGAATTCCTGCTGCTTCAACCTCCCCCAGCACGACCTCCCAATATTTCTCCTGATCTCAGCTCTTTCTGGCACTAGCCATGGGATCCTTCTCCTCAGTAAGCCCTCAGGAGTTCGTGTGCAGAGAAGCAGCATGGCCTAGTGGATAGAAACCAGGCCTGGAAGTCAGAAGGACCTGAGTTCTGATCTAGGCTCTGCCACTCATTTGCTGTGTGACTTTAGGCAAGTCACTTAACTGCTCTGTGCCTCAGTTACCTCATCTGTCAAGTGGGGATTAAGGTTGTGAGCCCCATTTGGGATATGAACTATGTCCAAACTGATTAACCTGCACTTAGTTCAGTGTCTAGTACATAGTAAGCACTTAACAAATACCATATTTAAAAAAACATTTGGCCAAGGGAAACAGCTGCCGGAATCTGAGAAGCTTTCTTCTCTCCTATAAGCTACTCAGATGCATCCAGGGACAGCAGCACTGCCTGCCCCCAACCCGACAGGCTGTCTGTCCCTGTCCTCTGGGTCTGGGCTGTGGGAACGATTCCCCTGAGGCTGCCTGTCATCTGCCAGGATTATGATGCCATTTGTTCTAATTCTTGTTGACATTTCATTTCACACGCTATTAAATGAGGCTCTTCAGAAAGATGAAATAGAAGTTTGCTTTAGAGGGAGAGAGGAGAATAATGTGTGCTGCAGGGTAAAACAAGGTCCTGATTTATTTCCCTGATACAATTTTGCAGGCCCAGAGCCAAATGACCCCTCCAGCTGGACCCCAGGACTTCCTGGCTGATGTTTCATTCCGGCAGATCTCTGGGGAGAGGAAGCAGAGGGAGGGGAGTTCAACATGTAAGATGAAGCCAGTGCTGACAGGATAGGAAATTAGCAAGGCCATTCCCAATGCTTCTAAATGTTTCCTATTCCTGGGTTTTCCTGAATCCCTCATTGCCTGGCTTTTGTTGGATGTTGAGAGCCAGCTCAGCCCATCAGATGACAGTGGGATGGTTGGTGACTAAAGAAAAATTTGGAGAGAAATCGAAGGTGTCTTGTTTTATTGGTGAAGTTAACGACCTAATTGTGGCCCAACTCCATCTTGGCTTGGAGGTTTCTCCATATCCAAACAGGGTCTCTCAGTCCAGGAAAGGGAACCAGAAAACAACTGTCAGGTAAGGCTGAGAGAAAAGGCTGGACTCAGCTGCCCTTCTGGGAGAGGCAGGCATGGCAGTTCTAGCAGGCTGGGTACCTTCCCAAAGCATCCGATAGGACCCTGCAGTTGGGTAAGACCATCACAGAGAGGTTGTTGGGAAAATCTCAGCCTGAGCTTTCTTCCTGCGCCTTCCCTGACAATGCCCAGAATTCTGTTAGTCATTTTAGTCACCAAGCACATAAGATGGGTGATGTGAGTCAACAGTCAACAATGACTAAGATTTCTTCCTGCTGTTGTGGTTGAGAGCACAGAGCCCATCGTCAGGTATTTGTCATTTAGAAGCTTTCCCCTAAGTGCATGACTTTGGACTTGCTCTCATTAAAGTTGCCTTGTCCCTTCTCTGCCCATTCACTCAATTTTGTGGGGTCTTCCTGTAGATCATCCTCATCTGGGTGACATGTTATCATTCATTCATTCAATCAATCGTATTTACTGAGCGCTTACTGTGTGCAAAGCTCTGTACTAAGCACTTCGGAGAATACAATATAACAATAAACAGGCACATTCCCTGCCCACAAAGAGCTTATAGTCTAGAGAGGAGCCTACAGTCTAGAAACTCTATCACCAGAAGAATCAAGTGGAGATTTCACTGCACACTCCCTCTGTCAGATCACTTGTGAAAATGTTAAATAAAATGATGTTAAACTGGTCTGAACACCAATCCTTTCTCCAAACAAGATTGCTGTTTTTGATTTTTTAGCCAGTATTCTATTCCTGATGGAGCACGCCCTTCCAATCCCATGACATTTTCATCTGTTTTAAAGCTTTTGGTGGGTAATCTTAGCACAAGCCTTTTGAGCATCTAGATACATTACCTCCACTGGTTTCCTCTCTACTTGCATGCTCATTAGCCCCTTTAAGGAATAGATTGTTGAGGTATGATCTCCCCTTAACTAAGCTCGTTTTGGGCAGGGAACATGTCTACCAACTCTGTTATATTGTATTCTCCCAAGCACTTAGTATGATGTTCTGCACATAGTAAGCACTCAGTAAATACTTACTGATCGATTGATGTCTTTTCCATATAAAAGCTGCCCCCCATCACCCCAGTATTACTTTGACTCCCTCCCCCAGGCTGAGACTGACTCTAGTCTGACAGACAGGAGTCTTGAGTCCCCACACATTGCCTGGATGTTTGGAATCACCCACTGTGATGCAATACCTCTTTTCCCTTCCTCTTAGACCATGTCCCCAGTGTGGGGCAGTGACTGTCCAGTCTGATTATTTTGTCTCTACTCACTTCAGTTCTTAACACAGTTCTTAATAAATATGATTGTCATCATCATCATTAGCATCATTCCCTCCCCAACACATTGCCACCATCCATTGTCCTCCTTTTCCCTCCCAACCAGTTAACATCTGTTGTGCATCTCCAGCAGCCCAAATTTGAAACCCTGGACTTGACCTTTACCTGGTTTTACATATTGCATTCGCATTTGCCTGGTTTTATGTTCTGCTCTTGATGGAGATCCTGGGGACAACCCAGATGGTGAAAGAAACCAAGTGGTTTGCAGTGGGAAGTGAACATCCAGTGGTTACCCATCCACTGCCACATCAAACAAAAACTCTTTACCATTAGCTTTAAAGCAGTCAGTCACCTTGTCTCCTCTGACTTCAGCCCACACACTTCGCTCCTCCAATGCCAACCTACTCACTGAACCTTAATCTCGTTTATCTCTCCACTGACCTTTTGCCCATGTTCTGCCTCTGACCTGCCTGGAATGCCCTCTTTCTTCATATCCAACAGAAATTATCCTCCCCAGCTTCAAAGCCTTAGTGAAGGCACATCTCCTCCAAGAGGCCTTTCCTAAGTCCTCTTTTCCTATCCTTCCACTCCCTTCTGCATTGCCCTGACTTGCTCCCTTTATTTATCCCCCCTCCCAGGCCCACAGCACTTATGCACATATCCATAATTTATTATAATTTATAAACAGTGTGGCTCAGTGGAAAGAGCCCAGGCTTTGGAGTCAGAGGTCATGGGTTCAAATCCCAGCTCTGCCAATTGTCAGCTGTGTGACTTTGGGCAGGTCACTTAACTTCTCTGTGCCTCAGTTACCTCATATGTAAAATGGGGATTAAGACTTTGAGTCCCCCGTGGGACAACCTGATTACCTTGTTACCTCCCCAGCGCTTAGAACAGTGCTTCACACATAATAAATGCTTAATAAATGCCATTATTATTATTATTAATGTCTGCCTTCCCCTCTAGACTGTTAGCTCATTGTGGGCAGGGAATGTATCTGTTATATGGTTATATTGTACTCTCCCAAGTGCTTAGCAGAGTGCTCTTCCCATAGTAAGTGCTTAGTAAATACAACTGATAGGTTGATTGAGGCATAGTAGAATCACTAGGTTACAAGCATTTAGTAGAGCCAGGAGTCAATCAAACAAACGTCTCTGTCCCCATTGCCGCTTATCCCTGGATAGAAAGCTGCAAGAAATGCCATTACTGGCATGCTCAGAGAAGCAGCGTGGCTCAGTGGAAAGAGCATGGGCTTTGGAGTCAGAGGTCATGGGTTTGAATACCAACTCTGCCACATATCTGCTGTGTGACCTTTGGCAAGTCACTTAACTCTGAGCCTCAGTTCCCTCATCAGTAAAATGGGGATTAAGACTGTGAGCCCCATGTGGGACAACTTGATCACCTTGTATTCCCCCTCAGCGCTTAGGATAGTGTTCTGCACAGAGTAAGTGCATAACAAATGCCATTATTATTATTATTATTAACATTACTGGATCAGATCAGTGCCCCCTCCAACCCAATGTTCTGCCTCCAGTAGTGGTCCTATATGGTTGGAGGAACCTTGTGAGCTCTGTCTTTGTCAACTCTAGTGTTTAGGGTTGTTCCACCTAACATTCCCCAACAAGCTAGTAACCTATTATGGACTGCTCAGCCAGAATTGAGCCAAACTCCTCTTGAATCTACAGATAATTTCTGACTGGACTACCTCCTTTTCTAGTTAACAGCATTCAGAACACCTCCCTGCCTTCTAGTTGTGTCCTTGGGGAACAAATCCTTGATTCTTCCACAGTTCTGGGACAGCAGACCTGAGTAGTTCCAGGGTTAGAATAAGAAAACAAACTCTGGAGTTCAGAAAATGTTTCCTGAACACCAAAGCGGAGGAAATTGACTTAAATTGCAGCATCCCAGAGTCAGTTTAGACATTAAGAACTTCTGGCACATTGTCCATAGACCCTAGAACAGGAGGCCGAGGGAGATTGTGGTGTCTCCATCCCTGGAGACTGCTTTAAAGAAGGTGGGGGTACATACCAATCTGCCCTGCAGATCTGTGGTGTTCACTGCCCTGAAGGTGTTAGGGTCTGGGTACAGTGGTCTCTGGAGGCCCCTCCCTGCTTAGCCCTGTCCCCGGGTCTATACCTCAAGTTCAGAAGAGGGTTAACCATGAGGATAACAGTTTACTGATCTCATCCCCGCAGCCTGGACAAAGCAGGACATGTCTGCTTGTTCCTTAAGATACTTCTCTGGATTTGAAAGGATTCAGTAGACACAATGCCATCCTGCTCTCCTGCTCATCTTGTTTAGCCTTCTGGTGGCTGACATTTTTCAGGGTCTTATCCCCTCGGGCCAGTGCCTGTCTATAATGAGGAGAAGAGGAAAGCATTGATGTGGAACGCCCTGCCGGCCCGGCCCTGGGAGATTCATCTGAAATCCTGTTTGTGAGGAATTGTTCCTTCCTCTCGTGGTGAGACAAACCATTTTCTCCTCTCCTCTGAGAGTCACCCCACATTTAGCCCTAGACCAAGCCCTCAGGACATCTAAGCACGGTGGAAATGTTTGGTTTCATTTCTTGACCGGCACATACGCAGATGTACATATAGCTACCTATCCTTGTGTGGGTTTGTCCAATTTGATTTTGTGTTACACTGTAATCTCTCAGGGAGCCAGAACCGTGGCGGTGGAATGTACCTTTTACAGCAACAAAGTGCCTAATAAATGTTTTAGAAGACAAGAGGATCCTGATGGTCCAGAGACATTAGAAAGGCTCTTATGGGAAGGAAAGGCTTTTATCCCAAGACTCTCAACCTTAGGTCATCCTCGGGATTTTCTTTTATAAGAGGCTTCTCTGAATAGGATCCAGTGCAGAACATGGGGAGCCTTAATCCGTTTTTTTGTGGTATTTGTTAAGCTTACTATGGGTCAAACACTGTTCTAAGCATTGGGTTAGAGAAGCAGCGTGGCTCAATGGAAAGAGCACGGGCTTGGGAGTCAGAGGCCATGGGTTCAAATTCCGGCTCCACCACTTGTCAGCTTTGTGACTTTAGGCAAGTCACTTAACTTCTCTGTGTCTCAGTTACCTCATCTGTAAAATGGGGATGAAGACTGTGAGCCCCACGTGGGACAACCTGATCACCTTGTATCCTCCCCAGCGCTTAGAACAGTGCTTTGCACATGGTAAGCCCTTAACAAATGCCATCATTATTATTGTTAACTTGGATTGGACACAGTCCTGCCCTCAAAATGTTTCTGTTCCTGAAACACAGCATATTGTCCTCCAAGGGACAGGGACTTTGTTTTATTCCCATCTGTGTATTCTCTTCCATCATTTAGCATATCGCTCTGCACATAGTAAGCATTTACTACTACATCATGTTTGGTCTGAGCCTACAAGAGCCTAACCCTGGCCAAAGGGACAAAGGAAAGTAATGGGCAAAACTGATTGGAAGAGAATGTGGCTCTGGCCTGAGGGTACAGAGACCTCAATAGTTTGTGGTGTCCCCGGGGTAAAGGGAAGGGAATTTTAGTATTATTGCTCATCTTGGACATAGAGTCTTCAAAATTCTGATTTCTAAATTTCCCTTCTGAATGAGGTTGGAAACCCAAACCCCCTCCCCACTTACCAGTAACTGGGGCCTGATATTGCCCCTTTCTGAGATGCCTCTCCTCTAAATGGAGGAATAAGAGCTCATTTGTGTGGCATTAATCAGCAATGAAAAAGTATTAAATACCATAAAAGAGCAATTTATTAAGGTAAAATGACTTTCTGTGCTTTCTGCATAAATTATAGAGGAACGGGCAGGCCTGTGCTGTGCAGATTTCTATTTTTATGAACTGGGCTCTTGAAGTTTATTTTTCTTTAGTGCACTTGTTGGGATAATTAAATGGGGGTTGTGGATAATTGAAAACCGCCAGTGGAGTCAGGTGATCTTGATGCTGAGGGCAGATGAGCTGAAGGGAGTTCATCTTCATGGATTCCTAAGGGTCTGTGGGGAAGATGAAAACACAAGCAGGTGTGCCACTTGGGATGTATGCCCTTGGTCGTCCTAGAAAAACTCCTTAAAAGGAGTTTATTTATTAAGGCCTCATTAAGACTGAACAAGCATTTAATAATTACAAAGGAAGATGCTGGTACTACCCCTGCCCTCTAAGAGTTTACACCGAAGCGATATAGCTTAGTGGAAAGAGCACATTTCTGGGGGTTAGGGGGCCGGGGTTCTAAACCCAGCTCTGCCCCTTACCTGCTGAATGACCTCGGTAAATCACTTAACTTCTCTGTGCTTCAGTTTCCTCATCTGTAAAATGAGGGTTCAATACCTGTTCATTCATTCAATCGTATTTACTGAGTGCTTACTGTGTGCAGAGCACTGTACTAAGTGCTTGGGAAGTACAAGCTGGCAACATATAGAAATGGTCCCTACCCAACAATGAGCTCACAGTCTAGAAGGGGGAGACAGACAACAAAACAAAACATATTGACAAAATAAAATAAACAGAATAGTAAATAAGTACAAGTAAAATAAATAGAGTAATAAATCTATACAAACATATATACAGGTACTGTGGGGAGGGGAAGGAGGTAGGGTGGGAGGGATGGGGAGGGGGAGAAGAAGGAGGGGGCTCAGTCTGGGAAGGCCTCCTGGAGGAGGTGAGCTCTCAGTAGGGCTCTTTGCCCTGTGTGGGAGAGGGACTGTTTCTGACCTGATTACCTTGCATCTACCCTCCATGCTAAATACAGCTCCTGGCATGTAGTATGCATTTAATAAGGCCACAAGTATCATTAGGCTCTAATGTAGGAGACAAGACAAGCAAATCAGATGAATTGAAATGTAAAGGCCCAAGACTCTTCAGAACCTCAACTGAGGTGAAGATGATGTGACAGTAGAGAGGTTCACTGGACTCTCACCAGATCTCTTTCCAAGTTGGTGCTTCCACCCCAGAAGCCGTAACTGTGTTTTCAATTTCCCATCCTGTTGATGGGGGCTTCTCTGGATTTTCCATGTTAAAATGTTGAAGGGGAAATTGGTGGACCAGCTGAGTCTGTGTTTTAATTAGGGAAAACTTGTAGCCTGTCCTGGGAGATATCCTCAAGGCCTGTCCTGGGGGTAGTCCTGAGGCTTGTCCTGGATGCTCCTGAGAGCAGTAGACAGAGTGTGGGACTGGCAATCTGGACACTTGGATTCTATCTCCAGCCCTGCCACTGGTTTGCTGTAAGAAACCTGGGCAAGTCCCTGAACCTCTCTGGGCCTCAGTTACCCCACCTGTAAAATAGGGATCAGATAGATTGTGAGCCCCCTGTGGGACAAGGACTGTGTCCAATCTGAAAACTTTGCATTGATCCCAACCCTTACCATATAGTAAGAGCTTAATAAATTTCACCATCATCATCTTCTGCACCCCAAAAAATAGCTACTTGTAGCTTTCTGCCTCCCTTTCCTTCTCCTATCTCCTCCCACTCCTCACCCAAACTGAGCTGTTGATCCAAGAAGCCCATGTCTATCTGGGACTGGAGTCCTCTAGACTGTAAGTTCACTGTGGGTAGGGGAAATATCTGTTATATTGTTGTATTGTACTCTCCCAAGTGTGTACTACATTGCTTTGCATCCAATAAGTGCTCAATAAATGCAATTGACTGATTGACCGACTGGAGGGTGATCTGGCCTTTGCTTCCCCCAGAGCCGGGGTGGGTAGTGCCCACCTCATGCACCATGTCTGCACTCCAAGGTGGGGGGTTTCAAGTCAGAACTCCAGCAGCCTAGGGGTACCATTGCGATAGGGTTGCCAACTGTCCTCACCCTCGGCTTCAAGGCTCTCCGTCACCTCGCACCCTCCTACCTCACCTCCCTTCTCTCCTTCTACAGCCCAGCCTGCACCCTCCACTCCTGTGCTGCTAATCTCCTCACCGTGCCTTGTTCTCACCTGTCCCGCCGTCGACCCCCAGCCCACGTCATCCCCCTGGCCTGGAATGCCCTCCCTCCACACATCCGCCAAGCTAGCTCTCTTCCTCCCTTCAAGGCCCTACTGAGAGCTCACCTCCTCCAGGAGGCCTTCCCAGACAGACCCCCCTCCTTCCTCTCCCCCTTCTCCCCCTCCCCATCCCCCCACCTTACCTTCTTCCCCTCCCCACGGCACCTGTATATATGTATATATGTTTGTACGTATTTATTACTCTATTCATTTATTTTATTTGTACATATTTATTCTATTTATTTTATTTTGTTAATAAGTTTTGTTTTGTTCTCTGTCTCCCCCTTCTAGACTGTGAGCCCACTGTTGGGTAGGGACCGTCTCTATATGTTGCCAACTTGTACTTCCCAAGTGCTTAATACAGTGCTGTGCACACAGTAAGCGCTCAATAAATGCAATTGAATGAATGAATGAATGAACTGTCCATAAATTCCCAAACTGCCTGGAGAGCTGTGCTATGATTGGTCTTGTCCATAGAACTGGTGAAAATATGTTGATGCACAAAAATATGGGCAGCCGACACACTGGGATAGCACTTACCCCTATCCCCTTAAACCTCAAAGCACTTTCTCTTCTAGATCACATCTATCCTTCTAAATGGGGAGAGACAAGACAAGTGATTTGTCTAAGGACACTTGGTAACTCAGGAACAGAGCTGGAACTCAGGTCTCGGGACCCACAGGGCTCTCTCCACCTAAAGAGAGGATACTCAGGGTTTGGGATCAGGATTTGGGACCCATTTGGGTGGATTTTCCTGCTGGGCTTGATGACTTGCTCATCTCTGGCTTTCCAACTTGCTCTGTCACTTCTTGTGGGGCCCAGGTCAGAAGCTCAGAAGCCTAGGCTGATGAACATATGGAGCGAGTTAATGGGAAAGGTAATTACAGCAGAGGGCTTCTGTGAGTTCAGGAGAGGCCTCCAGAGGATGGGTCTAGGGAGCAAGGGACTGGAAAGGCGGCTCACAAGAAGGATTGAGCTGTGGCAGCGGGCTGGGGGGTGGGAGAATTGGGATACCTCCAAGTGCCATGGGCAGCTTTCTGTCAGCTTTCTGGAGCAGAGAAGGCAGCTGGGAGATTTTCTTCTTTCATTAAGGGAAAAAATAAAATCCTTGAACCATTAATTTGGTGGGGGAAGAAAAAACTAAACCCAAAATTCTGAAGACTTTACATAGAGAAAGCGAAGCAGATGTTGATAATAATGGGGATATTTGTTCAACACTTACTCTGTGCCAAGCACTGTACTATGTACTGGGGTAGAGACTAGATAATCAGGTCAGAAACAATCTCTGTTCCACTTGAGGCTCACAGTCTAACAGGGAGAGAGAACAGGTATCGAATCCCCATTTTACAAATGAAGACACTGAGGCTTGGAGTAGTAATAGTATTTATAGTATTATACAGTAACAATTATATTAGTAGTAGTATTACTATTAACTGGGAGAGAATACACATGGGAATTAGCCATAGTTCTTGTCCCTTGGGGCCTCAAAATCTAAAAATAAGTGACATACCCAAAGTCATACTCAGGCTTCAAGGCTCTCCATCACCTCACCCCCTCCTACCTCACCTCCCTTCTCTTCTTCTACAGCCCAGCCCGCACCCTCCACTCCTCTGCTGCTAACCTCCTCACTGGGCCTCGTTCTCGCCTGTCCCGCCGTCGACCCCCGGCCCACGTCATCACCCTGGCATGGAATGCCCTCCCTCCGCACATCTGCCAAGCTAGCTCTCTTCCTCCCTTCAAAGCCCTACTGAGAGCTCACCTCCTCCAGGAGGCCTTCCCAGACTGACCCCCCTCCTTCCTCTCCCCCTCCTCCCCCTCCCCATCCCCCCGTCTTACCTCCTTCCCCTCCCCACAGCACCTGTATATATGTATATATGTTTGTACGTATTTATTACTCTATTTTATTTGTAAATATTTATTTTCTTTTGTTAATGTTTTGTTTTGTTGTCTGTCTCCCCCATCTAGACTGTGAGCCCGCTGTTGGGTAGGGACCATCTCTATATGTTGCCAACTTGTACTTCCCAAGCGCTTAGTACAGTGCTCTGTACACAGTAAGTGCTCAGTAAATATGATTGAATGAATTAATTCATTCATTCAGTCGTATTTATTGAGCGCTTACTGTGTGCATAGCACTGTACTAAGCACTTGGGAAGTACAAGTTAGCAACATATAGAAACGGTCCCTACCCAACAGCGGGCTAATTAATGAATGAAAAGTGGCAGAGTCCGGATTAGAACCCAGGCTCCCACAGCGAATAGTCTGCTCCTGGAGTCTGCTGTGTGAAATAAGATTGAATAAATGAACTTGGGCAAGTCACTTCACTTTTCTGGACCTCAGTTTCCTCATCTGTAAAATGGGGATTAAATCCTTTCATTCATTAATATTTATTGAGTGCTTCCTGGGTGTCAAGCACTCTACCAAGTGCTTGGGAGAGTACAATATAACAACAGACACATTCATGCCCACAACAAACTTACAGTCTAGAGGGGAATCATACTAATAAAAATGGTACTTGTTAAGCACTTATTCCTACTCCCTACCTTCTTAGATTGTGAAGCCCCACGTGGGACAGCAGCCCTGTCCAAACTGATTATCTTGCATCTACTCCCACTGCCCTCTAGGTCATGCTGCTTCTAACAGTGCTTAACAAATAGTATTCATTCATTCATTCATTCAATCATATTAATTGAGCGCTTACTGTGTGCAGAGCACTGTATTAAGCACTTGGGAAGTACAAGTTGGCAACATATAGAGAGGGTCCCTACCCAACAGCAGGCTCACAGTCTAGAAGGGGGAGACAGACAACAAAACTAAACATATTAACAAAATAAAATAAATAGAATAAATATGTACAAGTAAAATAAATAAATAGAGTAATAAACATATACAAACATATATACATATATACAGGTTCTGTGGGGAAGGGAAGGAAGTAAGGCTTGGGGAGGAGGGGGAGAGGAAGGAGAGGGCTCAGTCTGGGAAGGCCTCCTGGAGGAGGTGAGCTCTCAGTAGGGCTTTGAAGGGAGGAAGAGAGCTAGCTTGGCAGATGTGCAGAGGGAGGGCATTCCAGGCCAGGGGGAGAATGTGGGCTGGGGGTCGGTGGCGGGACAGGAGAGAATGAGGCACAGTGAGTAAGCACTTAAATACCATAAAAAAGGTACCTTGATCATTAAGGGAAAAATGCAATAAGGCACTCGATAGGGGCTGGGGGCCAAGGCTTGGCAGGCAGGTGGACAGGAACCCCTGTATGGTCCCTGAGACAAAACAACAGCATAGTTAAACTAGCTCTTGACAGTCCAAACAGAGGGAGCTGCAGATCTTGGCAAGGTGGCAGTCAGTTTATTGAGCACTTACTTTCATCATTCATTCAATCGAATTTATTGAGCGCTTACTGTGTGCACAGCACTGTACTAAGCTTTTGGGAGAGTACAGTACAACAATAAACAGACACATTCCCTGCCCACAAAGCATTTACAGTCTGGGGAGGCTGGGGGAAAGACATTAATAGAAATAAATGAATTACAGATATGCACATAAGTGCTATGGGGCTGGGAGATGGGATGAACAAAGAGAGCAAATCAGGACAACACAGAAGGATGTGGGAAAAGAGGAAAGGGGGGCTTAGTCAGGGGATGCCACTTGGAGGAAATGTGCTTTTAAAAAGGCTTTGAAGGTGGGGAGAATAATTGTCTTTCAGATTTGTTGGGGAAGGAGAGTGTCCCAGGCCAGAGGCAGGACATGGGCAAGCGGTTGGTGACGAGATAGATGAGATGGAGGCACAGTTAGGAAGTTAGCATTAGAGGAGTGAAGTGTGCAGGATGGGTTATAATAATAATAATAATAATGGCATTTATTAAGCGCTTACTATATGCAAAGCACTGTTCTAAGCACTGGGGGGATACAAGGTGATCAGGTTGTCCCACGGGAGGCTCACAGTTTTAATCCCCATTTTACAGATGAGGGAACTGAGGCACAGAGAAGTGAAGTGACTTGCCCAAAGTCACACAGCTGACAATTGGCAGAGCCAGGATTTGAACCCGTGTCCTCTGACTCCAAAGCCCGGGCTCTTTCCACTGAGCCATGCTGTAGTAGGAGAGTAGTGAGGTGAGTAGCATGGCCTAGTGATAAGTGCACAAGATTGGGAGTCAGAGGTTGTGGGTTCTAATATTGGCTCTGCCATTTGTCTGCTGTGTGACCGTGGGCAAGGCACTTAACTTCTCTGTGCCTCAGTTACCTTATCTGTAAAATGGGGGTTGAGACTGTGAGCCCTATGTGGGACAACCTGATTACCTTGTATCTACCCCACTGCTTAGAACAGCGTGGCTCAGTGGAAAGAGCAGGGGTTTGGGAGTTAGAGGTCATGGGTTCAAATCCCAGCTCTACCACGTCTGCTGTGTGACCTTAGGCAAGTCATTTAACTTGTATGAGCCTCAGTTACCTCATCTGTAAAATGGGGATTAAGACTGTGAGCCCCACATGGGACAACCTGATTACCTTGTATCCCCTGTCAGTGCTTAGAACAGTGCTTCGCACATAATAAGTGCTTAACAAATGCCATCATCATCATCAACAGTGCTTGGCATATAGGAAGCACTTAACAAATACTATAATTATTATTACTATAGGAGGGGCAAGGTGACAGTGATTGAGCTTACTGTGTTCAGAGCACTGTAGTAAGTGCTTGGGAGAGTGCAGTACAACAATAGAACAGACACATTCCCTGCCCACAACAGGCTTGACAAGTAAGACACCCCTGCAAGTTGCCATGAGTGATTCCTTGGGCAAGTGCAGAGACCATGGGCACCATTAGGACTGCAAGGGTGCTTGCTTAGTGCACCTAAGGGAGTGGGGCCAGGTTCTGGGTCCAGACTTGTTGAGTTTTGGGACAGCCCGGGACAGGCTGGGCTCCAAGATTTCACCGTAATTGAAGGAAAAGACATCTCCTGCTTCAGCCCAAAACTTGCATTTATTTTCCAGGCCTACAGGTTCCCTAAAGAAATTCAGACAAATGGTTGAACAATTGTACCGTTAAACTTAGAACTGTGGCCCCATAGATTCTGTTCTGGGCTGAAATGAGAATTCTGCCCAAGATGGTGTCTTACTCCATGCCAAGTGCCTTCATTCTTGGTAAAACCTCATTTGGTTCAATGGGATCATAGTTTGCCAGCCAATTTGCTGTTCAGCTAAATCCCAGGCCCAGCACAACTTAGTGCTTAAGGAAATGGTGATTTGATGCAATTCATTTAGTTTTGTCCTGTATTCTGCCAGCCTCTCTAAATCTGCCTACCTAATTAGTTCCTTCTCCTAACCCAAAATATGATTAAATCTGTATTAAAAATATCTGCACGGAGTAGGATCAGACACACCTGAGCGTTTACTAAATTTAGCCAAGGACAATGGCGCTGGATTTAATTGGATGCTGGATAGCTGCAGGAATTCATTTTAATTTGGATTTCCAGATTGTGTGTTTCTGTGCCTCCTCTCTCTTTCCATCCTTTCCTTCTCTAACTCAATCGATCATATTTATTAAGTGCTTCCTGTGTGCAGAGCACTGTACTAAGCACTTGGGAGGCACATTCCCTGCCCACAACTAGTTGACAGACTAGACAATTTCTCTTTGTCTCTCCATTTACCCTTCTCCCAATCAGAAAATAACAGAATAATGGGACGCCTTTATCACCTGCCATCCATCACAATGATAAAAACTAAATTAATAGTGATCATTTTAACACAATAGGGGACAAGAGAATATTTTTCTGTCAGAATTCTGCTACATCTTCTGATGGGGCTGTTTGGAGCTAAATTGAATGGTACAACTTGAGTGAGGAGTTGTGGGTGGAGTTGAGGATGGAAGTGTTTAAACTTTGGGCGGAGCTGAGAATGGAGCTGGCTGAGCTGTTGGTGGAATTGAGGTGGAGATGGCTGAGATTTGAGCGAATCTGAGGGTGGAAGCAGTTGAGTTGTGGTTGGAACTGAGGAGAGAGGTGACTGAACTGTTGGTAGATTTAAGGATGAAGATGGATGAAGAGACTGGATTGGGTTCGGAGTATGGCTGGGATGTGTTTGCACAGCTTGTCCCCATGTCAAAACTCTAGGCAGGAGTACGTGTTGCTTTCATGAAGCGTAATCATCTTTGTCACTTGCCATGCCCCCCTGTCATGGACTTTCTGTTTACTGGTTTCTGTGCACAATGAAGGTTTTTCTGGGAGTGGTAAAAGTCAATAATAATAATTATGGTATTTGCTAAGTGCTTACTATGTGGCAAGCACCGTACTAAGTGCTGGGGTGGGATAGCATGGCTCAGTGGAAAGAGCCCGGGCTTTGGAGTCAGAGGTCATGGGTTCGAATCCCGGCTCCGCCAAGGTGTCTGTTGTGTGACCTTGGGCAAGTCACTTAACTTCTCGGAGCCTCGGTTCCCTCATCTGTAAAATGGGGATGATGACTTTGAGCCCCACGCGGGACAACGTGATCACCTTGTATCCCCCCAGCACTTAGAACTGTGCTTTGCACATAGTAAGCGCTTCACAAATGCCATTATTATTATTATTATTACAAGCAAATTGCCACAGTCCCTGTCCCATGCAGGGTTCACAATCTCAATCCCCATTTTACAGATGAGGTAACTGAGACCCAAAGAAGTGAAGTGACTTGCCCAAGGTCACACAGCAGGCAAGTGGCAGAGCTGGGATTAGAACCCATGACCATTTGATTCCCAGGCCCATGCTCTATCCACTAGGCCACGCTTCTTCCGTAATGGTTTTAGCTGCCTGATCTTCCTGAGCGATGGAAATTGGGGGGACTAAAAGGGGGTGCTAGGCTATATTTTCAAGATCAGCAGTTCCCTTAAGGGTGCAAATTATTTCATCCAATTGCAGTTGGGGTTCCCAGTCTTAGAAGAAGTTGAAATCATGGTGTCCTGCTCATTAGGAAGTTGGCATTTCCATTCCGATTCTTGCCAAAGGAAACTGAGAGTTAATGGGCTAAAGCTGAGACTTTCCTTAACACCCGTAAGTAAAGGCCAGGCACCTGTTTACAAACTGCCAGAAGCAATTATCACTTTGCTGCAGCATCTTGCTGCTCCGATGAATGTCTTAAAGAGATTAGGGAATGTTTAGCTACTCTTTCGAGTGTTGTCTCAGCCTTCATCTTTCCAGGCGGTTGTCACTGAACTCCGGTGGCCACAGCAGTGGCCATGGCAAAGTGAGCTGATGTTCCCAGTGCGCAGGTGGGTTGGGCCTCGTGACTCTGTTCCCTCTGTTGGCCCCCTTGGCATTCTCTTGTCAGGTTAGGGCAGGGAGTTCTGGAAAGGACAAAGTGGCAGCAAGGGACTAGCAGTTTCCACTTGATGACTCCTTTGTCTCTGAATTCAACAAGATATGGGTGAACTGGTAAATTCTTCCACTACTTCCCAAAGCAAGCCACTCCTTTCCTGGCTCCTTGTTCATCTCCTACCCCCAAATGTTTTTTTTTTAATTTATTATCATTACTATTATTATTGTTGTTGTTGTTGTTGCCTACAATGTGCCATTGTACTAAGCGTTGGGGTAGATACAAGATAATCGGGTCAGACACAGTCCCTGTTCCTAATGGGATTCACAGTTGAAAGGGGAGGGAGAACAGATATTGTATCCCCATTTTGCAGATCAGGAAATTGAGGCACAGAGAAGTTAAGTGATGGTGGAGGTGCTGTCTACAGTGATGGAACAATTGGGGAAAGGCAGGGCTTTTGGGGGGGAAGTTGAGTAGTTCTGTTCTTCCCATCCAGCAGACCAGAGCTTTCTCCACCTTCAAAACTCTCCTAAAATCACATTTCCAGGAGGCTTTCCCCAATTAATCTCTCATCCCTCCTCCCCCCATCCCCTAGATCAAGGCAAGGACTGTGTTGGCTAACTCTATCATGCTCTCCCAAGTACTTAGTATGGTCCTCTGAAAGGAGTAAATGCTCAGTAAATACTATTGGTTGGTTGATATATTGATCGAGTCTGAAACCTTCCCTTGAAGATAATGGGGAAAGAGTCCTAGGACTGGAAAGACCCTTGGGTCTTATCAATCATCCCATCATTGGCAGTTATTGGTCTCTCTCTAGACTATAACCTCACTGTGGGCAGGGAACATGACTACTAACTCTGTTGCATTGTACTCTCCCAAGCACTTAGTACAGTGGTCTTAAGAGTAAGTGCTAAATAAATACCATTGATGATGATAGATAATACAATCAGAAACGGGGAATGAGAAAAGAATACACTGTTTTCAAGACTTGTGCAGCTCCACAGGGGCATTGCTTACCCAGACTTGGTTGCAGAGGTGATTCCTGAGAGGAGCTGGGCACCTCAGTGCCCTCTCTCACCGCACATCAATTCCACAAAGATCCTGGAAGTATCTTGGGTCAGAGCCGCAGGGTTTCAAGGCTGCCAGCTTTGCCCTGGGGGTTCTCTGCTTCTTGTTGGAATGACTGTGCCAGGTGCTTGCAACTGATTTTCAATTTGCAAAGCAAAACAAATTTGCAATAATCAGAAAAATCCCCAGGAAAAGCTGTTCTGTTTTAATGCTGCTGGTGAGCTTTTTGGATTCCTAGTTTACAGGAAACCCAGTGATGTCAAAGTCTCGGGTTTTTATTCTTTAATCTTTTTGTGGATCAAAGTTTTTGGTTTTGCGTCCCACACCAAGGCCACCATTTCCGAGGCTAGGAGAGGGGCTAATACCATCCCTAGTATTATTCTGGCAACTTGTGATGTAATCTGTGAATTAGCCCTGCCTTCTGTCCCTCCACTGATTTGGTGCTACTCGGCAGGTGACGTGAGTAACACTTGGCATTCCTCTACCACCCCAAAAATATCCACAAACTGAGGAATCAGCATTCCTCTTACCTGGCAGGGCAGGGGCAGAGGCAGTCCCAGATGGAGCAAGCGGAGAGGTGTGAGCCCTAGAGGCCCTACCATCTGTTGGTTCAATATGCTATCAGTATTGAAGATGACCACAACGCTCACCCTCCAATGAATCAATCCAACAATCATACTTATTGAGCTGTTACTGTGTGCAGAGCACTATATTGTATTGAGCATTTGGAAGAGTACAGTACACCCGCTGCCTCGACTTCCTCAACACCAGCTCTCTCCTCGACCCCTTCCATTCTGGCTTCCATCCCCTACATTCCACTGAAACTGCCCTCTTAAAGGTCACCAGTGACCTCCTGCTTGCCAAATCCAATGGCTCCTACTCTATCCTAATCCTCCTCGACCTCTCAGCTGCCTTTGACACTGTGGACCACCCCCTTCTCCTCAACATGCTATCCAACCTTGGCTTCACAGACTCTGTCTTCTCCTGGTTCTCCTCTTATCTCTCCAGCCATTCACTCTTAGTCTCTTTTGTGGGCTCCTCCTCCCCCTCCCATCCCCTTACTGTAGGGGTTCCTCAAGGGTCAGTTCTTGGTCCCCTTCTGTTCTCTATCTACACTCACTCCCTTGGTGAACTTATTCGCTCCCACAGCTTCAACTATCATCTCTACACTGATGACACCCAAATCTACATCTCTGCCCCTGCTCTCTCTCCATCCCTTCAGGCTCGTGTCTCCTCCTGCCTTCAAGACGTCTCCATCTGGATGTCTGCCTGCCATCTAAAACTCAATATGTCTAAGACTGAACTCTTTATCTTCCCTCCCAAATCCTGCCCTCTCCCTGACTTTCCCATCACTGTTGATGGCACTACCATCCTTCCCGTCTCACAAGCCCGCAACCTTGGTGTCATCCTCGACTCTTCTCTCTCGTTCACCCCTCATATCCAATCCGTCACCAAAACCTGCCAGTCTCACCTCCGCAACATCGCCAAGATCCGCCCTTTCCTCTCCATCCAAACCGCTACCCTGCTGGTTCAATCTCTCATCCTATCTCGACTAGATTACTGCATCAGCCTCCTCTCTGATCTCCCATCCTCCTGTCTCTCCCCACTTCAATCTATACTTCATGCTGCTTCCCGGATCGTCTTCGTTCAGAAATGCTCTGGGCATGTTACTCCCCTCCTCAAAAATCTCCAGTGGCTACCAATCAACCTACGCATCAGGCAAAAACTCCTCACTTTCGGCTTCAAGGCTCTCCATCACCTCGCCCCCTCCTACCTCACCTCCCTTCTTTCCTTCTACAGCCCAGCCCACACCCTCTGCTCCTCTGCCGCTAACCTCCTCACTGTGCCTCATTCTCGCCTGTCCTGCCGTCGACCCCTGGCCCATGTCCTCCCCCTGGCCTGGAATGCCTTCCCTCTGCACATCCGCCAAGCTAGCTCTCTTCCTCCCTTCAAAGCCCTACTGAGAGCTCACCTCCTCCAGGAGGCCTTCCCAGACTGAGCCCCTTCCTCTCCCCCTCTTGCCCCTCCCCATCCCTCCCACCCTACCTCCTTCCCCTCCCCACAGCACCTGTATATATGTTTGTACAGATTTATTACTCTATTTATTTTACTTGTACATATTTACTATTTATTTTATTTTGTTAATATGTGTTGTTTTGCTGCCTTTCTCCCCCTTCTAGACTGTGAGCCCAATATTGGGTAGGGACCGTCTCTATATGTTACCAACTTGTACTTCCCAAGCGCTTAGTACAGTGCTCTGCACACAGTAAGCACTCAATAAATATGACTAACTGAATGAATGAGTGAATGAATGAATGGGGTAGTCAGAAGGTCATGATTTCAAATCCTGGCTCCACCACTTGTCCGCTCTGTGGCCTTAGGCAAGTCCCTTCATTTCTCTGTGCCTCAGTTACTTCATCTGTAAAATGGGGATTGAGCCCGTGAGTCTCATGTGAGACAGGGACTGTGTCCAATCTGATTTGCGTATATCCACCCACCGCTTAGTTTAATGCCTGGGACATAGTAAGTACTTAACAAAAACCATTGTTATTATTATTATTATTATTAGAATTGGTAGTCATTATCCCTGCCCACAAGCAGCATATAGTCTACAGTCCCGCAGTACCTATCCCACAAAGCCCCATTGTTGAACAGCCATCCACCCTTGTCCAGCCATTGCTCCCAGGTGGTCAAGGCAGGATGGAGGTTGTCAAGACAGGAGAGTTGAGAAGGTCAAGCAGAAGTCTGTAGCTGAAGACAGAGACCATTCTGTTTGGAGGAAGTCCTCCCTCTGGCATGTTGGTTTCTGAGTTCCTGAGTAGCATGAGGTTCTCATACCGGAAAGGAGGGGTTCTGTGTGCTGAGACCCCCTACGAGGTTCTCATACGGCAAAGGAGGGGTTCTGTGTGCTGAGACCCCCTGCAGACGTTCTCCCCACCCACTTCAGCTACTGGGAGATCTCAGATCATTAACAGGCTCCCAGGTAATCAAACGAATGAGGAGGTGAGTTTTGGAAAGCCCCAAACCCCTTGTCCCAGCCCCAATTGTAAGAGTTGGAAAGGAAGCCGCGTCCACAAGACCTTACTTGTACCTTTTGTCCTTGCTCAGTGGTTTCCCCATAAATTCCTAGGAATTTGTTGCCCAAGTTAGTACCTTGGTCAGTCCATCCCTCGGTGGGGTGTCCAGGAGCTTGGAGAGGTAGATGTCCAGAGATCTAGCCCTGAGCACAGGCCACTGGAACCAAACAGAGAGCCTAGCTGACCTGCACTAATGAAGTCCTCACTGGTGCTAATTAAAATACAGCTTTTCTCCGGCCTGCTGAGAGCACAAACAAAAATCAGATGAATACAAAGGAGCCGCTGGTCTGGAAGCTGCCAGCCAGAGGGAGAAGGAATGAGATGAGGGTGATGGGAGGGAGGGGAGCCTTTCAGACTTCAGAATTCTGCTTTCTCAGCATCATCTTAGCTCATCTGCCCCAGTAACCATGCTTGATGAAAAAACCAGGGAATTTTAAATTGGAAATTGTATTTCAAACTGGATCTATTGTGAGATTGTCCTCTCCTGGGCCGGGGCTGCTTTTTCTTCCAGTCCCATAACACAATGTCTCACTTCCCCTGGAGCAGGTGGGGAGCCTTGGGGAACTGTATTGTATGCCCCCCCCCCCCAGTGCTTAGTACAGTGCTTGCTCCTCTCACCCCACCTTCAAAGCCCTATAATAATAATAATAGCATTTGTTGAGCTCTTACTATGTGTCAAGCACTGTACTAAACTCTGGGGTAGATACAAGATAATCAGGTCCCACAAAGAGCTCACAGCCCAAGTGGAAGGGAGAACAGATATTGAGTCCCCATGTTGCAAATGAGGGAACAGAGGCACAGAGAAATTAAGTGATTCACCCAAGGACACATAGCAGATTAGTGGCAAAACTTGAGATTAGAATCCAGGTCCTTTGATTCCCAGGCCTGTGCTTTTTCTATTAGGTTGCACTAAAGTCACATCTTCTCCAAGAGGCTTTCCTTGACTAGACTTTCATTTCTCCTATTCCCTTCTGCTGTCACCTAGACATTTGGACCTGTGCCCTTTAAGCACTTGAAGTTCACCCCACCCTCAGCCCCACAGCACTTATGTACATATCCATAATTTATTTTAATGTCTGTCTCCCCCTCTAGATGGGACAGGGAAAGTGTCTAATAACTTTGTTGTATTGTACTCTCCCAAGCACTTAGTACAGTGCTCTGCATACAGTAAGTGTTCAATGAATATGAATGACTGATTGCTCGGCACAAAATAAGCACTCAGTAAATGCCATTGACTGACAGGTTGGAAGATGCGTGTCTCTGCTGAGCCAGATGCTTTTAGCCAAGAGCTCACGAAGACCAACTGTCCTTTCCTCTTGCTACCGCCCCTTGGAGCCCATCGAAATTGCTGCTCAGGCTGTTGGCTGCCTGGGACACAAAGCAGAGTCAGAGATCCTCCAGTGGGAGGCAGTGAGGGCCAAAGAAGCTCCTGTTGCTTGCAGCAGTGACTTCCTCATTCGTTTTCTGCAGGTATTAGGCAGACTACCCTCATGCCTGGGATCAGAGTCCCTTCCCCAAACACAGGCACCTGGCTCATCCCCTGGTCCACCCCATACTCTATCATCTGATAGAGTGCCCCAGACAGAGGATTTTCAGCCACTGCCCCACTATGGCACATTGGTGGGTCCGAGCTGAGAATTGGTCTGAGCATGGCACTGTCACTTTCCAGTGCCCTAGCACAAAAGTAATATGTCCTGCCCTCGGGGGAAATAAAAGGGGTCAGGTGAGAGGCAGCCTGGGCCTATGGCAGGACACAGATAGGAGGTAGGGATGTCATCTCTATAGCTCATTGCCTCCTGAAATAGCTTGGCTCCGACTACATCCAGCCTCTCTCTCCACACTGGAAGAAGCAGCATGGCTCAGTGGAAAGAGCCCGGGATTGGGAGTCAGAGGTCATGGGTTCTAATCCCGGCTCTGCCACTTGACTGCTATGTGACTCTGGGCAAGTCACTTCACTTCTCTGTGCCTCAGTTACCTCATTGGGAAAATGGGGATTAAGACTGTGAGCCCCATGTGGGACAGCCTGATTACCTTGTATCCTCCCCAGTGCTTAGCACATTATGTGCTTGGCATATAATAAGTGCTTAACAAACATCATCATCATCATCATCACATTCCCCCAGTAAGTGAACTTGTCTCAAGGTGACCTTGCCCTGAGTACTTCCATTGGCTGTTCTTGTCCCCGTCATTTCCATTCTTTAGTATATGATGCAATCGTGTCCAAATCCGGAGCTTTCCAAAAGTCTATGCTCCTTGCGGTCTAAGGAGTTTGGTACCATTATCTCCATTATATAGAGGGAGGAACTGAGGCAGGCAGGGCAAAGGCTTGTCCTGGCTCAGTCACACAGGAAGGAATCAGGATTTCAGGCTGCAGCCCCTGAATGGACAAGCCCCATCAGTGAGAGCTTGAGGGGAAAGGTTCAGAATGGGGCTCCAGGATTCTCCAAGGAGGAGGAGTGGAGGATGAGAGTAGAGAAGATACCCTCATTAAAACAAGTCCAGGATGGCTCATTTGAGCCATACAACCACCATAAGTAAAGGGAGCCAGTCTCATGCTGCCCAGACTAGGGACAGTGCAATGTTTTGTGGGATTTAGTCTCACTGAACTCCGTACACTTCGTCTTCTCTTCATTTCCTCCGAGGCCTTCCTTGACTATGCCCCCATTTCTCCTAGTCACCCTCCTTTCCGTGTTCCCTCATCCTCAAAATGGGGATGTAATACCTGTTCTCCCACCTACTGTGAGCCCCATGTAGAACCTGATTATCCTGTTTCTACCCCAGCTCTTAGTACAGTGCTTGACACATAGTAAGCACTTAACAAATACCACAATTATTATCTTACGGTAGATATATCACTGCCACCAAAACTGGGGATTCCTTCCCCAGTGCTGGGGTAGCCAATGAAGCTAGCGATTTGGGTTCTAGAAAAACACCTGAAATGGTGACCTACTCTTCCTTTACCTCCCCTTCCCCCTACATTCTTTCCTTCCTCTACTCTCTTTTGGTGTTGGTTCAAAACCATTTCCAAACCCGCAGAGGCTCCAGACTCCTTCGATATGTTACTAAGTTACTAGTCTGAGAATTAAATCTGAGAACCATAAGCTGCACACTCACATGGAATTCTGGACTGGAAATGGAGCAATGGGTTAGATCTTCTCTCAAAGGCCCTTCCAGCAAATCAATTGTCAAATCCAGGCTGTTCAAGCAGAGATTTCCCAAGGATTTTTTTGTACATGTCCTACATGTCTTCGCACATGCATGTCCTCACATATGTCCTTTCCCAGTGCATCTCAAGGTTGAACCATTTGGGGTGACCAATGCACCCAGGACTTCCCAACTCCCTGTGAGCCGGAGGCAAAGCTTCAACCTCATCCTTCTTTGTTACCCTGACTTTCCTACTCCTTACATCCACCCCACTCATGAATTAAAGATAAGCCCATGGCCAGGGGGGCTTAACGACATTGCCTCCTTCATGTTTATCTTGGACAAATTAAGGTTCCTTGGGAGAATCCATGTGTTTCAGGGCAACAGATAGCTGGAGACAGAAATGTCTGCAAAGGTAGTTTTTCAGCAAATGCTGTGAAAGACATCCATGATTTATACTGGAGTGTCTCACTTCCTTTTACCACTGCTTAAAAATGATTCCTTTCTTTGTCTTAAGTTGTTAATAATAATAATAACCAGATTAATTGGAGAAATTAAAGTATTTTTACCTAAACAATAGATAACTAAAATGTCTTTGGCTAATACCCAAATAGTTATAATGTGCAAAAAAACAGATTAATCTGGGAGGTGCTGATTAACAATGTTAATAATAATAACAACAATTCAACTTTAACAGAAGTAATAATAATAATAAGCACATTTCTGCCAGGGTCTAAATTTACTTCCTGAGATTTAGGCACTTTGGGAGGAACATTAACTCTTTATACACTAGGGCTGTTGAATGCACTGCCTGCCATGTCTGTACTCAGCAAGACACAAAATGGGGCTCTAGTGGTCTGGAATTAATGTTCCTCCCAAAGTGCCTAACTTACCACCAAGGAATAAACATGGACACTGGGAGAATTAGGCTCTATTATACTCCTATAAAGTTGTTTTTTTTCCCTCATTGGATGAAAATCGGGACTGCTTTGCCATATAACCGTAATGAAGACTAGAATCGGCCATTCTGCCGATATGGATATGGAAAAGAAGAAATGGCCGATATGCCATTTGGATGCCGATATGGATATGGAAAAGATATGGATATGGCCAATATGGAAAAGAAGATATGGAATTAGGGACTCCATTCAGGGTCCAATTGAGTGTTCCATGAAGAACCCCGAGACCAAGGCTGAGCCAGATTCCCAAATCATACAAGGTTAAAGTCAGGATTCCATTGATAAAACAAAATGGGAAATATCACAGCAGAGAGTACTAAGGAAAAGGTTTGCAAAGGCCCAGTTATAGCCTCTGAGCTTTATGATTGCCAGAGCTAAGCAGAGGATTTGATTAACAAAAGCCAACTGGTTGGACCGTAGGGTTGGCCCATGTTCTGCTTGAGAGCTTTGTTTGGGGAAAGACTGGGAAATGAGGTTTAGATCAAATGAACCCACAGTAGTTTCTCACAACTTGTAGTATATTTTGGGTGGAGAGAATGATATTACCACATGAAGATCTCTTCTGCCGGGAACTCCGGCACAAGAAGCAGCAGCACAGCCAACAAACCTCACTTCCCTTCACACTGCTCTCAGGACTGCTCAGCTTTGTTCCCATGGAGTAAGCCAGTCATCTCCCAAATAAGCTGGAATGAGCCTAGACCAGGGACCATGCTTTCTAACAGGCTCAATAATTCCTTGAATGTATTCAAGGTAAAAAGTCCCTCTTTTTTTTCCTGTTCACAGTCCCCACGTCCCAAAAGGCAGTAAGAAGCAGGGATTATTAACCCCATTTTATAAATGGAGAAAAAGAAGCTGTCAGCCTTGAAAATAAACTCTGTCTTACAATCTACCACTTGTTTGCTTTCTGACCCTGGCTAGGTAACTTAACTTCAATGTGCATCAGTTACCTCATCTATAAAATGGGGGTTAAGACTGTTGAGTCCCATGTGGGACACGGATTGTGTCCAACCTGATTATTTTGTATCTTATCCCAGTACTAAGTACAGAGTCTGGTACATATAAAGTGCTTAACAAATACCATAAAAAATAAAGAAAAAATCCCAGGGCTTATAAAACCCCGCCAAATTTAGAAGCAATTGAATAACCTCTGCCACTCCTTCCTGTTCCTTTCATGTGCCTAATAGGATATCTGGGTGTGACTGCAAGTCAAATGGTATACAGGATGAGGGAGTTAAGGGTTAGCAGGAATGTGCATGGGCCTGGTGCATTTTCAGAGTAGGAGAGAATTCTTGCAGCAAATTATTTTTTAAAATTCTGCCGGGGTCGATTAATTGTCCACCCTGCTAGGCACATAGTAGTGCCCACTAAGTGGGCACCAAGTAAATACTGCTAATACTACTTCCAGACCACTGAATCCAGGGGCCAGGGAGAAGAGAGTGACAAGGACCTGCTCCTGCTCCCAGGCTACCACTCTTCAAGAGGCCTTCCCTAAGTCCCATCCCTGACTAAGCCCTGTTTTCCTTTTCTTCAACTCCCTCCTGCATCATCCTGACTTGCTCCCTTTATTCACCCCTACTCCAAGCCCCATAGCACTTATGAACATATCTGTAATTTATCTATATTCATATCTGTCTCTCCCTCTAGACCGCAGACTCATTGAGGGCAGGAAATGTCTCTGTCATATTCATATATTGTACTCTCCCAAGCACTTAGTTTAGTATTCTGCACAAAGTAAGTGCTCAATAAATATGATTGACTGACACCCCACCTTAAAAGCCCTACTAAAATCACTCCTCCTCCAAGAGGCCTTCCCTGACAGCCCTCATTTCCTCTACTCCCTCTCCCTTCTACAATGCCTATGCACTTGGAGCTACACCCTTTATTCATTCGTGCATTCATTCATTCATTCAGTCAATCATATTTATTGAGCATTTACACCCTTTAGGCACTTGACTTTCACAGCCCTTATGTGCCCCTTATCTGTAAAAAGGGGCAGGGTTGTATTGTACTCTCCCAAGTACTTATTTCAGTGCTCTGCTAAGAGCTCAATAAATACCATTGATTGATTGATTTCTCCTAGTTCTCGCTTGGCCCTGAGGGTTAGAAAGATAAGAGAGAAGGATGCTCTTAACACTGCGAGGCTCAAGAACTCCCAAGCGAGCTGGTACTGGAATTATTTAGAGCCCATATGCCAACTTGCTTTGTCATTGCCTGGCTATTTTTAGAAGCCACCGGCGTATCTAGGAAACCGTAATATGTTGACTCCGTTTCTCAAAAGCGGGCTGTGTGATTATTTCCCAGGGTTGCTGGAGGAATGTGTGATGTTGGCCTATTGGGGGTGACCTTCCTGCTCTTTGCCTCACTGTTCATGTGCAAGCATCACTTGGCCCCTCTTTAGTCCCCCGAAGTTGTGTGTGTGCACTTGTGAGTGCATGTTTTGGGGTGCTGGAAGGGATTTGCCCTCCAGGACTTTGCCTAGAGGAAAGCCTCTCAAGATCTTATTCTGACAGAGTAGTTATCACATGGAACTTGGTTACGTTTGAATGGAATCCTACATTTCACTCAGGGAAATTAAGTTCCATCATCACCATTACAATATTGATTTATAAACCTCTTTTTTCCTAAGCCACTCTCACAGTGTCCTTAGCCTTCACAGTAGTGCTGCTTAAAACAGGATTAAGATTGAGCCCCACGTGGGACAGGGACTGGGGACTGTGTCCAACCTGATTAACTTGTATCTACCCCAGCACTTAGAACAGTGCCTAGCACATAGTAAGCACTTAACAAGTACCATTATCATTATTATTATCATCATTAATAATAATATGCTCCAATGACTCCCTTGCTCCAATTACAGTGATAGCCTACCTTTCAATTAATCAGTGGTATTTATGGAATGCTTACTGTGGGCAAAGCACTGTAAGAAGGGTTTGGGAGAATTCAATAGTAGAATAAGTAGACACAATCCTTGCCCTCAATGAGTTCACAGTCTAGTAGGGGAGACTAACCCTAAAATGAATTACAAGTAGGGGACCAATCAAGTGCAAAGGTATGTACAAAAATGCTGTGTGGGAGGGGAACATGGAACTGAAGTGCTTAGTGGGTTTGGACTCAAGTGCATGGGGGACACACTGGGGAGGGAAAATAGGATGGGGAGATGAAAGATTAGTCAGAGAAGACTTCCTGGAGGAGATACAGTTTTAATAGGGCTTCGAAGATGGGGAGAGTGGTGATCTGTCGGTTGTGCAGAGGAATGGAATTCCCTGCAGGAGGGTGAATGTGAGCAAGGTTTGACTGCAAGAGGTATAAGTTTGAGGCACAGTAAATAGGTTGATGTTAGAGGAGTGAAGTGTGTGTGCTGGGTTGTAGTGGGAGAGGAGCAAGACTACATAGGAGCGGGAAGAGCTGTTGGTAAGGAGTTTCTGCTTGAGAAAGAGATGGATGGGCAGCCATTGGAGGTTTTTGAGGAGTGGGGAGATGTGCGCATTTTAGAAATATGATCTAGGCAGCAGAAATATGGACTGGAGAGGGGAGAGGCTGGAAGCTGCTTCCCTCTTGGCCCTTGTTCTTTCTTGGTAACCCCCAGGAGTGAGCAGAAGCCTCGTGATGGGACTGAGATCCCCCTGGGCTGGAAGGCAATGGGAACAGGTAGAGCAACTAGAGGCTGTGGAGAAATCTCCTGGGACATTTCCTTGTCCCTTTCCCAGCCTCCCTTTCCCTAGAGCCCACAATGTCCAGATGGAGCTGGCCGAAGGCTGGGGGTTTCCAGCCCTGCACTGGAAAACACCCCCTGCCCCACCCATTGTTGTACCCTGTGAACCCCACAGACACCCTTGGCAAGTGAGGAACAGCTGCTGAGTGGAGTTCTAAACCTGCCGCCTCTCTCCTCCATCAAAACATATCATTTTAATCATCCACTTTCAAACCAGAGAGTTGATTTACATAACAAGAGTCCAATTCATCTCTTGCCTGTAGTTAATCATAGGTTCTGTTTTTCTTTCCTGGGTCCTGGGAGAACATAGAAGGGAGTTTCTCCATGAGTGTCCAGGCATCATTAGCCAATAAGACATCCAAGCAAGATCCTCTTTCTCCCCTTTCCCCAAATCTCCCATATCACAGAAAAAAGAACATCATTGTACCCTAGCTGCAGACCTTTCAACAAGTGCCTGAACAGTCAACCCAGAAGTAATATCTGCTTTGCATCCAAACGCCTGTTCTTTTAACCTCCAAATGGATATAAATCCTCAAAATTGCCTTAAGTGTGGCAGGTTGGCTGGCCCAAACTGGCAAAGCAGTGAGTTGGGTTTCAAGTTGGAAGTCCCTAGTAGCCTAGCTTGTCCACTCCCCTGGCTTCTGGAGGCCCGCATGACAAAAGAGTGAGCAGCCTTGTCCAACAGGCCTCATCTTTGGGATCTCGCTGGCAGTCTCAGAAGACATCTCCAGATGTCCCTTCAGGCTGGGCTGGATTTAAGGGAAGGAAGAAAATCTTGTTGGCTAAATTTTAAGAGGATAGGCTCACTAGGGGCTGGGGAAGTGAGCATCTCCCAGGGGGCTGAATGCTGTCACAGCTGGGCCCCCAGCAGGACAGCCACTACTATAGTGCTTTTAGGATTAATGCCTCAAGCAGCCTGTGCTGCTTGTTTCTGGCTGCCCAGTTGTCCTGGATCTGATAGTGGGAAGGCGTTGGATCTGGGATGGAAAAGGGGAGGAGGGAAAGAGGTAAGAAACTTTTATGTAGTTGGAGGTGAATGTTATCAGCGCAGTTCCTTGTGAGATTATCCCCACCACACACACATGTACTCTAATGCACCAACGCAGACACGCAGACAAGTCTGCAAGTACACGTTCACTTGAAAACAAATATCCATGTAACTCCCCACGTGTTCACACCAATGCACCCCACTGATGCAACCGTATAAGCACTCGTGCTGCTGGAGGCTGTCTGTTCTCAGAGCTCTGATGAGCTTGAGGTAAATGAGGTTGAGAAACAGCTTGGCCTAGTGGATAGAGCACAAGCCTGTGAGTCAGCAGGGCCTGGGTTCTAATCCTTCCTCTGCCACTTGTCTGCTGTGTGGCCCTGGGTAGTTCACTTAACCTTTCTGTGCCTGAGTTACCTTATCTGTAAAATGGGTATTAAGACTGTGAGACCCATAATAATAATGACATTTGTTAAGCGCTTACTATGTGCAAAGCACTGTTCTAAGCACTGGGGAGGATACAGGGTGATCAGGTTGTCCCACTTGGGATTCACAGTCTTAATCCCCGTTTTACAGATGAGGTAACTGAGGCCCAGAGAAGTTATGTGACTTGCCCAAAGTCACACAGCTGATAATTGGCAGAGCTGGGATTTGAACCCATGACCTCTGACTCCAAAGCCCGTGCTCTTTCCAATGAGCCACGCTGCCCCATGTGGGATAGGGACTGTGTCCTACCAGATTAACTTGTATCTACCCCAGTGCTTAGTACAGTGCCTGGTACATAGTAACAACTTAACAAATACCATAAAAGAAATGCACACTTGCTTCCTATCCTGTCCTTCTGTGCCTGAGAACACAGAACTAGCATAGAGGAGCTCTCAGGCTGATGTAATCCAGATCATTGCCACAGAACTGGTGTAACTGAGCAATGGGGCCAATCAGAAAAGCTGCATGGCCTAGTGGAAAGAGCACAGGCTGGGTGTCAGATGACCTGGGTTCTAATCCCAGCTCCACCACTTCTATCCCAGCACTTAGAACACTGCTTGAGGCATACTAAGAATTTAACAAATAGCATTAAAAAAGGTCTAACTGGAAATGGCTGCAGCCCCTCCTGGCCCAGCCAGTGTCCAAGACAACACAGGTAATAGATCAATCAATGGTATTTATTGAGTACTTACTGCGTGCTTACTGTACTAAGTGCTTTTTTTTTTACCAGTATTTGTTAAGTGCTCGCTATATGCCAGGCACTGTATTAAGCCCTGGGGTAGATACAAGCTGATCTGATAGTCCATGTCCCATTTGGAGCTCACAACCTTAATCCCCATTTTACAGATCAGGGAACTGAAGCACAGGCAAATTAAATGGTTTGCCCAAGGTCACAAGCAGACAAATGCTTGAGAGTCAGTAGGCATGTTCCCTGCCCACAAGAAGCTTATGCCCTAGAAGTGACATTGTGAACATCAGAAACCTGGGGAAAGGCAGGACTGGAGTGCCCAGGGTAGTTAGAGAGATATAGTTTCCATTTTTGTTAGGATTCTGGCTTCCTGTAGACTGATTTCTCACAATCAGTAGACTGTGTGGCCACTTTAACGTGAAAGCAGGAAGACATCAGCGGCGTTGGTTGAGAAGAAACTGCAGAAGGTATGACAAATGGCAACTTCGGGTTCTGGGAGATGATAGGATTTATTTGTGCCTGGTGACTGTCCAGAGGTGGACTGAATGGAGTTGCTTCCCCCATTGCCCTTTCCCCCTCTGCCACCCAGAATCTCAGGGAAGCACCTCCACCTTGATGACCAGATTAGGAATTTACCCCAAGGGTAATGCGATTCTAGTAGCGAGAAAAATTTCAGTCAGGCTCTGGGAAGGATTTCCCAACCAGTCAGTACTGTGGGACCCTTCTGAGGAACAGAAAAATCTTCTCTTTGCAGTGGTGGATCTTTGGTGGGGAGAGCGAGCAGAGCAAGTACCTAGAATACAAAGAAGCTTAACTTAGCTCTGCCTCCCACTTCACAGGAGAAGCAGTGTGGCCTGGTGGAAAGAGCTTGGAAGTCAGAGGATTTGGGTTTTTATCCTGACTCTACCACTTACCTGCTGTGTGAACTTGGGCTAGTCACTTCTCGGTGGTTCAGTTTCCTCCTCTGTAAAATGGGGATTCAGTGCCTGTTCACTCTGCTACTTAGAAGCCCCGGGCTTAGTAGAGTGCTTGGCACTTAGTGACTGCTGAACAAAAATAACAACTATTATTATTATCATAGATCTTGTTATTTTTGTTAATGATTATTGTTATTATTATTGTTATTTGATCAATCAATGGTGTTTACTGAGCGTAACTTGCAAATCCAAGTTTGTTTCAGGTTTGGATAACCAGTCATTACAGATAATCAGCTTTTAACTCTATGTATCCCAGCTGGACAGGACAGCAGTCTGAAGTGAAGCATAGCAACATTCTATTCTGATGAGGCCCAATTCCAGAACTTTTTCTCCAAGTTTTTCCCAATCGCCTGATGGAGAACAATGTGCCATTATCCAACTTTGCTGATTGGCTGTCCTTTTGCATCCCCTTCCACCATCCCTAGTGTGGAAATGGGTATTTCCATGACAACATAATGGGAAGCAATCACACACATTGTGGGGTAGAAATGTTGACTTGGGCTGTAGGGGCTGGGGGGTGGGGGGGTGGCGAGAGAGACAGAAACCAAGCAAATCAGAGCTCTGGTCTACATGGGAAGAAAGTTAATTAAGAATAAGGAGTCAGAAAGGAGGTTGCCTGCTGAATTTTAAGTCCTCTCCTTCTTTCTCTTTCTGAACTTGAAATATTTATCACTAACCATATTTTTTTTCCATATTTCTGGGGTCCTCCAATGTCCTGGCCAAACTTTGAGAAGAAAGTTGTGAACATAGGGCTGGAGCTGCAGATTCATCTTTGCCAATACTTAGTAACAGAGATGAGCGCTGTACTATTGCCCTAATGTTTCAAATTGCCCCCCTACCCTCTTTAAGTCCACCCTAGCCTCCTCCAGGCCAAGGATGGCTGTGACCATTTCCATGGCAACCCAGCAAAAAAGCCATGGTTTTCCCATTTAATGGGCAGAAATGTTTTATAGTTGAAGCAAAGGACGTAGGGAGGCTGGAGATTCATCCGGGAGGAGGGAAGGGAGTGGTACATTGTGTGTGGTAGGGGGAATCATGCTAGAACTCCATACATAATTTCCTGTCTTGTGCCACCGTATCACCTGGGGGGCAGGGAGAGGCTGGCATGACAGGACAGCGGAGGACTGAGTGAATTCCAATGATAATCCCTAAATGTCCCTTTGATTTCTCAGGAACTTCAATACAGCCCACTCCCATCACTCACTGTGCCTTGCTCTTCATCTCTCTCACCATCTACCTCTTGCTCATGTCCTGGAACATTCCATCCTTCCTAGAACTCCATCCCCATTCACACCCAGCAGACCACTGTTCTCCCCATCCTCAAAGCCCCACTAAAATCACATCTCTCTCTCTGTTTTTTTAAATGGTATTTGTTAAACACTTTCTATGTGCCAGGAGCTGTACTAAGTACTGGGGTAGATACAAGCTAATCTGTTTGGTCACAGTCCATGTCCTACATGATGCACACAGTCTTAATCCCCATTTTACAGATAGGATAGAGGAGACCCAGAGTAGTTAAGTGACTTGCCCAAGGTCACACAGCAGACAAGTGGAGGAGCTGCGGTGAGAACCCAGGTCCTTCTGACTCCCAGGCCTGTGCTCTGTCCTCTAAACCTCACTGCTTCTCCTCCTAAAGGCCTTTCCCAACTAATTCCTGGTCTTCCCACCCTATTTCCCCCATGATGGCATCCCCTGTGCACTTGAATCTTCACCCCCTAAGCACTCGGGTACTCATTCCTTCACCCCCCTTCTAGACTGTGAGCCCACTGTTGGGTAGGAACCGTCTCTATATGTTGCCAACTTGTACTTCCCAAGCAGTTAGTACAGTTCTCTGCAGACAATAAGCGCTCAATAAATATGATTGAATGAATGTGAAATTTGTCACCTCAGGAAGGTGGGGTAGGCCAAAAATATCAGCAAGTTCAGTGGAGGAAGAGGAGGAAAAATGCCGTAGCAAGCAGACCCTAATGGGTTACCATAAAGTTAGAGCTCTTAGATGATACATCCCCTTTGGAATCCATGCCAAGGAGGGCAACCACTACCCTTTTCCTTCTTGCCTCCCTTTTCCCCTGTCTCAGTCGAAATCCTGGGGTGAATGATCCAGTGGTCTGAGCCAGAAGGACATTGCCAACACTTATGCTCAGGCTTGTTGGCAGGGTTCTCTTGGATGTCTAGATTTTGAAGAGATGGTTTTGTTCCCAGTAGGGCAATCCTAATTTTCTCTAAAGACAACATTTTCCCTATATACATGAGTCCTCTAAATTGGCATTAGTTACAGTGTCTCATGTGCCCCTTTAGTTTAACCTACGGTCTCAGAGTCAGTTTTCCCTGCCCTCCTTGCGTAGTGCATGTTAAAGGGGTGGAACTACAGTCCTTAGTGGGTGATAATCTGCTCCCTGGCAAAGACTGATTCCTCTTCCTGATTTCCCAGTGGGAGGGCTCGGGGCCAGGGCAAAGGGTCTGGGAGGTCTGGTGCTTCAGTCGAAGAATGCCCACCTGAACAAAAAGCATTTAGACTGACTCCTGCACAAGGCCAAGAGGATGTCCAGCTAACATGCCTGGCCCTTGACTTTGGTCAATTAGGCCACTGGCTTTCTGTCACAGAGTCCGGTCTCCCACCCCCACTGCAAACTGTTGCAGCTCTGACTCCCCCCAACTTTACTGAGGTTTGTCCTTCCTGAACAAGCTCACTGTGCATTCACTGAGTCCCAGTCCACGTGATGATTAAGGTGTTTATTCACAGCATTTAGTAAGCACTTACTAAGGATCAGAGCACTGTGCTTTGTTCTGCCCAGAATCCAGATCTTGGTTACAAGGTAGTCTTGCAGAAAGAACCTAGGACTGAGATTCAGGAAACCTTGATTCTAATCCCAGTTCCACCACTGGCCTGCTTTGTAACCTCAGGCACATCATTTCTCTTCTCTGTGCCTGTTTCCTCATCTGTATAATGGGGATTAAATGACTGTTCTCCCTTCCCGTCTAGAGGGAAAGCCCCATGTGAGACAGGGAGCTGTGTCTAACCCGATTGTCTTATATCTACCCCAATCTTTATTACAGTGCTTGGCATACAATAAAGGCTTAACAAATACCGTAATTATTATCTTGATTATTGCTCTTATTTTTCTTGCCATCATTATCACATTATCAATCAGTGGTATTTATTGAGCACTTACTGTGTGCAGAAGCAGCGTGGCTTAGTGGAAAGAGCATGGCCTTGGGAGTGGGTTCTAATCCCAGCTCCGCCACTTGTCAGCTGTGTGACTTTGGATAAGTCACTTAACTTCTCTGTAACTCAGTTACCTTATCTGTAAAATGGGGATTAAGACTGGGTGCCCAATGTGGGACAACCTGATTATCTTGCATCTATCCCAGTGCTTAGAATGGTGCTTGACACATAGTAAGCGCTTAACAAATACCATTATCATCATTATAGCACTGTAATAAACAATACAACAATATAGCACAATCATCATTATTATTATTGATGTTCAGTGGAGATTGTCAATAAATACGATTGATTGATTGTTAGCAGTCATGGAGGGAAGAATTGTCAGAAGATGATGTGTGGCATTACTAGGGTGCTTTGGGGTCCCCAAGGTTGAGAGGCTCTTCCCTTCCTTGACCCCCACTCTTTGGCTGCTCAGTATTGAGATTGCCGGCTGGGTCCATAGCCTTCCTGCTACTTCCTTGGCATCCTTACGTTGCTGTCTTTGAACTTGGGGGCCAGCACCTGGAGTCTGACTCAGTGAGGAGGCACCAGAAGGCCCCAAGTCTCAGATTCTGTAGGTTCTGAATCAGCCACTTGAGTTGACGAATGAAAGGCCCCGTTGAACCTGGACTGATTCATCCTATTCTTGGGCCTGGAGGCAGTTTGCTGACGCTCTTTCAGAGTGCCATGTGCTTTTCAAATGAATAACCCAGCCACTTCTCCTCCTCCTCCTCTTTTTCCTCCTCCTCCTCCTCCTCCTCTTCCTCTGACACACACCAAGGGGGCACTCCACCTCAGCATCTCAAAACCCACGTCTGAGCCGTGAGGAACCAGGAACCAACACATAACCCAAAAGATGGAAAATCAGTTCCAATTAGGGCATTGAGAGCCCTGGTGCTAGGGTTCTATATATAGGGTGCCAGAGTCCAAATTAAGAGAGAGAGAGAAAAAAATGGAAGACTCACTTTTTCTTCCATGAAAAAAGGGAAGGATCATCAGCAGGGACAGCAATTGTGTTGCACAAGGTAGCCATGGAGATCTGCTTTTGAGGAGGATGTCAAAGTCGAATCAGAGGTGATCAATGACGGACAGATGAGGCCCTCCAAGTGGGTGTCTGTCACACAGCCTCGTGTCAGGATCCACATTGATTCCCACCCTATGGCCCTGTGGTCCCAGGGAGGCCACCTTCCTGTCAACCCTATATGTAGCCCCTGGCATCAAACACACATCTAATAGCCAGCTTCCATTCTGCCAATTTCCAGCCCAGAAGGGAGCAAGTTTATAGTTCTGGAATAAGTAGTGGCTTGTGAAGAGCAGTGTTTGATCCACTGAGAGAACATATGTAGATAAAAAAGGAGGCAGCCCTCCCCACCCAACAGAAACAAAAACAAAACCCCAAAAAATAGAAACAAAGAAACAAGGCATAATGGAGCATGGCAAAAAACAGGAATATTTTCCTCTTTAGCATCTGTGATGCAGTTGTGGGATCATGGGGCAGGATTAGCGGTGAAATTATTTGGCTTTTCTGCTTTTGCAGGGGACAGAAAAGGACATGGACCCCCTCATCCCAGAAAGATCTTTTTTAGGGGTTGGTGTGGAGGAGAGGGGAAGGAGGGCTAGGCTTCTTGTTGTGGGTACAGCTTGGCTTTGGGATTGTGCTGGGGAAAGGGGAAGGTTGAAAGAGGTTATAGACAGATTGGGGGCTGTACAGTGTAGGGAGCCGGGAAGCCGGGAGAGGGAGGCAGGAAAGGCAGAGACCCAATCAGAGAGTGGCATGAAAAAAGAGGAGGAAGAAGTACAGGAGCATGGAAGGGAAAGGACTAACGCAGGGAATGGTGGTCATTCATTCATTCATTCAATCATATTTATTGAGTGCTTACTGTGTGCAGAACACTGTACTAAGTGCTTGGAAAGTACAATTCAACAATAGAGACAATCCTTTCCCACACCAGGCTCACAGCCTAGAAGGGGTGAGACAGACATCAAAACAAGTAAACAGGTATCAATATAAATAAACAGAATTATAGATATGTATATAAATACACAAATGCTGTGGGGCGGGAGGGGTAGAGCAAAGGGAGTGAGTTTGGGCGATGGGAAGGAGTGGGGGAGCTGAGGAAAAGGGAGTCTTAATCTGGGGAGGCCTCCTCGAAGAGGCAAGCCTTCAATAGGGCTTTGAAGAGGGGAAGTGTAATTGGCGGATTTGAGGAGGGAGGGCATTCCAGGCCAGAGGTAGGACATGGGCCAGCGGTTGATGGCGGGACAGGCGAGAATGAGTCACGGTGAGAAGGATAACACCAGAGGAGCAGAGTGTGCAGGCTGGGATGGAGAAGGAGAGAAGGGAGGTGAGGTAAGAGGGAGAAAGGTGATAGAGAGCTTTGAAGCCAATAGTGAGGAGTTTTTGCTTGATACAGCAGTTGATAGGTAACCACTGGAGATTTTTTTTTGGTGGGGGGGGGTGGCGGTGACATGCCCAGAACATTTCTGTAAAGAGATAATCCAGGCAGCACAGTGAAGTATGGACAGAAGTGGGGAGACACAGGAGGTTGGGAGATCAAAAAGGAGGCTGATGCAGTAATCCAGTAGGGTTTTAGGATGAGTGATTGTACTAATGTGGTAGTGGTTTGGATTGAGTGGAAAGGACAGATCTCAGAATCCGAGGCTTAACAGGATTCTCCAAGGATCATTTTGTCCTTCCCCTAACTCTGAGATTGACTACCCTCTAACTAACCCAGGCTGATGGGAAGCTCACCTTTCTTTCAAGATCAGCTTAGGGCTTTCCAGAGGCTGCCTGCAGCCTGGACCAGAAAACCAAATCAGCTCAGGGAAGTGAGTCATGGCAACCCCATTTCTTGGGGAATCTGGAACGCTCCAGGAGCCAATGTGGACTAATCGTTCTGAAAAACTACTTTTCCTTTTTCATCTAAATCCCCCAAATGCTTGTTGGGGTCTGTGGGTCCAGCCCTCAGAGCCGACAGGTGTGAGAAAGTGGCTTCTTCAGCTCTAGAGCCCAGACTCCTCAGTGCCCTCCTGCTATCAGGACCCAAGCTGTCCCACTGGGTCAGGCTGGGCCCAATGGGCCACCACACTGCTTCTGTAAGAAGCAGCATGGCAGAGTGGAAAGAGCACAGGCCTAGGAGTCAGAAGGTCATGGGTTCTAATCCTGACTCCGCCACTTTGCTGTGTGACATTGGGCAAGTCATTTCACTTCTCTGTGCCTCAGTTATCTCATCTGTAAAATGGGGATTGAGACTGTGAGCCCCATGTGAGCCCTTTTAGACTGTGAGCCCACTTTGGGTAGGGACTGTCTCTATATGTTGCCAATTTGTACTTCCCAAGCGCTTGGTACAGTGCTCTGCACATAGTAAGCGCTCAATAAATACGATTGATGATGATTGATGATGTGGGATAGTACAGTGCTCTGCACACAGTAAACGCTCAATAAATACAATTGAATGAATGATAGGGACTGTGTCCAACCCAATTTGCTTGTATTCACCCTGGCACTTAGTAAAGTGCATGGCATAAAGTAAGCGGTTAACAAATATTATAATTATTAGTGCCCCGGTGAGGTGACTGGGGGCCTCGTTCATTTTTATGTCTCTTTCTGCAGCTGGAATGGTGCAGTGGGTGCAGATGGGGGTGACAGCTTATGGAAATTTTCGTTCTGCAGGGGCCAGGGGCTGACCCAGGCCTCCTGAATCTTCATTCATTTATTCAATTGTATTTATTGAGCACTAGGTGCGTGGGAGAGTACATTATAAGAATAAACAGACACACTCCTTGCCCACAATGAGCTCACAGTCCAGAGGGGGAGGCAGACATCAATATAAATAAATTACAGATATGTACTTAAGTGCTGTGGGACTAGAGTCGGGGCGAGATGAATAAAGAGAGCAAGTCAGGATGATGCAGAAGGGAGTGGAGAAGAGGAAAGGAGGGCTTAATTGGGGAAGTCCTCTTGTAGGAGATGTGCCTTCCATAAGGCTTTAAAGTGGGGGGAGAGTCATTGTAATCTCTCAGTCAAGATGAGGTGAGCATGGTACTAGAGCCATCCCATAGTGATGCAGGCAACCTGAGTTTTTTCTGTGTAAGGTGTTGAAGACTGGAACAGAAGTGTGACAATTAGACCATAGTTGGGCAGAGCTGTACCCTCCCTTGTACCTTTTTTCATTCATTCATTCAATCGTATTTATTGAGCACTTACTGTGTGCAGAGCACTGTACTAAGCCCTTGGGAAGTACAAGTCGACAACATATAGAGATGGTCTCTATTCATCAACGGGCTCACAGTCTAGAAGGGGGAGACAGACAACAAAACAAAACATGTGGACAGGTGTCAAGTCGTCGGAACAAATAGAATTAAAGCTAAATGCACATCATTAACAAAATAAATAGAATAGTAAATATGTACAAGTAAAATAAATAGAGTAATAGATCTCTACAAACATATATACAGGTACTGTGGGGAGGGGAAGGAGGTAGGATGGGGGGATGGGGAGGAGGAGGGAAAAAGGGGGCTCAGTCTGGGAAGGCCTCTTGGAGGAGGTGAGCTCTCAGTAGGGCTTTGAAGGGAGTAAGAGAGCTAGCATCTGGGTAGCAGCGTGAAGTATAGACTGAAGTGGGGAGAGGCAGGAGGATGGGAGATCAGAGAGGAGGCTGATGCAGTAAGCCAGTCGGGATAGGATGAAAAACACTGACATTGACCCCCAGTGCTGTGTTCCCTGGGAACACTGGTTTGCAGCTAGTAATTATAATAATAATAATCATGGCATTTATTAAGCGCTTACTACATGCAAAGCACTGTTCTAAGCGGTAGGGAGGTTACAAGGTGATGAGGTTGTCCCACAGGGGGCTCACAGTCTTCATCCCCATTTTACAGATGAGGGAACTGAGGCCCAGAGAAGTTAAGTGACTTTCCCAAAGTCACACAGCTGACAATTGGCAGAGCCGGGATTTAAAACCATGACCTCTGACTCCAAAGCCCGTGCTCTTTCCACTGAGCCACGCTGCAGCTAGTAAATCTCTTCCCTAACCTAGGGCTGATAGGACTCTGTAGAGGTCACCTAATTGATCTTTCTTTCTCAAGGTTAGACTTCCCCTGCTCTATCTTGAACTCCTGTGTCTCTATGGTTCTGAAGGCCTCAGGGAAGAAACCTCTCCCTACCACCTATCCAGATTTCCCACATCTCTCCTAGGAAGTTCTTCATTTTCCCACTCTGGGTTTCCATTACTGTCTTTAACCACTTAACCAAGCACTCTTTCGTTTTCAGGGACCAATCAGAACCCTCCATCGATAGCTAAGTGCTTTTTTTCTCTTGATCATTTCTGCACCATCTAGTCCCTAATCTAAAGGGTGATTTGTTTCACAGTACACAGTGCACGCATGACCTACAAAACATGTGTCACACAGCCCCTATCTGTGCAGCAGTTTCCTCATCTGTAAAGTGGGGATTAAATACCTATTCACCATCCTACTTACACTGTGAGCCCCAAGTGAGACAGATAAATTGTCTGACCTGATTAAATTGTATCTATCTCAGCGCTTATTACAGTGCTTGATACATAAGTGCTGAACAAATGCCACAATTCTAATTGTTATTAATAATAACAATTATTATTATTTGGGAGGTATGACTACTTCACCCATAAAACCCCAGGAAGGGCTGGGGTGATGGGGGGGGGGTAGTCTCCCCTCTGCTACCTCATAAAGAAGCCAGAAGGCTGGACCAGACAAAGTTGCCCTCTGGAGTACATCTTAAGTCTTATTGGTAATGAGGAGAAGCATCACATGGGACACTCCCTGGCAAATAGGTCGACTACAGTGGGAAAATTCAGTGGGAGGGTCACTGCATCCATCGGACTCCAGTGGGGCAGGAAACAGGCTTCCAGAAAGGCAGCCCACCCTTCGCATATCAACCCAGCTCTTTCATTCAGGACCTTGAGAAACCTTTGATAGTGAGCAAGTTACTTCTCTTTAGGGATAGCCAAAGGAAGTGAAGGATGGAAGAAAGGTGGCAGTTTTGCTTGATTCAGTCACTTCCATTCTCTGCAGTAGGTAGCCCTCAAGCTGGGGAATGTAACTTCAAGAGCCTGCTTTTGGGAGTCAAATTAGCCCTAACTGGAGGGAGCTGCAGACATCCCCCAGCTGGAATTTCAGAGTTTGTTCTCCTCTGTGGAGAAATTCATTCATTCATTCAATTGTATTTATTGAGCACTTACTATGTGCAGAGCACTGTACTAAGTGCTTGGGAAGTACAAGTTTGCAACATATAGAGACGGTCCCTACCCAACAGCGGGCTCACAGTCTAGAAATGCATGCTCGAGGTCATAGCTGCTCTGATGGGGCAGGTTGGAAACCCAGTAGGTGACTGTTCTGTTGCCCTGGAAACTAGTGGTGCTTGATCAGCCACATATGGGTGTGTCATCCCGCAAATGCTGTCATCATCAGCTGCATCTGGCCCAGTCACTGCCAAGTCCATGTGACCATTTGAGGGAGTCAAGGGGGAAGGGAGTGGGGATGGTTGCTTGCCAGAAGAGGCTCTGGGGACTGGGCAAGTGTAGACCATAAACTCGTGTCTACCAACTCTGTACTGCTTAGCACCATGCTCTGCACACGGTAAGCACTCAATAAATATGATTTATTGATTGATTGTGGAACTGAGGAAGCTCCACAGGCAGGGTCAGGCAGGGGGCAAGGCCACGTAACTCAAACTGATTCTGAAACGTGACTCCCAGTGAGTATTCCTCTTGGTGCCAACCCACTCAAGATTTGTGGAAAAGAAGGGGAGGGGGTGGCAGTGGGAAGGCACAGAGTCGGTATGACAAACTTCGCTTACCACATACATACATCTTTTCCCATAAATGCTCCCACTCTCTCACTTACATATGTGCTCCCTCATGGACACTTAAACTCAAGTTTGCATGCTCATATCCCTATAAACAAGCTCACCTTGATATGTATATATGTACAAATACGTGTACCCATAGGAAAAAGAAAAATAATAGTGAGGCTGAGAAGGAATGGGAGAAGGGACCGATTTTCTTCTTGAATTAAACCAAGCAGTCAGTTAGTAAAACTCCCCAGGAAGAGACTCAGAGAATGAGATGCCGGGAGTCAGCTAGGGAAAAGGACATCAATTTACAAAAACTGCCTTAGCAGATTTTGGGCACCAGCTTTGTCCAGAGCATGTCAGTCATGCAGCAGCTGACCAATCCAAAATCTAAAAATGTGACAGCAATATTGTGCAGTAAAATACCTATTTCTTTGGAGGGTGACTTTCTGAAAGCACAGTCAGTTTGACCCAGTGGAAGAGCAGCATGGAAAAGCAGCATGGCCTAGTGGGTAATAATAAAAATTGTGATACTCGTTAAGCATTTACTGTGTGCCAGACACTGTGCTAAGCACTGGGGTGGATACAAGCAAATCGGGTTGTGCTCAGTCTCTTTCCCACATGGGGCTCCCAGTCTCAATCCCCATTTTACAGATGAGGTAACTGAGGCCCAGAGAAGTGAAGTGCTTGCCCAAAGTCACACAGCAGACAAGTGGCAGAGACAGGATTAGAACCCATGACCTTCTGATTCCCAGGCCCGTGTTCTATATGCTACACTGTGCTGGATAGAGAACAAGCCTGAGAATAGGAGGACCTGGGTTCTAATCCAGGCTCCACCACTTGTCTGCTGTGTGACTCTGGGCAAGTCACTTAACTTCTCAGTTACCTCATCTGTAAAATGATTAAGGTGGTGAGCCCCATGTGGGATAGGGACTATGTCCAACCTGATTAGCTTCTTTCTATTCCAGCACTTAATACAGTGCCTGGCACATAGTAAGGGCTTAACAAATATGCAAAAAAAAAAGAGCTGCCGGCTCTGTGGGTCTGCTCTGTCCCTGCCCGCTCCTCTTCCACTAGGTCAAGCCTAGCTCCTGTCCCCATTTCCCAGGCAGCTGCTGCCCTTCACTCTGCAGGGAAAGTTAATCTGGAGCATATGGAAAAGGGGTTAAGCAGTAGCTCCTTGACTCATCGTGGCTGGTGAATAATTGGAGGAGGTGACTGATTTAGCGTCCGTGCCAATTTGATATCAGGGCTTGATCACTGGAACGCAGCTCCCCGATGGATGAGAAAATGAAAACTATGACTAAACTGTCCTCCTACACCAGGCTGTCATTAAAACAGAACTTGTGTCAGAGATATTTTTGCCTCATCTCCAAATAATTTGTTTCTCCAACTTTTTTATTTTATTGTTTCATTTACTTCCCAGTTTGCTCCTTCCTCTCTCAAGTCAAATGAGGAGGCTAAAGTGCCTGGGTGCTGCTTACACTCCCCAAATGCAGCCCCAGCAGCACCTGTGGCCCAGACTTCAGTCTGTTCTCTTCAGAGATGAGGCAGAAACTCTCCTCTCCTCCTCCTCCTCCTCTTTCTGCTCCTCTCATTCCTCCTGCTCTTCTTTCAGCCAGAGTGACATCAAGGTTTAGCTTTTCCAAGCTTTCCATGTCTGCTTTGCTCACAGCTCCTTTGGGTTGTTTAGGCTGGGCCCTTTTTTTTTTATCCAGGAGAGAGAAATCCTTTGAGATATCAGACTTAAAAAAAGGGAAAATTGTTTCTTCCCTGCAACAGATCTTTTTTAAATTTTCTTGAAGGTTTGGCATTCCCTGCACCTGAGTGTAAATAACTTCTAAGGCCTAAGGTGGGTTAAGGGACCGTTCCCAGAGGGAAACAGGATTTCTCCAGGATGTGATATCAGGGTGAAGACAACCCTTCCGCTCCTCAAACCTGAGCTCTCTCCCTCCCCAGATCCCCATCCTCATGGCATCTCCATGCTTGCATCTAGCACCCTGCACAGGAAGTGGAAAAGGAAACCAGAAATCAGAAGCAAAAAGATGCAACTATCCACATAAACTGGAAAAGGGAAGTTGATTTTACGCAGAGTTTGAGGTGGGGGTTGTTGGGGAAAATATGTTGAAGAGGAATGGGAGACTAGATAAGGTATGCTTTACCTCTGACAGGTGACAGAGGCTGGAAAGTCTAATGCCAGCCTAATTCTAATCTAATATCTAAGAATGGTCAAATCCAAAAGAACATCATGTCAAAAGCTAAGTTCAGTTACCAACAAAATCTAACCTTTGATAAAGCCAGACCAGTCCCTGTCTCCAAACTCAGCTAAATTTAGGGTTAGGTTTAGAAGGATGGTTCGAGTTAATGACAGAGTTTGGGAATTGGTTTGTATGTCTCTTGGTATGTCACAAAAGTAAAGTTTGCCATTATAGTGTATATCCGTGACCCTTCAGTTCACTCATTCATTCAATCGTGTTTATTGAGTGCTTACTGTGTGCAAAGGACTGTACTTCAGTGGCTTGCTGTTAATCTCAGGAAGGGATTTAGGAGGTGAGGTGGTGAGTCTGTGGCTGAGGCTGGATCCTGAGCCTTGAATGAATCTGTCCGCCTGTCTGTACCCAGACCCTGGGATTTTCAGACCATTCTGACCCATTCTGAAAAGGGGTGGGGTCAGGGTGGTGGTGGGGTGAAATGAGTGCAAGGCAGGTGGGTTCTACAGCCTTGCATTGTCAGCTTTTGGGGGTAGGGGCCTGCCCTGTGTAGCTGGGAGCTTGGGGAAATATGAAGCAGCAAGTGTGACCCCGAGGGCCACTCTTGACCCAACAAGTATCTCCTGTATTAGGGGTCTGTCCTGGCTGGGCATCTCTCCTGATTACTACATCGCTGCATCAACCCTACTCTCAGAAAAACTCATTCACTCCCAGTAAAGAAGTGATTTATACTGCTGACTGCTGTCATAATAATGTTGGTATTTGTAAAGCGCTTACTATGTGCCAAGCACTGTTCTAAGCACTGGGGTAGATACAAGGTAATCAGGTTGTCCCACTTTGGGGCTCAGAGTCTTCATCTCCATTTTACAGATGAGGTAACTGAGACACAGAGAAGTAAAGTGACTGGCCCAAAATCACACAGCTGATAAGTGGAGGAGTCAGGATTAGAATGCACAACCTCTGACTCCCAAGCCCGGACTCTTTCCACTAAGCCACACTGCGTCTCATGTTGGAGGGATTGCAGGACCAGTGTCCTCTTTTTCAGCACCAGCATTAACACATCTCTTCAGGGCCCCCAGTCTGGGTTTGAGAAAAAATACAGATATAAATATGTATGTGTAAGAAATGTGGAAGAACTTTCACAAGTTCAGTCTATCTAGAGTATTTATTGAGCACCATCTCTGTTCAGAGTACTGCATCTGGGAGAGTACAGTAGAGTGAGACATGGTTCCTGTTCTCCAGGAGCTTACAGTTTAGCAGAAGACAGGTACTAAAGTAGCTAACAGATAGGGGTAAACCATAGAGTATAAAGATATGTACCTAAGGAGAAGCAGCTTAGCCTGGTGGAAAGAACACAGGCCTGGAAGTTAGAGGACATGTATTCTAATCCTGATTCTGCCAATTGCTTGCTGTGAGGCTTGGGCAAGTCACTTAACTTCTCTGTTTCTCAATTACCTCATCTGTAAAATGGGGATTAAATCCTCCTCCTTCCCTCTAAAGACTGTGAGCCCCATGTGGGTCAGGGATTGTGTCCAACCTGATTCACTTGTATCTACCCCAGCAATTTCAACAGTACTTGATACAAATAAACAATTAACAAATACCATTTTTAAAAAAAGCCTAAAGGCAACCTGGGCTGGGGATGGTTATGTGTGCTCAAGTTTGTTAGGCAATGTGCAAATGCTGAAGCGGCAGAAGTTGGGGAAATAGGATAGAGAGATGAAGGGAAATAAGGAAGGCCACCTGGAGGAGATGACTTCATAAAGACCTTGAAATGGGGAAAGCAGTGGTCTTGCAGATGAAAAGATAGGGAGGGTGTTCTATAGAGAGAAACAGTGTGGCTCAGTGGAAAGAGCACAGGCTTTGGAGTCAGAAGTCATGGGTTCAAATCTCAGCTCCACCATTTGTCAGCTGTGTGGCTTTGGGCAAGTCACTTAACTTCTCTGTGCCTCAGTTACCTCATCTGTATAATGGGGATTAAGACTGTTTGCCCCCTGTGGGAAAACCTGATCACCTTGTAACCTCCCCAGTGCTTAGAGCAGTGTTTTGCACATAGTTAAGTACTTAATAAATGCCATCATTATTATTATTATTATTATTATTATAGGGAGGGAGGATGTGAGCAAGAGGTCAGCAGTGAATGAGATGAGAACAAGTAGGTTGGCTTGAGAGAAGCAAAGTGAGTGAGCTAGA